>NC_079488.1:86512187-87173091 GCF_020520425.1 Spinacia oleracea | reverse complement strand
CTTTGCAAGCTTATTTAGTCATTTCTTAAAATGTGCAAATAGCGTAGATTCAAAATATTGTTTTTACTTTATTGAAATTTAACGAAAGAATTACATCGAAAATAATTTTTTTGCTTCTTTTCAGATTCCAGTTTCCGGGATTTAATTGGAAGTTGTGATTTAGACTCGAACTTTCATTAATTTTTTTGATTATAACCCGTGTATGAATACAAGGAGGTGGCCTAGACTCAAAATAATGACGTGGCGTAAGCCTATAACACTTGACCAAGCGACTCTCAGACTTAGGCTAATTGGACCATAACTTTTGTTGGTTGACACTTTAGATTTTAACCCTTGGGTGTTCATTTGTCATGCGCCATTTTGCTTAATGTTGGCAAGGTAGTTGGTTGGGGAGATCGAATTTTCATTTTTGCAAGACTTGAATCATTAGTGCGGCTTCCCTCTTAGTGTGTATTGTTTTACCCCAATGGTAGCCTTACGGCATGCCGACTTGGGTATTTTCATGGTTCGTCATGTTGCATTCATGGAAAATCTTTTAGTCCGTACTTAGGAGTACTTCAAGGAGCGAGTGGCTCGAGAGGACTATGATAGTCGTGACCCAATGTGATCATAAGCCTTGAGGCCATTAATTTTTCTTTTGCCAATGGTATTGACACCTTAGGTTCACTTTGGGGGTTGTGCGACTATGGAGGAATGATTTTCAGAATGTGACTGTTTACATTTTGCAAATACTTGAATTACATAATATATTCTTTTTATTGGTGAGAGAGAGTATTGAGGCCGTAGATTCTTAGCAAGGGATGACAATTACATATGGGTGCTTATTGATTTAAATGTTAGGAAGGGAGACTCAATATGGTTTAACCTTTTAACTTGTAGAACGACACCAAACATTAGGACCGATTCTATGTATAAGACAACTAAGACTTAGGATTTAGATTGTACTTTGGCATAGCCTAGTCTAGACTCGGATTTATTTATTTTTTATTCGAACGTTATTTTTTCCTTGAAAACTTTATTCGAACATCATTTTTTGAATACTTTTCCCATGTGACATTCAAGGTCATTCTAATTAGCATGCTCGGTTTTGGTGCCGAACATTGTCGTCATAGGAGGCCTAATGACGACACAAGGAGTTATTTATTTTATAAGTCGTTCTTAGAATTGAGTGCCTTTTTCATACGTCCTCGTAGCAAATTTGTTACGAATTATTTTTTATTGCTACGTATATTTTGTGCGCGAGCACCGAGGCTGCGGTGCCTGGCCAAAAGGCCAAGCAGCAACTTCAGCGCCCAACAGGGGCGTTGAAATAATTGGCGCCCAGCCAGAGGCGCTGAAAGTGCGTCCCTGACTGGTACTCGTATTCTGTTCGTCTATTTTTTTTCGTACATACGACTTAATTTTGCGTGCTTGCCCAATAACGTTCTTTGCGCGTTATGCAGCGTCGTGGGATCCGTTACAGGTCGTCCTGAGCGTCGCTTATTTTTGTGGCGATCGCCCGGGACTGTGGGACACGTATTTAGGTATAACTCTTTGGCCAATTGGTGTTTATGAATGTTTGGGCAATTTTTAGGGTCGTTGGTTTTCTAGCGTTATTTGTCACACACAATCACAACATAATCACGTAATTCGCTACACATAACTAATATTACAACATGAAGCAAAAATAATATGTCACGTAGTTTATGATAGGCTTCTATGGGTAATATTTGCGCCGGCTTGGTACCGCTTCTATCGTAGATCCAACACATGCTCCGGTCGAGGTAGTGCATTCAACAGACGAATTTCGTCCCAAGAGGCCAATCACGATGTAAGCCAAGGGGGCATGCACCAATGAGAGGGACCTTAGTGGGCGAGCGATTGGGTTTGGGACGGGTGTACTACTAGCGAAAAGTGCCGAGTGGACAACATTCGAAGCGTATGCACCCCCCGGTTGGCGATGGGTATCCTTAGTCCCCACTCCCGAGATGAAACATGCCAAGGGAGCCGAGATTCGTTATGCGGTTCTGTCCGTTCACATTAATATGCTGATTTTCAGGTCGTCCCAACTTGATAAGGAAATAAACGCGGAGTAGGATCGTTTCACCCTT
Organism: Spinacia oleracea; assembly: GCF_020520425.1. Taxonomy (NCBI): domain Eukaryota; kingdom Viridiplantae; phylum Streptophyta; class Magnoliopsida; order Caryophyllales; family Amaranthaceae; genus Spinacia; species Spinacia oleracea. The sequence goes on along the minus strand of NC_079488.1, from coordinate 87,171,001 downwards.
CGGCTATTTTGATTACCAACGAGCACAAGTTGTAACGCCCCGACCTCTAATTCAATAATTAAAGCATAATTAGCAGCGGAATTAACCTAATTGGTCGGGACATTACCTGCCGTAACTTCCTTTTCGGAAATTACAAGGCAAACATCAATCATAAGCCTTTAGATACTCCAAAATATATAATAATCCTTTAATATTATTAAAATGAAACTACATAATTTACTAAGAGTCTTTAATTAAAACTATTAAACTATTAAAACTGTAAGCATAAACTAGGTGGATGATAATAAAGTGAAACTCCTCGCCACTACTCGTGTCCATCGTCCCCCGCAGTACCTAAAACGGAAAACAAAACGGTGAGCCAAAGACTCAGTAACGAACTATTCTAGCAGCGTAAATTTATTTCAATTCATTTTATTTAATAACACAGGGAGAATAGAATAAGTAAAACATTTAATAAAATATCATATTCACTTCATTCATAAACTTTGCAATTTAACATGCTAGTTGTCGGCAAGTACGAACCGTGAAGGAATTCTCCACTGGGCCTGGGCCCTGAGCCTGGGCTCATCATCGTAACATGGGCCTGGGCCCTGAGCCTGGGCTCATAAACCATGGGAGCCTGGGCTCGTAATCCATGGGTGGACAGGTGTCCGTGGTGCATGCATGACCGGTAGATAGGAAGATGGTAGTTTATATACCGCCAGACAAACCAGGTCTTTCACTTTCATTTTATCATGTTTTATGTAATTTTACCAAGCCTTGGCTTGGATTTCAATTCGAAATAACATAACTCATTTAGCTCATAAAACATCATTTTGATCCTGGGATCAATAAACATATCATTTCTTTCAAAGCATTTCATAAACATAATTTTATGAGAAAACTTAATCAAATCATATTATAATAAACAATCCAAACAAATCATGTTTCATCCCACAATCCATAAAACACATCGAAACATTTAATTCTTAAATTCAATCATAACGTCATGATTTCATAATACTTTTATAAGGGGATTGCGGGTACTAGCAATAGCCGTTACCTCACTTCCGCGATTTGCTAAGGGTTTTCGTTGGTTCGTTCGTCCTGAGCTCCGAGTCCAATTTCTTTAAAAATTGAATTAGTACTAGATCGATAAATAATTATAAAATTTAATATTTTATAAATCATAAATTTTATAAGTAATGAAATAAATAACGAATTTTAATAAAATATAATTTCGACATTTAAAGAAAATATTATTATTAATCGAATTTTGAATTGAATTACATATATATTTTATAAATAAATTTTCATGTAAATAATGTTTAAATTCCATTTTGATAAATAAAACTAGAATCTTTATTCTCATAAAGTTGATAATAAAATCTGAAAAATAATAAACAGTTTTTATTAGTAAATATTTTGTAAAAATTATTAAACCATAAGTATTGACAAATTAAAAATCTGAAAATTCAGATTTAGTCTTACCCAAGGCCCAAATGAAATGTGGCCCAATTTGGAGTTAGGTTTGAAAAACAAATCAAGGCTCCAAAATTTAGAGATTGGCTTTGTTGCTTTCGGTTTCCTGGGTCAAGAACAGGGGGAGGGGGGGCCGAAACAGGGAAGCAACGAAGGGGATGAAGAGCCGCGAGGAGAAGGAGCGACGGACGGCCGGGCGGCGCAACAAGGTCACGCCGGTGCAGGTGGGTGGTGTTTCGCGGCGGTGGTGCAGCGTGAGAGAGGAGGAGGGAGTGCGAAAACGAAGGGGAAGCAGGGGAGTTTTGGAGAAGGGTGTTTCGATTGGTGGTCGTGTAGCTCGCCGGGAAGTGTGGGGGAAATGAGTTGACCAGGCGAGGGGAGTGGGCTGGTGTGGTGGCTGCGACGCTGGTGGCGCGCCGAAGGAGGGGAAAGAGGAAGCAGGGGAGAGGGCAGGGGGTGCGTGTGGTGGAAGGGAGAGGGTGAGGGAGGTGTGGTGGTCGAAGGTGGTTGCTGTGTTGGTGGTGGTCGAAGGTGGTTATCGATGGTGGTCACGGTGGTGGTAGGCAGACGGTGGTCGTTGGTGGTGGTGGTTTAAATTACAGAAAAGCAGGAAGTGAAATTGAATTGTGTTTAGTTTTGTTGGAATTCAATGAGGTTGAAACTGATTGTTACTCACGATTTTGAGTTTGATTCTTCTCATTTTCTGCCTATTTTGAGAGCTATTTCTAGTGTGAATTGGTGTTCATTGACTCAGTTAAGATTGGTTGGAATGACAAATGTGAAGAAAAACCTGCAATTCTGGTGACTAAGGGAGTTAGGCAAGGATACGTGGATCAATTGTAAGAATGTGTGAGACAAGTGTAAAAGGGAAGTTTGACTTCCATGGCAAAAGCTGCGTGAAGCAGAAGAAGAAAGAAGGAAGGAGACAAACTAACTTTGGCTTATTTAGGAGAATAAGGATATCTTGAAAATTGTGAATTGCTAGAGAAATTTCAGAATTTTTACTCCCTAATTAAGCTTTAAAAGATAATTCGGAAATAATTATAATTTAAAAAAAAAAAAAAAAACTAATTGAATTATAAAAATCGAAGTATTTTTACGACTGAAATATTAAAATTTCCGAGTTAAGTAAGATTATAAAAAAAAATAGCGTCTGGAATTAAGATTTAAAACGATTAATAATAGACATTAAATTAAATAGAATTATTAAGCATAGTAAACCGTATTTTAAAAATTCAGGGTATTACATCCTCACCCCCTTAGAAAAAGTTTCGTCCTCGAAACTGGAGCTCAGTTGAACTTGCCATTCTTAGAAATTATACATGTCATACTTAATCATCCTATTTGCTATATAAACTTGGCAGGAATAACATCATAATATTTTAGAATTCATACATCTTATCGTTTCTAAACGAATAATTGGGGATATTTCGATCTCATTTGCACTTCGACTTCTCATGTAGCTTCAGATGTCAAGTGATTGGCCCACAAGACTTTAACCATTGGAATTACTTTGCTTCTAAGTCGTTTCTCTCTTCGTTCTAGGATTTCAATTGGTTTCTCCTCGTAAGTCAAATCATTTCGCAATAACAAGGGTTCATGCGTAATCACATGGCTAGGATCAGGAACATATTTTCTTAACATCGACACGTGGAACACATTATGCACTTTTTCCAAGTCGGTTGGTAAAGCTAGTCGATATGCTACTGTACCTACTCTTTCTAATATCTCATATGGCCCGATGTATCTTGGGCTCAACTTTCCTGTTTGACCAAATCTCATTATTCCTTTTGTTGGCGAAATTTTCAAGAATACGTGATCTCCAATCTCAAACTCTAGTGGTCTTCTTCGTTGGTCGGCATAACTCTTTTGCCTACTTTGTGCTGCCATCATTCTTGATTGGATTAAACGAATCTTGTCAGTAGTTTCTTGAATCAATTCTGGTCCTATAACACGTGCTTCATCGATATCACTCCAACATAATGGTGTACGACATTTCCTTCCATAAAGTGCTTCGTAAGGTGCCATACCAATAGTGGCCTGATAACTGTTGTTGTATGAAAATTCAACCATAGGTAGAAACTTCTCCCAGGTTCCTTGAAAATCCAAAATACATGCTCTCAACATATCCTCGACAATTTGATTGGTACGCTCTGTTTGTCCATCAGTCGTTGGGTGAAATGCGGTACTGAAGTTAAGTTTCGTCCCAAGAGCTTTCTGCAATTCTTTCCAATAGGTTGATTGATACCTCGTATCACGATCAGAAACGATAGAACTAGGCACTCCATGAAATCGCACAATAGTGTTCACATATAGTTCAGCAAGTTGATCCAAACTCGAATTGTTCTTCATGGCTAAGAAATGCGCTGACTTTGTTAATCGATCAACAATGACCCAAATAGCATTCATTCCCTTGGTTGATCTTGGTAATCCTATGATAAAATCCATTGAAACTGAATCCCATTTCCATTCTGGCACATCCAGAGGTTGCAACAAACCTGCTGGTCTTTGATGCTCGATCTTGATTCTCTGACATGTCAAACATTTAGCCACATACTCTGCCACTTCTTGCTTCATGTTGCTCCACCAATACATTTGCCTTAAATCCTTATACATCTTATTTCCTCCAGGGTGAATCGAGTATGGTGAACTATGAGCTTCTTCTAAGATTCTCTTTTTCAACTTCTCATCATTAGGCACACATAATCTTCCCTGAAACCTTAACGTGCCATCCTCTTGAATGACAAAACCAGGTGACTTCCCATTTTCCACTTCACTCCTTATTCTTTCTAATTGCAAGTCCTTATATTGCGCTTCCTTAATTTCATCAATCAAAGTTGGCTTCATTACCAACACATTCAAGCAAGCATTTCCTTTGATAAACTCAATTTCCATCTTTTGTAGATCATCTCGGTTGACTCGGGAAAAAGTTAGGATAGAATTTAGGTGAGACTTCCGACTTAATGCATCTGCAACAACGTTAGCCTTTCCGGGATGGTATTGAATATCAAGGTCATAATCTTTAAGAAGTTCTAACCACCTACGTTGCCTCATATTGAGTTCTTTTTGGGTGAAAATATACTTAAGACTCTTATGGTCGGTGAAAATTTGACACGAAACTCCATACAAATAATGTCTCCAAATCTTAAGGGCGAAAACAACAGCTGCAAGTTCAAGGTCATGGGTAGGGTAGTTTTGTTCATGGACTTTGAGTTGGCGTGAAGCATAAGCTATAACTTTCCCGTTTTGCATCAAGACACATCCTAACCCATTCTTGGAGGCATCACTATAGATTACAAATCCGCCAGTTCCAGATGGAAGGGTAAGAATAGGGGCAGTGGTGAGACGTTTCTTAAGTTCTTGAAATGCACATTCACAATCATCATTCCACACGAATTTGGTATTCTTTCTAACTAATCGGGTTATGGGCAAGGCAACCTTAGAAAAATCTTGAACGAATCTTCGGTAGTATCCAGCTAAACCCATAAAACTCCGTACTTCGGGTACATTAGTTGGTCTAGGCCATTCTACAATTGCTTTTATTTTCTCAGGATCAACAGATACACCTTTCTCAGAGATAATATGTCCTAAAAATGATATTTCCTTAAGCCAGAATTCACATTTCGACAACTTAGCATATAACTGGTTTTCAATCAACATATCTAACACTTTTCTCAGATGCTCTTCGTGTTCCTCATTACTCTTAGAATATATCAAAATATCATCAATGAAAACAACTACAAACTTATCAAGGTATGGTTTAAAAAATACGGTTCATCAAATCCATAAATACAGCTGGCGCATTGGTTAATCCAAAAGGCATCACAACAAACTCATAGTGACCATATCTAGTTCTAAAGGCTGTCTTTGGAATATCCTCGGGTTTAATTCGAAGTTGATGGTAACCTGACCTCAAATCAATCTTAGAAAACACTTTTGCACCTCGAAGTTGGTCAAACAAATCATCAATACGGGGTAAGGGATACTTATTCTTAATGGTAATCTTGTTTAACTCTCGATAATCTATGCATAGCCTCATAGTTCCGTCCTTTTTCTTCACAAACAAGACAGGGGCTCCCCAAGGTGAAACACTAGGTCGAATATATCCTTTTTCAAGTAACTCATCTAATTGTTTCTTTAATTCTTGTAACTCAGCTGGTGCCATTCTATATGGTGCCTTAGAAATAGGGGTGGATCCCGGAATTAATTCCATGCTGAAATCTAATTCTCTTGGTGGGGGCATACTAGGTATTTCTTCTGGAAAAACATGTGGGTACTCACAAACAACAGGTATGTCGGTAATGGAAGGTCCAGAGGTATTTAAGTCAATAACACTACACAGATAACCAGATAAACCACTCTCAATCATTTTATGTGCTCTCAAAGCATGGACAATTTGAATCGTTGGTTTTCTTACTAACTTATGGAATGAAACTCTATCTCCATCTGGCGTTATAAGGGTCACACTTTGCCTCGAACAATTAAGGTTAGCTTCGTACTTAGTCAACCAATTCATTCCCAAGATTACATCAAATTCAGATAGGTCAAAAACTATTAAGTCTGCTAGAAACTCTACTTTCTCTATTATGATAGGGCAATCCTTATACAAGGTCCTACATTTCACAATTTCTCCACTTGGAAGGGAAACATAGCATGAAAGTCACAACATGGTTTCAAATTTAAATACTTTGCAAACAATGGAGAAATAAAGGAATGTGAAGCTCCAGAATCAAAAAGAACATGGGCTGCTAAAGAATGGATAGAGAAAGTACCGGTGATAACATTATCATTCTCATCTGCCTCATCCTGTCTCATCACAAAACTCTTCCAGCTGGCGGTGGTCGGGGTGGGTTGCGGTTTGAACCTCCTGTGTTGTTGTTCCGACCACGATCGTTGTTAGTTGAAACTGGTCCTCTCGAGGTTGGGGTTACCTGCTTCGGACAATCTCTGATGTAATGATCATGGCTCCCACATCGAAAACAAGTGTTCGATCCTACACGGCATTCACTCTCGATGTGGCCTCTTCTCCCACATTTGGCACATTCTTGCGCCATATTATTCTGGTTTCCACGATAACCTTGTCCTTTGTTTCCAACATCGTTCCTCCTTTGGTTTCCCTGATAGCGTTGGTTAGGCTTCTTTGCTCCTCCTTGACTCTGGTTTTCATTTCTCCTTTTATACCCAACATTCTTCGCTTCTCGAAGCAGTACCACTCTCTCTACATTAGCTGCGATATCAACCATATCCTGGTATGAAGTAAACCTCTGGGTGGACAACCTATCCTGGTACTTAAGGTGCAGACCTCGCTCGAAACGGTTCATCCTAGACTGCTCTGTCGACACCAGGTCTGGTGCAAACCTTGACAACTCCATGAACTTATTTGCGTATTCCAACACGCTCATTGTTCCTTGTTGCAAGTGTAGAAATTCATCTTATTTTTGTTTCCTCAGGGATGGTGGATAAAACTTGTCTCTCATTAACTTTTGTAGCTCGTTCCAACCAAATCCAGACCCATTCTTTCGTTCCTTGTTAACTTTCCACCATAATCCTGCTTGACCCGTCAAGTAAAACACTGCGAAATCAACTCTCCATTTCTCAGGGCATTGCAGGGTTTCAAACAACTGATCAATGCGACTTATCCAATCCTCGAACTCAACTGGATCAGGCCTGCCATCATAGGATGGTGGGTTGAGCGACGAAAAGTTCTTGAACATCGTTGCGCTCTCGTTCCCACTAACATCTTTCTTTTTCCGAGAATCATGGACTAATTCGGCCAACATTGCACTCACATTTTCCAATCGTTCCATCCTTTCCTCATGGCCATTAACATGGACATACTCCTCGTGAGTAATGTCGTTATCATCGTGAACATGATGCTCGTTGCGAGCTCCGTTGGTAACATCGTTGATAGCATCAATGGTCGACATTCTGCATAACATATCTTATCAGGTTGAAGCGAAATAATAAAATAAACCCTTTGATCCCGTTCCTACACTCACACTCATATTCATTTTAACTTAGCAAGATTTTAGAACATTCTTTTTAACTCATTCCTTAAAATTCTTCACTTAAAGCCTAATGAATTCTATTCGTGCCAAAACCCTTAAGGTTTAGCACTTATGGTCCAGAACCTTTGCTCTTGATACCAAACTGTAACGCCCCGACCTCTAATTCAATAATTAAAGCATAATTAGCAGCGGAATTAACCTAATTGGTCGGGACATTACCTGCCGTAACTTCCTTTTCGGAAATTACAAGGCAAACATCAATCATAAGCCTTTAGATACTCCAAAATATATAATAATCCTTTAATATTATTAAAATGAAACTACATAATTTACTAAGAGTCTTTAATTAAAACTATTAAACTATTAAAACTGTAAGCATAAACTAGGTGGATGATAATAAAGTGAAACTCCTCGCCACTACTCGTGTCCATCGTCCCCCGCAGTACCTAAAACGGAAAACAAAACGGTGAGCCAAAGACTCAGTAACGAACTATTCTAGCAGCGTAAATTTATTTCAATTCATTTTATTTAATAACACAGGGAGAATAGAATAAGTAAAACATTTAATAAAATATCATATTCACTTCATTCATAAACTTTGCAATTTAACATGCTAGTTGTCGGCAAGTACGAACCGTGAAGGAATTCTCCACTGGGCCTGGGCTCTGAGCCTGGGCTCATCATTGTAACATGGGCCTGGGCCCTGAGCCTGGGCTCATAAACCATGGGAGCCTGGGCTCGTAATCCATGGGTGGACAGGTGTCCGTGGTGCATGCATGACCGGTAGATAGGAAGATGGTAGTTTATATACCGCCAGACAAACCAGGTCTTTCACTTTCATTTTATCATGTTTTATGTAATTTTACCAAGCCTTGGCTTGTATTTCAATTCGAAATAACATAACTCATTTAGCTCATAAAACATCATTTTGATCCTGGGATCAATAAACATATCATTTCTTTCAAAGCATTTCATAAACATAATTTTATGAGAAAACTTAATCAAATCATATTATAATAAACAATCCAAACAAATCATGTTTCATCCCACAATCCATAAAACACATCGAAACATTTAATTCTTAAATTCAATCATAACGTCATGATTTCATAATACTTTTATAAGGGGATTGCGGGTACTAGCAATAGCCGTTACCTCACTTCCGCGATTTGCTAAGGGTTTTCGTTGGTTCGTTCGTCCTGAGCTCCGAGTCCAATTTCTTTAAAAATTGAATTAGTACTAGATCGATAAATAATTATAAAATTTAATATTTTATAAATCATAAATTTTATAAGTAATGAAATAAATAACGAATTTTAATAAAATATAATTTCGACATTTAAAGAAAATATTATTATTAATCGAATTTTGAATTGAATTACATATATATTTTATAAATAAATTTTCATGTAAATAATGTTTAAATTCCATTTTGATAAATAAAACTAGAATCTTTATTCTCATAAAGTTGATAATAAAATCTGAAAAATAATAAACAGTTTTTATTAGTAAATATTTTGTAAAAATTATTAAACCATAAGTATTGACAAATTAAAAATCTGAAAATTCAGATTTAGTCTTACCCAAGGCCCAAATGAAATGTGGCCCAATTTGGAGTTAGGTTTGAAAAACAAATCAAGGCTCCAAAATTTAGAGATTGGCTTTGTTGCTTTCGGTTTCCTGGGTCAAGAACAGGGGGAGGGGGGGCCGAAACAGGGAAGCAACGAAGGGGATGAAGAGCCGCGAGGAGAAGGAGCGACGGACGGCCGGGCGGCGCAACAAGGTCACGCCGGTGCAGGTGGGTGGTGTTTCGCGGCGGTGGTGCAGCGTGAGAGAGGAGGAGGGAGTGCGAAAACGAAGGGGAAGCAGGGGAGTTTTGGAGAAGGGTGTTTCGATTGGTGGTCGTGTAGCTCGCCGGGAAGTGTGGGGGAAATGAGTTGACCAGGCGAGGGGAGTGGGCTGGTGTGGTGGCTGCGACGCTGGTGGCGCGCCGAAGGAGGGGAAAGAGGAAGCAGGGGAGAGGGCAGGGGGTGCGTGTGGTGGAAGGGAGAGGGTGAGGGAGGTGTGGTGGTCGAAGGTGGTTGCTGTGTTGGTGGTGGTCGAAGGTGGTTATCGATGGTGGTCACGGTGGTGGTAGGCAGACGGTGGTCGTTGGTGGTGGTGGTTTAAATTACAGAAAAGCAGGAAGTGAAATTGAATTGTGTTTAGTTTTGTTGGAATTCAATGAGGTTGAAACTGATTGTTACTCACGATTTTGAGTTTGATTCTTCTCATTTTCTGCCTATTTTGAGAGCTATTTCTAGTGTGAATTGGTGTTCATTGACTCAGTTAAGATTGGTTGGAATGACAAATGTGAAGAAAAACCTGCAATTCTGGTGACTAAGGGAGTTAGGCAAGGATACGTGGATCAATTGTAAGAATGTGTGAGACAAGTGTAAAAGGGAAGTTTGACTTCCATGGCAAAAGCTGCGTGAAGCAGAAGAAGAAAGAAGGAAGGAGACAAACTAACTTTGGCTTATTTAGGAGAATAAGGATATCTTGAAAATTGTGAATTGCTAGAGAAATTTCAGAATTTTTACTCCCTAATTAAGCTTTAAAAGATAATTCGGAAATAATTATAATTTAAAAAAAAAAAAAAAAAACTAATTGAATTATAAAAATCGAAGTATTTTTACGACTGAAATATTAAAATTTCCGAGTTAAGTAAGATTATAAAAAAAAAATAGCGTCTGGAATTAAGATTTAAAACGATTAATAATAGACATTAAATTAAATAGAATTATTAAGCATAGTAAACCGTATTTTAAAAATTCAGGGTATTACACAAGTATTTCATTAACGTTCCCCAGAGGAGTCGCCACTGTGAGGGGGTCGAAAAAGCACGAGGCTAATGCATGACCTCGTCCCTCGTGGGCGTGACGTCGTCAGATCAAGTGTAGTTAGATTTCCTGTGAGTTTACACCCAATCGACTAGTAATATGGGAGTCGATAAAGGGAGTGCAAATATGTTCGACCACGACGGCCATAGGTTCCCTTGTGATCCCTGGTGTGGGGATCGCTCAACGTACACGCGCAGGGCAGAGATTGAGAGTTCGGGGGACTGTAACTACCGAGAGGAGTGCTCATCGATAACTCTAGAGGCAGGTTATCCTTACTAGCTCAGCATAAATAATTGAAGGGACATGCGTTTAAACTATTAAACTATTCTGAATTGATTTTAGCAATATGCAACACATAATACTAAGTCGATCGTGATTATCTTATTTAGGTTGATTTAAGGTACCTAGTATGATAATTCAATTGTCCAAGGTATTATCTTATTAGGCGTGATAGATCAATCAAGTTAATAGTTTGACAATTTTATAAAAGGGTGATCAAAGCGATTAAATCATATGAGGGACACATTACAACGCACCCTTGAGAGGTGCGTCACGGTTCTCAGAAAACTAACCACTTGGCTTTGCTATTTCTCCTTTTATTTAACGAATCTCGGGTTTCTAAGCAGTGTTCCAGTATTTAGGCTTAATTCATCAGCTACAAGGGACAGGATGCGTTCTGTTCAACTTTTGGGTCGATTGCGACAGAACGCCGGATCAATTTCGCAGCGTGAGGCTAGGCTTAAGGCTAGAGTCAATACTCAGGTTATGGAATTGTGTGTGTTGTTCACGTCGGTTTTTAGGCTGTATTTATAGGGAAAGAGTTTGTGGAAAGATAGATTTTTAGAATACGAATCCAAAAAGAATTCGGAGACGACACGCCCCCAGGTATTTTCAGCGCCCAAGGCTGGGCGCCGAAGATTTCGGCGCCCAGACCCAGGCGTTGAAAATAGGATCTGGGCCGAGCCTTTTGTCAGATCTGGACTCTTAAACACGGATCTTTTGAGATTTATCCGAGTTTCTTAGTGCGTATTAACTTATGACGGAATGCGTCTGGGCCTGTTACGAACTCTAAGTTCGTTAGGAATTTAATTAATACATAACTCTTATTTCCGAATTATAGTAGGAATAGAATTCCTTTTGCCAATTCTATCTCTTTTAGGACTTATGTTGGAGTGCAACACCTAATTCTGACAGATTTCTATCTTTTATGACTTTGCCACTTTTAACAACTACTTCTTACGGCAGTTACTATTTTTAGCAGGTTTCTATAAATAGCAGTTTTGGCTGAAATGAAAGGGTGATTGAGATTCGTTATTTTACAGGAGATGTATTGCCAAGTGGAGATTTATGTTCTCATCATCGAACCTTCCCTTTCGGGAATGGGGACAAAAGTAGGTGTCTACACAAACTGATAGGCCACTTTAACACTTTCAAAAGTCACCTAAAAAGAATTCTCCGCCTAAAACAACCAACAAATATTCCCCTGCAATATTCTCCGCCTAAGTTGAAAAATAGTTTTATAAAGGAAAGAAATTATTAGGGTGTTACATGAAGGGTCCCCCCTTCCAGATAATCCACCCATGTATTCCCCTGCAATATCTTGATTAACTCCAGTACCATTCTCACCAAGCTCCTGTGTACTACATCCAGTAGCTGGAAAGTATTAGCAACATGAGTTGGTTGACCATTAGAGAGTCTAACTCTAATTGGCCTAAGAGTTCTCTGAAAGCCCTCATGACCTATCACTGGTTCAGTTGCAACAAGTGGCTGGACTGATTGTTTCTGAACCCATACCCTCTTAGGCTTACCCTTCATGCACTCTGCCTCCGGGTGGCCTACCATCTAACACTTTCCACATATTGTAGGTCTCCATCCATAATGAACCTCCACCGAAACCAACTCACCATGCTTATCCATAAAGGAGATATGTTCAGGGAGCAATTGATCCATGGGAAATTCCACCATAACCCTAGCAAACTGGATCTTATCTCTACATGTTGTAGCGCAGTCTCTCTTGAGAGGCTTCCCTAGCTGACTCACTATTTTAAACAGAGATTTCTCTCCCCAATACTTAAAATTCAACTTCAGTTGAATCCAACCGGGCACTACTTTAACCTCCTCCTTCTCCGTGTCCAAATCTACACTACATGGTTTCAGAATCAGTGGCTTACTATCGAAAAAATATTGTCCAGCAAGAACCTTATCTCTCGAATCCATTGTCAAAAACCTAACCAGATAGACCCCCTTTTTCACCATAACCACATCATCTACGTACCTTCAAATTCCTCCAAATTCTTCGAATAAAACCCTCCATCACATTGATTGGGGGATTAACACCAACAATGTAGCACACAACAGAGAAATTCCAAAAATCTACCTCCTCCTGTATATCATCTAATTCAATCTGAACAAGACTCAAATTAATCGACTCATGCTTAGAAATCAAATCAGTAGTAGTTGCAGCATCATGATCATTCATAGCTATCTCATCAAACTGTTGTTAAATGGGTACATAAACCGTACCTATATCCATGTTAGATCAAGAGTTCACCTGAGTAGCCGACCCATGAATCACCTGCATAAATTCATTGAATGAATGGCGCATTTCAGATCGTATTTGAAGCTGTTGCAACCTCGTTTGGCGTGAAAACTTCATTTTCCAACCCAAAATCCAGGGCCTCCGCTCCCAAAACTTCATCAATAGAACGTGTTCGAAGCGCTTGAGAATCCGATGATGGTCCTCCAGGCTTCCCTTTGCCATTGCCTTGCTTGCTACTCTGAGATTTTGAGCCAGATTTTCGTGCGATATGATGGCTACGGTGCACGTTATCCTAACATGCGCCGAGAGAAAGCTTGGAGAGAAAGTCTGTAGGGTTTTTCTTATACGTGTTTATTAGTGTGGCTTAAAAGTGAGTAGAATGAATTATGGGAGTTAGAATTTGTTAGTACATAAAAGGGGAGAGCGTCGTAGCGGCATTCTGTGAGGTGTTTCAAAATACATCACAGTGGCAATTTGGTCAATAAAATGTACCATTTATTTTAAAAAAGTACCATTTCATTAAAAAAAAAAGAGTACCATTTCGTTAAACGGAGTACCATTTTGATAAAAATATGTACCATTTCGTTAAAAAGAGTACCATTCCATTAAAAACAGAGTACAATTCCGATTAAAACATGTACCATTTCATTAACGTTTTTTGCTGTTATGTTTTTACAAATACATAACCGTTATGGATTTTGACTTCCTCCATAAAAGGGTGATATGACAAGAATAATGTTAGATTATGTTCCTACCACCGTTTATAAAAGTAATGAAGCTACTTCCAATGTATAGTTTTCTTATTATTAATTAATGTAATAAAATATCAAATTCTTATAATTTGAAAAAACCGTGTATCACACCAGTGTTATACACATATATAGTTCTTGCTATATTAAACTTAAACCAACCGTAGTGATACCCCAGATTATTTATGTACCTGTTGTTATAACCACACAACAAGTTAATAGGACCCTTTCCTCCCCTGTCATGTCATAAAAGTCTCAACCACCAAATTTACAGCCAAAATTTAGGTAAATAATTGAATTTTATTTGTACGATTTGACTTCAACTAAATAGTCTTTATAATTGTTGAGAAATTACCACTATAATCACTAATCGGCATGTATAACAAAATATTTATCCTGGTTTACGGACACTAAATGATAGACAGAATTGGCTATATTTTTTATTTTTTTTGGTGTGATCAGAATTGGCTCAATATGAGAACTATTGAAAGTAAAAACATTAAGCATCGGTTAAACAATAATAACAACACTGATTAACCGCATGATTTTATAGCATATTAAGAAATACTCTTTCCGTCCAGAAATACTCGAATCAGTTTGACTGACACATTAATGCAATGTAATTGACTTGTTATTTAGTTAGATGGTACTCCCTCCGTCTCTTTTTGTTCTGTATGTTTGGTGTTTGCACACGTTTTTAAGACTAATTAATGTACATGATTTTTCTCTATTTTTTTTTTAATTTAAACAAGACAAATTACGTTTATTTATAGTGTTTTCATTTTTACCAAAATTCTGATATTGGGAAAATGAGAAAGTTTAATGTCCCAATGGAAAAGTGTGAGGAATTAAACAACCCAATGAATTTAATTGGTTAAATTAATCATTGGACACAAATTTTGATAGAATATTAAAGCATTTATGTGATCATATAAAAGGAAATATAAAGGAAAATTTGCCAAAAACAACCTTTTATAACCATTTTTTTTTGCAAAAAACAACCTTTTATAATTTTTTTTTGCAAAAACAGACCTAAAACTAAAAATAATTTGCAAAAGATAACCTTTTCCCATTTTCAGGCGTTGACCTCAAATTTTCCGGCTTGACTTTCACGTTTTTACTTCTTGCACCCACTTCCCTCCCTTTTTCTCACTTACAAAATAAAACCCAAAAATTACACTTTCCCTCCCTTCTCTCTGTTCTTCATCATCCCCCCAAAATTTTTTCCTCTCCTTGCTTTATCATTTGATTGAAATTGATAGTTTACTGCTATACTAAGTGATTTTCGAGACTCTACCACTAATTTTTGGTAAGTTTTGTTCATTAATTTTGCCTAATTTCAATGTAGGAAAGTTAGGGTTTTTTGCCCCAAATTTCTGAATTGATTCGGTTTTGTTGAGGGAATTGCAGGACCATGGCTCATTTGAATCAAGTTAGGTGTGGATGTGGTTTTCCTATAGCAAAGAGGACCGCGTGGACTCATGAAAACCTGGGAAGGAAGTTCGTGGCTTGAAAATTTAACCCAAAAATGAAAAAAAATACACTTCAATGTAAGTACACAAATTCTTATTTACAATGGGTGTACAATAAATATTGTACATCGGTAAAATTTAACTCAAAATGCTCAAAAGTTAAGCATATATATGTAAAAGTTATCTATTTTTCAGTGATAAATTTTTTCATTTTAGTAAAACTTATTTCTTCAAAATAACTAATAATTTAACCCTTTAAAATATTTATCATCAATTTTCTTTTTACTAATATAAAAGTTAATCAAAACTAGGCTAAAATTACAAAAAAAAAGGGTTAAAGTTATCTTGGTGTACAATAAATTTATTGTACACCTTGTGCGCACAAGACCTTTTGATTTAAGTAGTTGAGTGAGGTGACGTTTGAATGAGGATGACTTACCGCATTCAATGAAGCTTCATTGATGGTGGAGCTACATTAATGGCGACAGAGATATTGAAAGGTTGTCTCAGTTTTAAGTCTTCCCCATTTATATGCCAAGAAAAGGGAGGGAAAAGGGTGCACTTAATGAAAAACGAAGGCACGTGCCCTGCACGTGAGAGTCAAGCCGGAAAATTTGAGGTCAACGCCTGAAAATGGGAAAAGGCTGTCTTTTGCAAATTATTTTTTAGTTTTAGGTCTGTTTTTGCAATTTTTTTTATAAAAGGTTGTTTTTTGCAAAAAAATGGTTATAAAAGGTTGTTTTTGGCAAATTTGACAAATATAAATAACATTTTGGGACACCTAAAAAGAAAAACGTAAAGAATAAATAGAGACGAATGAAGTACGAAGTAGTTGAGAGTTAACCCCATGATTGGGGTCCAAGTTTTACAAAAAATCACCACTTGGGACCTCACTTTTTTTTTGGTCAATAATTGGGACCTCATCTTACTTTTTTAGCCAAAGTTAACTATAGCGGTTAAAAAATGTTAAGTCCTTGGGTTAAGAAATATAATTATAACATTTTATTTTTGCAAAAATACAAAACTAATTTAATTAATTAATTGTTATTCTACACCTCCAATATCCCCCTCTTGAACAAACATCATCGGAAACTACCAACACCACATTAATTTCTATTTTCTTTATTAATGAAGTTCGCCCATTATAGATTTATAGTTCACAGTTCAACGATAAATTGATAAAAAAAATGTTAAGTAACTAATTTCTAATATTTACATAATTTTACTTCGAAACCAACAAAACCAAAATGTTCCCTTGAATGTTTTAACATAGAGCTATAAAATGGGCCATGTCAAGGGCGGCTCCGGCCCAAACTTAATGAAATCAGTCTGTTCGGGTCATAAACAAGTCATATTTAGTCAGTTCAAGTGACCTATTTAGCATAGCCCATCCCGTAATGAGTATACGAGTTACATCCTAAAAATACTTCGTAGTCTGTATCAATCTATCATACTTCTCACTGTATGTCACCCCTTTAAAAGGCATCTTCATTTGAAACAATGGTCGAACCTCATTTTACTTTCAATCAATTTATAAAGTATGCAAAAATTTTGCTCTCCTTAAAGTGATTAAGGTATAAACATCACGAAGTAAACATAAAAAATATATAAAAAATAAAAAAATCAAACAATAACAAATCGATCTAAATCAACACGAAAACAATAAAATTTAGCAGCATTAATATCATACAAAATCACAATTAACCAATTCAATCAATAATCTGACAAAAAATCACTTTTTTTTTGAGGGGAACAAAAAATCACAAAATTAACAAGTACCAATTAACTCAAATCTAAAGACGAACAAAATAAACCCAATAAAACCCCTAAAAAAATTGGCAACTAATACTACTTATTAAGTCATAACTCTTATAATTTATTTTTGATTTATTTTATTAGTTTAAATAGTCAACCTTAAGTTAAAGGTGAGTTAAACTACCAAAAATCTAACCTTAGGTCCCAATTATTGACCAAAAAAAAGTGAGGTCCCAATTGGTAATTTATTGCAAAACTTAGACCCCAATAATGGGCACTCAGTAATTGATAATGGAGTTTTTTTTTTAGATATATATAGTGAGAAATATCACAACTTTTAAAGAGGTAGTGAAAAATGACTCACTTTTTAATGTTTTTTTAGGGAGTAGTGATATAGGTGGGTCCATGGATAAATATAATATTAATAAAGTTTGCCATTTATGAAACGGTGCGAGTAATCCGGGACGATTTTATAAGGAAAGCGGTGCGAATATTCCGAGACGAAGGGAGCAATAATGTTTTAATCCGTCTCTTATCTGACTGACTTTTAGAGCACACACAACCTTGACATGGAGCTTGGGTCAAGTGATTATTGACAGGACAAAATGACTACAATGTTAACAATGTACAAGGGTCAAAATTTTATTAACTTGACCCGGGTCGCATATGTCACCCAAGGTCAAGTTCCTTAAAATTGAATATGGGACCGCATGAAGCTGCCACTTACATAATATTAGCCGTTTGCATACAGAATTTTAGGCTTATATTTGTTGTATGTATGCAAATATTAATTCATTCGTATTTTTCTCCATGTACTGTATGCATGCATGGAATCAATATTTCATGTTATTTTTATTTATTTATTTTGCATGATAACAATTATAAATTAATAGTCAGTTATGTATAAATTTTATTTCATTGTGCTATATATGTATGTTTAAGGTTATACATTACATTTTTATTTATATGTAATATTAATTTAATTTCATATTTATTTGTTTGTTAAAATTAATAATTGTGTTTGTAGATGAATTTAAAGTGTAGTCTATGTAAAAGTAAAAAAGTAGGTAAGAGAAATTAATGACCTTGAGTCAATATTGTAGAAGAAAAATGAGAGATTTAAGTAAGTGGTATATCAAGTTAGTAGAATATGAGGTGGAAGAAGGAGAAGGATGAGAGAGAAATTTTTTTTCACTTGACCGAAAGTCAAGAATGCACATGATCTTATAGTCTCTTTCAACTATCCTCAATTCCCGACCGTATCATACATTTCATGACCTACATTATAATGATTAATATGACAATACCTACACATTTTAATTGTATAACTTGTATTTGTGTGAGGGCGATGTACCGCGTTAATACATGAATAACAATTCGAAATAAATTCAAGATTTTTTAATTATCATTTATGAAATAAATTATATCATATTTAATTTGTTATGTAAGGATTACAAATTATTTGACCTAGATTGGCGGTAAACTATTTGGTTTACAAATTAGAGTTTACGTGTTCGGGTCTTGTATATAACGTGGAACATTAGAGAGAGATTAGTCAGAGTGCCACGTGGCATATAAATTTATTTGTCAACGCTTTTATATATATATATATATATATATATATATATACATATATATATATATATATATATATATATATATTAGATTTAGGGCCCGGACGATGTCTCGTGTTACTACATTAATAACATTCACATTTAGTTAGATTTTTTTTACAATGATAACATGTAATATATCATGTTGTAGTGGTAAAAACTTTATTGTTTAAATTCAGGTCCGGGGTTCAGATCTTATAAACGTTTTTTAATATATAAGTATAAATTTTTTTGACTGCTATTTAAATAAGATTTGACTAAAGTACTAACAGACTCAACACTATAGATTAGAAATAGGAAAATGATATATGATATAATAAAATAAAATATTAATTACGTCGATTAAAAGTCAATTTTGACATATATATATATATTTCTAAATTTAATTTCAATTATATATATATATATATATATATATATATATATATATATATATAATTATTAATTAAGAAACATATATATAATTGAAATTAAATTTAGAAATATATATATGTCAAAATCGACTTTTAATTGACGTAATTAATATTTTAGCTAGATATGAAACCTTTAGCTAGATCGTGTACGGCGTATATCATTAAGTTAATTCCTTAATTAATAATAAGACCTACTTTATAGTACGTATATATGTTAATAATATGACGATTAATATCAATATTTTTTTATTGGTGCGAATGAGCAACAAAGACAAATATAAATTATAGAGGGGGCGGGAAATTTGAAATGGTTGATAGTTTATATATAGATATATACACGTTGAAAGGTAGTTGGAGATATACTTAATTGTTGTGTATAAATAAGGTGCACGCAAATTCCATGTGCTTTGATAAATGGGAGCATCCAATGTTTAGAATACAATTGTCTATCCTTGTTTTAGCACGTACAATAGAGTGAGGAGCGCCTTCCCTCATACATAAGGCTATCTATCTAGCAAATATGAACGGCAAATCAACAACAACTGCTCCTATTGCTATGAGGTGCGTTTCATTTATCTTCTTTACTTAACTTGTGCTTGTGTTTGTGTTTGTGTTTGTCATTCACCTCATCTATACATGGCCTGCAATTAATAATCGAATATAGGGCCATTGATGTAAGCTAGCTCGACAACTCGGTACCGCAGTAGCTCTATCCATATGTACGTTTTGTCACCGGTGAGGGTATGTGAATTGAATGATAGCTAGATCACAAGTCCGAATCCCCTATTCTCCATTTGTAATAGGTAATATTTGTAGTTTTGTACATATATTCAAACTCCTACTTCGTACAATACTATAGCTGCATAAGTATGTACGTACTGATTGAATATATAAGTAACGACATTATGATAACCAACATAAGTTGATGGAGTTGGTGGGGAACTCACCTTGTGACTTGGAGGTCACAAGCTCGAGCCCCATCAACTGCGAAATGCTTGGGAGTGGCTCAAGCGATGACCTGCGGAGCTAGGCTGGTTAACCTGTGCTAACTGCTGGTTCAGTTAGGGTCCCTTCTTCTTACCTATTAAAAAAAAAAAAAAGTAAAGACATTATGATAGTATATATGCTCAAAGCACTATATTAGCCAACACTTCAATATATGATCTCATTTTCGTTGTTTCTTATACATTTAAAATTGTATTAAATCAATATAATTAGAAAAGTGATCGCAATCATTTCTTAATAGTCTCGTATCACTAATTAGTAATTATCTTTACGAGTTACTAATCCGGCCTTACATAATAGAAATTAATAACAACATACTCAAAGCAAGATACATTTTAGTCTAACAAATTAAATTAGACTCACAACGAATTATATAATAATCTAATTTTAGCAATAAGCTAATTATGTCAATATATTCAAAAGTTGGATGAAAGGCAAACGAATTCTTCACCGAATATAGGGATCTATGTCAGATTGTCATTGGGCGATTTTTTGTGAGATCCCCCTGCACATCCGCCCAAGTGAGTGAGGTGGAGGAGAGTTTGGCAAGTGATGGGGTTAAAAACTGTATTCGTCGCGGGTGACGGATTGATGATGAAATTTTAGATTGTACCCGCTCACCCCACTTATCTTTTATCTAATTGATTATGAGTATATCAACAATTATTTTACTACTAATCTATCTATTATAATGTTTTGTTTATTTACTCAAATCAGAAATACAGAAAAAAGAGTTGGGTGGGGTTTGAGGCGGGTGTGGATACACGAATGAGTGATGGAGAGGGGATGCATTTTCTTTTATACCCCTGTCGCGTCTCAAAGGCATCTATAGCTGCATAAAGTAAAATACCATCTCATTTTTTTATATTGTGTTACCCATATACCAATTTTGTACTGTATGGATAAAGTAAATCGGTTTGGGTTGAATATAATCGGATTGAGTTTGGGTTCCAGCTTGCGGATTATTAACGTTTCGTGTTATAAACGATCGGACCAACCCAGCGGGTTTAATGGTTCAAGTTGAGGATTGACATTTCTCATAGTATATGATGATAACTGATTTTTATACCTAACATGAAATTATGAGTGATGCATGAAAAAGAATAAAATAATCTACGAATTTTTCTATGTTTCTTTTAAAATTAATTTACCTTTGCACTTAAAGTTAAAATATGTATACCGTGCTTCGCACGGATACTATACTAATTCTTCTACTATCCGAGATATCGCCCAAAACACTAACTAATTTTAATACAATTCTACTTGTCTGGATTCATATGCTACGGAGTAAATATGTTTGAAATTCTACTTTTTCACTTAATTGAAGATCTACTTTTGAATAGTATAATAGTTTCAGCCCACATATATAACTATATACTATCTCTGTTTTCAAATGATCTCGGTTAATAATTGCATAAATATTAAAACAAAAGAGAATATTGCATAAAAAGGTGGTGAATATAATAAATGGCGAAGATAAAAGTCGTAAGTTGCAACAACATTTATTTGTCGCAATCTTATGTGTCGAAATTTAATTGGTACATATAGGCGCCACATAGACTATGCGTCATCAGAATATTTTTATTATCAATGCAATATTTTTACTATGAAAGTATGTAACTAAGGTAGCCGATATAAGGAAGGAAACAAATTAGAATATTAAGATTTTTCTACCTTTTTGCAACATATATAATAGGTTATATAAGTTAAATATTTTAATTTCCGATTTAATTTATGACACATAAGCATGTCATGTCATCATTGTGACATTGTTTAAAGGTTTTGGATCCTCTAGAGTTCTAAAATAACTATATAAGGTAGAGTTTGAGCATATCAACCATTGAATGAAAAATCAATGGTTTATATATTATCTTTCCAAAATTCCCCTTATTTTTTCTTATCAATATAATCCATTGATTTTAAAATGTATGGTTTAGATACAACTATACCTTGTAGAGTTTTATTAAAACTCTAGAGGATTCGTACTCGGTCACATGTTGCGACCTTTATCATTTTCGTATAATAAAATATGAATAAAGTATGAGATCAGAATGTGTAAAAGGTGGATGAGTGTAAGAAAAAAATGAATAAAATAAGAAAAAATGAGTATAAATTGGTAAATGTTATTGGGTAACAAAGATAAGATAGTAAAATTTTCATGTTTTAAAATAGAATAAAGTGCAATGTAAAAAACTTTATGAAACAAACTAAAACAAAAAACATAAAAATCATTTTGAAACGGTAGCACTCCGTAATATATATACGAGTATACGTATGTGCATAGTGAATCCTCATAAGCTCATTGAATGTAACGTTGTCATGATGTAGGGTGGCCTTCCAAGAGGGAAGCTCGTGAATGGCCTCTTATTGGAGAGGGTAAATGACAATCTAAAATGGAGGATTTTGTATCAATTTCTCTTGTAATTCACTTGAGTTTAAGTTTTGAAGTTGTCATTTGGTTTTCAATAGATGCAAAAGTTATTCAATTTATTCATTTATGTTAGCAGGCTCAAAGGAAAGGTTGCAATTATAACAGGAGGAGCAAGTGGATTTGGAGAGATGACAGCAAAAGTGTTCGTCCAACAAGGAGCAAAGGTCATTATTGCCGATGTACAAGACGAAAAAGGCATTTCCTTGTGCAACGAAATCATTTCTAGTTCCAACAACCATGCATATGGTAACAACGACGACGACGACGACGGAGAATTCATCTCCTATGTGCATTGCAATGTTTCTGATGAGACCGATGTTAAAAACCTCATAGATTTGACCATCTCAAAACATGGAAAGCTCGACATCATGTTCAACAATGCTGGTATACCAGGTGATCTAGATCCTACTATTGTAGGTGCTACTAGTGACAACTTCAACAAAGTGTTCAACATCAACGTTTACGGTGGTTTCTTAGGTGCTAAGCATGCTGCTCGGGTTATGATCCCAAGAAAATCCGGTGTAATCCTATTCACTGCGAGTGTAGCATCATTGGTAGCAGGGGAGTCACCTCACGCATACACCATGTCAAAGCACGCGATAATAGGTTTAATGAAGAACTTGTGTGTCGAAATGGGACAATATGGAATTAGAGTGAATGCAATTTCTCCTTGCGGTGTCTCTACACCGCTACTAAGCAATGCATTAGGGATGGATAAGGAAAGTGTTGATAGGTTGATTTGTGAATCAGCTGTGCTTAAAGGAGTTGCACCGGAGGCCTTAGATGTGGCTAATGCAGCGTTGTTTCTGGCTAGTGATGAGGCTAAGTTTGTGACCGGTCTTAATTTTGTTGTTGATGGTGGCTATAGCGTCACCAACCCGTCTTTCTCCATGGCCGTCCAAAATATGTTCTCCTAAAACCAAAAATAAATCAAGGATGAATGCCTATCGACCTCTTGTCTTTATTGTTTTGTCTTTTCCTAATTTACCTATATATTGTCTCAAATACTATTAGTCCTTTAGGGTAATTAAGTACGGCTGAATTTTTACCAAATACCCTCATGTTTTCAGAAATTGAATGCATCCATCAATTCTAAATAGGGTAGGTTGGGTGTCAATAAGGTACTAAATCTATCGTTTCTTTATCCTTCAAGCCCCTTTAGAAGGAGGGGAGTTTTAGAATTTTGTAACAAATAGTCAAGAGGACCACTTTGGAAAATCTTTTTAGTTCGAGATAGGTGTACTACTAAAAAGTTTGTGGAGTGGACGTATTTTGAAGCGTTTATACCCCGTGGCTAATAATTATATCTTAGTCTGTACCTTCAGGGTGATACACGTTAAGAATGTCTGATTAATGTGTTGTGTTCCATTATTCATTTGTTTAGTGTGGAGGTTCAAAATTTCAACTCTTGCCCGCTTAATCGTGAAATAATAATTTAATTGTATCCAAAAGTGGCGCCACAGCCGTGCCAAGGCCTGGCAGCCACAGTTACTTAGGCGCTAAGATAACTTGCCATGCAAGTTACCTGAGCCATAAGCAACTGGTCTTTGTTGAGATTTGGATTCTAAGTATCAAATTCCTAATCTAACAAAAGTTACTAGTTTCCTAGATCTACCCTAATTCTAGTTTCCTAATCCTAATACAATTGGGATTGTGGAAATTCTAGAATATTCCTTACTCTATAAATATGACCCTAAGGTAAAATATTAATAACACATAATTCCACACGTGTGACTCATAGTTCCAGAGAGAACTGTGACTTTGCCAATTTCCTAAAAGTGAGATCACGAAATCCTAAATACCTTATACTAAGATTCTAGTTGGTCGAATTTAAGGCAGATCCCAACGTGTTGTGGACTATCTACGGAGGGACGACATGGAGTCATGAATTGTTCTTGTTCGGTTCGGGAGCAACTAAGGGAAGGCACGCATCAAAAATTATATGCATTCCTAAATTATGCTAATTTATTATGTGATTTACATGGATTCTAGCAATTATGGTTTTTCCGCATGTCAATTAGATTATTCATAACCTAACAGTGGTATCACGAGCCTCGTGCATAGTTGCATAATCAATTAAAACATGGATTATTTTTTTAAAACATTTACAAAGAAATAAATGGGGGAATTGATTTCGTGGTAATTAATAGTAAATTATATGCGATTATTTAATTATTTGTTTATAGGAATTTTTGCAGTTTTGTCAATAATGATCGGAATCTTATAATTTTATAGTGAATTCCGCATGTAAACGGC
Organism: Spinacia oleracea; assembly: GCF_020520425.1. Taxonomy (NCBI): domain Eukaryota; kingdom Viridiplantae; phylum Streptophyta; class Magnoliopsida; order Caryophyllales; family Amaranthaceae; genus Spinacia; species Spinacia oleracea. The sequence goes on along the minus strand of NC_079488.1, from coordinate 87,146,420 downwards.
TTTTCAAATTTTGACAAAACTAATATTTTTCGGCCGAACCCAGAATTCCCAAATTCGAAACAGAACTATGACTTTTCACAGGTTTTAGTTTTTCGATTGCAAAATTTATGTTTTTTTAATGATGTTAAATTAATATTTGCGAATCTTGTGTGTAAATCTTAATTTAATAATTGACCTACTACATATGATTAACAATTTTAAGATTTAAATTCGTTAATTATTCTACCTCATTTGTAATTATAATTAATTTGTTGAATTTTCGAAATTAAGTTAGATTTTGATTCGATTTTTCATAATTAATTAGTAATTTAATTGGGATCTAATGAATTAAAAGGCCACCTAAAAATTGTTAAAGCTTGAAATTTCCAATTTTGATCAACCCTAGATTTTAATCTCTAATAATCAGGTAATCGAAAAGTAATTGGTTAATAAATTAAGATTTTTCGCCCAAATTCATGAATTTTGAAATTATAAAAGTTTTTATTTTTATAAATAATAGTACGTTCACAAACTTGTATGCACGAGCAAGACGTCAAGGTCAAGCAAGTGAAGCCCCCGTGGGCGTTGCTGCGTTAGTGCGGGTGTGCAACGACGAGCAAGGGAGCTCGTTGCTCGCATGGCGCTGAGGCAGTGTGCAAGGAGCACTAGGCGCGCGCAGACAACAAGTGAAGCTTGCGTGTTGTGTGTGCGAGTGGGTGAGTGGGACAAAGGCAGGCAGAGCAGGCGGCACTATGGGAGCGGCACGCCGAGCAAGGGATCTCGCGTGCCTGCTGCATTGCGCGCAAGCCGAGCAAGAAACGTGACGAGCAAGGGAGCCTGCGCGAAATGCAGGGATATGAAGCAGTGGTGCAGTGGACACCAAAAGTGTATTTACTCATATGCCCCTCCCCTCTTGGCTTAAATAATAGAGATGGTTTGAATTTCGACCTAAATCTGTTTAACTCGACACTAATTTTACTGAATTTACATCAATCACTTTATCATTTCTCCCTTTCCCACTTTGTTTATCTAACTAGTGTTTCAATTTCGACCTAAATCAGTTTAACTCGACTCTAATTTAACCGAATTTACATCAATTCGACCTATTTATTCCTCAAAACCTCATACTATTTGATTTAGTTTTACCTAAAACTTCAATGAAGATTTCTTCTACTCATATTAAGAAAGAGATTAAACGAGAATTCCATCATAAATTTTGATTTATAAACAATTTGCATAATCGTTTGTGTTACTAATTGGAGAGAAAATCTATATAAAAAAAACAAGAGAAAATAAACCTCAGAAGGTGGGGCCCAATACAGGGATACGAAGCAGTGGTGCAGTGGCGGTGGGAGTGGAAGTACGGTGGGAGTAGTTACGCAACGGGAGTGAAAGTACGGTGGAGTAGCGGCGTGGTGGGAGTAGTGACGCGACAGGAGTGAAAGTATGGTGGATAAGCGGCGTGGTGGGAGTAGCAGTGTGCGATGATTTCTTGCGAAAGTGAAATGTGTAACTGATGGAAGATTGAAGGTGAATAGTCCTTATAGACTCAATATTAAGTCTCCAATTAATTTAATTTATATATATTCTACCGACCTTCAAATTTCACCTTTATTTAAATCATATATTTTCACTAAAATCATAAACCCGCCCTCTAAAGAAATTAGAACAAAGAACAGTAAATTAAACAACTACTAATTGTCCGTTCTTTGAACGGGATCGAAAGATAGGTAAATGTTCAAAAGGAAACCTACACCATCTCTTGAATGTGTTAAAGGTTTGCAGTTGGAATACTTATAATTGCCAGTATGTTGATATCAATACAAGGTACACGCATTTAGTTGCCAAGCTATCGAAATGATCAATCTTCCTAATAGTTGCACAACTTGACAGCCACCCACGACCATTAAAGTATTATCACAATCATTGACAAGTCACATGGCCTGTCCATCTAACAATACTAAGCCCTCTACTTTGAGACTCAATTACAGTTTCGTTCAGTTCAGTACAGTTCAGTTCAATTCAAATAGTTCATTTTAAAAGAACGACGTTGTGTTTATATTCGTTTTTAATAATTTTATTTTATTAGTTTGTTTATTATTATAATGTTAAAAGTTAATTATTATATAATAGTACAATAATATTCCTAATAATTTTCTTAATATAACTTTATAATAGTATTTTTCTTGTACAAGTTATGTAAAATATATTCCTTATTTGTCATTTAATTGATAGTTCGTAACTTCGTACAATGTTATTAAACGATATATAAAAATCGAGATGTGCATTATTATTCTTAAATTAACGAGCTAGCGAGCATTCGAGCAGAACACCATTAAGTTTAATTTTGAGTTTGATTCATTAGTTATCGAACCATAAATTTAAGCTCAAGCTTGGTTCATTTACAAACGAATCGAGCGCGAGCCAAACTTTTATCTAATCGATTTCGAGCTGTTCACGAACAGTTCTGTTGGTGTCTAACCCTACGAGCAACCCAAAAAGTAATGGATCAAAACCCGGCCGAACCCGTTTTTTACCCGGCCGATTGAAAAACAATGTATATATAATAACATTTGAGATTATGTTCGAGGAATATTAAGCATAGTAAACAAGTTGTTGTTACTATTGTTGGGTGTAACATGATTTTAATTTGTACCTTTTTATGATTGAATTTGACTAAATATAGACTTGTGTAGGAAAATTTGTTAACTTATGCTCATATTTTGTATATGTATTACCTAAATTAATGAAAATATAATGCGCGTTTTCAAATCTCTCAAGCAATTGAGTCGACCCGAACCGAAAATTCTATATCTTAGAACTAAAATTTGTAAACTGAACCGAAAGTGATCATTCCGAATTAACTCAAAAATAATTTTTTACATCCGATCCGAGCGATCCATTTGGCAGATCTTGTCAGGTCAATCATATTCTTTTATACAAGCGTAGGTGCAGAATACTCATTTGTACACGAGCTTCTTATTTGAGCCAGTAAGAAGAGAATGGGAGTCTCGTCTTTTTGTTAGGTACACTACACACCTAATAACTAATTAGGCGGTGGAAATGAATGTTCAAGTGCGCAACTGTTCATAACCTATTTTTTTATACTTCTATTATTTACATATTGTATATAACTATATATAAATGCAATTTCGTCTTTTGGAAACATCCCTGTTTTAGTGATGAATAAAGCTTTCTCAATGCTTGTTTCTTATACATAGAAAGAAAGGTCTGGGATTTTGGAAAAGCTAAACCAAAAAAAAAAAAAACAAAATGAACGAAAAGTCATATTTTGCTCCTATTTCAAAGAGGTGTGTTTTATTTCTTTAGCATAATTTCATTAATTTTTGTTTTTCAATTATGATATTGTAAAATTGCTTAATATTACCCGAGTTAGAGTATTTTCATCAATCGAATACGGAGTATATCTAATTCAATCAGCACAACTCACAATTTATGAACCTATGATGGAACAATAGAATTTTTTAAACAAATCTAATAAGATCCGACTATGTTTTTTGTTCTTAAATATAAATAACAATATAAAGACAAAAAAGCTTGTGTGAATAGTGTCAAAATAAATATTGTTACACCCTCCGTCCCACATTACTTATTATACTTTCTTTTTCTGATCGTCCCACATTAATTGTTACATTTCTAAATTAGGAATGACCTCACGATTATTATATTGTCTCTCTCTACGCATTAATTTTTTTTTCTTTTGTTTCACACCTTCTCTCATTCAATTAAAAAAGTCTAAAGTTTTTATTTGACCAGTCACATTATCAACTCGGTAGTGTTGTAAATTCATGCTTGTAAATAAGCTCATCCTGTTTAAGGCCCATTAATAGAGGTTCTTGCTAGGGGCGGACCTATATAGGTATGGAGGGCCAAAGAGAATTCATTTCTTTTGTAAAAAAACTACACTTGAATAATTAAGTTATGTCTAATTAACTTACATCAATGACAGTGAAATATACTTATAGCATAACGGTTGCTTGATTACATGTGTTGGTAAAAAAAAGCGAAAACAAATATTATTGACATAGAATATTGTTTTGATGTGTGTTGCTTTTATAAAAAAAATAGCGAAAAATTAACGGGGTGGTATTGAACCCCGCAACTTTCAAAAATGAAGTTTTTTTTTACGCACAAAAGGAGAACTTTATATTATAGGATGTTATCGTTTAAGCACTTTACAAAAGAAAAAGCACTTTACCAATGACCCAATTGGGCACACATGGAATAATGGTTCCGCTTTTATTATTTTAACTAAATTTGCTGACTGGGTTGCGTACAAAATCTCTCATAGTGTGAACGTGTCACATCATCAATTGATAGATAGTGTGGCGCGTCATACAGGAGACGGGTTGTTATGAAAACCCTACTAACACTTATCATATAAACTTTGTGCAAAATGTAAGTGTACGAGTAACGTGGGAGGAGGAGAGTAACTAATAAGAAACGAAAGAAATATTAAAATTCAGAGTGAAATGATAATTGTTTTTTCTTATACGGAGTATGTAAATTACGAAAATAGGTCGGTCAAACTGAAACGGGAAATTGTTTGTAATGTAAAATGGTGAAATCCAATGGTCCAATGAACAATACAGGTTGAAAGGCAAAGTAGCCATCATAACTGGTGGAGCAGGCGGCTTCGGAGAGGCGACGGCAAGACTCTTTGTCCAACATGGTGCCAAAGTCATAATCGCTGATGTGCAAGACGAAAAAGGAGTGGCCTTATGCAGCGAAATATTGGCTTCTAGTAGTACCGCATCTAATGGGGATTATGATAGTGATGGACACGGTCAAAGCACAGAAGAAATAATCTCCTACGTCCATTGCAATATCTCCGATGAAACAGACATGAAAAACCTCATTGATCAAACCATTTCCAAGTATGGAAAACTCGACATAATGTTCAATAACGCAGGAATATCAGGAGATATAAACTCTACTATATTAGGCACAACGAGTGAGAATTTCAACAAGGTGTTCAATGTTAATGTGTATGGAGGTTTCTTAGGGGCTAAGCATGCAGCTAGGGTAATGATTCCAAGAAAATCAGGTGTCATTCTATTCACTGCAAGTTTGGCATCAGTGATAGGAGGCCAATCACCTCATGCCTACACAATGTCAAAGCACGCCATAGTTGGTTTGATGAAGAACTTGTGCGTAGAGTTGGGTCAACATGGTATAAGGGTAAATGCTATTTCTCCTGGAGGTGTTGCTACACCAATATTAGTGAATGCATTAGGTATGGATAAAGACACAGTCGATGAGTTGTTGTGCCAAGCTACGGTTCTCAAAGGCGTGACACCGGATGTTCAGGATGTTGCTAATGCCGCCTTGTATTTGGCAAGCGATGAGTCTAAGTTCGTCACTGGTGTTAATTTCATGATTGATGGCGGTTCTGCCATCACTAACCCCTCCTTCTCCTTTGTGCTCCAAAATTTTCTTGCATCACAAGGTTATACTTCTTGACGGGACTTACGACTTAATAAAGTTGTACTTGTGGCCCTCTCATAAAACATATTCAAAACCTCAAAATTACCACTCAAAGACTTCTTCATTTTTGTTCAACTATTTGCCATCCTACTTGTTGTAATCAATAATATCTTATACTTATTCTAAGCTCTTAAGTTATCTTCTACAAGTCAGAGACAAATGTATTGTATATTTGTATGGTATCATGTCTGCAATGAGAAGACTAATTAAGGCTCAACTAGTGAGTCTTTAGCCCAGTTGTTAAGGTTGAGGGAATGTATAATATCTCTATATGTCATGATTGATTCCTCCACTCCTATTTGTAATTCGTATTGCATGTGTAGCTAATTAATTTACAAATTACAAAGTAATTGAAATTGAAAAAAAGCTCAAGGCACGATTTATATATCTTGGATAATATTTGTTTAGACCAAATAAACCACAAGAGAATTATAGATAGGGAGGGAGGATTCGTAAATGTGAACTATCATACATTCATACACCATCATCACCCTCAGTCTTTATCACTGAGTTAAAACTTCATTAGTACATAGTATTAAACTTGTATGCAGTATGAAGTACAATTGAACACTAACGCATTATTTACGCTAAGGTTATAGGTAGTACTGCATCTAGTCTTTTTTCACATTTATCAAAGCACGATTTCAAATCTATTACTATATACTAAAAGAGACACCAGGAATGACACGTGTCAATTCCTGATATGATTTTTTCCCACCAAAAACCCTTTCCTAAATACCTATTTTATTCTATTGTTATTTTCTCTCCTTTTGTATAAATGTTTATAAATAGAAAACATTATAAGATTATTAAATATGACATTATTAGACAATTTTGGTAATATTTAGTCAGATCGTCATATCAATAATAGAAAACATTCTTACTCAATATTTTTGTTCATATTAAGCATATCAAATATTTAATTTGGTCAAATCATCATATTAAACATATAAATTATATAATACGTAATAGAACGGAAATTGTGAATTGTATGATAAAATGAGTACGTTCGAGATTTATTTATTACGGATCGGAATAGATTTAAGGGATAAATACTCCAGTTAAAAAAGATGATCAATTATAATTTTCAAAAAACCTTGCGTGCACGGGACCTAATCTAGTATTAATATATTCAATTATGGATAAGAAAAAATTGTATAAAGTTGATATTTAAAAAATATTTATTGACACAAATCTAATAAGACCTCACACGACTATGTTTTTTCTTAAGTATAAATCACAAAATAAAGTCAAAGGAACATGTCTGAATAGTGTCCAAAATCCGATTGTATCATGTAAATAAGAACGGAGGAATATTTAACACCTTTGGAACGCGCCTCTGCTTAGATTACTGCCTCTTAACTACCTTAGAAAAAACAATTTCACACAGGCAGTAGAATATAACTCCTTCAACCCCTATCGGCTACAACTCCTTCCATCCACCACAACCTCCCCTCAGCCCTCAACCCATCCATTCCTCACCACGGTTCATCCACTTGATGGCGATTTTGTTGATGGTGACAGTTCGTGTGGTGGAATAAATTGGGAAATATTAGGGAATTTTGAGTTTGTAAACGGGATGATGTAGTGATGGTGATGGCAGTTCTGGGTCCTTCTATGTGTACAATTATGGTAGTGATGATGGATGAACAACGGAGGAAAAGAGATATCAGATAGTTGGGAAATATGGAGCATGACTATTCATTTATAATTAGGATTTTTTTGCCAAAAAGGACCTTTTATAAGCGATTTTTTACGAGAAAGGACCTTTTATGTCAAAAGTGGTGAAATGGGACCTAAAAAAAAAAAATGTTGACTGGGACCTTTACCCGGATTCTTGGAGTTGACCCAAGTTTCTGGCGAAGACTTTGACACGTGGCAACCAGAAAAGGCCACGTGTCCATATACCTTTTTTTTAAAAAAAAAAAAAAAATTCCCAAGTTTCCCTCCAAAATCCAACTGCCCTTTACTGTTTTATTTTTGACCTAAAAAATAAAAACACGTTTTTTCTCTCCTTTTCTCCTTCAGCTTCTTCGTCCTCCATTAATGCTGGGAAGGTGAAGAATCATCAATTTCGCAATAAGTGCAACGCATCCAACGTCACAGGTAATGATTTCACACTCTCTCTGTAATTTCTCTCTCTCCCCTCTCTCCCCTTTTGTTTTCGGGAACCCAGAATTGATTCCATTGTACTAATATTCGGCCTTGCTGCAATTCCTGCAAAAATGGTGAAGAAGAGTCAAAGAAAAGGTCAAAAGAAGGACGAAAGCAAAAGCGTCATATTTACTTTTAAGGAGAATAAATAAAATCAGGTCAGATCGCTTTCCCCAATTTTTTTGCAATTTCGGAATTTTTAATTAGGTTTGGGTTAAGTGGAATGGAATCTAGGTTTGGAATGAGAATTAACTAATGCTTAATTAAATAATTAATTAATGAATTAGTAATTGTTAATTTTGTTGTTGTGAACAATGAATTGGTATTTGTTAATTTCAACGCATTTAGCCCTAATTTCAATCGAATTTGCTGTAATTTCAATTGAATTTGCCCTAATTTTCCCTAATCATATTTGGCTTAATTTGGATTAAGAATGAATTTAGTTGATGATTAGCCCTAATTTAAATTTAATCGAATTTGCTTTAAATGAAATTTGAAATGTTTGGTTTTGTTGGGTTTGTTTGTTTGCAACAAGTTTAACGGTAGGATACCGGTAGAATATCCGGTTTATAAATTAATGGAACCGATTAATATTAGGTTGTATCACGGGGGTCGGTTTGTTACGACGAAGGGTAAAACTGAAGGAAATAATACCCTTGGTCCAAGTATGCATTCAATGGTAAGTCTAATAAATGCGGTTCAGTATTAATTAATTATGCAAGTTAATAATTCAGTGAGATCAAGTGAGATGAATGGCTAGCTAGGGGTCGCTTCAGTTCAAGTGGAATTAATAATATTAATCCACAGCTTACTCTTGGCTGAACCCGTAGGGTCACACAAATAGTACGTGAACGGATCAAGTATTTAAGTGAATTAAATCCTCCATTTATAAATATTCGGAATCGGCGGATCTCGGTTCCAGTGGGAGCTGAAACCGTCAAAAGGCAAAATATGAATACTTCGGAAACGATGATATTGCCGGAAACGGAAATATGGATCGTAACGAAAATATAAATATTATCCAAGTCATAGAGGTTGCCGGAAACGGAAACATGGTACGTATCGGAAAATATTATTGAAAATGGAAATATTGCCGGAATTGGAAATATTGCAGGAAACGGAAATATTGCCGGAATCGGAAATATTGTTAGAATCGGAAATAAATTATGGAATCGGAAATATTAAATATTTGTTCGAATCGGAAATAAATTCCGGAATCGGAAATATTAAATATCGTTCGAATTGGAAATGAATTCCGGAATCGGAAAACGAATCGGAAGCGCGACGTACGAAATAATCATCGGACGAGCTTGCTTGATGCAAGGCCCAGCACGAAGCCAGGCCCGCGCCAAGAGAAACCCGCGCGCACAGCAGCAGCGAGCAGGCCCAGCCGCGCCAAGCAAGGCAGGCCCAGCCGAGCACGAAGCAAGGCCAGCAGCAGCGCGCAAAGCGAGCAAGGCCAGCAGCAGCGCGCAAAGCTGGGCCGCGTGCTGCCAGCGCTACTTGGGTCGAGCCGCACACACAGCGCGCCCCTCGTGGGCTGCGTGTGTGTGTGTGTTCGTACAATGCTACGAATCCTTAGACGCTTAGGATTGTTCGATTAACTGTTTTCCTAAATCCACAAGTGTAGACACCTACTTTTGTCCCCATTCCCGCAAGGGAAAGGTTCGATGATGAAAGCATAAAAACTCCACTTGACAACGCATCTCCTATAAAATAAACGAATCTCGATTCCCCATTTCATTTTACCCGAAACCTGCTATTTATGGAAACCTGCTAAAAATAGTAACTGCCGTAAAAGGTAGCTTCTAAAAGTGGCAAATCATAAAAGATAGAAACCTGTCAGAATTAGGTGTTGCATTCCAACATAAATCCTAAATGAGATAGAAAACCGCGAGAATCCTATTCCTAATAGGATTCGGAAATAAGAGTTACGTATTAATTAAAATCCTAACGAGCCTAGAGTTCGTAACGGGCCCAGACGCATTCCGTCACAAATTGATACGCGCTAAAAGACTCAAATTAATCTCAAACTCTACGGATTTTAGAATCCGAATCTGACTAAACAAGAACTGCCCAGACCCTATTTTCAACGCCTGGCTCTGGGCCCGAAATCTTCGGCGCCCAGGCATGGGCGCTGAAAATACCTGGGTACGTTTCTTTTCCTAATTCTTTGCGGATTAGAACTCTGCAATTCTATCCTTCCACGAACTCTTCCCTATAAATAGACCCCTAGTTTCGACGTGAAACAAGACACAACAACACATAATATATTCTGAGTATTGACTCTAAACCCCTTAGCCTAAGCCTCTCGCTGCGAAACTGTTCACGCGTTCTGTCGCAATCGATCCATAAATCGAACAGAACGTATCCTGTCCCATAATCGAGATTCGTTAAATAAAAAGGAGAAATAGCAAAGTCAAAGTGGTTAGTTTTCTGAGAACCCTGACGCACCTCTCAAGGGTGCGTCGTAATGTGTCCCTTTTCGATGATTTAACTGCTTTCCTCGCCCTTTTTATGAACTGTTAAACTAACCTAATATGATTGTTCTATCACGCCTAATAAATATAATATTTTTGCGAAATCGGATTATCATGCTAGGTCCCTTAATGATATTTAAATCAGATAATCACGATCGAATTAGTATTATATGCTGCATACTGCTAAAATCAATTCAGATTAGTTTAATAGTTAACGCATGTCCCTTCAATTATTTATGCTGAGCTAGTAAGGATATCCTGCCTCTGGAGTTATCGACGAGCGAATTACTCCTCTCGGTAGTTACAGTCCCCCGAACCCTCAATCTCTACCTTGCGGGTGTATATTGAGAGATCCCCACACCAGGGATCACAAGGGAACCTACGGCCGTCGTGGTCAAACATAATTGCACTCCCTTTATGTCACGATAACCGGGTTTTGTCAGTTTTTCTCATTGTCGTTAGAAACTGAATGGCGACTCCTATATTACTAGTCAATTGGGTGTATACTCACAGGAAATCCAATTACACTTGATTGAATAAAAAGAATCGTCACACCCACGAGGGACAAGTCACGCATTAGCCTCGCGCTTTTTCGACCCCCTCACAGTGGCGACTCCACTGGGGAAAGTGAACGAAATACTCGTTCTTGTAGGTAATCAAAATAGCCGAAGGGTGAAACGATCCTACCCCGCGTTTATTTCCCCATCAAGTTGGGACGACCTGAAAATCAGCATATTAATGTGAACGGGCAGAACATCATAACGAATCTCGGCTCCCTCGGGAGTTGGGACTAAGGATACCTTTTCGCCAATAGGGGGGGTGCATACGCCGCGCATGTTTCCCACTCGGTACTTGTGCAGGTAGTACACCTATCCCGAACCCAATCGCTCGCCCATTAGGTCCCTCTCGCCTGCATGCCCCCTTGGCTTGCACTTGCGGGTTGGCCTCTTGAGCGAAATTCGTCTGTTGAAGACACTACCTCGACCGGGGTATGTGTTGGATCTACGATAGAAGCGGTACCAAGCCAGGCGCAAATAAACTACCCATAGAAGCCTATCATAAACTACGTGGCATATTTAATTTTCAAATCCATGTTTGTAATGTAGTTATGTGTAGCGAAATATGTGATTTTGTGACAAACTATCCTAGAAAACCAATGACCTTAAAAATTGCCCAAACATTCATAGACTAATTTGCCAAAGAGTTATACCGAAGCACGTGTTCCGCAAACCCGAATGATCGCCACAAAACAAGCGACGCTCGGGATGGCCTGTAACGAATCCCACAAACGCTGTCACGCGTAAGGGACGTTATTAGGCAAGCACGCAAATCGAAGTCGCATAAACAGAAAACAGAAAACGAGGACCAGCCAGGGACGCATTTTCAACGCCCCTGGCTGGGCGCCAAAATTTCTCACGCCCACTGCTGGGCGCTGAAGTTGCTGCTTGACTTTCTGGTCAGGCGCAGCAGCCTCGGTGCCCAAGCAAAAAGAAAGTACGTAGCACAAAAAATGTTCATCAAAAGAATTGCTACGAGGGCGTAAGAAAAGCACTCGATTTCAAAAGGCGTCTCGCGAAAAATTAATAACTCTTTGTGTCGTCGTTAGGCCTCCTACGACGGCAATGCTCGGCACCAAAACCGAACATGCTAACAACTATGAATGTCACACAGGCAAGTGTTTCGAAAATCCAAAGAATGACCAAAATAAAAAAAACCCCCAAAAAGTGTACCGACAGAAGAAAGAGCGAAAAAGTGAAAAACCAATTTAGAGAGTCGAAGTCTACACTAAGTAATGCTTGAAACTTTGGGAACCTAAACTTTAGCTTATCTTATGCCTAGGACCGGTCCTGCCACTTGGTGCCAATCAGGGAATCAACGGCTAGTGCGTCTCGAAGATACATCACCAAGTCTAGCAACTCCAAGCTCCGTCCGTCGTCCCTCATTTCAAGGATCTCCGCTTCCCCAACCTCGATTCGCACCTCCAAACATGTCCATCGAAGATTTGCGAGACCAGATGGTCCAAATGACCCAACTCATGGGCCAACTGAAAATGGAAAATGAAGCCTTAGCGGCTGCGCAAGCCAAAAATGACCTCGAAAACGAGAAGAGGATCGAAAAAATGTTCCTACAGCAAACCATGGGGAGCAAATACTTCTCCCTCGAGCCTGAACCTTTTTCTGGCAAATTACCAGAAAAGTTCAGTTCATCTGACTTACCAAAGTTCAAGGCCACGGATAACCCCCGTGATCATCTACTGAGCTTTGTGAATACCATGAACTTGAAAGGCGTGGACAAGTCCATGTACCTACCTGCCTTTCCTTTGTCCTTGGAACCTGTGCCGCTCAAATGGTACTACCACCAGGACCCTAAGCTCTTCCCAACTTGGGAAGACTTTGTTAATGTCTTCATCAAGCAATACTCGTCGAACATGGATTTCCAAGTCACCATGCGCGAGCTGGAAGTTCTCTTCCAAAAGAAAAATGAGGGTTTCACAACCTACTTTGCTAGATGGAGGGACCAGGCGGCCCAGCTAATCAATAGGCCTCCCGAAACAGAATTGGTCCAAAAATTCATTGATAACTTAGACCTGGCTTACAGACAACACCTTAGGTACCTGGGACTCGACACTTTCAAAAGAGTTTATGATGTGGGAATAAAAATCGAGGACGACCTCGCCAAAACCATACAGAGCAAACCTGCATATAAGACCAACACCTATAATCGGGGTAACACACCCCAAGCCCAAGAAGTCCATGCTGTAGAAGAGGCTCCCGCCCGAAGATACCCTGTAAGATGGGTCCGAGACCGAAAGTTTGCCCCACTCGGGTCAACTTTGGTACAAGCCTTTGAAAGACTAACCAATCAAGGAAAGTTGAGACCTATAGGCCCCACCCGCGACCCTCCTGTCAAAAACAAATATTGGGTCGAAGGTACTTACTGCAAATTCCATCAAGGAAATGGGCATGACACTGAAAACTGCTGGTATCTAAAACATACGATCCAGGACATGATAGAGGATGAAGTAATACCTCTCCCTAACGTTGGCAAGCCCAACAACAACAAGAGCCCACTCGGCTCTTGTCACATCTCTCTCGACCAACCAGAGAATTTCGACCCCACGGTGTATATTACACCTCAAGGTGCACCACTCGCTGTGGTACCTATGGATCGAATCGAGGGGGAAGTGTGCGGTGTGTGGAACGATGATGCCGAAGATATTTACCTACCTCAAGTCTCGGGCCAGGACCTCTTCACTGAAACTTGGCCCGGGTATGCTCTCATTGACACCACCCCTCAGGAGCCCGAGGTCGACAACCTCACCCGATCCGGAAGGATATACCAACCGGATATTCACCCACCTCCTATGGGCGACATCCCAGTTAGGCAAACTCCTGAGAACGGGCGGCACGCCACCGTCGCGAAATTCATTGAAAATCCTCTCCTGAAACAACTGAAAAGAACCAAGGCTGAGATTACCATCTGGGATCTTATGTGTACTTCAAAAGAACATCGCGAAAAGCTTATTCGCTCACTTGACCTCATCTCAGTACCCACAGATATCACACCTGACTCATTGGTTAGCCATGTCACGGGAGATGCCGGAGAAAAAGCTATAGTTTTCACTGATAAAGACTTACCCAAAGAGGGGGGTGCTCACAATAAAGCCCTTTACTTAGTGGTTGGATGCAAAGGACAAAACATCCCCCTAGCGCTCGTAGATAATGGTTCGGCGGTTAATGTCTGCCCATTGCGAACCGCCCATTGCTTGGGGCTAGGAAGCGATGACTTCCAAACCTCCTCACAAGGGGTACGAGCTTATGATAACTCCCGAAGGCCTGTGTTGGGAAAAATCAACCTTACCATACAAACTGGGCCTGTGGCACGCACCACGGAGTTTCAAATAATTGACATCAAGCCCACTTTCAACCTCCTCTTGGGGCGACCTTGGCTCCATGACTTAGGAGGTGTGGCTTCTACCTTGCACCAAATGGTTAAACTTAACCATAACGGGGTAATACTAGAAATCCGCGCCCCTCCTCTCGACGTCAGTTGTACTATGGTTGGAACAGCCGAAACTGCAGATGACCTTTATGGGTTTCAAATGGAAGAAGCAATCCAGTTCATCGAAGATTATGATCCAGCATTCCTAGACCCGCATGCATCCCGAGTCATCCCTAGAATGCTGTTGGCTCAAGGTTATTTCCCAGGAACCCCATTAGGCATAAGGAAGAAGGAATGCACATTCCATCCTTTTCCCGACAAATCTACTCCCTTTGGCTTAGGCTATGAACCAACGGCGGAAGATATTGCTGACCGCCTATCTAGGCTACGCCTTAACAAAGCCAAACAAACCACCCTCCTTCCCCCATATCAAAGGACCCTTAACGGGATGTTTGTTCGGGAAGGAGAAGAACACCCATGCTGTGATTTCCCTGAACCCTTCGTTCGGGATGGTCTGCTAAAACCCGTATTTGAAATTTTCCATGACTGCCACACCTTGGATGAGGGAGTGCAATAGAGACTTTAGATGGTCCTAAGGCCCTTTAGAATATGGGTCAGTTTTATTTCAGTGTGTTTTCCTTACTTTCCCAAATCAATAAAGGCGTAATATTTTTTCCTAAAAATTTTATTCTAACACTAAATAAACACCAAATGTACTTGCAAAATAAAAAAATAAAGAAACGGCCCACTATAGGCCCAACAAACAAAGCCCACTCGGTTTTGAAATAATGCCATGTGAACCAGTTCCCGAAACCCACAAAATAAACCACACTATCCCATTCTCAAAACCTAAAAAGCCAACCAATGTCATCATGAGAGCCAACCCATGCAACCCAAAATCAAAAAGAAATAAAAAATTTAAAACAAATGCAAATGTTACCAAAAAATAAATTCATAAAACGTAGAACCCACCGACAGCTTTCACATAAGATTCCATCATACCCTCCACAAAAATCTTCATAAGTTCCGCACCCTAACTCCATTTTCAAAACTGTTTTGAGTCACCAATAGAAAAAATTAATCTGGACAAAAATGCGTTTCACGCTAACAGTCAAAACACCTCCAAAACAGCCTCAAAATTAATTTTAACTATGAAGCAAAATATCAAGGCAAAAAAAAACGAAATAGAAATAAACGCAAGAACATGTGAAGCAAAACGTCAAAATTGACCGCCCAAGTTATTTTCAGCGCCCAGGGCTGGGCGCCGAAATTTCTGACGCCCCAGCCTGGGCGTTGAAACTCTCTGCCTGCCAAAGTTTTCCTTTTTCGAAAAGTGCTTGTCATTTTATCCGCACGCAACGGAAAAATAACGAACACTTGGGGGGTACAGTGCGTATCCAAATAGGTTTACCAACAAATTGGTCGAATTTTACGCAACCTATGGAAAACGGCAGATGAAAATAATGGCAAATACTTCACTCATTTGACCGATTAAGTAATATGTTTCCACTTCAGGACATATCTACCGAGATCCGGCATACTAGAACTTATTCTAAAGTTAAGAACTACGCGCGACCTGATTCTGACAAGATACGTAGGCAATCCTTACCAGGGATTCGGTCCAAATAATAATAACAAAATTATATTCTTTGTGTAAAAAGTGTTAGACATATAAACAAAATTGAATGGAAACTAAAAATATGCCTTTATTAAAATATAATAAGAAGGAAAACAAAGTGCTAGGAATAAAAAACAAACACAACTGAAATAAATAGAGGGCACATACACCCTAGCAAAGAACTACACTACTCTAGTTCTTCCAAATCATCAAATAAAGTCTTGAAGAGAGCAATGTTCGCAGGATCCATCCCCATAATCTTCTGCGCTGCCCCAATATCAATCTCCATAAGAACTGGCTCCTGGACACTAACTTCCAAAGATGCCAAGGCTTTAGAAACATTCTCAGTTATAGCCTGCTCAGCCTCAAGGGCACAAACAGTGGTGGGAGAAGGATTACTATCATCGACTGGACCAGCCACTGTTTCTACAGGCGGCTGAGCCTTCCTAACCCATACATTATTGCGGCGACGATCTCCGCGAGAGCTTGCATTTCTTTTAACAACAGCAGGCCCCTTCATGTTAGGCCTGACACTGGAACGGGGAAGAACTTCCTTTCGCTTTCGATCAGGACGAGCTTTCACAGTCTTAAAACTATAGGTACGAGGTCTGGCAGAATCAGGACCCTCATACTTAACACGAATACGAGGTATCAAAAGCTCAGCCGGCTCTCCATTACGGGCCTTGGTCCTCACATCCTTGTCATCGGAACTCATCCACAACTTATAGTTTTCAGAAAGACCCACAAACCCAGTTGTAGCTACAGCCCAACGCGGGAGACCATCATAATACCTAGCCCACGCTAAGACCCGTGTTTGTGCAAAGGTCGCTACCTTAGGTGGTACCGTATCAGAAAAGGGGATAGTCTGCCTTAAACCATATTGACGCATGACTCGGTAAGGGAAAATATAAATGGGACAAGATAGCCCAACAAAGAAATATAAACCGATACATCAGACCCCCCTGTCATAGTAGTTAAACCCCACCATGGT
This sequence comes from Spinacia oleracea, assembly GCF_020520425.1. Classification (NCBI taxonomy): domain Eukaryota; kingdom Viridiplantae; phylum Streptophyta; class Magnoliopsida; order Caryophyllales; family Amaranthaceae; genus Spinacia; species Spinacia oleracea. The sequence goes on along the minus strand of NC_079488.1, from coordinate 87,129,748 downwards.
ACCACCCACTTAATAGAACAAATGCCGTAAGTAAAAAAGGAGGTCCATTTGGCCTCGTCCTGGCCTTGGTGCAAGTATTTTCGGTTGCCCAAAGCTATAGGGCGATAATGTTTAGGATCGGCAGGAGCTTCCAAAAGTAGGTACGATCGAATCAAAAGAATGAAAAGAAAGAAAAAAAGGTTCCTGGGGCGCAGTTTCAACGCCCAGGACCAGGCGCCGAATATTCCAGCGCCCAGCCCTGGGCGCTGAAACTCAGCCCCAGGCACAAAAAGAAAAGTGGCGTATATGTGCGCAAAGAAAAAAAATAGATTACCTGCAGTAATAGGGGGCTTCCCTTAAAAATTTCGGATTTGGCATCCTTCTTCAGCTCATCCGCACTCACCAAAGTCTCAGCAACAACCAACGGCATAATAGAATAGCAACTTTCCATCTGGCTAATCAAGGGGATCAGCCTTATGTCACCGAACTCACCGTTATTATTCGACAGCAAATAATGATTCAACAAGCAAAATACAAGGGCTCGAATGTTCAATTTTTGTTCGGTCATATTCTTACTAGGCCTAAAATGATGTTTTACGAGTTTTGCCAAGTTAACCTTATCGTCTACAACAAGTTCAGCAAACATGTTATCATCTAGCCCTAGGAAAGCCCTTATGGTTGTTTTACCCTCTTCAATAGTGCCAGGGGTAACAGGAGTAGCATTAGTAGGATAACCAAGGATCGCAGCAAATTCATCAGGCAAAGGACATATTTCATTGCCCCGAAAGGAAAAAACATGATGATCGGAGTCCCAAAAGTTTAGGGCAGCTTGCAGAAAATTATAATCAATATTAATTTGTTGTAAGCCTAAAAGTGCCTCTAAGTGGTATTCTTTTAACAAAGCTTTTTCTGTGGGAGTAAGGGCTCGTAGCCAACGCCTAACAGTCCGTTTGAGTGAGAAAGTAGGGGTCGACATGGCAAAAGCAGTAAATAAATTAGAGCACGGCAAAAAAAAAAAGAGAGAAAGAATTTGAGAGTGGTGGAAAATAAGGACGTACTTAGCCCCTATATATAGCTGAACGCACCCAATAAACATCCTGATCCCATTCAGAAACGTGTTTAGAAATCCGAAAATCAAATATTACCAGGAAAGAACTTTCAGCGCCCACCTCTGGGCGCCGAAATTTTTAACGCCTGAGCTTGGGCGCTGAAAATGCAGCCCAAGGCCCAGATTTCACAAAAACACGGAATAGGAAAGGACTTAAGACCGTGTTGCTAAAACACAAGGCTCTATTGCAAGTAAGATCAAGCCCAAAGCACCTTTAGCTCCCAAATAAACAAAAAATAATAACAGTGAAACTTGGTCGAAACTTAGACTCATCTCAGAAAACGCTCATGTACACTTTTCAAAAAATAAAAAAGCAAGTTAAATATCATGGTCATTCTTCGAAACACCAAAAATATGTGTCGTCAAGTCATTGGTTTTCCAAATAGAAAATGTCTGTCTGTCAAAGGGATAATCCGGGCCAAGCCAAAACCGGATGTCGCCTGAAAGCTAAAGTCGCACTCCACGGCTTCACTAAAATAGCACACTACAATAGGAGGTCGCTCGCACATACGAACGTGACCCCAAACATGATTACAAGACGCGAAAAACGACCAACGAGCCCCAACACTTGGGGGCTCACGAAAAGTGGACTCCAACAAAAAGCGTGCAATCAAAATCACATTCCCAGACTGCGCCACGCACCATAACATGTTTGGATATCTCAAAAAAATATTGTTAAACAAAAATATACACAATGTGGACCCACTTATAGGACACATCTAATCAGGAAATATTACGACCCACCAACAGGTCGTAATCACAAAAGCCCTTCTACATAGGCAAAATAAGAAATTCAAAATGGGCTCGCCCACCCTCAGCGGGCGGGGTCTGCGTCACTAGCCGCGCAGGTCCTCAGTTTTCGAAAGAAATAAAAACTTCAAATTTAAAATAGGCTCGCCACCTTCAGTGGGCGGGGTCTACGGCGCAAACCACGTAGGTCCTTATTTTCAAAAAAAACAAAACAAAATAAAATTTCAAAACAGATTCGTCCACTTCAGCGGACGGGGTGTCCACCCTCAGCGGACAAGGTTCGCCACCTTCAGTGGGCGGGGTCTACGTCACAAACCGCGTAGGTCCTTATTTTCAAAAATTTCAAACAGATTTGTCCACTTCAGCGGACGGGGTGTCCACCCTCAGCGGACAAGGTTCGCCACCTTCAGTGGGCGAGGTCTACGTCACAAACCGCGTAGGTCCCTATTTTCAAAAACATCAAACAGATTCGTCCACTTCTATCGGACGGGGGGTCCCCCTCAGAGGACAGGCTCGCCCACCTTCAGCGGGCGGGGTCTGCGTCACTAACAGCGCAGGTCCTTAGTCGCTGCAGCGATAACTTTTACTGGATTTTCCTTCGTTTTACTTCCTATAAAAACAAGGGTACTGGATTTTCCTTCGTTTTACTTCCTATAAAAACAAGGGGGGTTTTCTCGTTTAGCCAGCCCTGAAAATGAGAATCTTTAAAAACGTTTTACCTCGTGATTGGGCTTGGCCAGGCCCAATTACACTTTACAGCTTTAATTTCGAAAACATCTGTAGTTACTCCCAATGACAAAGTGAGGGAGTTTCTACGCATCTTTAGATCCTTCCAATGACAAAGTGAGGAAGTTTCTATACTATCAGTTGACAAATCCCAATGACACGTGAGGGATATGTCGACGCTTCAAGTGATGACCCTTAAGTCAAATGTTATCACTCGGGGGCTCGTGAGACCCTCGCAAAACAGGTCACATACACCATGGCATGTGCGACGCACTCCGTCTAATACTTTGACCATCGTCTTACTCCAAGACTCAGTCAAAGTGGGGGCTAACTATAGACACCTACTTTTATCCCCATTCCCGCAAGGGAAAGGTTCGATGATGAAAGCATAAAAACTCCACTTGACAACGCATCTCCTATAAAATAAACGAATCTTGATTCCCCATTTCATTTTACCCGAAACCTGCTATTTATGGAAACCTGCTAAAAATAGTAACTGCCGTAAAAGGTAGCTTCTAAAAGTGGCAAATCATAAAAGATAGAAACCTGTCAGAATTAGGTGTTGCATTCCAACATAAATCCTAAATGAGATAGAAAACCGCGAGAATCCTATTCCTAATAGGATTCGGAAATAAGAGTTACGTATTAATTAAAATCCTAACGAGCCTAGAGTTCGTAACGGGCCCAGACGCATTCCGTCACAAATTGATACGCGCTAAAAGACTCAAATTAATCTCAAACTCTACGGATTTTAGAATCCGAATCTGACTAAACAAGAACTGCCCAGACTCTATTTTCAACGCCTGGCTTCGGCGCCCAGGCCTGGGCGCTGAAAATACCTGGGTACGTTTCTTTTCCTAATTCTTTGCGGATTAGAACTCTGCAATTCTATCCTTCCACGAACTCTTCCCTATAAATAGACCCCTAGTTTCGACGTGAAACAAGACATAACAACACATAATATATTCTGAGTATTGACTCTAAACCCCATAGCCTAAGCCTCTCGCTGCGAAACTGTTCACGCGTTCTGTCGCAATCGATCCATAAATCGAACAGAACGTATCCTGTCCCATAATCGAGATTCGTTAAATAAAAAGGAGAAATAGCAAAGTCAAAGTGGTTAGTTTTCTGAGAACCCTGACGCACCTCTCAAGGGTGCGTCGTAATGTGTCCCTTTTCGATGATTTAACTGCTTTCCTCGCCCTTTTTATGAACTGTTAAACTAACCTAATATGATTGTTCTATCACGCCTAATAAATATAATATTTTTGGGAAATCGGATTATCATGCTAGGTCCCTTAATGATATTTAAATCAGATAATCACGATCGAATTAGTATTATATGCTGCATACTGCTAAAATCAATTCAGATTAGTTTAATAGTTAACGCATGTCCCTTCAATTATTTATGCTGAGCTAGTAAGGATATCCTGCCTCTGGAGTTATCGACGAGCGAATTACTCCTCTCGGTAGTTACAGTCCCCCGAACCCTCAATCTCTACCTTGCGGGTGTATATTGAGAGATCCCCACACCAGGGATCACAAGGGAACCTACGGTCGTCGTGGTCAAACATAATTGCACTCCCTTTATGTCACGATAACCGGGTTTTGTCAGTTTTTCTCATTGTCGTTAAAAACTGAATGGCGACTCCTATATTACTAGTCGATTGGGTGTATACTCACAGGAAATCCAATTATACTTGATTGAATAAAAAGAATCGTCACACCCACGAGGGACAGGTCACGCATTAGCCTCGCGCTTTTTCGACCCCCTCACAACAAGAATTATATGTTTAATAAAGCATTAAATTCTAAAAGATTAATTTAACTAAGATTCTAATTGAATTAGTAAATTGAATCCTAGTGGAAATCTAAGTCCGATATTTCCTCCCTATAAATAGGTGATTCATAATCACAATTTATACATCACAATAATCATAAGTATTCATATAGCTTAAGTTTAAACTAACTTAATAATTTGCCAAATTATTTAAGCTTTCGAATAACATAAAACCTTAGATAATATTCTAGTTAATTGAATCTAAGGCGGATCCGAACGTGCTGTGGACTATCTACCGAGGGGCGACATTTGGAGTCCTAAACTTGTTCTTGTTCGGTTCGGGAGCAGCTAGGGAAGGCACGCGTCACATGTATGTATCCAAAATTATGCTAATTGACTATGTGACAATTAATTTGGATTCCTGGCTGTATGGTTTTTCCGCATGAAATATATGTTTTATATTTGTCATAACCTAACAGTGGTATCACGAGCCTCTAATTAATTTCATAATCAATTATAGTTAACATGGTTAAATTTTATAAATTTGCAATGAATTAAAGGGGTGATTAATTTCGCTGTATGTAATTAATTGCAAATTCGTGCGATTATTTAATTATATGTTCGCAGGATTTTCGGCAGTTTAGTCAATAATGGTCGAAATCGTATAATTTTATAGTGAATTTCGCATGTAAACGACGTTTTAAATTTTGACTAAAATCATTAATTTGATGCCGAGCCCAGAATTCCCAAATTCGAAGCCTAACTATGACTTTTTGGAGGTTTTAGTTTTTCGAACGCAAAATTTATAATTTTTACGGATTTTTCATGAAATACCCCTGACTTTTGGCGAAATTCACCAAATGCCCCTCGACTTTCAGAAATTCATAAAATACCCCTATTTTAAAACATAATACACCAAATACCCTTATGACGTCATCAATCCTAATTAACCCATTTAACTCACCCATTAACCCATTTTTTCCCAATTAATCCACTAAACTCCCAAATAACCAATATTTTTTCTTTTCTCTCTCCCCCACTCTTTCTTCCAGTTTCTTCCATGGATCTCCTACCTCCACCAGGATGGTCGACTTTCCAGCCGTCACCATCGCCCCAAGCAACAATAACAACATCAACAACGACAGTGGAAGCAGGCCGGCGACGGATTTTCTTTGATTTTCGGCTGCACCACCAACTCATCTTCTCTCCTTCCGTCGCGACAAGGCCAACTCCATCAACCCCATCAACGCCATCAACAACTCCGACATCTCCCTCGGCAACTCCATCAACAATGAGATTTCTCTCCCAAATATTAACTACCTAGAAAAAAAATCACGTCAAGCTCGCAAACTAAAATTCCCAGAAAATGGTGTAAGCAAGAGAGGCTCAAATCTGCATTTTATCAAAACAAGAGAGACTCAATTTGGGGGAGAATTTCAAGGGAGAAAAAACCTTGTTTTGTTTGATGTTCTGATTGTTTGCTCACTTTCTTTGAAGTTCTTCGTTCTTCAATTTTCTCTGAATCTCTTCGAATTTCTCTTTGAATTTCTGTTTCAATTCTTCGAATTTCTCTCCGAATCTCTGGGGTTTGTTAAATTGATTAAATTCGTTAAATTCGTTCAATTGCTTTGACTTTTTTGTGTGATTAAATATGATGGAATTTGGTTTGGCTTCAATGGAAAAAAAATAGTCATGATTTGTTGGTGAGCTGATGGAAGGAGGAAGGAGGAAGGAGAGAGAGAAAAGAAAAGAAAAATGGGTGGGTTAGTGGGTTAATGGGTGGTTTAATTAGGTTTCTAAATGGATGGGTTGATTAGGGGTTTTAATTAGGGATTAGCTGGGTTAAGTAGGCGTTAATTAGTCGATTATAGGTATGATGACGTCATTAAAGATATTTGTTGTATTAAGTTTTGAAATAAGGGTATTTGGTATATTAAGTATAGAAATAGGGATATTTTATGCATTTCTGAAAGTCGATGGGCATTTGGTGAATTTCGCCAAAACTCGAGGGTATTTCATGAAAAATCCGTAATTTTTATGATGTTAAATTAAATATTTGCGAATCTTGTATTTAAATATATCTTGAATCTATGATTGACCTATTGTATATGTTTAACAATTTTAAAGCCTAATCTTGTTGATTATACAACCTTATTTGTAATTGTAATTAATTTGTTTAAATTCGAATAATTTAGAATTTGATTTGATTTTCATAATTAATTAGCAATTTAATTAGGATCCTATGATTAAAAACCACAATAAAATTTGTTAAAATTGAAAAGTTTCAAAATTTTATGACCTAGATTTGAATCCATGAAAATAAAAGTAATCGGAAATTAATTTGAATAATAAATTTTCGATTTTTCGCCTACATTTATAAAATTAATATGAGTTATTAATTTGTCAATAAATTTAAATTATAAAAGTTTTAATTTTTATGAAATTCGTTCACGAATCTTGCACGCACGAAGAAATGGAAGCTAAGGGTTACCCTTAAGGGGTGTTGCATAGTGCGGAAATGCGACGACGAGCAAGGGAGCTCGTCGCCCATGCGGTACGATGCAGCGAGCAAGGCATGGCACACGCGCGCGGGGGGCAGCCCTGCTGTGCGGTGTGTGTTGTGTGTACGTGGGCGAAAGGCGAGATGAAGGCATCGAGCACCAAGGTTGCACAGCGCGGGCAGTGAGCGCTGGCTCGCCCAACGAGCATTGCCCCGCCCTAGCGAGGGAGCATGCTGCGCGTAGGTGTGGCTTGCTCGGCTTGCTGCGTGCTACGCGTGGCTGCTCGTGCTTGTGCTACGACCAATGCAAGTGGCAGGCCATGGGCGCTGCATTCGTGCACGCGGCCCATGGGTGCTGCTACTACAAGGCCTCGACGAGGCATGGGCGCAAGCCTATGGCCTTGTCTTGGCCCGTTGGTTCGTTTTAATTTTTCGGTTGAAAGCGATTTTAATTTAATTTAATTTCGTAATTTGATTTTTTCTCGGAATTTAATTTTGAATAATTTAATTATTATAAATTTATTTATACTAATTATTTTACTAAAATTAAAACCTTGATAAAATTTAAATTAACTAAAATTAAACCCTGCGTAAGCATCTGGATAATCGGGAATGCGACCAACTGAAAATAAAATAAAAGGATTTAAATAATATTTTATATGAGCTTAAATTTGTAAGTTTCCGGTTGGACTAGGAAATACAATTTGATGTTTAAAATTTGTAAAGCATGTAAATTTCTTGGTTTTAGTGGGAGCGTTTTAGTCATAAACTCTTGATTAGGTCTACATTCCTTTAAGGTTAAAAAAACTCGATTAGACTTAATAAGGATTGAATAATTTGTAGATTATTGGAAGCCTTGATTAATTGTTGAACATGTTTATGTGATGCATAATATGTTCTACTAACTTGCTATGTGGGCCATTCATTGATAAATGAATGGGTGAATGACATATTGTAAATGTACTGTTTTGCAGGTTATGGAAAGTGACTAGTATGGCCCAAATAGGATAGAAAATATGGTCTGCGAACCATTAATTTGAATGTAAAATTGGTCTAATGCACCAAAGTTTTTATTTTAAATATGGTCTGCGTGCCATCAATTAGTTGTAATTAGTTTCAATTATAGCTTATCCTATTTGAAGAAAATGGCGCCTCCCATGGTGAAATTCAAGACGGAGTTTCCAATCCATTTTCAAGATGGAGTTTGAAGTTGAAGCTTCAAGATGAAGTCGGGCCATACTAGATCACATTTATATCTTATGAATGCTTTAAGTTATTTATTGCTTTAAATATGTCTTAATTATGCATGAGATTGTGCTTGATTATTTTGCATGATTAAGGATTTTAGTTCACTTAAAATCTAACCAACATAGTAAGAGCCTTAAGTTCCAAACTTTAAAAATTGAGTTAAAAGGTGACTGTAATCCCCCGTAATTTTATACATTTTATTAATAAATTTTAAAATATAGTTAATTATATTTAAATAGAATTTACGAATTTTAGAAATAAATATATAATTAATGTATATTTATTTTATTATGTTTTAAATATTTTAACAGTTTATGAAATCAAAAATAATTTTAGAATTTTACGTTGAAAAGAATTCGAATTACGAAAACACATTCAATTGAATCTGGAAAAGCAATCCTAACCGTTTTGGGTTCAAACAAACTCAATCCTAGTTCTAGCCCAAATTGTAAAAGCCCAAATAAATAAACCCAAAATTTCCTACCCATGTTTCAATTCACGTGAAACAAATCTACTCCTCTCCTTCATCCTACGTAAAACCAAACCCTCCTTCAAGAAAAAGCAGTAAACCTCCCCTTGCTTCCTTTGTCAGCCGCCGCACCGCCCTACAACCACCGCTGTGTTGGTGCGCCACCATCCTCCTCCGTCGGTAAATACTTCCTACTCCCTCTCGTGTTTCCTTTCTTTTTCTCTATCGTTTTTCTCTCTTTAATCGTGGTTCTGTTTTGCTCCTTTCTCACAGCCACCGTGCTGCCACCTGCGTCACCGCCGTCGCTGCTGCCCCTGCTCAGCCTACGCCATCTTCCTTCTCCTTTCTCCTCCACGCACACAAGCCACCTCCCCTCTTCTTTGCTTCGTGCTTCAAGGTCGCACCCACCACCATAGCGCAACCACCACCCTGCGCCACCAGCGTCATCCAACCTCCGCGACCGACCGTCCCGCTGTCGCGCCGCCCTCCCACCGGCCAGCACTCATTTCCTCCCCTTTTTGTTATTTCTTAAACCCTAAACTAAGTAATGAATTTAATGAAGTTTTAATAATTTAAATTATGTTCTTGAATTTAAATTATACGTTTTTATGATTTAGGTAGAATTTTCGGATTATATATTATGTTTAAATAATAAATTTAATTTTCAGATTATGTAATTTGCATTGAAATAATGATTTTAATTATTTAAAGAATGAATTTTAAGGTTTTAATAGTTTTGAAATCATGGTAGGATGATTATAAGTTATTAAAGTTATTGTTTTTATGATTTCAAACATGTTAATATATTTTGGATTAGTTTGAAATTAATGTATATTGCTGGAAATTGTAAAGGGGCATGTTTATTGGAGTTTATGATAGTTGGTTATCATTAGTGAAGTAATCACAATGCTAAGAGGTTTAGTAAATAAGTTTTGACATTGGGGAATGTTCTAATTATGTTTAGGAAGGGTTTGAAGCACCCTAATGTTGCTGAAAATTCAATGTGAATTGATATAAGTCTATATTGGTTGTTGTTAGCTGGAGAATTCTCCGTAGGCGACTTTTGAATTATTAAAGTGGTCTCGCAGTTTGTTTACACAAGGTACGTACGTACATGTGTGCTTGGAGATGTGTGTTATTATTGAAACCATGTTGAATTTGTCGATGAACTTGGTTATGTTGAAATTTACATGTTTAATATTGTTGAATGAACATGTTGAACATATATTTCATTATGAGAATTATAACATGTTAGTATGGATGATTGATGCAAACATGTTGGTTGGGAACACTAGATTATTTTATATATATTGGTTTAGATCGATTGATCGTTGTTCCCTTTTAGTTTTTCACTACTTTATGAGGGTGTAGACACCTACTTTTGTCCCCATTCCCGAAAAGGAAGGTTCGATGATGAGAACGTAAATCTCCACTTGACAACGCATCTCCTATAAAATAACGAATCTCATTACCCTTTTCATTTCACCCGAAACCTGCTATTTATGGAAACCTGCTAAAAATAGTAACTGCCGTAATGGGTAGTTGTTAAAAATGGCAAGTCATAAAAGATAGAAACCTGTCAGAATTAGGTGTTGCACTCCAACATAAATCCGAAATGAGATAGAAATTGCGAGAGAATCCTATTCCTAATATGATTCGAAAGTAAGAGTCACGTATTAATTAAAATCCTAACGAGCCTAGAGTTCGTAACGGGCCCAGACGCATCCCGTCACAAGGTTAATACGCACTAAAGGACTCAATTAAATCTCAAATACTCCGGATTCAAGGAATCCGAATCTGACTAAGAAAAATAGCCCAGTCCCTTTTTCAACGCCTGGCTCTGGGCGCCAAAATCTTCGGCGCCCAGGCCTGGGCGCTGAAAATACCTGGTACGTGTTTTTTCCTAATTCCTCGTGGATTAGAGTTCTGCAATTCTATCTTTCCACGAACGCTTTTCTATAAATAGGGCCTTAAGTTCGACGTGAAAAGAACACACAACACACAATTATTATTCTGAGTATTGACTCTAAACCCCTAAGCCTAAGCCTCACGCTGCAAAACTGATCACGCGTTCTGTCGCAATCGATCCATAAATCGAACAGAACGTATCCCGTCCCATAATTTGAGATTCGTTATATAAAAGGAGAAATAGCAAAGTCAAAGTGGTTAGTTTTCTGAGAACCGTGACGCACCTCTCAAGGGTGCGTCGTAATGTGTCCCTTTTCCATGGTTTAATTGCTTTCCTTGCCCTTTTATGAACTGTTAAACTAACTAAAATCTGATTGTTCGATCACGCTTAATAAATATGATATTTTTGGGAAATTGGATTATCATGCTAGGTCCCTTAAAACAATCTAACTCAGGTAATCGCGCTCGATCTAGTACTATGTGTTGCATATTGTTAAAATCAACTCAGATTAGTTTAATAGTTAACGCATGTCCCTTCAATTATTTATGCTGAGCTAGTAAGGATATCCTACCTCTGGAGTTATCGAAGAGCCAGTACTCCTCTCGGTAGTCACAGTCCCCCGAACCCTCAATCTCTACCCTGCGGGTGTACGTTGAGCGATCCCCACCACCAGGGATCACAAGGGAACCTACGGCCGTCGTGGTCAAACATAATTGCACTCCCTTTATGTCACGATAACCGGGTTTTGTTAGTTTTTCTCATTGTCGTTAAAAACTGAATGGCGACTCCTATATTACTAGTCAATTGGGTGTAAACTCACAGGAAATCCAATTACACTTGATTTGACAAAAAGAAGCGTCACACCGACGAGGGACGAGGTCATGCAATAGCCTCGTGCTTTTTCGACCCCATCACAGTGGCGACTCCACTGGGGATAGTGAAGGAAATACTCGTGCTTGTAGGTAATCAAAATAGCCGAAGGGTGAAACGATCCTGCCCCGCGTTTATTTCCCAATCAAGTTGGGACGACCTGAAAATCAGCATATTAATGTGAACGGACAGAACCGCATAACGAATCTTGGCTCCCTTGGTGTTTCATCTTGGGAGTTAGGACTAAGGATACCTATCGCCAACCGGGGGGTGCATACGCTTCGAATGTTGTCCACTCGGCACTTTCGCTAGTAGTACACCCGTCCCAAACCCAATCGCTCGCTCATTAGGTCCCTCTCGCCTGCATGCCCCTTTGGCTTGCACTTGCGGGTTGGCCTCTTGAGCGAAATTCGTCTGCTGAAGACACTACCTCGACCGGGGCATGTGTTGGATCCACGATAGAAGCGGTACCAAGCCAGGCGCAAATAACTACCCATAGAAGCCTATCATAAACTACATGACATATTATTATTGCCTCATGATGGAATGTTAGTTATATGTAGCGAAATATATGATTGTGTGTGACAAACTATCCTAGAAAAACCAACGACCTTAAAAATTTCCCAAACATTCATAAACCAATTTGCCAAAGAGTTATACCGAAATACGTGTTCCGCAAACCCGAACGATCGCCACAAAAATAAGCGACGCTCGGGATGGCCTGTAACGAATCCCACAAACGCTGCACGACGCGTAAAGGACGTTATTAGGCAAGCACGCAAAATCGAAGTCGTATAAACAAAAGTAGACGCAAGCAGAAAACGAGAACCAGCCAGGGACGCATTTTCAACGCCCCTGGCTGGGCGCCAGAATTTCTCACGCCCTACGCTGGGCGCTGAAGTTGCTGCTTGGCCTTTTGGTCAGGCACAGCAGCCTCGGTGCCCACGCAAAAAAACACGTAGCAAAAAAAACTTTTCGTGAAAAAAAAATTGCTACGAGGGCGTATGAAAAAGCACTCGATTCTAAAAGCGACTTATAAAAAAAATAAATAACTCTTTGTGTCGTTGTTAGGCCTCCTACGACGACAATGCTCGGCATCAAAACCGAACATGCTAATAATTATGAATGTCACATGGGCAAAGTATTCAAAAATAATGTTCAAATGAAGTTTTTAAGGAAAAATAATGTTCGAATAAAAAGTAAATCCGAGTCTAGACTAGGCTATGCCAAAGTACAATCTAAATCCTAAGTCTTAGTTGTCTTATCCATAGAATCGGTCCTAATACTTGGTGTTGTTCTGCAAGCTAAAAGGTTAAACCATATTGAGTCTCCCTTCCTAACATTTAAATCAATGAGCACCCATATGTAATTGTCATCCCTTGCTAGGAATCCACGGCCTCAATACTCTCTCTCACCAATAAAAAGAATATATTATAGTATTTGCAAAATGGGAACGGTCACATTCAGGAAATCATTCCCCCATAGTCGCACAACCCCCAAAGTGAACCTAAGGTGCTAATACCATTGGCAAAGAAAAAATTAATGGCCCCAAGGCTTATAATCACATTGGGTCACGACTATCATAGTCCTCTCGAGTCACTCGCTCCTTGAAATACTACTAAGTACGGACTTAAAGATTTTCCATGAATGCAACATGACCAACCATGAAAATACCCAAATCGGCATACCATAAGGCTACCATTGGGGTAAAGCAATACACACTAAGAGAGAAGCCGCACTAATGATTCTAGCCTTGCAAAAATAAAAATTCGATCTCCCCAATTAACTACCTTGCCAACATTAAGCAAAATGGCGCATGACAAATGAACACCCAAGGGTTAAAATCTGAAGTGTCAACCAACGAAAGTTATGGTCCAATTAGCCTAAGTCTGAGAGTTGCTTGGTCAAGTATTATAGGCTTACGCCACGTCATTATTTTGAGTCTAGGCCACCTCCTTGTATTCATACACGGGTTATAATCAGAAAGATTAATGAAAGTTCGAGTCTAAATCACAACTTCCAATTAAATCCCGAAAATTAGAATCTGAAAAAAAAAACAAAAAAAAATTATAATTTTCGATGTAATTCTTTCGTTAAATTTCAATAAAGTAAAAAACAACATTTTGAATCAACGCTATTTGCACATTTTAAGAAACGACTAAATACGCTTGCAAAGTAAGACAATTTAAAGGTCCACTCTAGGCCTACTAAAGCTAAAGGCCCACCCTAGGCCTACTAAAGTTAAAGGTCCACTATAGGCCTACCAAACGAGGCTCACTCAGTCTCGCCTCGTGACTCAAAGACCACAACCATTTACCTTTTAGCCCTAAAATAAAAATTTAAAGGATTTATGTTGGGGAGAAATACCAAGCAAAAAGAGAAAATAGAAAGAGGAAAGGGAGAGCGAAAAGAGCGAGCCATGAAGTACTTAGCCCGTACCTCCCAAAGTGCGAAATTTACCCAAGTAAACGAAGGAAAAGAACTGAGTCAACCAATCCAAATCATAAAATTCCACGATGTCTACCCTTTCCAATCCTTATGCTCTTAGACTCCTTCGCTCTGGGGTCCCTGTGCAGCTCATTTAACCCATCCATGTTCTCATTGCCATAACCCAAGAAACCATTACCTCAACTCTTGTTTCTGAACTTGTTATCAACCGCAAACCACGCACGGCCATTGACACGTGCGTCATGCCCATCATTTCCAAAGTCCAAACCTGCTCTTACACCACCATTAGCATAATGACCATATAACTGGTTTGGATACGTCCTGTTGATATACCCTTGAGCCGTCCCTATGCTACTCATTGGCCTTGATTGATGTAAACTCGTGACACTAGCCTGAGGCCGTAAAATGTGAATCTTAGCAGATGTAATCCTTATGTTTGACCAACACCTATACAAATTATCCTATCTCATTCAACCCATCTTTCAAACCGTCTTGAGTCACAAATAAAAAAAGAGACAAATGAAAAGTACATTCTACGCTGATGAGAACGTAAATCTCCACTTGACAACGCATCTCCTATAAAATAACGAATCTCATTACCCCTTTTCATTTCACCCGAAACCTGCTATTTATGGAAACCTGCTAAAAATAGTAACTTCCGTAATGGGTAGTTGTTAAAAGTGGCAAGTCATAAAAGATAGAAACCTGTCAGAATTAGGTGTTGCACTCCAACATAAATCCTAAATGAGATAGAAATTGCGAGAGAATCCTATTCCTAATATGATTCGAAAGTAAGAGTCACGTATTAATTAAAATCCTAACGAGCCTAGAGTTCGTAACGGGCCCAGACGCATCCCATCACAAGGTTAATACGCACTAAAGGACTCAATTAAATCTCAAATACTCCGGATTCTAGGAATCCGAATCTGACTAAGAAAAACAGCCCATACCCTATTTTCAACGCCTGGCTCTGGGCGCCGAAATCTTCGGCGCCCAGGCCTGGGCGCTGAAAATACCTGGTACGTGTTTTTTCCTAATTCCTCGTGGATTAGAGTTCTGCAATTCTATCTTTCCACGAACGCTTTTCTATAAATAGGGCCTTAAGTTCGACGTGAAAAGAACACACAACACACAATTATTATTCTGAGTATTGACTCTAAACCCCTAAGCCTAAGCCTCACGCTGCAAAACTGATCACGCGTTCTGTCGCAATCGATCCATAAATCGAACAGAACGTATCCCGTCCCATAATTTGAGATTCGTTAAAAAAAAGGAGAAATAGCAAAGTCAAAGTGGTTAGTTTTTTGAGAACCGTGACGCACCTCTCAAGGGTGCGTCGTAATGTGTCCCTTTTCCATGGTTTAATTGCTTTCTTCGCCCTTTTATGAACTGTTAAACTAACTAAAATCTGATTGTTCGATCACGCTTAATAAATATGATATTTTTGGGAAATTGGATTATCATGCTAGGTCCCTTAAAACAATCTAACTCACGTAATCGCGCTCGATCTAGTACTATGTGTTGCATATTGTTAAAATCAACTCAGATTAGTTTAATAGTTAACGCATGTCCCTTCAATTATTTATGCTGAGCTAGTAAGGATATCCTACCTCTGGAGTTATCGAAGAGCGAGTACTCCTCTCGGTAGTCACAGTCCCCCGAACCCTCAATCTCTACCCTGCGGGTGTACGTTGAGCGATCCCCACCACCAGGGATCACAAGGGAACCTACGGCCGTCGTGGTCAAACATAATTGCACTCCCTTTATGTCACGATAACCGGGTTTTGTCAGTTTTTCTCATTGTCGTTAAAAACTGAATGGCGACTCCTATATTACTAGTCAATTGGGTGTAAACTCACAGGAAATCCAATTACACTTGATTTGACAAAAAGAAGCGTCACACCGACGAGGGACGAGGTCATGCAATAGCCTCGTGCTTTTTCGACCCCATCACAGTGGCGACTCCACTGGGGATAGTGAAGGAAATACTCGTGCTTGTAGGTAATCAAAATAGCCGAAGGGTGAAACGATCCTGCCCCGCGTTTATTTCCCAATCAAGTTGGGACGACCTGAAAATCAGCATATTAATGTGAACGGACAGAACCGCATAACGAATCTTGGCTCCCTTGGTGTTTCATCTTGGGAGTTAGGACTAAGGATACCCATCGCCAACTGGGGGGTGCATACGCTTCGAATATTGTCCACTCGGCACTTTCGCTAGTAGTACACCCGTCCCATACCCAATCGCTCGCTCATTAGGTCCCTCTCGCCTGCATGCCCCCTTGGCTTGCACTTGCGGGGTGGACTCTTGAGCGAAATTCGTCTGCTGAAGACACTACCTCGACCGGGGCATGTGTTGGATCTACGATAGAAGCGGTACCAAGCCAGGCGCAAATAACTACCCATAGAAGCCTATCATAAACTACATGACATATTATTATTGCCTCATGATGGAATGTTAGTTATGTGTAGCGAAATATATGATTGTGTGTGACAAACTATCCTAGAAAAACCAACGACCTTAAAAATTGCCCAAACATTCATAAACCAATTTGCCAAAGAGTTATACCGAAATACGTGTTCCGCAAACCCGAACGATCGCCACAAAAATAAGCGACGCTCGGGATGGCCTGTAACGAATCCCACAAACGCTGCACGACGCGTAAATGACGTTATTAGGCAAGCACGCAAAATCGAAGTCGCATAAACAAAAGTAGACGCAAGCAGAAAACGAGAACTAGCCAGGGACGCATTTTCAACGCCCCTGGCTGGGCGCCAGAATTTCTCACGCCCTACGCTGGGCGCTGAAGGTGCTGCTTGGCCTTTTGGTCAGGCACAACAGCCTCGGTGCCCACGCAAAAAAACACGTAGCAAAAAAAAATTTTCGTGAAAAAAAAATTGCTACGAGGGCGTATGAAAAAGCACTCGATTCTAAAAGCGACTTATAAAAAAATAAATAACTCTTTGTGTCGTTGTTAGGCCTCCTACGACGACAATGCTCGGCATCAAAACCGAACATGCTAATAATTATGAATGTCACATGGGCAAAGTATTCAAAAATAATGTTCAAATGAAGTTTTTAAGGAAAAATAATGTTCGAATAAAAAGTAAATCCGAGTCTAGACTAGGCTATGCCAAAGTACAATCTAAATCCCAAGTCTTAGTTGTCTTATCCATAGAATCGGTCCTAATACTTGGTGTTGTTCTGCAAGCTAAAAGGTTAAACCATATTGAGTCTCCCTTCCTAACATTTAAATCAATGAGCACCCATATGTAATTGTCATCCCTTGCTAGGAATCCACGGCCTCAATACTCTCTCTCACCAATAAAAAGAATATATTATAGTATTTGCAAAATGGGAACGGTCACATTCTGGAAATCATTCCCCCATAGTCGCAAAACCCCCAAAGTGAACCTAAGGTGCTAATACCATTGGCAAAGAAAAAATTAATGGCCCCAAGGCTTATAATCACATTGGGTCACGACTATCATAGTCCTCTCGAGTCACTCGCTCCTTGAAATACTACTAAGTACGGACTTAAAGATTTTCTATGAATGCAACATGACCAACCATGAAAATACCCAAATCGGCATACCATAAGGCTACCATTGGGGTAAAGCAATACACACTAAGAGAGAAGCCGCACTAATGATTCTAGCCTTGCAAAAATAAAAATTCGATCTCCCCAATTAACTACCTTGCCAACATTAAGCAAAATGGCGCATGACAAATGAACACCCAAGGGTTAAAATCTGAAGTGTCAACCAACGAAAGTTATGGTCCAATTAGCCTAAGTCTGAGAGTTGCTTGGTCAAGTATTATAGGCTTACGCCACGTCATTATTTTGAGTCTAGGCCACCTCCTTGTATTCATACACGGGTTATAATCAGAAAGATTAATGAAAGTTCGAGTCTAAATCACAACTTCCAATTAAATCCCGAAAATTAGAATCTGAAAAAAAAAACAAAAAAAAATTATAATTTTCGATGTAATTCTTTCGTTAAATTTCAATAAAGTAAAAAACAACATTTTGAATCAACGCTATTTGCACATTTTAAGAAACGACTAAATACGCTTGCAAAGTAAGACAATTTAAAGGTCCACTTTAGGCCTACTAAAGCTAAAGCCCCACCCTAGGCCTACTAAAGTTAAAGGTCCACTATAGGCCTACCAAACGAGGCTCACTCAGTCTCGCCTCGTGACTCAAAGACCACAACCATTTACCTTTTAGCCCTAAAATAAAAATTTAAAGGATTTATGTTGGGGAGAAATCCCAAGCAAAAAGAGAAAATAGAAAGAGGAAAGGGAGAGCGAAAAGAGCGAGCCATGAAGTACTTAGCCCGTACCTCCCAAAGTGCGAAATTTACCCAAGTAAACGAAGGAAAAGAACTGAGTCAACCAATCCAAATCATAAAATTCCACGATGTCTACCCTTTCCAATCCTTATGCTCTTAGACTCCTTCGCTCTGGGGTCCCTGTGCAGCTCATTTAACCCATCCATGTTCTCATTGCCATAACCCAAGAAACCATTACCTCAACTCTTGTTTCTGAACTTGTTATCAACCGCAAACCACGCACGGCCATTGACACGTGCGTCATGCCCATCATTTCCAAAGTCCAAACCTGCTCTTACACCACCATTAGCGTAATGACCATATAACTGGTTTGGATACGTCCTGTTGATATACCCTTGAGCCGTCCCTATGCTACTCATTGGCCTTGATTGATGTAAACTCGTGACACTAGCCTGAGGCCGTAAAATGTGAATCTTAGCAGATGTAATCCTTATGCTTGACCAACACCTATACAAATTATCCTATCTCATTCAACCCATCTTTCAAACCGTCTTGAGTCACAAATAAAAAAAGAGACAAATGAAAAGTACATTCTACGCTCAACGTAAAAATAAAAAAAAATAAAAAATGTGAATAATAAAAAAGAAACTTTGCAAAGCGCCTCTAAAGTTAATCTAAAAAGAAAAAGAAGCATTTAGCGCACCAAA
This sequence comes from Spinacia oleracea, assembly GCF_020520425.1. Lineage (NCBI taxonomy): Eukaryota > Viridiplantae > Streptophyta > Magnoliopsida > Caryophyllales > Amaranthaceae > Spinacia > Spinacia oleracea. Next base: position 87,110,958 of record NC_079488.1, on the reverse strand, counting down.
AAGATCCGCCCAGAAGTCATTTTCTGCGCCCAGGGCTGGGCGCCGAAATCTTTAAGCGCCCCAGCCTGGGCGCCGAATCTCTCTGCTTGCCAAATTTTGTCCATAAGTGCTCGTCATTTTATCCGCACATGCACGGAAAAATAACGAACACTTGGAGGGGTGCACCACGTATTCAGGTATACGTACCAAAACACACATGAAAAGAAAATACATGTACTTAAAAAATAAAACAAAATTTTGGCTTACGGCGAAGCAGCAGATTAAAATAATAATGAACTTCACTTATCTCATCCTATTTCAATCATTACGGTTCCACCTCAGAACGTACTTGTTTAAAATCAGCATTCTAAGAAACCATTTTCTAGGCTAAGAACTACGCAAGACCTGATTCCAAATTAAATCTATTTAAGGCGGATACGTAGGCAATCCATGATTCGGTCCAACCAATATCAAAGCCTATAGAAAAACAAGAATAAAAATAGAAGTCCCTTATTGAAATTTAATTACTTGCAATCCAAGTCGAAAGAAAAATTGAAAGCACGAAGAAGAATCCAAGTCATCAAGATGCCAAAATGAGCACACATCGAAAAATAATAAGGGCACGTACCCTTGCCAGAAGGAGCACTCACACTCCTAGGCACTTAGCCAAGACTCAAAAAGATCGCTTTGCCTGAATTGAATGGGGGCTAGCGCAAGCGTCCATGACCTCTAAAGTACTCGACTTGACCATCCCTAAAGCGAACTAACTCACTTAAAGACCTTCTTTCACCACTAGACATAGTCGTTCGCTTAAAGACCTTCTTTCACCACTAAACACAGTCATGATCGCCAACAAGTAGTAGAGGCAGTAAGCTTGCAATAAAAAGGATTGTTCTACGGCATTGCCCCATCGTTCCTTCGAACTCAGGGCACCCGTTCATGGTAATTCGAATGCTTGCTAATCTCCTTTGAAAAAAAAACAGACATTGTAGATAGGACTTGGCACTTAACCAAGGCTCACCTTACTCAGACATATGACACGGGCATCTAAAATCAAAATCTAAAAGCATCATTAATGGGAAGACATAATAGCAATTGGGGGCTAAAAATTTAAATGAAAGAGCTAGGGAAAGAACTAAGTATACCTTGACCTTTTGTACAGACATACACCAAGTAAATCTAAGTCGATTTGAAAACGGTTTATATTCCCGCAATTCTGGAAAGGATGGCCCTAAAAGCCTAAAGCATATGCCAAACGGGCACAAGTATATCTTGACGCCTGCACCCTAGCTTCCAGCAAATCCTTAGACAGCGTTCCAAAAATCGTAACAGTATTTTGATGTAATCCTGTACGAACCCTTCTATAAGTTAACCTACTTAGGACACCTCGTATCGTACACAGTAGGACTCGGATTTTAAATAATTTCCAAATAATTTTCAAAGACTTCTTCGAACATAATAAAGAGTCGTTGGTTTAATCTAAGTATGCGTTTATCCCGATGTTGCAAGTGAGTCAAAAAGATTTCTAAATATGATTATGGGTAAAGAAAGGCACCTAACTTTGTGTCAAGGCACACTTCCACATGTTACTACCTTGACCATGGCGATGTCGCATAATACGACATTTACAAGAGAAGTAGCAGGTCACTACTCGAACGTGCCTCGCACTAAACGAGTCTGGTTCAAACTATTCATGATCCATGTCACCATGAATGCATAAAGACGTATGCAAAGCATTATAGCACCAAGCCAATCCCGTAGCTACAATTGGAGGCTTGAGAAAAACACTCTAAAAATGCTCGAAATGACGATTTTATCGCAAATTCTCGACGCTAATGCTATACATACATCATAGGGGCACAATCCTAAGCTTTAATCGTGTAAAACGAACCTTAGAATGGCTACAACCCCTCCCAAATTCTAAGCACTACTTAGAATATATAAAGTCACCCCACTAACAAGGGTAACTGAAAATCGCGAGTCACCAAAACTCCGATCAAACTACTGCACATAACGCTCGCCCTACAAGCGCCCGTTACACAGTCTACGTCGTTCCAAAGCAAAAGCGAAAGAAAAAATCAAGGATAAGAACTGTCAAAATATACCCAGAGATAATTTTTAACGCCCAGAGTTGGGCGCCTATATCTTGAACGCCCCAGCCTGGGCGCTGAATCTTTCTGCTAGCCAAGTTTTGCACAGATATAAAAATAAGAAAAAGCACCTATGAATCCTCGCATCGAACGAAGTAATAAGCCGTGCAAACCCACGCGGAAGGTGCTACACTTGTTCGAACACCTGAACGAGGCATGACGAAATACTCCAAAAAATAATAATGATATCCCAACACCTGGAGGAATGTTCTAAGACACGCCGTTGGGCCACACAAGCCTACGTTGCACTATAAGTTCAAACATCCCACGGTACAAGTCTAAAAAAAAGAGTAAGGCATATTGCACTAATGTAGGCACGACCAAGAGCACGTGTAAAAGAGGCAAAGACTACTTATCGCCCAAATTCAAAATGCAAGCCACACGACTCCTACATTAAGGATTAAAGGTAGCAAAATATTACCTACCACGGAAAGGACAGCTCGCACCTACACGAGCGGAACCCCAAGGCATCTTTCTCGAAAGAACCTACAAAAATCGTACGCCAAAAGGAAGCATCCCAACATGCATACTTGGGGCTCCAAGCTACGAAACGACCATAGCAAAATAAAAGATCTCGAAGCAAATGTTTGAACGATCGAAAGGGCACGATGCTTGAGCCCACTTCATGAACGGGCCTGAACCCTATCAAGCCTCTAAGAAAATTATTCAAAATCAGTCGTTGCTCAAAAAATGATTCAAGCAAACTGATTAATGGACCGCACACAACGGCCATTCTATAAAATTCTACGTTCCAAAAAACTAAAGAAAAAAACAAAAAAGAAGAGAATACGTAGAATTTCCAAGTGAAGTAGACGAACGAACGAACAAGAGGCCAACTGTGTCATCAAAAGACCAGCCCAAACAACATTTTCAACGCCCCACCTGGGCGTGAATTATATATGACGCCCAGGCCTGGGCGCCGAAAATGAACCCAGGCTCAAAAAAGGCCCTAACTTCTATAGGGCCCTGCCGTATCCATTCGACTCGAAAATTGCCGAGTTCTTTACTGAAGTTTGCACCTCACGACTTTGTTAAGAGTAGCACACCACTACAAAGATCGCTCGCACTTACGAGCACAATCCCAAACACGATCAAGGACATTACAAAATGCGTATCCCCAAAGAACCTCTTTGACAAGAACTAACCGCCAAGCACGAGTGCTTGGTGGCTCGAAAGAAAAAAAATATCTTAAAAGAAAGTATGCAAATTTAAAACAATATTCCCAAACTACGCTGTATGAAGTCCCGTATTTAGATAATCTCAAAAAAAATAAAACCGGATTACGACCTCAAGACAAAGGTCGCCATTGATACTTACACATAGTCCCCTAATCAAGGACCCAGGTAGTGGCAAAAATTGAGCCGTAAAGACTAGCTCAAAACCATGAAAGATGATGACCACAAGACAAAGGTCCGTCTAAGCCGTTGTCAACCCACATTCAGGTTACAACTAAGTCCGAGCATCCCTCGAAAGAATTCGCTCTTACAAGAATGAATAAAAGAAATTCTCAAAAGAAATCACGATGAAAAAAATATAAGAACTTGCCCATTTCAGTTGGCAAGATCGCGTCACGAACCACGCGAGTTCCAAATCGAAAAAAACGAATTCAAGGACGTCCACCCTTAGCGGACAGGGCTCTCCCACCCTCAGCGGGCGGGGTCTGCATCACTAGCCGCGCAGGTCCTCTGTTTTCGAAAAATAAAGTCTTCAAATTCAAAATAGGCTCGCCATCTTCAGCCGGCGGGGTCTACGTCACAAACCACGTAGGTCCTTATTTTCAAAAAGCACAAACAAATTTCAAAATAGATTCGTCCACTTCTTTCGGACGGGGCGTCCACCCTTAGCGGACAGGTTCGCCATCTTTAGCCGGCGGGGTCTACGTCACAAACCACGTAGGCCCTTATTTTCAAAAAAAAAAAAAAAACTCAAACAAACTTCAAAACAGATTCGTCCACTTCTATCGGACGGGGTGTCCACCCTTAGCGGACAGGCTCGCCATCTTTAGCCGGCGGGGTCTGTGCCACTAACCGCGAAGGTCCTTAGTCGCTGCATCGATAACTTTTTCTGGTTTTCCCTTTTTTCCAAAAATTAAAGGATCGATTTTCCCTTTTTTCCAAAAATTAAAGGATCGGTTTTTCCTTTTTCCAAAAATTAAAGGATCTGTTTTCCCTTTTTCCAAAAATTAAAGGATCGGTTTTCCCTTTTTCCAAAAATTAAAGGATTGGTTTTCCGTTTTTCCAAAAAAGAAAGATGTGATTGGTATTCCCTTTTTCCAAAAATTAAAGGATTGGTTTTCCGTTTTTCCAAAAAAGAACGATGTGCTGGATTTTCCTTCGTTTTACGTCCCATAAAAACAAGGGGGTTTTCTCGTTTAGCTAGCCCTGAAAATGAGAATCTTTAAAAAACATTTTTACCTCGCGGTTGGGCTTGGCCAGGCCCAATTACACTTTATAGCTTTGATTTCGAAAACATCTGTAGCTACTCCCAATGACAAAGTGAGGGAGATTCTACGTTCCTTTAGATCCTTCCAATGACAAAGTGAGGAAGTTTCTATACTATCCGTTGACAAATCCTAATGACACGTGAGGGATATGTCGACACTTCAAGTGATGACCCTTAAGTCAAATGTTATCACTCGGGGGCTCGTGAGACCCTCGCCAAAACATGTCGCTATGGCTTGTGCGACGCACTCCGTCTAATACTTTGACCATCGTCTTACTCCAAGACTCAGTCAAAGTGGGGGCTAACTGTAGAACCTACTTTTGTCCCCATTCCCGCAAGGGAAAGGTTCGATGATGAAAGCATAAAAACTCCACTTGACAACGCATCTCCTAAATGAGATAGAAAACCGCGAGAATCCTATTCCTAATATGATTCGCAAAAAAGAGTCACGTATTAATTAAAATCCTAACGAGCCTAGAGTTCGTAACGGGCCCAGACGCATCCCGTCACAAGGTTAATACGCACTAAAGGACTCAATTAAATCTCAAATACTCCAGATTCTAGGAATCTGAATCTGACTAAGAAAAACAGCCCAGACCCTATTTTCAACGCCTGGCTCTGGGCGCCGAAATCTTCGGCGCCCAGGCCTGGGCGCTGAAAATACCTGGTACGTGTTTTTTCCTAATTCCTCGTGGATTAGAGTTCTTCAATTCTATCTTTCCACGAACTCTTTTCTATAAATAGGGCCTTAAGTTCGACGTGAAAAGAACACACAACACACAATTATTATTCTGAGTATTGACTCTAAACCCCTAAGCCTAAGCCTCACGCTGCAAAAATGATCACGCGTTCTGTCGCAATCGATCCATAAATCGAACAGAACGTATCCCGTCCCATAATTTGAGATTCGTTAAATAAAAGGAGAAATAGCAAAGTCAAAGTGGTTAGTTTTCTGAGAACCGTGACGCACCTCTCAAGGGTGCGTCGTAATGTGTCCCTTTTCCATGGTTTAATTGCTTTCTTCGCCCTTTTATGAACTGTTAAACTAACTAAAATCTGATTGTTCGATCACGCTTAATAAATATGATATTTTTGGGAAATTGGATTATCATGCTAGGTCCCTTAAAATAATCTAACTCAGGTAATCGCGCTCGATCTAGTACTATGTGTTGCATATTGTTAAAATCAACTCAGATTAGTTTAATAGTTAACGCATGTCCCTTCAATTATTTATGCTGAGCTAGTAAGGATATCCTGCCTCTGGAGTTATCGAAGAGCGAGTACTCCTCTCGGTAGTCACAGTCCCCCGAACCCTCAATCTCTACCCTGCGGGTGTACGTTGAGCGATCCCCACCACCAGGGATCACAAGGGAACCTACGGCCGTCGTGGTCAAACATAATTGCACTCCCTTTATGTCACGATAACCGGGTTTTGTCAGTTTTTCTCATTGTCGTTAAAAACTGAATGGCGACTCCTATATTACTAGTCAATTGGATGTAAAATCACAGGAAATCCAATTACACTTGATTTGACAAAAAGAAGCGTCACACCCACGAGGGACGAGGTCATGCAATAGCCTCGTGCTTTTTCGACCCCCTCACAGAGGGCCGAGGACCTTGTTTAGTAAGTTGAAACCTTATACCCATATAGAGGGGTTGATCATTGTTAAAGGAATGGTTGATTTAATTGGAATGAGTTCTTGATTTATACCTTTGTGATCACTTACTTAATTCCAAGATAAAAACAGTTGTGATTAATTGTTGATTGTATGACTTATGTGATTGTTGAGTCATAACAAAGTATTAATCTGTAAATCATGTAAAGTGAAACTGAGTAGCAATAGCTTTAGACTGTGCACTTCTGAAGTGACGGACAATCAGAAGTTGGGGTCATAGGTCGCCTATGGCTTTTTCTGGGGCCGGATTGATCACCAGTTCTATTTCAGTCAAAAGTTCCTTGATATCGCAGGTCATTGGGGTTACGGAGTCGCGCCCGTACCTCGTCTTCCTTAGTGAAGGCTTCTAGTAGCAACTCGGTCCATTGACTATTTCAATTAAAATAATGTTAATGATACAAAGGTTTATTTCAGTCAAATATAGTCTTCAAGTCAATATGTTTTGGTTATCCTTACTTATGTTTTATGAGTATCATGTTAGGGTTGTTCGTTTAATAGAATCATGTTAGGATTATTATTATTTTAGTATGTAGTACTCAGCCTTGCTGATTACATGCTTTATTTGTGTGTGTTGATCATGGCTATGCCTTATTGATCCTGTGATGACCCATTTTGGTGAGCAGTCTCTAACGATCAATAAGCGTTGCCCATCTACAGGTTTGAAGATGATGCATCATTGGGATCGGGATTAGAGAGCTTGTATTTATTTTGTTTTGCTAAGTGACTTGGGTTTGTTAAATTTGACTTTAAACTTGTCGTACTATTTACATTTCCTTATTTTCGTTGATTGGTTTTTGGGATTAATTCTGTAATGGATTATTTATAAACCTAAAGTTAGTTTTATGTTTTCCGCTGCAAAATTCTGAATAAGCCGTTACGTTTTCACACGGGCGATAATACTTTGATAATTCTCTATAGTTATATTTATAAAAAGGGTTATTTTAAAAAAAGGAGAATTGTCGAGGTGTTACAGTGACATGCCAAAATAACACTTACTTGGATAACCTTTACATCAATCTTAGTAATATTTTTCCGCCATAGCGAGGTGTTACTTATTGATCCTAAAGGGGTAAGGTACACAAATAATTGTGAGTACATGTTAGTTTTGGTGAAACTCAACGATATAAGTAAGGAGTACTTTTATGTCGTGGCAAAACAGATAGGTTTACCTAATAAGACCTTAGACGTACCTATCAACCAAGAGTAGTTTCTAGACTATTAGCAAAGGATTTACTTACCTAAAATATTGTAGAATTGAGACTAAATACACAATGTGCTTAATTCTTCAATGATTTAAGGGTCTTGGAATCATTTTATTCACACCTACCGGAACACATAACTTGAATAAAATGCTTAATAAATATTGAATTATGCATGAATGCTAGAATTTAAGTTTATTAAGAGAAACTGTGAATGGTTATTTATTTGTTTATTCTTTTCAATTGTAGTTTTAACTATGGCAAACAACAATCAAAACATCATCATGGGTTCTGAACTTATGATCAAGCTGAACCTAACAAATTTTCTTGAATGGGAAGTTCAGATGGTTGAAATAGTGAGACTCAATGGACTTGAGTATGTACTGTTCAATCCCATGCCAAGCTACTATGCCAGAGACATGACCCCTGAAAGACATGCCGCCTGGGATGCGGATCTCAAGAAGGTTATGAGTCTCATGCTGAACAACATCCCTGATGATTGGGCTAGAAGGTTTGTAGCTTACGGACCTTTTATGCTCATCAAGAATCTGAGGGATAACTGTCGTGGAAACACGAAGGACAGAGACCTAAATGTCCATGAGTTGATCGAATCAATGTCAGGTCTGAAGGTTAGTTCTCATAACAGATGTTTTAGGATGGAAGTCCAAGAAACACATGTTCAGGTCCTTCGCACTAAACAAAGGGTTGGTGTTCCACTAAGGTTTCATGTAGACTTAATGCTTTCATTATTTGGATGCTTAAGTCTGCTAGGATCACCAATAAGCGAAAGGATGGCAGTCTCAATCTTACTCAATTCACTCCACAGTGGTTTGATCGCTTTAAGCAACTATACATGAGTGAACCAAGAGAAGAAACAGTTGAAGAGTTTGTTCACTTGGACAAAAAGACTAAGATAATACTCGACTGCGAAGCCAAGGATTTACTCAAGGCTAAAGGTAGACCCTTCAAGAAAGGTGGAAAGTCCAAGGGCAATGCTGAGTCAGTTCCCAGAAAGAAGACAAAGCAAGACAAGTCCACATCAAGCTGTCTTTATTGTGATGGAATTGGCCATTACAAGAGAGAATGTCCAAAGCTTAAGGAAGATCAGAAGAACGGAACGGTCGTTCCATCTTCAGGTATTTTCGTTATAGACTGTATGCTTGCAAATTCAACTTCTTAGGTATTAGATACAGGTTGTGGCTCACACTTATGTTCCAATCAACAGGGACTAAGAAGAAGTAGAAGATTAAGCAAGGGTGAAGTCGACCTACGAGTGGAAATGGAGCAAGGATTGCTGCATTAGCTGTAGGAACTTATTATTTGTCGTTGCCCTATGGGCTAGTTTTGGAACTGGAAGAATGTTTCCATGTTCCAAGTCTTACTAAAAACATCGTTTCTGTTTCTTGCTTAGATGCTAAGGGATTTTTCTTTTTAATAAAAGACAATAGTTTCTCGTTTTATTTTAAAGAGATGTTTCATGGATCTTCTAGATTAGTCAATGGACTTTATTTACTAGATCACGACAAACAAGTTTATAACATAAATACCAAAAAGGCCATAAAGAATGATTCAGATCTCACCTATATGTGGCATTGTCGATTAGGCCATATTAACATGAAGCGCATAAAAACACTTCAAAAAAAAAGGAATTCTAGAACCATTTGACTTAGAGGATTATGGTAAGTGCAAATCATGTTTACTTGGCAAAATGACAAAGCAACCTTTCTCTAAAGTTGGAGAAAGAGCAACTGAACTATTGAGTTTAATCCATATAGATGTATGTGGACCAATGAGTACAAATGCTAGAGGTGGTTTCAGCTACTTTATCACTTTCACTGATGACTTCAGTAGATATGGTTATGTCTACCTAATGAAGCATAAGTCTGAATCCTTTGACAAATTCAAGGAATTTCAGAGTGAAGTAGAGAATCAGTTAGGCAAGAAGATTAAGGCAGTACGGTCTGATAGAGGCGGTGAATATCTGAGCTATGAATTTGATGACCATCTGAAAGAATGTGTAACTCTATCAGAATTGACTCTTCCCGGAACACCTCAATGGAACCGTGTGTCAGAACGGGAAACAAGACCTTGCTAGACATTGTTAGATCAATGGTGGGTCAGGCCGAACTTCCAATAGAATTTTGGGGACATGCACTAAACACAGCTGCACTCACACTAAATAGAGCTCCGTCTAAAGCTGTCGAAAAGACTCCATATGAGTTATGGTTTGGAAAGCCTCCAAATGTGTCTTTTCTTAAGATTTGGGGTTGTGAAGTATATGTCAAACGATTAATTTCAGACAAACTTCAACCAAAATCTGACAAATGTATCCTTGTGGGCTATCCAAAGGAAACAAAGGGGTATTGCTTCTACAATACATCTGAGAACAAGGTGTCTGTTGCTCAAGATGGTATCTTTTTGGAAAGAGATCACATTTCCAAAATGACAAGTGGGAGAAAAGTAGACCTCGAAGAAATTCGAGTCGAACAACAAACTCTAGAGAATGCTCAAGATGACATTCGAGTTGAAACTCAGAGATCTTTAGAAGTATCTGGTGAGAATCAAGAACTATCTAGAAATGTAACCCCGCGTAGATAGCAGAGATATAGGTCTCAACCGGAAAGGTACTTAGGTATTTTGACGAACGAGAGCCATGAAGTTCTATTGCTGGAAAGCGATGAACGTACCTGCCACTTACAAACAAGCTATGACGATCCCTAGCTCCAAGCAATGGCAAGAAGCCATGCAATCTGAATTAGACTCCATGTCTGAAAACCAAGTTTGGGATTTGGTCGATTTTCCAGATGGCTACCAAGCCATAGGAAGCAAATGGGTTTTCAAACTGAAAAAGGACAAGGATGGGAAACTAGAAGTTTTCAAAGCTAGATTGGTTGCGAAAGGTTACAGGCAAGTCCACGGTGTGGATTACTATGAAACCTTTTCACCAGTTGCAATGCTAAAGTCTATTCGGATAATGTTAGCAATAGCTGCATATTACGATTACAAAATATGGCAGATGGATGTCAAAACCTCTTTCTTAAACGACATTTTATCAGAAATTGTGTTTATGACACAACCTGAGGGTTTTGAGGATCCAAAGAATGCTAAAAAGGTATGCAAGCTTAAGAAATCCATTTATGGATTGAAGCAAGCATCAAGGAGCTGGAATATACGTTTTGATGAAGCAGTCGGTGACTTTGGCTTCGTCAAGAACGCAGACGAATCTTGTGTATACAAGAAGGTCAGTGGGAGAAAAATTTCTTTTCTAGAATTATATGTCGACGACATATTACTTATTGGAAATGACATTCCTATGTTGAACTTTGTCAAGATTTGGCTTGGGAAATGTTTTTCGATGAAGGATCTAGGAGAAGCACAGTACATACTGGGCATCAAGATTTACAGAGATAGATCTAAAAAGATGATCGGACTTAGTCAAAGCACTTATATCAATAAGGTGCTTGAAAGGTTCAATATGGCAGACTCTAAGCGAGGCTGTAACACCCTAATAATTCCTTGCTTTTATAAAATCATTTTCCACTTAAAATAAAGGAATTACCAAAGTATTACCGCCACCGTGATAACGGTTAAGGCTATTACCAGAATTACGCAGCGGAATCAAATGTCAACTAACTTTTAAAAACCATAATTAATGAAATATTGAGGCCTCCTACAATTTGGAACCATAATGGCCCAAAACCCAAAATATAAATAATTCAAACATTTCAAACGTAATTAAAATATTAAATAAAATAGTTTCAAAGAACGAAAGCATGCAACTCTCTCAATCATCCCAAGCCACATGATTTCGATCGTACTTGATCTACCAACCTGCTATATTAATCTACTCCCCAACAATGCAAGTGCAAATGATGGATCATCATAGGTTCATTACGGCAAAGGCCATGACCAGAAACACACAAAGCACGTAGTCAGCAAAAGCTGAGTACTTACAAGCAAAAGGTAAATGAAACTAAAACATGCATCACTCACCAAGTACTTATCAACATGCAGAAGCCATATAATACTTAACAAACAATCATGAGACACAAGACTCGACTCTTGACTCGACTCTTGACTCACAATTTAATTAGAATAAGCTTCGAACGGGCCAAAAGAATAATCCACAAAGGGAGATGAAGGGAGCCAACCATACACCAAATATATTAATAATAAAATCGGGCCATACCGAGTGTCGGGCCATACCGACGGAATTCCTGCGCATAATATAAATGAAACAAAGTCTTGTATCCTTAGTAGGAGTACGAGCTTTCCGGCAAGACTCCCCCCATTGTTCATACTCAAGGTATATACGTTCCAAGAGTTTTGAAGCTTGTTCCGGTTGCACTTTACGTTTATTAATATTTTATTAAAGGCGAATTCAAGACTCGACAACATGCATACATACCATTAATAAACAACAACCAAAACAATCTTATTTTAATGCTTTAAGACTTGTAATCAACCAAGCAAGACACTTGTGATATTACTACCATGTTCCTCCTCACCAAAGTGAGACTCCACATCATGCATATTAACATGAGGGTTGTGCCCTTGCACGACAAATCCTAATTCATTTCATACATAATATTCCCAACTGAACCCTACATGTGCGGTGGCTTACGTGAGCTAACCCTTCACATGTGGTAAAATAAATAGTATGACGAGGTACAAAGAAATGGCTCAAAGTATGCTAGACATCCCGTACAATAGCATACAAATAATTAATCCATCCCTTGCATGTGAAATAAACCATACATGCATAAATATTGAACAACATGATTGACAATGAATTCCATACTCATAATAATTTCAACATGCTTGTTCAACAATTAATCCAATAAATCCAACATCACAAAACACATGCTCGTTCACCAAAATAAACATGATTCCACATAATGTAATTCACATCATCAACAATCATGTAATGTCATTTACAAAAAGGTGTGGTCGCCCTAGACATGTACGTACCTTGAATACCTAAGCGTAGGGGCCACTTTGCAATAACGAGCACTCAACTAGAAATCACCTCCTATCATCAAAATAATGAAACTTAAATTATTTCCATGTTCATTAAATTTCCAGCAACTTTATAAAAATTAAAATCTCCTTTAGACTTTAGAATTCAATCGTTTTTCAATAATAAAATCGTTTCAAATTGCATAATCAATCCCTAGTACGAAAACATACTTTATCCGCCTTTAAAATCAAAAAATCGACACTTTAAACCTTTATTCAAATCTGAAAATATAATTGATTATCATAATTAAAATCATCACCTAATTATGCTAATCAATTGACTCATTAGGTCTAGGTTAAAACCCTAACTTGAAAATCCCAATAACACTAGTTTAATATCATAAAAATCAATGCTTTATTAAATAAACAAATATGAAAATTCATCCTTTGATAATTAAAACAAACCTAATGAATCACAACACACAAATCCTCAAACCACGGTATTCATAACCGGTTCCCAGCATTTTAATTACTCAAAACAATATTAATATAATAATTTAAAATACGGAATTTAAATAGAATAGGTAAGGAAGAAGAGAAGTATACCAATTCGGCCTATAGCACGGAACAACCACGAATTAATGTGATGGGGCGAAAAAGAAATCGAATAGAAACACACACACACACACACACACACGAACGTGTGTGTGCGCAGCAAGGGCGACGAGCGCGAGCGGGGAAAGGGGGGGCGCGCGCTGGGCGCGAAGGAGAGCGAGAGGGCGAGCGGGCAGCACTGTGCGCGAGGGTACGAGCGAGAGAGAGAGGGCGAGCGGTGCAGCGCTGTGCGCGAGGGCACGAGCGAGAGAGAGAGGCAGCAGGTGTGCACGAGTGCACGAGCAAGGGACTGCAGCAGCGCACGAGGCTCGCTGCGGCTGCGGGCAAGAGAGGAGAGGCGAGGGCGAGTGTGTGGGCGAGGGCGAGTGTGTGGGCGAGGGAAGACACGAGGGCACGAGGCCGTGCGGGCGTGTGGGTGCAGCACGAGGCCTTGAGGGCGTGCGGGTGCCGAGCAAAAGAGAGAGGAGAGATGCAGTGAGGGGTAAGCAAAGCAAAAAGGGGCTTTATGAAATTTTAGGGGTTCATTTAATGATGGGGGAGTCTATTTATAGGCTCCCTAATCCCTTGATGGGCTAGGCTTAGGATATTTGAGTTGGGCTTAGGAATTAAATGAATTGGGCTAGCTTAGGACTTGAATTAAATACTTTTGATTGGGCTCGTTTAATAAAACGAATTGGACTTTTCATTTAAAACCCGAAGCTTTAAAAAATCATTTGCAACTCATTTAATTTCCCGACTCAAGAATTAAATTCGTTTCGTAATTAATTAAAATAATAAATATTCTAATTAAATTAAAATACATTAAATAAAATGCATTTAAATATCATTTAAACGATAATAAATCGTAAAATGATTTATAAATATAATAAAATATATTTATAAATATTATTAAAATACGAGGTATTACAGTCTACCCTCCTTAAAAGAAGTTTCGTCCCGAAACTTGGGTTCGGAAATCAAAATTCAACTCAAAACTTGAGACTTTCTGAGACTTTCAATACGTTCATTTACAAAAATTTTAAGTTGCTGTACTCTTCACATGATTAAACAGGACAATAATAAGTGCAAATTCAATAGAAAGCACTAAATTGAGCATAAAATAGGGAAAAACAAGGTAAAAGCGCGAAATTCTACCGCACTCTACCCCCCTTAAAAGACACGAGTTACGACCCCGTAACTCAACTAACCTCGGGAAAAAGCTCGGGATATTTCTTTCTCATTTCGTCCTCTGCTTCCCAAGTGGCTTCCTCAGATTCTTGATTAGACCACAACACTTTGACAATTTTCACATCTTTAGTACGCGTACTACGCACTTTGCTATCAAGGATTTTGACAGGTCTTTCCTCAAAGGTTAGACTTTGATCTAATTCTATGGTCTCCGGTTGCAACACATGCGATTTATCCGGGATATATTTCCTTAACTGAGATATGTGGAACACATTATGCACTCTATGCAAGTCCATAGGCAAGGCTAGTCTATAAGCTACCTTTCCAATTCTTTCTAAGATCTCATGTGGGCCTATGTACTTAGGGCTTAACTTCCCTTTCTTTCCAAATCTCATGACACCTTTCATTGGTGACACTTTGAGCAACACTTTATTACCTATGTTGAACTCTTCATCCCTACGTTTCAAGTCTGCATAACTCTTTTGGCGATCCTGCGCCGCTTGAATCATTGATTGGATGGTTCGGATTTGGTTCATGGTGTCCTCTATCATTTGAGGTCCCAACACTACGGTTTCACTAATATCGTTCCAACAAAGTGGACTTCTACACTTTCGTCCATACAAAGCTTCAAATGGTGTCATTCCAATGCTAGCATGATAGCTATTGTTATAGGAAAACTCAATCAGATCTAGGCTATCTTCCCAACTTCCTTGGAAATCAATAACGCATGCCCGAAGCATGTCCTCCAGGGTTTGGATAGTCCTTTCAGTTTGTCCATCCGTGGCTGGATGGAAGGCTGTACTCATTTTCAATGTTGTACCAAAACTCTTCTGCACACTTTTCCAGAAATTCGAAAGAATCCTTGAATCCCTATCTGATACGATATCCTTAGGAACTCCATGTAACCTCACAACATTCTTAATGTAAGCTTTAGCAAGTTGTTCCATTTTCCAGGTTTCCTTCATTGGTATAAACACTGCTGACTTGGTCAACCTATCTACCACAACCCAAATTGTATCATTCCCAGTCTTTGACTTAGGTAAACAAGTGATAAAGTCCATAGAAATACAGTCCCATTTCCATATTGGAATCTCTAAAGGTTGGACCCTCCCTTGAGGTCTCCTATGCTCAATTTTAACCTTCTGACAAGTCAAACATCTAGCCACAAATTCAGCCACTTTGTTCTTCATCCTTGGCCACCAATAGACCTTTTTCAAGTCCTTATACAACTTGTCACCCCCTGGGTGCACAGAATATGGCGTATTATGCCCTTCTTTCATCAATCTCTCTTTCAGTTCTCCACACTTTTGAGGCACGCACCACCTGCCTTTGTACCTCAAACTTCCATCATCATGGATTCGGAAATCTAACTCCTTACCTTGCGAAATCTTTTCCTTGATTCGCTCCAACTTTACATCACCCGCTTGATTCTCTTTAATCTCATCAAATATTGACGGTTGGATTGTTAAGGCATTCATTATTCCCACAAGGCTTTCACCACTTACTATTTCAAGGTTCAAACGCTGCATGTCCTTACACAGCTCGTTAGCAACTACTAACGCATTAACACTATGACTTGATTTCCTACTCAAGGCATCCGCAACTACATTGTCTTTTCCCTCATGGTACTGGATATCCAAATCATAGTCCTTAATTAACTCCAACCACCTTCGTTGGCGCATATTCAAATCCTTCGGTGTGAAGATGTACTTCAAACTCTTGTGGTCCGTAAATATCCTACACTTCACACCATACAGATAGTGTCTCCATATTTTCAATGCGAATACTATAGCCGCTAGCTCTAAATCATGGGTAGGGTAATTGGATTCATATGGCTTCAATTGCCTTCACGCATGCGCAATAACTTTCCCGTTTTACATCAATACACACCCCAAACCATTCTTAGAGGCATCACTATGCACATCGTATGCACCACTCTCATCTGGTAAGGTTAACACTGGCGCGGTTGTCAATCGCGTCTTTAAGGCTAGGAATGCTTCCTCACACTGGTCACTCCATTCAAACTTGGTTTCCTTCTTCATCAAGGTAGTCATGGGCTTGGCTATCCTAGAGAAGTCTTGAACAAATCGTCTATAGTAGCCAGCTAATCCCAGAAAACTACGAATGTCAGTCACACTCTTGGGTGTAGGCCATTCACTAACAGCTTTGATCTTAGCAGGGTCAACTTCCACTCCTTCTTTTGACACAAAATGTCCCAAAAATGCAACTCTTTCCAACCAAAACTTACACTTTGAGAACTTGGCATACAACTGGTTATCTCTCAAGGTACTCAACACCGATCTCAAGTGTTCCGCATGATCTTCTTCACTCTTTGAATACACTAGGATGTCATCTATGAAAACCACTACAAACTTGTCCAAATAGGCATGGAATACACGGTTCATTAAGTCCATAAATATTGTAGGGGCATTGGTTAACCCAAAAGGCATAACAGTGAACTCATAATGTCCGTATCTAGTTTTGAATGAAGTCTTTGGTATGTCATGGTCAGCTATTCTAAATTGATGATAACCCGAACGCAAATCGATCTTTAAAATGATTCCTGCTCCTTTTAGTTGGTCAAATAGGTCTTCTATCCTAGGTAATGGATATTTGTTCTTGATTTTGACCTTATTGAGCTCCCTGTAGTCTATACAGAGCCTCATGCTTCCATCCTTTTTCTTCACAAACAACACTGGTGCTCCCCAAGGCGATGCGCTTGGCCTAATATAACCTTTCTCCAATAGATCCTCTAGTTGGCTTTTTAATTCATTCATTTCTGCTGGAGCTATTCGATAAGGTGCTTTTGAAATAGGGGCGGTTCCAGGCACTAAATCTATAATAAAGTCAATAGGTCGATTGGGAGGCATCCCCGGATCTCTTCTGGAAATACATCAAGGAATTCATTGACTACTGCAATATCCTCAAGCTGATCCTTGATCACATGCTCTAAGTTCCTTACATTACATAAGAAGGTTGGGTTCCCTTTACTGACTAGCTTCACGAGTTCCATTGCCGTGATGATTCCTATGTTCTTAGGTTTACCAAAACGACGATATGACACTACTTTGCCTAGGCTAGACCTCATGTGAACCTTCTGCTCCTCACAATCTATTTTGGCTTTGAACTTGGCCAACCAATCCATCCATAGAATTACATCTAGCTCTCCTAACTCGAATTCGATTAGGTTAGATAAGAATACGGTCTTGGCTATGGTCATAGGCACATCTCTATGGATTTTGGTACACTTCACTATACTACCAGTAGGTATGACTATAGGTACTTCAATTGATTCAGGCTCTTTCAACCCTAATTTCCCCAAAGCATCTACTGATATAAAAGAATAAGTCGCACCAGAATCAAATAGAACTTTAACTGAAACGGAATTAATAGAAAAAGTACTCGCTATGACATCAGAGGAAGTCTCCGCTTCTTGCCTAGATATCACATTCAACTTTCCTTGGGAAACTCCTTTTTTATAGCCACCTCCATTGGTGTTCCCATTGTTGTTTCGATTCCCATTCTGCTGTTGGTTCCCTCCAGGCTTTCCATGGTTCTGGTGATTGTCATTGCTATTGCCATTGTTACCACTTTGGTAGTTCCTTTGATTTCCACCTCCATTTCCCGCATTCCGGTTCTGATTATTCCGGTTATTGCCTTGGTGGTTACCTTGATTAGGCTTTCCATTCTTAGAATAGCATTCATACTCCCTATGGCCTAGCTTCTGACAGAATCTACAAGTCACCAAATTCCCATCACAATCTTTTCCAGGGTGATTCATGTTACAGCGCCTACATTCGTAGGTCCGTACTCCATTCCTTCCAGACTGATTTCCACCACCTTGGTTGTTGCGATTACCACCATTGTTAGCCCTAAACTGGAAATTCCCATTTCCTTTGTGCTTCTTAAAATTCCCCTAATTCTGATGGTTATTTCCTTGATTCGAGCTTCCACCATCCTTTCTCTTTTCAGCACTACCATTCTTCCTTTGCTGTAGCCCATACAGGTGAGCAGCTTTTCCGTACAGGGTGTCTAATGAGGTAAAGGTCTCTCCAGACAACAACAGCTGTAAGTCCATGGTCAAACCATTCTCAAATCTTTGAGCCCTGAGCTCTTCCGTTGCCACCGCTTCAGGTGCAAACCTAGACAGCTATATAAACTTAGAATAGTATTCCGTCACAGACAGACCTCCCATTTTGAGTTCAATGAACTCTTGCGCCTTTTGCTTTTTCAGATAAGGTGGGTAAAACTTGTTCCTTAGTGCAGTTTTGAATGCTTCCCATCCAAAGTTAGGTGTGGCTCTAAGGGTATTTTCACATTGTTGCCACCACAAATCAGCTTCACCTCTCAGGTAGTACACAACACTATTCACCCTAAGGTTTTCGGGGCAATTCACAGCTACAATGAGTTTATCAAACTCTCTCAACCTGTTCTCCAACACACTTGGTTCAATCTCTCTGCTATAGAGTGGAGGCTTGCTTTGAGCTATTTTCTTAAACATTTCCCCAGCCGGGTTATGCATTGGGTTTGCTCTGGTTTGAGCTAGGTCACGAACTACCTCGACTAGTTGTCTAACCACTTCAGAAATCTCTTGGCTAGCCATATCCCTTCTCCTGAATAAATAAAAAAAAGGCTAACTTTAATATTGGTTGGACATGACATCACTAAGGCACTGGTTCGACAACGAACCTACTCACAACAAGAACACATTTAAGCGCAACCTAGGGGAAAGAGTTGGCGCCACTTTCGGGCCTTCTCACCCCACTATTCGATGCAAGTAAATTTAGATGGTTGCTACTAAACCACCTTGCACATAAAATTTCATTGAAGAAATAACAAATAATCCCTTTGCGATACCCACAAGACTTAGGATTGAGAATTAAACTTAAAGGATAACGAAAAGGAAATTCTATTCTTTTATTAAAACTCCAATGAATAAGTCTTACATCCACTAATGCCATAACATTTATTCTCCAACTATAATAAACTAAAACCATAAATAGTAGCTTTGCCACTTTATTAATCAACAAAAAATAAAACTAAGGATTACATTTCTCTAGAGACTACCGTCATCACGACGATCATTTCTTTCCTTGTATTGCTCTAGAGTAAAGTCTTGATCATTAGGATCATCCAAGTCTTCTTCCGGATCCGAGTCTTCATCCATAGCCTCATCATTTTGCTGTGACTCACTATCAACCACATTATTCTCTTCAAGCTCATCTTCAGATCCACTGGATATCTCAATGGTTGGTTCAGGAACTATAGGGTTAGGATTCTCAATCTCTACCACATCATCATCACTATCCTCCTCAACATCACTAGTTTGCTCATCATGGATCATGCCGTCCTCACCATCACTTTCTATTCCTCCATAGCCCATACCTAGACCCGCATAATACTTCCCATCCTCATAGCTAATTTCCGCAACCTCTAGGATAGTAGCAAGAACCTCAGAATCATACTTCCACCTACCATCACTAGTCCCATATTTGTACCAATTAGGGGTACCATCACCATAATGCATGTCACTGAACTTATTCTTGAGGTCTATGTAAGGGTTCTTATGGGGTAAACAATGTATAATCATACTAGCCATCATATCTTTGTGCCTAAGGTGGGGCATGTTCTTGGTCGAAGCCAAATAGTCACAAGCAAACACGATCTTCTGAACATACGTGCGAGGAGTCTCATTATCCATCTTCTCTAAGTATCCTAGACTGGTGAACTTAGAAGGTAGCATCCTTAATTCTTGAAAATTCACAACTCAAAAGTCTTACTAACGCGTTTCCATAGAAATTTCCAACCCCAAAAGGATACAATAAATAGTTCGTGGAGCCATACAATTTCAATGCACAAATATATGCTCAACATGAAATATGATTCAATTAATCACATGAAGCAAGATAAAACATGGTTAAAACATATACATGGCACTTAATAATAGCAATGTCATATAATATGCATTCTTAGACTAATATGCCCTTCTTAGTCTACCCATTTCTCACTTGAAAATAATATTAATTTTCGAAATTAATTAAGAAATAACTCCTAACTATGTTGAAATTATTTAAATTAAAATCGAAAATTAATAAGAATTATTGATAAATTAAATAAATAAATAAATAAATTTCGGATAAATAATAATAAAAAGAAATCCGAAAATTTTAAACATAAATTCGAAATAATATTCGAATAAAATAAATAAATAAATAAATGATTAAAATAATTCGGATGATTAAATAAAATAATTTCGGAAATTAATAAAATAAATTTGAAATTAATTCGAAAAATTCGAAAAAAAAATCGGAAAAATAAAAAAATTCAAAAAATTTAGTTAATATTAAATAATAATCCGACTTTTCCACTAATTTCAAACGACCCAAAATAATTGATATTTGACCTTTAAAATATTGAGTACTTAAAATAATACGTTTTGACTTTAGGAAAATAATTTTCGAAAATCCTAAAGTTCCGCAATCGTAGTTTAAGGATTTACCACTTTGCACTATTAATTAATGCAAAGCAGCTCTCAAACTAGAGCTCTGCAAATACCACTTTGTAACACCCTAATAATTCCTTGCTTTTATAAAATCATTTTCCACTTAAAATAAAGGAATTACCAAAGTATTACCGCCACCGTGATAACGGTTAAGGCTATTACCAGAATTACGCAGCGGAATTAAATGTCAACTAACTTTTAAAAACCATAATTAATGAAATATTGAGGCCTCCTACAATTTGGAACCATAATGGCCCAAAACCCAAAATATAAATAATTCAAACATTTCAAACGTAATTAAAATATTAAATAAAATAGTTTCAAAGAACAAAAGCATGCAACTCTCTCAATCATCCCAAGCCACATGATTTCGATCGTACTTGATCTACCAACCTGCTATATTAATCTACTCCCCAACAATGCAAGTGCAAATGATGAAACATCATAGGGTCATTACGGCAAAGGCCATGACCAGAAACACACAAAGCACGTAGTCAGCAAAAGCTGAGTACTTACAAGCATAAGGTAAATGAAACTAAAACATGCATCACTCACCAAGTCCTAATCAACATGCAGAAGCCATATAATACTTAACAAACAATCATGAGACACAAGACTCGACTCTTGACTCACAATTTAATTAGAATAAGCTTCGAACGGGCCAAAAGAATAATCCACAAAGGGAAAAGGTGATGGGAGCCAACCATACACCAAATATATTAATAATAAAATCGGGCCATACCGAGTGTCGGGCCATACCGACGGAATTCCTGCGCATAATATAAATGAAACAACGTCTTGTATCCTTAGTAGGAGTACGAGCTTTCCGGCAAGACTCCCCCCATTATTCATACTCAAGGTATATATGTTGCAAGAGTTTTGAAGCTTGTTCCAATTGCACTTTACGTTTATTAATATTTTATTAAAGGCGAACTCAAGACTCGACAACATGCATACATACCATTAATAAACAACAACCAAAACAATCTTATTTTAATGCTTTAAGACTTGTGATCAACCAAGCAAGACACTTGTGATATTACTACCATGTTCCTCCTCACCAAAGTGAGACTCCACATCATGCATATTAACATGAGGGTTGTTCCCTTGCACGACAAATCCTAATTCATTTCATACATAATATTCCCAACTGAACCCTACATGTGCGGTGGCTTACGTGAGCTAACCCTTCACATGTGGTAAAATAAATAGTACGACGAGGTACAATTAAATGGCTCAAAGTATGCTAGACACCCCGTACAATAGCATACAAATAATTAATCCATCCCTTGCATGTGAAATAAACCATACATGCATAAATATTGAACAACATGATTGACAATGAAATCCATACTCATAATAATTTCAACATGCTTGTTCAACAATTAATCCAATAAATCCAACATCACAAAACACATGCTCGTTCACCAAAATAAACATGATTCCACATAATGTAATTCACATCCTCAACAATCATGTAATGTCATTGACAAAAAGGTGTGGTCGCCCTAGACTTGTACGTACCTTGAATACCTAAGCGTAGGGGCCACTTTGCAATAACGAGCACTCAACTAGAAATCACCTCCTATCATCAAAATAATGAAACTTCAATTATTTCCATGTTCATTAAATTTCCAGCAACTTTATAAAAATTAAAATCTCCTTTAGACTTTAGAATTCAATCGTTTTTCAATAATAAAATCGTCTCAATTTGCATAATCAATCCCTAGTACGAAAACATACTTTTTCCGCCTTTAAAATCAAAAAATCGACACTTTAAACCTTTATTCAAATCTGAAAATATAATTGATTATCATAATTAAAATCATCACCTAATTATGCTAATAAATTGACTCATTAGGTCTAGGTTAAAACCCTAACTTGAAAATCCCAATAACACTAGTTTAATATCATAAAAATCAATGCTTTATTAAATAAACAAATCTGAAAATTCATCCTTTGATAATTAAAACAAACCTAATGAATCACAACACACAAATCCTCAAACCACGGTATTCATAACCGGTTCCCAGCATTTTAATTACTCAAAACAATATTAATATAATAATTTAAAATACGGAATTTAAATAGAATAGGTAAGGAAGAAGAGAATTATACCAATCCGGCCTATAGCACGGAACAACCACGAATTAATGTGATTGGGCGAAAAAGAAATCGAATACGAACACACACACACACACACGAACGTGTGTGTGCGCACCAAGGGCGACGAGCGCGAGCGGGGATAGGGGGCGCTCGCGCGCTGGGCGCGAAGGAGAGCGAAAGGGCGAGCGGGCAGCGCTGGGCGCGAGGGCACGAGCGAGAGAGAGAGGGCGAGCGGTGCAGTGCTGTGCGCGAGGGCACGAGCGAGAGAGAGAGGCAGCAGGTGTGCATGAGTGCACGAGCAAGGGACAGCAGCAGCGCACGAGGCTCGCTGCGGCTGCGGGCAAGAGAGGAGAGGCGAGGGCAGGCACGAGAGCACGAGGCCGTGCGGGCGTGCGGGTGCAGCACGAGGCCTTGAGGGCGTGCGGGTGCCGAGCAAAAGAGAGAGGAGAGATGGAGTGAGGGGCAAGCAAAGCAAAAAGGGGCTTTATGAAATTTTAGGGGTTCATTTAATGATGGGGGAGTCTATTTATAGGCTCCCTAATCCCTTGATGGGCTAGGCTTAGGATATTTGAGTTGGGCTTAGGAATTAAATGAATTGGGCTAGCTTAGGACTTGAATTAAATACTTTTGATTGGGCTCGTTTAATAAAACGAATTGGACTTTTCATTTAAAACCCGAAGCTTTAAAAAATCATTTGCAACTCATTTAATTTCCCGACTCAATAATCAAATTCGTTTCGTAATTAATTAAAATAATAAATATTCTAATTAAATTAAAATACATTAAATAAAATGCATTTAAATATCATTTAAACGATAATAAATTGTAAAATGCTTTATAAATATAATAAAATATATTTATAAATATTATAAAAATACGAGGTATTACAGAGGCTACCTACCCATGTCTCATGGAATGACTCTAAGCAAGACTCAATGCCCAAAAATACTGGATGAGCATAGACGAATGAGTGGGATTCCATATGCATCATTGTTTGGTTCAATAATGTATGTTATGATATGTACACCCTCGGATGTTGCGTACGCACTCAGTGCTACGAACAGATACCACTCAGACCCAGGAGAGGCACAATGGACTGCTGCCAAGAATATTCTGAAATACCTGAAAAGGCACAAAGATGACTTCCTGTTCTATGGTGGAGATGATGAATTAATTCTTAAAAGGCTATATGGACGCAAGTTTCCAAACCGTCAAGGATGATTTCAGATCACAGTCTGGGTTTGTCTTCTGCCTCAACGGAGGTGCAGTAAGCTGGAAAAGTGCTAAACAGAGCACCATTGCGGAATCTACAACTGAAGCGGAGTACATTGTTGCACATGAAACAATAAAGGAAGCTACTTGGCTAAGAAAGTTCATAGGAGAACTTGGTGTAGTCCCCTCCATTAAAGGACTATAACGGAGCTATTGCATAGGCAAAGGAACCTAGACACCACCAGAGAGTCAAGTATGTACTTCGTAGATTTTACCTTCTACGAGAGTTCGTTGAAAAAAAAGAAGTCAAGATAAGCAAGATTGGAATTGACGACAACATCTCAGATCCACTAACTAAACCTCTGCCGCAAGCGAAGCACAACTCGCACACTGCAGCTATGGGAATCAAGCATGTTGGAGAATGGCTTTGATGTCCTTAATTAATGTTTTAAAGTTTTAGATTTTAATACTTTGTAAAACGTTTTGGTTAACCATTCATATAAATGAATAGAATTCATTTTCCATTTGATTTGTGGTTTATTAAATGATGAGTCCCTTCAATTTGACGATATATTCAAGATAAACTGTCAAGACCAGTCCTGTGACTAAGAAATGTCTATCAAGTGAACTTGAATGTCAAAAGTTGAAAATGGTCCCTGGTCGGAGTTTTCTATAAAGGTGGACGCATAGAAAACGCTAGACGACTAGAATGCAAGATGACTAGCTAGTAGTTATGTTTCTTGAACTATGTGGACATGGCAATGTCGCAATCATTTCCATAGATACTACTTTGAGAAGACTAGTATCGGACAGACCTATGATACTTTACTGTAAGAGATGAAAATTTGTCATAAGTAAATTTCATTACATGATTAGACACTAATCCTCAATACCTGAGTGATTTGAGATTACTTGTTTGAGAATTGGTTACTTTGACGTTGTCAACCATCGCACCGTAAAAGGAGGCTATAACAGCAACGCTCATGTAATCACCTATCAAACGAAGTCTAATCTCAAGATCACATGATTGGGATTGTCCTCCCATAAATCGGGATGAGATGATGAAAGTTGTACAAGGCCACTCGGAGAGCTGGAAACTGAAAAATGCATGGTCGTGCTCAGATGAATCATAGGCTATGATTATCTGTTAATTTGATCAGTTGAACTCTGAAACCGAGAAATACCTCTAGAAATAATAAGGATGACAACTCTTACCTTATGTTCATGAGCAAGCATCAAGCGATAAAGGAATTAGGCAATGCACACTTGTCCCTAAGGACAAGTGGGTAGGGACAAGTGGGAGACTGGAAGAAATAATGCCCTTGGTCCAAGTATGCATTCAATGCTAAGTCTAATAAACGCGGTTCAATATTAATTAATTATGCAAGTTAATAATTCAGTGAGATCAAGTGAGCTGAATGCCTAGCTGGAGGCCGCTTCAGTTCAAGTGGAATTAAAAATATTAATCCACAGCTTACTCTTGACTGAACCCGTAGGGTCACACAAATAGTACGTGAACAGATCAAGTATTTAAGTGAATTAAATACTCCATTTATGAATATTCGGAATCGACGGATCTCGGTTCCGATCCAATGGGAGCTGAAATCGTCAAAAGGCAAAATATGAATACTCCGGAAACGATGATATTGCCGGAAACGGAAACATGGTACGTACCGGAAAATATTATTGGAAATGGAAAAATTTCCAGAATTGGAAATATTGCCGGAATCGGAAATAAATTCCGGAATTAGAAATATTAAATATTTGTTCGAATCGGAAATAAATTCCGGAATCGGAAATATTAAATATTGTTCGAATGGGAAATGAATTCCGGAATTGGAAAACGAATCGGAAGCGCGACGTACAAAATAATCATCGAACGAGCTTGCTAGACGCAAGCCCCAGCATGAAGTCAGGCCCGCGCGCACAGCAGCAGCGAGCAGGCCCAACCGAGCACGAAGCAAGGCCAAGCCCAGCCAAGCAAGGCGAGCAAGGCTAGCAGTAGCGCCCAAAGATGGGTCGCGTGCTTCCAGCGCTGCTTGGGCCGAGCCGCACATAGCGCGCCCCTCGTGGGCTGCGTGTGTGTGTGTTCGTGCAATGCTACGAATCCTTAGACGCTTATGATTGTTCGATTAATTATTTTCCTAAATCCACAAGAATTATATGTTTAATAAAGCATTAAATTCTAAAAGATTAATTTAACTAAGATTATAATTGAATCCTAGTGGAAATCTAAGTCCGATATTTCCTCCCTATAAATAGGTGATTCATAATCACAATTTATACATCAATAATCATAAGTATTCATATAGTTTAAGTTTAAACTAACTTAATAATTTTCCAAATTAATTAAGCTTTCGAATAACATAAAACCTTAGATAATATTCTAGTTAATTGAATCTAAGGCGGATCCGAACGTGCTGTGGACTATCTACGGAGGGGCGACATTTGGAGTCCTAAACGTGTTCTTGTTCGGTTCGAGAGCAGCTAGGGAAGGCACGCGTCACATGTATATATCCTAAATTATGCTAATTGACTATGTGTCAATTAATTTGGATTCATGGCTTTATGGGTTTTCCGCATGAAATATATGTTTTATATTTGTCATAACTGTAATACCCAATATTTTATGATTTCGTAAAATATATTTTATGGGAACAAAAAGAAGTTATAAGTATTATTAAATCATTTTCCATTTTATTTAGTCTCTTTTAATATTTTTGGAAAGTTTAAAAACGCTATTTTAAAATTAGTAGGACTCTTATTACGAGCACCTATATATAACCCGTTAACCCTAATTATTTTTGAAAGCTTTGCCGTTGTTTTTCTTTATACTCTCTTGCGCTGCTCATATACAAAATGTTTACTTGGTTATGCAAATTATGATCATCACCTATTTCTCCATTTGCGTAAACCATGGATATATACCCCATGATCTTCATATATATGCTTGATAATCATTATCACCCAACCAAATTAACAAGCAGCAAATCGCTCTGGGTTTTTGCGACCAAGAATGTTGTCGATCAATTCGTTTCTTGGCTGCTATCATGATTATTTTTACTTTTGTTTTCCGAGAAGGTAATCACCCTTGTCCCTTTGAGATGCTAGTCTATATTAGGCCATTAGCTAGTTGTAATTAAGCTCAGTTATATTGAAATAGTAAACTACTTGATGTTTATGTGTTTATATGTATTCACGTCATTATATTACCATTATTGTAGTTGCGTGTTGTAATTGCTTTACGTGGCTTTATAATTACTTTTTGCTATGCTTGATCGTATTAGATCATAGTGGTTATATAAATTAGTTAATTCTAAGGAATGAGACATCTAACTCTGGAAAAAACTTTGGTCCGTTAGGTCTTTTCGGTCACGGAGCCGGCCGGTATCGCGATCGGAATTGGACCAGGTGGGAATTCATGGCAAACCTAGAAAGATTTTTTTCAGCAAGCAAGTCATCTCGAGGCTTGAAAAAGAATCGGCCGGCAAACCGGAGACGGACGACCACGGTCCCGACTGCAGCGCAACCCGGTTCTACTTGACTAAGCCCCGTGCTCGGGCTATAGCTCAGTTAGGTAGAGCACCTCGTTTACACGCCGCCGACTTATTTGGAAAAAGGAAGAAAATCTCTTTGGTTTGAAGACGCTCGACCTGCAGGAGAGGAGCGTCTAACAGATCTAGGTTGAGGCTGCCAAGAGCTTGAACAATCATGCCCCACCATCTTACATTAAGTGTTATTTCTTGTAGATTATATTCGCAGATGGATATACAAATTCAGTTATTAGCATGGTTTTCGTGTTTGTATTGGGAAATTCAATACTGGTATTATAATTAAGCTTGATCGTATCATATTATAGGATTGATAGATAGTTATATTTGGGTACTAGTTTACTGCAGTGGAGGAGTGAAATTATTATAGAATGAGTTACTCCGTATATGATTTTGGGATCTTGTGCCATTATTGATAAGTTTATTTTGAAATCCATTGTGGGTATATTGAACAAATTATGAGAAGGTTGGTAAATTATCATATTTTTGGTTTGAGGCTCAGCGTTATAGACCTTAGTCCTTGGCATGTTGGTAATGAGATAATAACCATTAGTAGAGGAGCAAGATACAATCTTTCTTATTTTCTTTATATCTCCAAAGTGGGATTTGGTCCAAAAGTGGCCTTGACTCAGAGAGTCTTTCTAGTAGCTATTGAGAGTTTCAAGTTTTTATACTCGTTGGTTTATTTTATTCGAATTACCCATGTCCAAGGCTAGGTATAAAACAAAGAGCAAACATGGCACCTATTGGTTGAAGTAAGTTTAGTGGACGAAAGGATCATATTAAATATATTTGAGTTTCAACTGAAGAGAAGACTTATAGTATTTATAGAGTTTGGAGTTAGTTTCATCTTTGGGATCATACTTGAAATGTAGTTTCATACTACATTGTTTATATGAGCCTTTATTATTCTATATTAGTATGTTTTTGTTTGAAACAGGTGATTACTCAGCTTTTGCTGACGTGTGTGTTTATTTGCTATGTGTGTTTGCGGCCATGTCTTTTTCTTATGGTGGCCCTGCGACGATCCTTTTGGAATTTGCCCTCTATGGTGAGCAGTCAAGATGACTGAATCAGATTGATCGTGAAGGATTGCAGTTAGAAGTTAAAGGAGCTCAAGTTTTACCGTTTAGTCTTTTATAACAGTTGTATAGTTGTAAATAGATCACCTAGTAATTGAGTTGTAATAGTTTAAGTTTTGTAAGCCTTAGCACTTGACAATGTGATCAAGTGTGGCGGTGATACCTCCGATCTAGTTATAAGCTTCCGCAATATTTTTATAAAGTATATATATAATTCTTATTTATTTATAGTCAGTATATCGGGGGTGTTACAATAACCTAACAAAAAATACGTACGAGAAAAGGGATAGTGACAAATATGGGTTGTCATTGCATCCTAATGTTAGTGAAGTGTGCTACTTTGATTTTGTTGGTTGGGTGAAGGGGGATTTTGGTTACGAAGAGGCTGGTCAGTTTTGGTATAGGGAGCATGGACATAGCTTGTTTAGTAGTAGGAAAGAGCTTAAGGATGACAACGATATTCCTTATTTTTTGTTTTCTAGGGAAAAAGATGGGTGGTACCATTTGTATGTTGTGCATGAGCCACCAAAACCCAAGGTCACAAGGTATGGACCAAACTTTATGGGAGTGTATACAGATTTAGAATCTGATGGGGGGTCCACATTGGGTAGCTTTATAAGTAAGTCAAATGTAGGTGGGGAGTCATCACAAAGGAGTTGTGCAAGTAATGAGAGTGGTGAGTCATCAAACCCTAATTCCTCAAACAACAAAACACACTCCTCACAACCTCCACTCACACAGTCAGCTGCATTGCCTCCCTCTCAAAAAAACCCAGCTGCTCTCACTCCCCCTACACAAACAAAACCAGATTCTGTGAACAACCACTATAAGAATTTGTATCTTTAACGACAACCTAATTACGACGGGTTAAAAATTCCGTCGCAAAAGCCCTTCCGCGACGGGCTAGCAACCAAACAAAGACGCGAACAACCGTCGCAAATGTCTTTTACGACGGGTTAACGACGGAATTTTCCATTAACGACGACCCCCTTTTATGACGAGTTCGCGACAGGAAATCCCGTCATTAATCAATGATTTTTGGCCTTTAGCGACGGGATTTTTCGTCATTAATGGTACAATTTTTTGTAGTGAACAACAACAACACTTCAAATTCCAGCTCACCAAACACAGTTAACAACAGAGACAAACCCCTTGTTTCCCTTGAACCTATATTTGAGCAGGAGGAGTTAGAGGCTGATCAGGGAAAGGGGTTAGAGTTCACTGCAGAGCAGGGAGAGGTTCAGGAAGAG
This sequence comes from Spinacia oleracea, assembly GCF_020520425.1. Lineage (NCBI taxonomy): Eukaryota > Viridiplantae > Streptophyta > Magnoliopsida > Caryophyllales > Amaranthaceae > Spinacia > Spinacia oleracea. Next base: position 87,081,068 of record NC_079488.1, on the reverse strand, counting down.
CATGGAGAGCAGAGTGAAGGAGACAGTGAGGTTGACAATGATGTTGTGTTGAGTGAAGGTGATTATGAGGATGACAGTGATGATGATTTGTTCACTGAAAATGTTGACCTGGATGTATCTGAGATAATAGCTAGGAGTTTAGAAGGGGTTCATATTCACAGTGCTAATCTTGATGTTAGGGATAGTTTGGATGGTGGAATGAAGTTGGGTGAGGATGCAGATCTGAATGATGGCAGTGAGGATGAGGTATTGAGTGTAGATGGATCTGATGATGAAGAGGTAACTTACCCTGTGTTCAATCCTAGAACAGACTTCAAGAATGGGATTAAGTTGAGTGTTGGTCTTAAATTCCCATCTAGGAAAACATTTAGGAAAGCTTTAAGGAATCACGCCATTGAGAGTGGATACAACTACTATTTTTTGCACAACAAAAGTCATAGGATCACTGTTTATTGTGCTGAGATGTGTGATTGTGAGTGGAAAAATGCTAAGAGGGTGAAATGCACTTGTAATGCTAAAAGAAAGTGCAATTACAAGGTCCATTGTAGGAAGGTCAAAGGTGAGGAGACATTTCAGATTTAGAGTTTAAGATTAGGACATGTGTGTGGGCATCAACATGACAGCCTAAGGTGAGTTCTGAGTACTTGGCTGAAAGGTACCTAGAGGACTGGAGGGATGACTCATCCACAAAGATGGACACATTCATTAAAAGGGTAAGGAGGAAGGTATAATCTGAGGTTGGATATTACAAGTGTTATTATGCAAAGAAAATGAGCTTGAAAATGATTTATGGGGATATTGCAGAGGAGTACAAAAGGGTTTGGGAGTATGTGTTAGGTTATGATACATATGACAAAGCATAAATCATGCGGAAAAACCTTAATGCCAGGAAACATATTATTTACACATAATCATTTAGCATAATTTAGGAGCATACACTTTGTAGCGTGCCCTCCCTAGCTGCGCCCGAACCGAACAAGAACAAGTCTTTAGGACTCCAAATGTCGTCCCTCCGTAGATAGTCCACAGTACGTCCGGATCCGCCTCAAGTTAGACCAACTAGAATCGCCCTTAAGGTTACTAGGAATTTCGGCTATTGTGTTTGCAAGTGTATGGCTGATTTTTCTTTCAAAAACTTAACTTTAGAATACTTCAATCCCGTGTCTATAAATTATGACCTAGGCTCTTATTTATAGAGGTATGGAAAGGGAATTGGAATCCTAGTAGGATACGAATTAATTAAACTTAGAATCCTATAAGAACTCTAATTAATTAATTAATTTATCCTTTTAGGAATAGGAATTTAATCATATACCATATCCTAATAGCTTTAAGAATCGTGCATGAACACAAACACACACACGCACGGCAGCCACGAGGGCCGCCCATGCGCGTGCGTGCGAGCAGCAGCCCACGCCACGAGGCCCACACAGTCGTGGCCTTGGCGCGCGCTGGGCCTGCCTTGCGGTGGGCCTGGGCGCTGCCTTGGCTGGGCGTGTGGCGTGCGTTTGGCTTGCTGGGCGATGGCCCGACTTCGTGTTGGGCCTTCGTCCGGCAGGCCTCGTCCGATGCTTATTCGTACGATACGCTTCCGATTAAATTCCCGGTTCCGGAATTCATTTCCGATACGAACAATATTTAATATTTCCGATTCCGGAATTAATATCCGTTTCGAACAAATATTTAATATTTCCGTTTCCGGAATTATTTTCCGATTCCGATAATATTTCCGATTCTGACAATATTTCCGTTTCCGGCAATATTTCCGATTCCGGCAATATTTCCATTTCCGATAATATTTTCCGATACGTACCATGTTTCCGTTTCCGGCAACATCTATGACTTGGATAATATTTATATTTCCGATACGATCCATATTTTCGTTTCCGGCAATATCATCGTTTCCGGAGTATTCACTTGCTTGTGACGATCTCAGCTCCCACTGAAACCAAGATCCGTCGATTCCGAATATCCATAGATGGAGTATTTAATGCCATTAAATACTTGATCCGTTTACGTACTATTTGTGTGACCCTACGGGTTCAGTCAAGAGTAAGTTGTGGATTAATATCATTAATTCCACTTGAACTGAAGCGGCCTCTAGCTAGGCATTCAGCTCACTTGATCTCACTGAATTATTAACTTGTTAATTAATACTGAACCACATTTATTAGACTTAACATTGAATGCATACTTGGACCAAGGGCATTATTTCCTTCAGTCTCCCACTTGTCCTTAGGGACAAGTGTGCATTTCCTAATTCCTTTGTCGCTCGATTCTTGCTCTTGAACATAAGGTAAGAGTTGTCATCCTTATTATGTCCAGAGGTGTTTCTCGGTTTCAGAGTTCAACTGATCAAATAAAACAGATAATCATAGCCTATGATTCATCTGAGCACGGCCATGCATTTCACAGTTTCTAGCTCTCCGAGTGGCCTTGTACAACTTTTAGCATCTCATCCCGATTTATGGGAGGACAATCCCAATCTTCCGATCTTGAGATTAGACTTCGTTTGATAGGTGATTACCTGAGCGTTGCCTTTATAGCCTCCTTTTACGGTGCGACGGTTGGTCAACGTCAAAGCAACCAGTTCTCAAACAAGTAATCTCAAATCACTCAGGTATTGAGGATTTAGTGTCTAATAATTTTAATGAAATTTACTTATGACAGATTTTCATCTCTTACAGTAAAGTTTCATAGGTTTGTCCGATACTAGTCTTCCCAAAGTAAGTATCTATGCAAATGATTATGACATTGCCATGTCCACATAGTTCAAGAAACAGAACTACTAGTCATCTTGCATTCTAGTCGTCTAACGTTTTCTATGCGTCCAATTTTATAGAAAACTCCGACCAGGGACCATTTTCAACTTTTGACATTCAAGTTCACTTGATAGACATTTCTTAGTCACAGGACTGGTCCTGACAGTCTATCTTGAATATATCGTCAAATTAAAGGGACTCATCATTTAATACTAAACCAAGATTAAATGGAATATGAAAATACATTTCATATATGATAAATGATCAACCCTTATGTTTTACAACCATGGGCCTCAAACCCATCTTTAAAACAGTTCATGGAATTCAAAGCTATGCCTGATTTCCAGTGCTACAATGTGAGTGTTGCTTCTCACTTGTTGCATAGGTTTAGTTATTATGCTTTGCCAATCTTAATATCCTTTTCATCGAATGTTCTTCGAGATAGATGATAAGATCTTTTGAGTATGTTTATTTTGTGATCAAGTCTTTTCTTGCTTTAAGAGTGGTTCTACGCATTTTTCAATGAAGAACCATCAAGCCAGCAGACATGTGATCTACCCAAGTTCAGTGAAGAACTCTTTAACATAAACAACCCTGTTTTATTGCTTCTTAGGCAATAAGTACTTTTACTTCAACTTTATAGGTTGCTAGTGATGCTTTGTTTGGAATTTACTTATCCAAGCAGTTCACAGATATGTGGAATACTTTCCAGCTGTATCTTAGAACATAGAAATTAATATTTTAATATCCCACGCAACAACTCATGTCTCCAATCCATGTTGCCATTTCAAAACACGATGCTCTATAGCTCGTCCTTATCAATGGTTAACTCCAAAGGGTCTTGCTTGATCCTTTGCCAGTGTTTATGCGTGTAGCATCAATATTTAGCATATCTTTATTTCCTTGAATCAAGAACTATTCCTATGTACCTTTTCAAGTACCATAAGTATTCTTGATCTCAATCTAGTTGATCTTCACTTAGATCAATAGAGATTGGTATGTGTTCGTCATGCCTAAAGTCATACGATACGTTTTTGGCGATCCTCATATTATATCATACATGATAAATTCTTTTGCAGAATAATTCCCAATTGAATTCTATTCATGTAACTTTAGCTCATCTAGTTTCAGTAGATACTAAATCCAGCTAAATTCTTTGACATATAATATAGGTTAAGAATCTTACTTAGATCCTTTGATGTTTAACTTAGTAAATGCTTATACATAGTTCAAACATTCATTATTTAGACTTATTCATATGGATCGAATATCTCCAATGGAGTCTTTGGTGTTTGATTTAGTAAATTCCATTACTTAATCCAAAACAATATCATAAGATCTTTGTAAATAGATCTTAATACCCAGTATGTACTAAGTTTCGCTATGGTCCATCATTGATGAATAATCTCAAATCTAAGTCATTAGCATTTGAATGTTATTTCACAATAGAGAGATATGTGTGTGATACACATAGGACCAATTAAGTTTTACGTACTCCCACTAAACTTCTTATATATCTATAAGAATCATGTACATTTTATGAAACTAAAATACTTATTAGCTTCACTAAAATATATTTCTAATTCCAAATTGCTTGCTTAAATCTGTACTTAGATTTCATAAGCTAGCTTTCCTTTTCAAGCATTCATTTGGATCCACAAATCCTATGACATACCATGTACATAGTTTATTCCAACATTTTATTGAGGAATTGTTTTGTCATCCAATTTCCATATGTACCAATATGCAATCATTGCTTGATTTATAGACTTGAGCATTACGATTATGCATGAGGTTTCAACACAATCCACGCCATGAATTTGCTTGTAGCCTTTAGCAACTAATCTAGCTTTGTGTGTGAACACAATTCCATGTTTGATGGTTTTATCCTTAAAACAAACTTGCAACCAATAGGTGTGAAACTATTCTTGCAAATCAACAAAATTTCAATTTTGTCATCAAAACATTTAGTATGTTTTATGGCCTCTAACCATTTAAAACATTTGAGTCTATATATGGCCTCTAACCATTTTAGGGAATCTGGGTTTCATCATAGCTTTCTTACAAGTCACAAACTCATTAATCTGCGCGATAAAAGTTTGACTGCAAGTTGTAGGTTTCTTCACTATCTAATAGAAGAATCTTATAGTTTCATTGACCTGAACTCTATGTTTCTTCACTATCCAATAGAAGAATATCATAGTTCCAGTGATTTGAACACTATGCCTACTTGAGTATAAAACATCAAACAAATAGAATATCAAAACATAACTTGAAAGTCCTTTGAGTATTCTGTTCTCCTTGAAGCACTTGTAAAGTCTTCTAAGAGATGTCTATTCTTTAAAGCCACTTCTAAAGTCCTTAAAGAATAAGTTCGGATTTTCTGAAGCACTTCGAAAAGCCTCCGGAATATCCGTTTATGTTTGTTGTTCGCCTCGAAGACTTTCGAGGTCTATTTTCTCCCACTTGTCATTTTGGAAACGAATCTCCAAAAGGACATCATTTCGAGCAAACAAACATTATGTTCTCAAAATTCGTGGTAGAAATAATACCCTTGTGTCTCATTTGAATAAATCACAATGAAACATATATCTATTCTTGGGCCTTAGTTTGTTGAATAACAAACACTAAGCTCCCGCTGAGTTTTGCAACTCCTTAGATATATATTATGAAAAGATATTCTGAAATTACTTTTCAAATAGCTTTGACGAATTTGGTTTAGTTTGGTGGTAGTTGAGAATTTTGTTTTAGAAATTATAGGAAAAGTCTATATGATTCATCATTGATCGAATCAAGTACCAATTGACTTCGATCATTCCAACGTAGATATGCCATATCTTATGGAGCTAGATCGTGAAACACACAATCATAGATGATCATATTTGGTCTTAAAGTAATCATCGTCATGATCTAACCTAGATCTTAATGATTTCTTGCCATGTGGATTTTATACTTTTGAATCTTTGAACTAGCCAAACGGATTCAAACTTATATCACTTTGAGTAAATAAAACTATATTCACTCAAATATATGTGAAATAATAAAGTCATAAAACCTTTCTTTAGCTTTGAACTCTATTGTCTAGACGTTCTAACAATAGTTCATATCTTTTGTTACTTTCAACAAGTAAGACTAGCTTGTCTTGAATTGATCTAGAAATCAATGAACTTTCAAAAGTCCATCAAAATAGAGCTTTTGAATGTTGACTTGTTGATATGGTCTAAGCAACAATGCCAAAGATTAGTGGAACTCAAATCAAGGGTTTGATTTGAACCTAGTAAAGTTTTTATTGTTAAAGAGTTGTTTGTTTTAATCAAGCATATTGACTCAACCCGTAATTGACCATTTCACTCAAATAAACAAACAAACATTGTTTTTGTTTTTCTTGAATGTGAGTCTTTCTGTGTTTGAAAACAGAAATTTAGGTATGCTGATTATGGAACAAAATAGCCATTAAGTTCCAGCCTTTGAAAGGACTTAAAACAAACTAGATGACCCTACAACTAATGTAGAATTGCCATGTTTCATTTCCCACTTGTAGGCCATTAGTGTAGCCTAGCTTCCATTGTTTGAGTTATTACCGAAGTAAGAACCTCAAGCGGTATATGATACCAAGGAAGTTTGATTGCTAGGTCACTTCTCTTTAAACATAAACTTATAGGTAGAAACGGAATCGTAAATTCCTTTCATTTGTTCCTTTGTTTTCCTATTTCTTGTACCCTTTTCTTATAGTCTTAAGAATTGAATTCTTTAGTGTTGACTTTTATACTTTGTTAGACATGTCCAATGTCACTCCAACAAGGTTCTTACCATTTAATTTATGTTGAATATTTTGTTTCAACTAGATGATCTTACCAGAAGCTTCTAAAGTTCTCTAAGCATCGATCTATTCGAATGTCTAGGGACTAGACTCATTCGAGAATTAAATGGACAAAGATATTAGGTTGTTATCCATTGGTAAAGCTGAGCGTTTTAAACTCAATGCTTTATGATTTCAAAACTACATTGTATTTTGAATTCACAAGCACCAATCGGTTTGCCATTTGATTTTGATACTCGAAAACAACCATAAAAGTCGCTATAAGAAACGTACATTTTAAAATGCTCATTTTCTCTCATTTCCGTGAATCGTTCTTGGATTCACTACCAATCGAGGAAATTTATTGTTACCTTTCTAAAAGGATTTACTGCAGTGCAAGATATTATATTTTAACCAATAATTAAAACATACATTGAAGCATGCAAAGTCTAAACATTTATCATGAATAATAACTTGAAAATTAAAGCAATCATGCAATTCAAACAAGTTATTAGCATTTTATTCGATTTTATTGTTCCTGCAGGTGTGAATAAAATGATTCCAAGACCCTAAAACCATTGAAGAATTAAGCACATTATGTATTTTGACTCAATTCTAAAACATTTTAGGTAAGCAAAAACCTTTTGCTAATAGTCTAGAAACTACTCTTGGTTGATAGGTACGTCTAAGAACTTATTAGGTAAACCTATCGATTTTGCCACGACATAAAAGGACTCCTTACTTATATCGTTGAGTTTCACCAAAACTAACATGTACTCACAATTATTTGTGTACCTTACCCCTTTAGGACCAATAAGTAACACCTCGCTGAGCGAAAACTATTACTAGATTGATGTAAAGGATATCCAAGCAAGTGTTTAATTTGGCATGGCACCTTTTAACTCAACTTTTAAGTTTGGAACTTAAGGCTCTTACTATGTTGGTTAGATTTTAAGTGAACTAAAATCCTTAATCATGCAACATAATCAAGCCACAATCTCATGCATAATTAAGACATATTTAAAGCAATAAATAACTTAAAGCATGCATAAGATAAATGTGATCTAGTATGGCCCGACTTCATCTTGAAGCTTCAACTTCAAACTCCGTCTCGAAAATGGTAACTTCGTCTTGAATTTCACCGTGGGAGGCGCCATTTTCTTCAAATAGGATAAGCTATAATTAAACTAATTACAACTATTTGATGGTACGCAGACCATATTTAAATTGAAAAACAATTTTGGTGCATTAGACCAATTACATTCAAATTAATGGTACGCAGACCATATTTTCTATCCTATTTGGGTCATACTAGTCACTCCATAACCTGCAAAACAGTACATATACAATATATACCATTCACCCATTCATTATCATGAATGGCCCACATAATTGGTTAGTTAAAACACATTGTATGCATCACATAAACATTTGCATCAATTAATCAAGGGCACCAATAATCTACCAATTATTCAGTCCTTATTAATTCTAATCAAGTTGTTTTAACCTTAAAGGATTTGTAGACCTAATCAAGAGTCTATGACTAAAAAGGGCTCCCACTTGAACCAATAAATTCATATGCTTTACTAATTTTAAACATAAAAATGTATTTCTAGTCTAACCGGAAACATACAAATTTAATTAAAATTTAAAGCTCATATAAATTTATAATTGAATCCACTCATTTAATTTATTTTCAGTCGAATTTAAATTAATTCAAGATTTTTAATTTTAGTAAAATAATTAGAATAAATAAAATTTATCATAATTAAAATATTCAAAATTAAAATCCAAGAAAACAATTTAAATTATTAATTTTAAAATTAATTAAAATTACATGAACCGAAAATTTCAAATTAAAATTTTAAAACGATTTAATCGTAACACAAGGTACGCACATCACCACGCAACGCACAGCCATAGGCCACACGCACGCAACCATCGCTGGCCACGATGCGCGCAACCTATGTGCTGCGTCGCGTCTGCTGCTGCTCACCCTCGCAAGGCATCAATCGAAGCACGCGAGCCAGTGCTCGCTGCGCGCGCCAACGCTCGATGCACGCGAGCCAGCGCTCCCTGCACGAGGCATTGCTCGCTGCACGCGAGCCAGCGCTCGCTGTGCGCGAGCCCGCGCTCACTACGCGAGGCAGTGCGCGCTGTGGCGCAGCTCGCTTGCTGCCCATACGCGACTGCTCGCTGCCTTGCCTCTCGCCCTTGCCCACTCGCCCATCGCGCATAGCACACGACATAAGGCAGGGCTACTGCCTTGTGCTCGCGCACCATTGCCTTGCTCGCTGCATTCGTACCCCATGGGCGACGAGCTCCCTTGCTCGTCGTCGCATGCCCTCACTATACAACACCCCTTAAGGGTAACACGTAGCGTCCATTGCTTTGTGCGTGCAAGTTTTATGAGCGAATTGCATAAAAATTAAAACTTTTATTTCCAAAATTAATGACAAATTAATAAATCATATTAATTTCATAATTTTAGGGCGAAAAATCGAAAATTTATTAATTAATTAATTTCCGATTAACATGGATTCAAATCTTTCATAAAAATTTAAAATTTAACACAAATTAACAATTTTTATGGTGGTTTTTAATCATAGGTATCTAATTAAATTATTAATTAATTATGAAAATCAAATCAATTCTAAATTATTCGAATTTTCAACAAATTAATTATAATTACAAATTAGATTGCATAATTAACAAGGCTAGGCATTCAAACTTGTTAAACATATACAGTAGGTCAATCAAAAATTCAAGATTTATCAACAAGAATAGCAAATATTTAATTTAACATCTTAAATTTACAAACTTTTGCATTCGAAAAACTAAAACCTTCGAAAAGTCATAGTTAGGCTTCGAATTTGTCAAAATTTTAGAATGTCTTTTACATGCGGAATTGACACAAAAATCACTCGATTTGGTTGAGTAACGAACATTCTGCCGAAAAACTGCGTACATATAATTAAATAAACGCAATTTGCAATTAATTAACAATTACGAAAATAATCACCCCTTTTAATTCCTTGCAAATTTGTATAATTTAACCATGTTCATGCAATTTAGATTATGAAAATAATAAGAGGCTCTGATACCACTGTTAGGTTATGATACATATGGCAAAACATAAATCATGCGGAAAAACCTTAATGCCAGGAAACATATTATTTACACATAATCATTTAGCATAATTTAGGAGCATACACTTTGTAGCGTGCCCTCCCTAGCTGCGCCCGAACCGAACAAGAACAAGTCTTTAGGACTCCAAATGTCGTCCCTCCGTAGATAGTCCACAGTACGTCCGGACCCGCCTCAAGTTAGACCAACTAGAATCGCCCTTAAGGTTACTAGGAATTTCGGCTATTGTGTTTGCAAGTGTATGGGTGATTTTTCTTTCAAAAACTTACCTTTAGAATACTTCAATCCCGTGTCTATAAATTATGACCCTAGGCTCTTATTTATAGAGGTATGGAAAGGGAATTGGAATCCTAGTAGGATACGAATTAATTAAACTTAGAATCCTATAAGAACTCTAATTAATTAATTTATCCTTTTAGGAATAGGAATTTAATCATATACCATATCCTAATAGCTTTAGGAATCGTGCATGAACACAAACACACACACGCACGGCAGCCACGAGGGCCGCCCATGCGCGTGCGTGCGAGCAGCAGCCCACGCCACGAGGCCCACACAGCCGTGGCCTTGGCGCGCGCTGGGCCTGCCTTGCGTTGGGCCTGGGCGCTGCCTTGGCTGGGCGTGTGGCGTGCGTTTGGCTTGCTGGGCGATGGCCCGACTTCGTGCTGGGCCTTCGTCCGGCAAGCCTCGTCCGATGCTTATTCGTACGATACGCTTCCGATTAAATTCCCGGTTCCGGAATTCATTTCCGATACGAACAATATTTAATATTTCCGATTCCGGAATTAATTTCCGTTTCGAACAAATATTTAATATTTCCGTTTCCGGAATTATTTTCCGATCCGATAATATTTCCGATTCTGACAATATTTCCGTTTCCGGCAATATTTCCGATTCTGGCAATATTTCCATTTCCGATAATATTTTCCGATACGTACCATGTTTCCGTTTCCGGCAACATCTACGACTTGGATAATATTTATATTTCCGATACGATCCATATTTCCGTTTCCGGCAATATCATCGTTTCCGGAGTATTCACTTGCTTGTGACGATCTCAGCTCCCACTGAAACCAAGATCCGTCGATTCCGAATATCCATAGATGGAGTATTTAATGCCATTAAATACTTGATCCGTTTACGTACTATTTGTGTGACCCTACGGGTTTAGTCAAGAGTAAGCTGTGGATTAATATCATTAATTCCACTTGAACTGAAGCGGCCTCTAGCTAGGCATTCAGCTCACTTGATCTCACTGAATTATTAACTTGTTAATTAATACTGAACCGCATTTATTAGACTTAAAATTGAATGCATACTTGGACCAAGGGCATTATTTCCTTCAGTATGTTGGTGCAATTAGGAAGGACATCCCAGGTAGTACAGCAGTAGTGAAGGTTGAAGGCATTGAGAACAACACTCCCATGTTTCAGAGAATGTACATCTGCCTTCAACCTTGCCAAGAAGACTTCATCGCTGGTTGTAGGCCTATCCTAGGAGTTGATGGTTTCCATTTAAGAGGACCATATCCAGGAATCTTGCTAACTGCTGCTGGGAAAGATGGCAACAACAACATATTTCCAGTAGCATGGGCTGTGGTTGAAACTGAAAATGCAGACATATGGACTTGGTTCCTTGAGCTACTGGTGAAGAATATTGAATCTGTGAAGGATGTTGTGACATGGGTGCATGAAAGAAAGGAAGAAATGGGTGATGATAATGCTGATGTTACTTACATGCCAGACATGCAGAAGGTATGTTCTCTCTTATCTGTGTTGCTCACTATTTTTCTGGATGCTAACATTGTTGTTTCTGGTTGTTAATATTTCTGGCTATTAACATGTTGTTCTTTCTGGTTGTTGCTGCTATACTGCAGGGGTTGCTTGAAGCTTTCGGGACTGTTGTTCCAAATACAAACACAAGGTACTGCTGCAGACATATATGGGCCAAATTTAAGTTGAAGTTCCCAGGGGAGGCATACAGAGAGAGCTTTTGGAAAGATGCTACCAAGGTCAGTGGTTTTTTTGTTTTATTTTGTTGTGATATGGTTAGCATAAGTGTGATGCATAAGTTGAGTGTGATGTTTTTTGTTTTTTTGTTTTATTTTGTTGTGATATCGGACACGAATACTTGTCCAAGTTCTTGACTCTGGAACTTATATCGGACACGAATACTTGTCAAAGTTCTTGACTCGAGAACTTATATCGGACACGAATACTTGTCCAAGTTCTTGATTCGGGAACTTATATCGGACACGAATACTTGTCCAAGTTCTTGACTCTGGAAATTATATCGGACATGAATACTTGTCCAAGTTCTTATCCAATCTGTCTTTCTTTTACATAAAATGATTGTTCACATGTTGGTTTCCTATTTGTTTCATTTCAGCACCATTTTGATAAATATATGGTTGAGATTAAGGATTTGAATCAAGAGGCATTTGAGTATTTGAATAGCATCCATGTCATCCATTGGTCTAGGCACGGGTTTAGTTCTAGGGCAAAATCTGGAATGTTGTTGAACAATTGTTGTGAGAGTTTCAACAATGTTCTGAAGGAAGCTAGGGAGAAACCCATACTGTCTTTGATGGAGTGGATTAGGAGGTATATGATGATGAGATATTGTGCAAAGAGAGGGGTTGAAACAGTTTGTGGGTTTGATAATGCCATCTGTGTTAAAGATGATTGAGAGGGGACAAAAAGAGGTGAGCAAAATGAGGTTGGTTCAATCTGATTTGTATGAGTTTGAGGTGGATCATGATGGGGACACCTTTGTTGTGAATCTTCAAACAAAGAAGTGTGGATGTTATAGGTGGACAATCATGGGGATCCCTTGTTGGCATGCATTGGCATGTATAGCCAAAAAGAAGGTTGAACTACGAAAATTTTGTGCACCCGGCATACCATGTTAAGACGTATGCTGCCACATATGCACCACACTTCTCCCCTATGCCAGGTGAAAACCAACAGGACAAGTCACCACTGCCACAACCACTCTCTCCACCTTCAAAGAGAAAGAGGAAGAAAGAGGCTGGTGAGGCAAAGGAGAACAAGGTGAAAAGGGCTAGGAAGCAAAACACTTGTGGGAATTGTGGGCAATTGGGCCACAACAGGAAGAAGTGTGGGAAACCATCTGCACAAGCTGTTCCAAAGCAGCCTAAGGGCAGACCAAGAACAATGACTGCACAACAAGCAACAACCACCACAAACACCAACACTGCACAGCAAGCAACAACCAACAACAACCAGTCTGCACCTAGCCAAAACATCACTACATCATCATCACAAACAACAACAAACATAAGGCAACCACCTGTCCAAAACAAAGCTGCATCCACATCAGTACAGCCAACTGGTGGGAGAAAAATAGTGGCCTCAAAGGGAAAACAACCAGCCCCTGCAAAGCATCCAAGTAAGAAGAGGAAGACAACTTCAGTCAATGCTCTCCAAATCTCACAATCATCACAAAAAGTTGTGTTTCCTTGGCAAAAAAACTAGCATTTACATTTCCTAAACTTTTGCAATGTTTGTATAACTCAACACTGGAAGTTTTTGTGGGTTATTTTGGGTCAGTTTAGTTGACAAATTGTTGGTTTTGTAAATTCAACTTTGGTCATGTTTTGGACAAAGTCAACTTTGATTATGTTTTCGAAAATCAACTTTGGTTGCTTTGCTATACATATGAATTGATGTGGATTAGCAATCATATTTGCCTCATGTTTTAAAACTCTACTTACAAATGTAGCCTCAACTCGTCTCGACCTCGAAAATTGCCCGTCTCAAACTAGACATATATATCGAGGTCCTCAAAGATAGTCAAACTCATTTAAGTTCATGAATAAGATGGGTTTATAAACCAACTTCTAGTTCAAAGCTACTTAGAATTTACATTTAAAGTCGGGTTTTTTAAAACCGACTTCTACATCAAAGCTACTTAGGCATTTACATCGGGTTTATAAACACAACTAAAACAACATAGGTCGTGTTATATTCATTTTACCTCGGGTTGAAAAACCCGACTACAAAAGCATTTTTTCATTTTTTATCCTCGGGATTATATAGGAATTTTTTCATTTTTTCCCTCGGGTTTATATAGCAATTTTTTTCATTTTTTTTTCCAATTTGAACACAAACACAAATCATTCAAAGATCAACAATATTCAATGACCAACAATAGGGAATAAAATCTTTATTAATCATCATTAACCATCAATGTAATTGCACTAATACATTTCGTACTGTAATTTTAGTGCATTCACCTAGAAAGCTACGCAAACACCATGACATACAAAGCACTAACCACAACTGAAAAAATAGCACAAAGAGAAATAAGAATGTAGACATGATCGTTCTTAATCTTCGAACTTCCTTCTGCCTTCTTCCTCATCTTCTCGTACTTCATCTTCATCTTCTCATGCTCCTCATTCAATCTCTTCATTTCATGTTCCAAGAATTCAACTCTTCCCTTGATTATATTCTTCTCCATTGCAAGCTTCTGCTTTTTCTGAAAGAAGATGATTAGTGACGTCTTTTGCCACTCAAGAATGTCTTCATCAACCCAATCAAATGCATCACATCCCCTTTGCCCAGTTTCAAAGTTGTAGAATCTGCAACCTTTAAATTTCCTCCCCGGATTCTCGTGTGTCCACGACGTTCTTTGAACAACGCGATACCCACAACCATATATTTTCGCTTTTTGATGGGACATTGTCAATCTAAAACACACAAACACAACGAATTACAAAAACCCCAAATTTGGGAAGAACCCTTATTTTTTCGACGCAAAATTACAACAATTGAATAGGAATTTGAGGGGGGGAAATAGCAAACCTGATTCGTGTGAGTATGAGTAACAATTCGTGGCAGGAAATTTCAGTGAAGAACCACTTTGCTTAAAGCTTGAATCTTCCTCTTCAATGGCGTCGAGTTTCAATTGAAGAGGAGAGAGAAAATGAACCCTTTTTTTTGTCAAAAGTAAATCAGTACAGGGCAGTTGGGTTTTGGAGGGAAACTTGGGAAAAAAATACTTTTTTTTAATAAGTATATGGACACATGGCCTTTTCCAGTTGCCACGTGTCAAAGTCTTCGCCAGAAACTTGGGTCAACTCCAAGAATCCGGGTAAAGGTCCCAGTCAACAAAAAATATTTTTTTAGGTCCCATTTCACCACTTTTGACATAAAAGGTCCTTTCTCGCAAAAAATCGCTTATAAAAGGTCCTTTTTGGCAAAAAATCCTTATAATTAATTTGCTAAATTTTCTTTAATTTTATTATGAAAATTGAGGACGTGGATGTATATTGATTGTTAATTTTAATAGACGGTTGAGATTTCAACAACTCTATAAGGTAGAGTTATTTAACAACTCCAGAGGATCCCAACACGCGGAGTAGAGTTCGACATGGCAGAGATATAAAATTAGATAGACACGATACGAGCCTGTTGTAAACCCAATTTGGCACCATAATTGATCATTTTAGAAATTTGACACGAGGAAGAAAGGTGGACCCACATAATTTTAACCAAACCACAAAAAAATCATAAATTATTATGGGGACCACTAACATAGCACGATCTGGCCTAACAAGGGAACGTGAGACGAGCTATGCAAGAGTCTCATTTATGAAAAAGGCTTAACATGAGTTTGGCACAACACCACCCAGGTTGCACGGATCCGGGAAATAGATACAAATGCAAGGATACGAGAAGACGGGGAGACGAGAATCATAGGTTGGTATCATAGGATGATAAACCCGGAAACGAGTTTCGCTGTGTCCTGGCACGACCACTTTAGAGCACAAGGTTGAAGTTGCAAAATCATACTCCCTCTGTCCCATTTTATAGTCCAGATTGACCATTTTCACGGGGTTTAAAAAAATTATTTAAATTTGAAAAGTATAATCATTAGCTTGTACTTATACTGGGATAAGCAAAAAGGGAATGTTGTTTTGGACACATGTGCTGAAAATATCAGTGAAGTAACAAAAAAGACATGAATCCTAATTTAATGAAACTTTTTAAACCTATAAGATTACTTCACTTTATTTTTCCTACCATTAGGAATGCTCATAATGGAGAACACGAATTAACAACGTTTTGTTACACTTTTAATTGAAAAGTGGTTCTAATTTTTACACACGTTTCTGACATTTTTTTTTAATAAAAACACCTTTTACACTTTTATTTTGAAAGTGGTCCCAAATTCTACACCCTTTTTTGACTTTTTGTTTTTAAAAAAATCATTTTTTTAATTGTTTAATTGAAAAGTGGTCCCATTTTTGGGGATTACTTGAGACAATTTGGGAATAACAATTGGGGTATAAGGGTATATTGGGATGTTTTTTATGTATAAAAAATGAAGGGGCTTACTAAAACCCGTCCTAATATTACTCACCTCTGTATATTGCCGACATATTAAATGACTCAACTACCCTTCTATATTTTCTCCCTCTTTTGCACTTTGTACTCCATTTAAATTAGCATTTAATAAAATAATTAATAAATTTATTAAATAAATAATTGTAACATTTTTCCGGAATAATAAATTCAACATTAAATTACACAAAACTAATTAATATTACTAATAAAAATTAAAATAACTTTTTTTAATTTTTTTATAACATGGAGACTTCCACAGTATGAGCTTCTACCATGGTAGATACTTCCTTTGTTTGAGCATTTACCATGGTATGAGATCAAACAACAAAAGTCTCAACCATGGTGGAAACTCAAATCGTGGAAGTCTTTGTAAGTTTTGCTATATATTTTTTTTTAACATGTAGACTTCCAAAATTTGAATTGAGCTTTCACCATGCATGGTGGAGACTTCTTCTGTTTTTGCTTTCACCACGGTGCAAGCTCAAATTGTGAAATTATATGTAAGCTCCAATTTTCTATTTTAACATGGAGGGTTCTACAATTTAAGGTTCAACCATGGTAGAGACTTCTTCGTTTTAAGCTTCCATCATGGTAGAAGCACAATGCAAACTGTAAAAGTATTTACCATGGTGGAAACTCAAAATGCAAAAGCGTAGGTGTCTTTGAATACATTTAATATAATTTTTTAACAATACTTATTAACCAAACATATTTAACATTTAAAAAGCAAACATGACTACAATTAGTAATTTTTTAATGATATTAATTTATATTTGCGAATCTTGTGTGTAATTCTTAATTAAAAAATTGACCTACTGCATATTATTAACAATTATTAAATTCGTTAGTTATGCTACCTAATTCGTCATTATAATTAATTTTTTGAATTATCGGATACATTGTATTTTGATTCGGTTTTCATAAGATTAAGTAATTTATTGGAATCTATGTTTAAAAGACCACCTAAAAATTGTTAAAGGTTGAAATTTTCAATTTTTATGAGCCCTATTTTGTCTCAAATGATCATTTAATCGAAAATTAATTGATTATAAATTTTTGATTTTTCGCCTAAAATTTATGAAATTTATACGATTTATTTATTTGTCAGGAATTTTGAAAATTGTAAAAAATTTTGTTTTTTATAATGATAAGACGTTCAAGAACTTATACGCACGAGCAAGACCACAAGGTCGAGCCAGTGATGCGCCAACGGGCGCTGCTGTGTTGGTGCGCGTGCAAGGCCACGAGCAAGGGAGCACATGGCTCGCGCGACACTAATGTAGTGTACAAGGGCGTAGGGAGCTCGCAGCGTGCGAGAGAGGCTTGCATGCTGTGTGTGCAGTTGTGTGAGCGAATTGGCGAGGCGAAGGCAGCAATGGGCTAGCGTTGCTACGAGAGCGATACCACGAGCAATGGAGCTCGTGTGCGCGCTGCATTGCGCGTCTTCCCAACGAGCACGAAGCCAGCGAGGAAGGGCAAGAAACGCGTCGAGAAATGGAGCTCACGCGCGCAAGGGCGCTGCAGTGCGATGGCAAGGCTCACGCCCAGGTCGTGCACGCGTGGCCCCTGCGTTGCTGATATTGTTGCTAGGCGAGGCGTTTGTTGTGCCCATGTTCTTGCTAGCACGGCGCGCATAAGGCACTATGGCTTCGTGCCATTGTGTGCTTTGTGCGGTCTTGATTTTCCATTGTGCGGCGAACTTAATTAATTTTTTGTTCGTGCTTATAATTTTTTCTCGGAATTTAGTTTTATTAGTTTACTTATCATAACTAATTATATACTAATTCTTTAATAAAATTAAAACCTTGAATAAATTATAATAAATTTAAAATCAACTAAAAATTGAATTTTGGGGATTTAAATTTATTATTATATGAGCTTTTATTTTTAATTAAATTATGTTGTTTCCGTTGGACTTGGAAAGACAAATATTAATGTATAAATTAGTAAAGCATATAATTCTTGGTTTGAGTGGGAACTTTTATTCATGTTTGGTTAAAATTTCATTTTATCCTAGATTAGGTCCTTATTTACTTAACAACTTGATTAGAACAAACAAGGTCAAATAATTGGTAGATTCTTGAGCCTTAATTAAATTAGTTGTTGTTGCAAATATTATGTGATGCGTTTTTCTGCTAACTTGCCAAGTGGGCCATTCATTGATTAATGAATGGTATATTGCATATATATTGTTTTGCAGGTTGCGGAAAGTAACTAGCATGGCCCAAATAGGATAGAAAAATATGGTATGCGAACCATTAATTTGAATGTAAAATATGGTCTAATGCACCATACGTTTTAATTTAAATACGGTATGCGTACTCTTAGCATGTTGTAATAATTAGAATAGTTATTTCAATTTTGCAATTCCTATTTGGTGAAAATGACACCTCCCATATTGAAGTTCAAGTAAGAAGGTTCAATTCTATTTTCAAGACAGAGTTTGAAGTTGAAGCTTCAAGATGAAGTCGGACCATACTAGATAACATATACGGAGTATTTCTCATGCATGCTTTAAGATATTTATTGCTTTTAAATATGTCTTGAATGATGCATGAGAATATAGTTTCAATATGCATGAGACTACTACAAATTCTGACATCAAAATTAAATAGTCAATAGGCGCAGATCAAACACAAAACCGAGCACAAAATCAAATTGAATTTTCGAGATCAAAAAGGGAAACTTACTGGGGCTCTCAATCACTAAATTAACCTTACCACAAATTCTAAGCTACGGATTACGCCATTTCAAGTAATATTCACCAAAATCAACAACACCGATATCACCAATCAACCAACATTCAAAAAATTCAAATGTGCAATATTTTTAACCTTTTTTTCAAATTTCAGAAATTCTAAAATTCAATAAAACTGACCTTTTTTCAGCTGCAGAAGATGACAACACTTCCTCAATTGACAACCCAAGTTGTAATCCCCCGTAATTCTATTATATTTTATTTATATATTTTAACGTATATCTAATATATTTAAATGTAATTTACGAATTTTAGAAATGAATATGTAATTAAAATATAATTATGTTATTACATTTTGAATATTTTAAATGATTTATGAAATCAAAATGTATTTTCGAGTTTTACTTTAAAACGAGTTCGAATTGCAAAACCACGTTCTATTGAAATTAGAAAACAAGTCCTAACCCATTGTGGATTCATCAACCTAAATCCTACTCCTAGCCCAATTGGGCAAAGCCCAAACAAAAAAATAAAACCCTTCTCTTCTCTATTCTTCACGTGAAAACCAAAAGAAAGAGAGAAAACCCTCCTTCTTCAACCTCACGCAACTCAGCTTTCTCTCTCCCGCTGCTCGCCGCCCAGCCGACCACCATCAACACGGTAAATCCTTCTTCTTCGTCAAGCTTCTCCTCCCTCCTCCTTCTTTGTATTTCCTTATTTTCGTTCTTGCTCTCATGGCTTGACTCCCTTCGTTTTCGCGCAGCAACCAGTGACCCAAGGCCCGACCACCGCACGCAACCGTGCTCAGCCTTGCCGCGAGCCACCGCTGTCCGCCGGCCAGCACTCCCCTTAAACTCTTGAATTGGTTACTTTCTTAAATCCTAAGTAACTAATTATCTTAAATTAAAGTTTGTTAATTTAGATTATGTTCTTGATATGAAATTCATGATTTTTATGGTTTGAACATGATTTTAAGATTTGGGTTGAGATTAAAAACAAATTAATTTTCAGTTTTGACTAATTAAAATTAAGTTAGGGCTTATTTATGATTTATTAACTTGAATTATGTTTTCTTGAATTAAAGTTATGGGTTTTGTGATTTAAATTATAAATTTGAGATTATATGAATTTTATAATAAAGTTATTAATTTTCAGATTATCTAATTACACTGAAATGTTGGTTTTTGATTGTTTAAAGTATGAAATTCAAAGTTTTTATGATTATTAATCATGATAGGTTGAGTATGGATCATTGAATTGGTTGTGTTGAGATACTAGGAACGTAGATTGACCATGGTGAAGCTTTTAAATGAATTTATATTGCTGAAAATTTAAAGTACGATGTTTGCAAAAGTTTTCAACGAATTTCAATCACTAGTTCAATAATTATGATGCTAGAAAATCAAATGTTTAAGTTTTGATATTGGGGAAAGCTCTAAATATGTTTAGGATACATTTAGAATGCTTTATTATGGTTGCCAATGATTAGAAATTGATTGGGATTACTTGTTGGTTGTTTTAGGCGGAGAATTCTCTTTAGGCGACTTTTGAAAGTGTTAAAGTGGCCTATCAGTTTGTTTACACAAGGTACGTACATACCTGTGTGCTTGGAATGTGTGCTAATTGTTGAAACCATGTTGAATTGTTGATGAACTTGGTTATGTTAATGTTGTTGATGAACTTAGTCAGGTCGAAATTGCATGTTTGATAATGTTGGATGAACATATTAAACCTTTATTGCATTTTGAGGATTATAACATATTAGTATGGAAGATTGATGCAAATATGTTTGATTGGGAACACTAGATTATTTAGTATATAATTCAGATCAGTTAATTGTTGTTCCCTTTTAGCTTTTCACTACTTTATGAGGGCGGAGGACCTTATTTAGTAAGTTGAAACCTTATACCCATATACAGGGGTTGATCAGTATTAAAGAAAAGATTGGAGTTAATTGGAATGAGTCTTGTTTGATGCCTTTGTGATCACTTACTCAATTCCAAGATAAAAACAGTTGTAAATAAATGTGAGTTGCATGCCTTATGTGATTGTTGAGTCATAACAGGGTGTCAATTTGTAAATCATGTAAAGTGAAACTGAGTAGCAATAGCTTTAGACTGTGCACGTCTAAAGTGACGGACAAACAGGAGTTGGGGTTCATGGTGGTAGCCCATGGCCTTTCATTCGGACCGGATTGATCACCGCGCCCTATTTTCAGTCAAACGTTCCTCGATATCACAGGTCACTGAGGTTACGGAGTCGCGCCCGTACCTCGTCTTCCTTAGTGGAGACTTCTAGCTAGAAAACTCGGTCCATTGCCTATTTCAATTAAAATAATATTATTGTTATAAAAGTCTAGTCCAGTCTAGCCTAGTCTAGTTAAGTATGGTCGTCAGATTATCATGCTTTGTCTGCCCTTAATTATGTTTAATAGTATCATGTTAGGATTATTATTGCTTTAGTATGTAGTACTCAGCTTTGCTGATTACGTGCTTTGTTTGTGTGTGTTGATCATGGCTATGCCTATTGATCCTGTGATGACCCATCTTTGGTGAGCAGTCTCTAAGGATCAATAAGCGTTGCCCATCTACAGGTTTGAAGATGATGCATCATTGGGATCGGGATTAGAGAGCTTGTAGTTATATTTGTTTAATTAAGTGATTTGATTTGTTAACTTGGATTTGAAATTTGTCGTACTATTCATGTTTCCTTATTTCAGTTAATTGGTTTTGGACCTAATATGTAATAGATTATTTATGAACCTAAAAGTTAGTTTTATGTTTTCCGCTGCAAAATTCTGAATAAGCCGTTACGTTTTCACACGGGCGATAATACTTTGATAATTCCCTACAGTTATATTTAAGAAGGGTTATTTTAGAAAATGGGAATTGTTGGGGTGTTACAAAGTGGTATTTTTGAGCTAAAGGTTTTACTGACATTTCTTGTCTACCTTTTATAATTTAGGCGCCTAACTAACTAATTAGTTACGTAAAAGTAATTTCGCACTAGTGAATAAATTGAAAGTTATTAGCTAGAAATGTTTGAATTTATTTTAATATTGACTCTTGAAACGTGCTTTGAAATGCGTTCTTGTTCATGTGAATTAATGTATTTCGATTCTTTTGAAATTCAAATTAATATTTTCAAAAAAAAAAAAAAAAAAAAAAAAAAAAATAATTTACTGCTGCTGCTGCTACAGTACCGTATAAAAAAAAAAAAAAAAAAATTAATTATTTATCGTTTAATAATTATTCTTTTAATCAATCAAATTCTTATAAATCATTCGTGTTTTATTCTTTTATGCTTCAATGTTTGATATACTATGATTATTTTGAGAGTTGGGTAGTATAGGAAAGGGCATATAGAATAGAAGCATTGTGTCTGCATTATGTCAACATGATTGTAATTTCTCTACCTGCTAACTGTCGTGTCTTTCCTACGCTTTGCGATTGATATATATTCTTACTTATTGTGTATTGTGGGATCATACGGTAAGTGAGAGTACTAATTACTAACATAGAAACTATGTTTAATTGTTATAGATCACTAATCATGTCTGGCATACAAGGGAATAGAATAGGGAGCAATTCTAACCCTATTGTTCTAAGCGATGATGAAAATGAAATGGATTACGAGTCTGACATTAACAGTTACACCAGCCATGAACTTGTTCTGCATCGAGTTTTAAGAGCAGGAGAACCTGATAGTGATGATGAAGCCCTTCGTGAATTTGATCGTGCTAGAGGGCAAACTAGGGTCGATATTTATCAAGCTGTTTTGAGACCTGAAAGCGATTCGGAGCCTGAGTTTGAGCATGAATTTGAGTTTGAGTTCGAACAAGAATTTGAGTTTAAGTTCGAACATGAATTGGAAGTTGAACCTGAGTTTGAGTTTGAGCCCGAACATGAACCTGAACCTGAGCCTGAGCCAGAGGAAGCTAATCATCAACTTCAAGGTCTACGAAGATCCTCTAGGCCAAGAAAAGAAGCTTATTATTTTGATATGGATGACGATGATGAACTTAAATATGAGTTATTCACCCTAGAAGGTTATAGCGAATCAAAGGACAAGTCTGATGATGTTTCCCTTTAGCTTTGCTTACATATTTAGTTGTGTGTGAGAAAAATGTTGGACAATCCGCCCAACCATAGTTTATGTTTATATCGTAGAACCTTTTTACTTTATTTTGAGAACAGGTGTGTGTTAATATTTAGGATTGTTATTGACATTCTTCTGAGGAATAAAAGTTAGATTATTGACTATCTAAAGGATCAAAGTTTTACGGGCACGCAAGGGGAATGTTTTCTTCTTTTATTCTAACTTATTATTCGTGATGATTGAAGTTATTCCTTGTCT
This sequence comes from Spinacia oleracea, assembly GCF_020520425.1. Lineage (NCBI taxonomy): Eukaryota > Viridiplantae > Streptophyta > Magnoliopsida > Caryophyllales > Amaranthaceae > Spinacia > Spinacia oleracea. The sequence goes on along the minus strand of NC_079488.1, from coordinate 87,057,932 downwards.
CTCAGTTGAATGTTTTGCATGATTGTTCATTTCGTGTGCATTTTGAATGTTAATGTGATATTGCATTGCTAGAGGATAATGTAAGTAAAGTTTTGAACCTGAATTAGAACATATTAATTTCAGGTCGCGCTCTAGGATGGCCAATAATAGTGACCTAGCGGCTGCTATTCGCCTCTTGGCGGAAAAACTAACCCAGGAAAGAACTGAGCGTCCCGATTCTGCAGGGGACATGTTTGAAAGGCTTGCGAACGTTAAGCCACCATACTTTAAGGGGCAGGCAGACCCCACCTTCCTTGAAAACTGGATCAGGGAATTTGAGAAACTATTTGGGGCGGTAAACTGTCCTGAGCATATGAAAGTAGGCCAAGCTGTCCTCTACCTGAAAGATGAGGCCGACCTTTGGTGGAGGGAAAATAGGACTAGACTAAGCGCTGCTGAGGGATTCAATTGGGATTCTTTTATTGTTGCTTTGAGGGGGAAGTTTTATCCTCCTTTTATGAGGAAGCAGAAAGCCCAGGAATTTATCAACCTTAGGATGGGGAATTTGACCATTGCTGAATACTACAGTAAGTTTATAGCTTTGTCGAGGTTTGCACCTGAGGTGGTAGCTACTGAGGAACTAAAGGCTCAGAGGTTTGAACAGGGGTTAACCGATGAGATCCAACTGGGATTAGGCGGGGAAACCTTTACGTCCTTAGACATTGTGTATGGAAGAGCTGCCCATATTTATGGCTTGCAGACCAGGAGGGACAAAAAGAATATGGTTGTTGGGGATAAAAGGAAAGAGTTTAATGCTGGGGGAAGTCAGGGGAACTTCAAAAGGAATAGAAATGGAAATGGGAATGATAATGGCAATGGTAACTTTCAGGGAAGAAATAACCAGGGGAATAACTACACCAACAAAAACCAGCCTAACAGAGTGCATCACTGTAAGATGTGCAACAACAATCACCCTGGGAAGGACTATAAGGGGGAATTGGTAACTTGCAACTACTGTCGTAAGAAGGGGCATAGAGAGTATGAGTGCTTTACAAAGCAGAAGAGAGAGCAGAATGGTAGTGGGAGTAGTAACCAAGGGAAACCAGGGTTTAACCATTCGGGGAACCAAGGTTCGAAGCCTGCTGGGGCACCAAACAACCAGGGAAGCCAAAACAAACCTGCCAATGGAAACAACAATAACAACAAGGCTCCCGGAAAGCTGTTCGTAATGAGTAGAAATGAAGCTGAACGTTCTGCAGACGTAGTTTCGGGTACTTTCTCTATCAACTCCTTACCTGTTAAAACATTGTTTGATTCAGGGGCAACATATTCTTTTATTTCGACCTCTATTGTTAAAAATTTGAAGTTAGTAGATTTTGAGGCAATTGATTTACCTGTTAGTATGCCTAATGGTGCAACAATAAGGTGTACGAAATTATTTAAGAACTTGCATTTGAAGATAAAAGATTGCACTTTTCCATCTAATTTTATAGAATTTAGTTTGGGGGACCTAGATGTGATTCTGGGGATGGATTGGCTAAGCTTATACAAGGCCAGGATAGATTGTGAGATTCAGAAAGTAAGCCTAAGGAACCCTACTGGGAAATCAATATCATATAGACGTTTCGGGAAGTCTAGGAACTTTGGGGTGATCTCCGCATTACAAGTGAGGAAACTGGTCAATAAAGGGTGTGAACTATTTTTCTATAGTGTCCAAGATGTAAGTAAGAAAGTTGGGGTAAAGATAGAGGATGTCCCAATCGTAAGAGAATTTGTAGATGTATTTCCGGATGAGATTCCGGGTATGCCACCGGCTAGAACCCTTGAATTTACCATAGAGTTAAATCCCGGAACCGCACCTATATCCAAAGCACCTTATAGGATGGCACCCCCAGAAATGAGTGAGTTAAAGACACAATTGCAGGACTTGTTCGACAAGGGGTACATTAGGCCTAGTGCATCACCGTGGGGAGCTCCAGTATTGTTTGTCAAAAAGAAAGATGGGAGTATGCGGCTATGTATTGATTATAGGGAGTTGAACAACGTAACAATCAAAAACAAATATCCTTTGCCTAGGATAGATGACCTGTTTGACCAGTTGAACGGGGCAAGTGTATTCACAAAGATTGATTTGCGTTCGGGATATCACCAATTGAGGGTAGCTGAAAAAGACATTCCTAAGACTGCATTTAGGACTCGTTATGGCCATTATGAGTTTACAGTAATGCCTTTTGGGTTAACCAATGCACCCGCCATATTTATGGATCTGATGAATAGGATTTTCCATGAGTTCCTAGATAAGTTTGTGGTGGTATTCATTGATGATATTCTGATCTATTCGAGGAATGAAAAGGAACATGACGAACATTTGAGGGTTATCTTGGAGACGCTTAGGAAGAACCAGTTGTATGCAAAGTTCTCTAAGTGCGAGTTCCGTCTGGAAAAGGTAGCATTTTTGGGGCATTGTGTGTCAAAGGAAGGAGTCTCTGTGGATCCTGCCAAGATTCAAGCTGTGAGTGAGTGGCCTACTCCGAAGAATGTGTCTGATATTCGGAGTTTCTTAGGTCTAGCTGGGTATTATAGGAGATTTGTGAGAGATTTCTCAAAGATAGCAAGACCCATGACCAACTTGATGAAGAAAGAATCAAAATTTGAGTGGAGCGAAAAATGTGAGGAAGCCTTCCAAATTCTCAAAGAGCGTTTAACCTCAGCACCTGTTTTAACCTTGCCTGATGGGAATGAAGGGTTTGAGGTATATAGTGATGCGTCGAAGAATGGGTTGGGGTGTGTATTACAGCAAAATGGGAAGGTGATTGCGTATGCGTCGCGTCAATTAAAACCATATGAGGCTAATTACCCTACCCACGATCTAGAGCTAGCTGCGATTGTTTTCGCTTTGAAAATTTGGAGACATTACCTCTATGGGGCAACATGTAAGATCTTCACATACCACAAAAGCCTAAAATACATTTTCACCCAGAAAGATCTCAACATGAGACAAAGAAGATGGTTAGAGTTGATCAAGGACTATGATTTGAACATCCAGTACCATGAGGGGAAAGCAAACGTAGTTGCCGATGCATTGAGTAGGAAATCTAGCCATAGTATGAATGTCTTGGTAGTGCCTGAAGAGTTGTGTCGAGACATGCAGAGACTTAGCCTGGAAATAGTAAATCCTGGGGAAACCAAAGCAAAACTTAGTGCATTATCGTTGGGGTTGTCTATATTCGAGGAGATTAGAGAAAGTCAAGCTGGGGATGAGTGCTTAGAGAGAATCAAAGAAAAGATGGGTTAAGGGAAAGAAGTGGATTTCAAGATTCATGAAGATGGGAGTTTGAGGTTCAAAGGGAGATGGTGTGTACCACAGAAGTGTGAAGAACTCAAGAGGCGTCTTATGGATGAGGGGCATAATACTCCATATTCTGTGCACCCTGGGGGTGACAAGTTGTACAAAGACCTGAAGCAAATCTATTGGTGGCCTAATATGAAACGGGAAGTTGCCGAGTTTGTGTCTAGATGCCTAACCTGTCAGAAAGTCAAAATAGACCACAAAAGACCCATGGGGAAAGTTCAACCTTTAGAAGTGCCTGGATGGAAGTGGGATTCCATTTCTATGGATTTTGTTACTGCCTTGCCTAGATCAAAGAACGGAAATGATACCATTTGGGTTATTGTGGATCGTCTAACAAAATCAGCCGTGTTTATTCCGATTAAAGAGACATGGAAAAAGAAACAGCTCGCAAAGACTTACATTAAGCATGTAGTGAGGTTTCATGGGGTCCCAACCGATATTATCTCAGACCGTGACTCAAGATTCCTCTCGAAATTTTGGCAAAAAGTCCAGTTGAACCTTGGGACAACTTTGAAAATGAGCACTGCTTTCCACCCTGCAACCGATGGTCAGACTGAGAGAACTAACCAGACTATGGAAGATATGTTGAGGGCTTGTGCGATTGACTTTAAGGGTAGTTGGGAAGACCATCTAGACTTGATCGAATTTTCATACAACAATAGCTACCATGCAAGCATTAAGATGGCACCTTTTGAGGCACTATATGGGAGAAAGTGTAGAAGTCCCACCTGCTGGAATGATTTCAGTGAGAATATAGTCTTGGGAACGGAATTCATTGAGGAGACTGTCAGGAATGTAAAAATGATTCAGGCTAGAATTCAAGCTGCCCAGGATAGGCAAAAGAGTTATGCGGATTTGAAAAGAAGAGATGACGAATTTGCAGTAGGTGATAAAGTGTTCTTGAAAGTATCACCAACCAAGGGTGTGATGAGATTTGGGAAAAAGGGCAAGCTAAGTGCCAAGTATGTAGGCCCATATGAGATTCTGCAACGAATAGGGAAAGTAGCATACAAGTTAGCCTTGCCAATGGAGTTCGAAAAGATGCACGACGTGTTTCACATTTCCCAACTAAAGCGCTATATCCCTGATGAGCGTCATATCTTAGAGCCTGAGAAAATCCAGATCGATAGTAGCCTCACATACGAGGAAAGGCCTGTGAAAATCCTTGATAGGAAAGTGCGTAGTACACGCAATAAGGACATCAGCATAGTGAAAGTGCTCTGGTCGAACCACGAGTACAAAGAGGCAACGTGGGAAGCCGAAGCTGAAATGAAGATCAAGTACCCAGAGTTATTTTCCAAGGTGAGTTACGAGGGCGTAACTCGTTTTCTTTAAGGGGGTAGAATGCGATAGAAATTCGCGCTTTTACCTATTTTTTTTATGGTATTTTTATGCATTTTATGCTTATTTTTTAGCAACCTTTACATGTTGATGCAAGTAAATAGATTCTCCGCATAAGAAAATGTGTTCTTGAGTATTTCAAGTAACGCTTGGTTGGCAAAAGAGTGCACAAGAGTGGCACAAAGTACTTCTACAATAAGAATAAGTTGAAAAGTTTGGAAAGATATGTGAATTTCCGTGTCAAGTTTCGGGACGAAACTTCTTTTAAGAGGGGTAGATTGTAATCCCCCGTAATTCTATTATATTTTATTTATATATTTTAACGTATATCTAATATATTTAAATGTAATTTACGAATTTTAGAAATGAATATGTAATTAAAATATAATTATGTTATTACATTTTGAATATTTTAAATGATTTATGAAATCAAAATGTATTTTCGAGTTTTACTTTAAAACGAGTTCGAATTGCAAAACCACGTTCTATTGAAATTAGAAAACAAGTCCTAACCCATTGTGGATTCATCAACCTAAATCCTACTCCTAGCCCAATTGGGCAAAGCCCAAACAAAAAAATAAAACCCTTCTCTTCTCTATTCTTCACGTGAAAACCAAAAGAAAGAGAGAAAACCCTCCTTCTTCAACCTCACGCAACTCAGCTTTCTCTCTCCCGCTGCTCGCCGCCCAGCCGACCACCATCAACACGGTAAATCCTTCTTCTTCGTCAAGCTTCTCCTCCTTCCTCCTTCTTCTTTGTATTTCCTTATTTTCGTTCTTGCTCTCATGGCTTGACTCCCTTCGTTTTCGCGCAGCAACCAGTGACCCAAGGCCCGACCACCGCACGCAACCGTGCTCAGCCTTGCCGCGAGCTACAGCTGTCCGCCGGCCAGCACTCCCCTTAAACTCTTGAATTGGTTACTTTCTTAAATCCTAAGTAACTAATTATCTTAAATTAAAGTTTGTTAATTTAGATTATGTTCTTGATATGAAATTCATGATTTTTATGGTTTGAACATGATTTTAAGATTTGGGTTGAGATTAAAAACAAATTAATTTTCAGTTTTGACTAATTAAAATTAAGTTAGGGCTTATTTATGATTTATTAACTTGAATTATGTTTTCTTGAATTAAAGTTATGGGTTTTGTGATTTAAATTATAAATTTGAGATTATATGAATTTTATAATAAAGTTATTAATTTTCAGATTATCTAATTACACTGAAATGTTGGTTTTTGATTGTTTAAAGTATGAAATTCAAAGTTTTTATGATTATTAATCATGATAGGTTGAGTATGGATCATTGAATTGGTTGTGTTGAGATACTAGGAACGTAGATTGACCATGGTGAAGCTTTTAAATGAATTTATATTGCTGAAAATTTAAAGTACGATGTTTGCAAAAGTTTTCAACGAATTTCAATCACTAGTTCAATAATTATGATGCTAGGAAATCAAATGTTTAAGTTTTGATATTGGGGAAAGCTCTAAATATGTTTATGATACATTTAGAATGCTTTATTATGGTTGCCAATGATTAGAAATTGATTGGGATTACTTGTTGGTTGTTTTAGGCGGAGAATTCTCTTTAGGCGACTTTTGAAAGTGTTAAAGTGGCCTATCAGTTTGTTTACACAAGGTACGTACATACCTGTGTGCTTGGAATGTGTGCTAATTGTTGAAACCATGTTGAATTGTTGATGAACTTGGTTATGTTAATGTTGTTGATGAACTTAGTCAGGTCGAAATTGCATGTTTGATAATGTTGGATGAACATATTAAACCTTTATTGCATTTTGAGGATTATAACATATTAGTATGGAAGATTGATGCAAATATGTTTGATTGGGAACACTAGATTATTTAGTATATAATTCAGATCAGTTCATTGTTGTTCCCTTTTAGCTTTTCACTACTTTATGAGGGCGGAGGACCTTATTTAGTAAGTTGAAACCTTATACCCATATACAGGGGTTGATCAGTATTAAAGAAAAGATTGGAGTTAATTGGAATGAGTCTTGTTTGATGCCTTTGTGATCACTTACTCAATTCCAAGATAAAAACAGTTGTAAATAAATGTGAGTTGCATGCCTTATGTGATTGTTGAGTCATAACAGGGTGTCAATTTGTAAATCATGTAAAGTGAAACTGAGTAGCAATAGCTTTAGACTGTGCACGTCTAAAGTGACGGACAAACAGGAGTTGGGGTTCATGGTGGTAGCCCATGGCCTTTCATTCGGACCGGATTGATCACCGCGTCCTATTTTCAGTCAAACGTTCCTCGATATCGCAGGTCACTGAGGTTACGGAGTCGCGCCCGTACCTCGTCTTCCTTAGTGGAGACTTCTAGCTAGAAAACTCGGTCCATTGCCTATTTCAATTAAAATAATATTATTGTTATAAAAGTCTAGTCCAGTCTAGCCTAGTCTAGTTAAGTATGGTCGTCAGATTATCATGCTTTGTCTGCCCTTAATTATGTTTAATAGTATCATGTTAGGATTATTATTGCTTTAGTATGTAGTACTCAGCTTTGCTGATTACGTGCTTTGTTTGTGTGTGTTGATCATGGCTATGCCTATTGATCCTGTGATGACCCATCTTTGGTGAGCAGAGTCTAAGGATCAATAAGCGTTGCCCATCTACAGGTTTGAAGATGATGCATCATTGGGATCGGGATTAGAGAGCTTGTAGTTATATTTGTTTAATTAAGTGATTTGATTTGTTAACTTGGATTTGAAATTTGTCGTACTATTCGTGTTTCCTTATTTCAGTTAATTGGTTTTGGACCTAATATGTAATAGATTATTTATGAACCTAAAAGTTAGTTTTATGTTTTCCGCTGCAAAATTCTGAATAAGCCGTTACGTTTTCACACGGGCGATAATACTTTGATAATTCCCTACAGTTATATTTAAGAAGGGTTATTTTAGAAAATGGGAATTGTTGGGGTGTTACACAAGTTCTTCCTACACTGCTGCTCATCTGAATCTAAAAACCAACAACAAAATTCCACCAAAACTCAAATACTATCAAGAAAAAACTATATTTACTATGTTCGTTGAATCATCAAAATAAAATCTATACCAAGAGGGGAGATTAAAAAAGCACATTCAAAGAGTAAGAAGGAACTTTATTGCTTCTGCTCCTGCTCCTGCTGCGGTTATAATCTCCCCTGCAACAGGAGCAGAAAGTAAATTTTTCTGCAAATTCACTTTCTTCTTCTGCTCCCTCTTTTGAGCCTCAATTCAATAGCACATTTATTATGATACGCTTCATTCAATTTAATAAATGAATTCTCCAAAAAAAATTGAAATTTCATTAAGAATTTCATACAAATCACACATTAACAAATGAATTCACCAAAAAAAAATCATTTCGAAAATTTTCAGAATTTTAATCAACATTTCACTGAATAATATGAGAAAATGAGCAAGGAAAATCGAGAGGAAAGAGGAAAACGACCTGATTTCAGTGAGGATCGCATCAATTGAGTTCTGAGAGATTTGAGAGAAAACTCCGTTGAGCGTGACGAAAATCCTTGTGATGAAAATCCTTGAAAAAACTCGGTTGCTGCATCATAGTTGATCTCCTTCAAATTATCGCCTGAATACTCGCGATTAGGAGGCGATTTGGTGAGGGACGACGGCAAGGAACGACGGTGAGGAATTATAACCTTGGAACTCTAACCCTAGAAACGAAGGCGAGAGGAGAGAGAAAAGTGTTAGAGGAGAGACAAAAGGGAGGGGTTCAGCAGTCAGTCAAGCAAGCACCCGTAATTCCATAAACAACTAAAGGAGGGTATCTTGGTCATTTTGCTTGGGGACACGAAAAGTGTTGTTACTAAATTTCCCCTCCCCTCTTGGCTTATATAATAGAGATGATTAATAATTTTAGTTTAATTAAAATCTAATCAACATAGTAAACCTTAATTTCTAAAGCTTAAAATCGAGTTAAAAGGTGTAATTCTAAAATAACACTTACTTTTTACCTTTCGATCATTTAGTGATAGTTTTCCGCCAAAGCGAGTTGTCACTTCGTGATCCCAAAGGGGTGATGTACACATTAGTTGTCAGTACGTGTTGATTTTGTTTGAATACAATAATATATGTAAGGAGTCCTTTTATGTCGTGGAAAATGGGATAGATTTTCCTAATAACTTCTTAGACATACCTATCAACCAAGAGTAGTTTCTAGACTATTAGAAAATGATTTTCTTACCTAAAATGTTTTAGGATTAAGACAAGACAAAACATGCTTAATTCTTTAATGATTTTGAGGGTCTTGGATGCATTTTATTCAAACCTGTTGGAACACATAACTTGAATAACATACTTAATAATTTTGAATTATGCATGTTTGCTTGAATTTAAATTATGAAGAGATGTATGAATGGTTATTTTTTCATCTTTTTTAATTATTGTAGTTTTCATTATGGAAATCAACAATCAAAGCATCATCAGTGGTCCAGTGATTTTGGATATCAAACGGAACCTAACAAATTTTCTTGAATGGAAAAGCAAGCTTGTTGAGGTACTAAAGCTCAATGAAATTGAGTATGCACTCTTCAATCCTATTCCAAGATATTATGCGAGAGACATGACTCCAGCAAGACATGCCGCCTTGTTAGGGGATCTCAAGAAAGTTATGAGTCTCATGGTGAGAAAATTCCTTGATGATTCGCGTAGAAATTTTGTAGCCTACGAGCCATTTATGCTAATCACGCATCTGAGGGATATCTCTGGTGGAAGCACGTAAGAAAGGGACCAGGATGTCTATGAGTTGATTCATGTTTGATATGGAGAACAAGCATGTTTGGATTATTGTGGAATTATGGTTTTATTGAACAAGCATGTTGTGATTATTTATGATCGTTGAATTTAATATCAAGCATGTTGTCAAGTATTATATGCATGTATGGGTTGTTTCACATGCAACGAATTATTTTTATGCTATTGTACGTAATGTCTAGCATACTTTGAGCCAAGTATTCGTGCCTCGTTGCACCATTTATTCTACCCCGTTTGTCGGGTATGTTTGGGAAGTCTATGTGAATTGAACTAAGGATTTTCGTGCCTAGTGCACAACCCGCATGTTAATGGGCATGTCGGGGTATCTCAATAATATATTGAGAAGGAACCCTGAGAGTAATATCACTTGAGTCTTGTAAGTTTGATCACAAGTCCTAATGGATTAAAAATGAATGATGTTTGGTTGCTTATTGTTATATGCCTCGTGTTGTGTCTTGAGTTCACTTGGTTAGAAATTTATTAATAAACGTAAAATGAAACCAGAACAAGCTTTAAAACTCTTGGAACGTATTCGAGTATGAACAATGGGGGGTGTAATGCCCCAATATTTTATGATTTCGTTATAGAAAAAAATGAAATTATAAGTAGTATTAAATGATTTCTCTTTTTTTAATCCCTTTAATATTTTCGGGAAATTTAAAATGCTGTTTAAAATTTAATAGGACTATTTTTACGAGACTATAAATATTATTCAACCCTAATATTTTAAAAGCAAAAAAGGGACAGTCGTTTGATATTCTATAAGATCAGTTTCTCTTCTTATTTTCGTATTCGATCCCCCTTCTCATGCGTGCATTAAATATCAAAAGAACAAATAAAAAACAAAACTTAATTCCTTTAGATAAAAAACAAAACTTAATTCCTTTAGATCAATGGTTCATGATCTTCTGGTAATTCATTAATTAATATTCCAAAAAGTTTTTTAATTTGCAAGTTGACCAGGCTTTGCTTGCGGTGCACGAGAGGATAGTCCATGGGTTCTGTGCATAATACTTTCAGTTTTTGGGTCGTGGTATTAAGTTCCAAAAAAGGTAATCACGCTTATCCCTTGGAGATATTTGTGTATATTAATTGGTTGAGATTACATACACCTATTTTATTATTGTGATATTATTATGTGTAACCATGGGCACTATCAATTTGAAGTCGTTTAATTACATCAATTATTTTGTATAATTACCCTACTATTGACTTATTGGGTTGTTTACTTGTAAAAGTTGTTATATGATTTATGCTTACGTGTAACGCCCCGACCTCTAATTCAAGTATTAAAGCATACTTAGCAGCGGAATTAACCTAATTCGGTCGGGACATTACACGCCGTAACTCCCTCTTGGGAATTACAAGGCAACATCATACATAAGCCATAAAAACTCCAAATTAATATAACAAACCTTTATATTCCCAAAACAAAAGTACATAACTTACTCAAAGTCTTTAAGTAAACTATTAAAGCATTAAGCATAACTAGGTGGGTAATATTAATGTGAAATTCCTCGCCACTACTCGTTTCCATCGTTCCCCGCAGTACCTAAAATGGAAAACAAAACGGTGAGCCGAAGACTCAGTAACGACTACCCTAGCAACGTAAATTCGTTTCAATTTATTTTATTTAGTAACACAGGGAGAATAGAATAAGTAAAACATTTAATAAAACATCATATTTAATTCATTCATAAACTTTTAATGAAAACGTCATTCATAAACTTTTAATTAACATGCTAGTTGTCGGCAAGTACGAACCGTGAAGGAATTCTCCACTGGGCCTGGGCCCTGAGCCTGGGCCCTGAGCCTGGGCTCATCATCGTAACATGGGGCCTGGGCCCTGAGCCTGGGCTCATAAACCATGGGAGCCTGGGCTCGTATTCCATGGGTGGACAGGTGTCTGTGGTACATGCATGACCGATAGATAGGAAGATAGTAGTTTATATACTGCCAGACAAACCAGGTCTTTCACTTTCATTTATCATGTTTTATGTAATTTTACCAAGCCTTGTCTTGTATTTCAGTTGAAACAACATAACTCTTTTTAGATCATAAAACATCATTTTGATCCTGGGATCAATAAAATATCAATTCTTTCATAGCATTGCATAAACATCATTTTATGAGAAAACTCAATCAAATCATATTATAGGAAACAATTCAATCAAATCATATTTCATCCCACAATCCATAAAACACATCAAAACATTTATTTCATAAATTCGATCATAACGTCATAATTTCATAAATCATATTTATAAGGGGATTGCGGGTACTAGCAATAGACGTTACCTCAACCGTAGATTTATACCTCCCGTTTGATGGATCGTTCTTCCTGAGCTCCAAGTCCGGTTTCTTTAAGAATATTAAATTATGGAATTAGTACTACAACGATAAATAATTTAAAATCAATATTTTATAAATAATAAATTTTATAAGTAATGAATTTATAATTAAGGAATCTTAATAAAAAGTATAATTTCGAAATTCAATGAAAACGTTATTATTAAACGAAATTTTAATCGAAATATACTTATATATTTTATAAAACGATTTACATTGAAATATTATATAAATTCGGTTTTTGCTAAATCAAGCTAGTAATTTATTTTATTAAAATCGATAATAAAACCTGAAAATATTAAATAATTTATTAGTTAATAATTATATCATAAAAGTTTATTAAAACATGAAAATCAATGATTTAGAAAATCTAAAATGACAATTTAGGTTCTAACTTACCAAAAAGCCCAAATGAAAGTGACCCAATTTAATTATGGGTTTTAAGGAGGATAAAACCAAAAACCAGAAATTGGTTTTGATTTCTGGAAACAGGGGCACGAAACAGGGGAAGGGGAGAAAGAGCACGAAGAGGAGGAGAGAAGAGGAGGGAGGAAGGGAGGTGGCTGGCTGGGCTCGGTGGTTTGGCGCAGCGCCGGAGGTGAGGCGGTGATGGTGGTGGTTGCTTGGTGGCGGCAAAACGGCGAGAGAGAGAAATGAATGGGCACGAGCAGGGGGTTGAGGGATGGTGTCGTGGGTGGTTCTGGGCAGAGGAGGGGACGACTCGGCGGTGAGGGTGGAGGGAGTTGGTCGATTGTGCGATGGAGGGTGGCTGGGTGTGGTGGCTGCGGTGTCAATGGTGCGGCGAGGCGGGGAAGGAAAAGGAGAAGCGAGCAGGGAGTGCGAAGGGGAGGAGAGGGGGAAGGGAAGACGGTGGTGCGGTGGTTCTTGGGGGTGGCAGTGGTGGGTCGACGGTCATGGTGGGGCGAAATCGAATTCAACGGCGAGGGAGAGGTTGGGATGTGGTGGTTGTCACGGTGGTGGTTCGAATCAGAGAAGAGGAGGGGAGTGGAATTGGAGTTTTTGATTTGATTTTTGGTGAAATTGATCTCTGATTGTTGGATTTGTAAAGGAAAGGAGTAAGAATCCAATTCAAATTTTGCAATGAATGTGCATCAGATTAAGGGAAAAATAATAAGGAAGGAAGAGGTTGGTCTCTTCTTCTGGTTCACGTGAAAAGCAGGAGAAAGAAGAGAAATGAAACTCTTATTCCCAAGGGCATTTTGGTCATTTCACAAGATCAGGCCAATTTCTGAAATTTGTTGCTATTTTGGAAACTACTGAAAATAGAAATGTTTATTTGAAATAATTCTTTACAAAAATATCGTTAACGAAAAGTAAATTTATTTTTCGAATAAAATAAGAATGTTCCGAAATTATTAAAAAAAAATCGAAATCAATTACGAAATAACTAATATTTTAAAAGTAGTTTAAGCTCGTAAATTTGGAATTAAATCATAGAATCTGAAAAATAATAAATCGTGTAACAATATTTAAAAATTCAAGCGAAATAAGATTTCGTTAATTAAAATAAGGTTCGAGATTAGGATTTTAAACGATTTTAACTAAATAAAAATAATTAAGCATAATTAATCGGGTTTTAAAAAATCCGGGTATTACATTACGAATTGATTGTGCGTGTATTAGTCTAGATGTCTTTTGTGTCCTTTCATATGTTTATCCCATGGTGTATAGAAAATACATTAGTTTGCAAAGCTTATAAGGTTGTTGGTAGTAACATCGGTTAGCTTATAGTTTTGGGAATTAAGGTATCAATATTTATGAGATTGATTGATAGTTATTTGGGTATTAGTATAATTTTTCTAGCAGAGTTTATACTAGTATATAAACAGAGCATAATTATATTTGGGAACATGTGCCCTCATTGCGAACTGTATTACTCCGTATTTGATTTGTGATGGTTTTACGGATCAGATTATGAAAAGGTTGTGAATGATTATATTTTTGGTTTGAGGCTCAACGTGATAGACCTTAGTCCTTGGCATGTTGGTAAGGAGATGATAACCATTAGTAGAAGAGCAAGATACAATCTTTATCATTTTCTTAATATCTCCTATGTGGGATTTGGTCCAAAAGTGGCCTTGACTCAGAGAGTCTTTCTTTGTAGCTATTGAGAGTTTCAAGTTTTTATACTTGTTGGTTTATTTGTTCGAATTACCCATGTCCAAGGCTAGGTAAAGAACAACGAGCAAGGCACGTATATATTGGTTTCAGCAACTTTAGTATAGGAAATGATCATATCAATATATTCATATGAAGAGAAGATTTATAGTTTCCATAGAGTATGAAGTTAGTTTTATCTTTGGGATCATACTTGAAATGTAATTTCATACTACATTGTTTACATGAGATTTTATTGTTCTATATTAGTAAATTTTTGTTTGTAACAGGTGATTATTCAGCTTTTTGCTGACGTGTGTGTTTATTTGTTATGTGTGTTTGCGGCCATTTCTTTTTCTTATGGGAGCCCTGCAACGATCCTTTTGGAATTTGTCCTCTATGGTGAGCAGTCAAGATTGACTGGAGCAGATTGATAGTGAAAGATCGCAGTTCAAGTTCAAGGAGCTCAAGTGTTATCGTTTAGTCTTGTATGACAGTTTAATACTTTTCAGTTGTAAATAGACGACCTAGTAATCGAGGTGTAATAGTTTAAGTTTTATAAGCCTTAGCACTTGACGATGTAGTCAAGTGTGGCGGTGATACCTCTGATTTAGGTGTAAGCTTCCGCAATGTTTTTATAAAGTCTTTTATATTCTTATTTATTTATAGCTAGTAAATTGGGGGTGTTACAGGGGGAGTCTTGCCGGAAAACTTGTACTCCTATTAATGATACAAGACGTTGTTATTTCTTTTATGCGCTGGAATTCCGTTGGTATAGCCCGATAAGTGGTTAACTTTTTATATTTTGGTGTTTGGTGGGCTCCCAACACCCTTCCTTTATGGATATTTCTTTTGGGCCCGTTCGAATCTTATTCTTAATTAATCTATGAGTCAAGAGTCGAGTCTTGTATCCATGATTAATTGTTTATTTATATGGCTTTAATTGTTTATTTACATGGCTTTTTCATGTGGATTAATTATTGTGAGTGAAGCATGTTAGACTAGGATTTCATTCTAGCTTGTTCATACTCAGCTTTCGCTGACTTCGTGCTTCGTGTCTTTTGGTCATGGCCTTTGCCTTAATGACCCTATGATGATCCACCATTTCATTTGCGTTGTTGGGGAGTAGATTTTAAATAACAGGTTTGTAGAGATAACTTGCTGGAGAAGTTATCTATCATGGGGATGTTGAATGAGCGTTATTTTTCTCCAGCATCGTTAAACTCTATTATTTTATTAGTCTAGACTACTTAAACTGCTAGTTAATGGATTTCGTTTACTTAAATGTTTTGGTTTTGAGTCGTTATGGTTTCAATTTGTATGGAGGCAATTAACTACTATTTAATATTTTGAAAGTTAGTTATTTCCGCTGCGTAATTCTGGTAATAACCTTAACCGTTATCACGGTGGCGGTAATACGTTAGTAATTCCTTTATGTTAAGTTGGAAAATGATTTTATAAAGACAAGGAATTATTAGGGTGTTACAAGGAGTTCAAATCCATCAAGCCAGACCGGAGGCTGGTATGATATTCCTTTCGAAAAACTAACACTTGGCTTATTAAGGTACCGGCGTACAAAGATTGGTCTTGATTGCAGAGCATCTTCACCATTCTCCATCCCTTTCGAAATACTTTGACTTGCATTTTTCTAACCAAAAATCTCAGTCAAAGTGGGGGCTTCTGTAGACACCTAATTTGTATCTCCCATAGAGTCCGGTGACGATACCTCCAATAGATTCGGGTGATTAATTTCTAAGTGCAAGCGACCGATTGCAAAGGACATAAAAAAAACCAATTCTGAACTTTCGTTCAAAACTCAAGTACAAATTCCAAAGCAAACACAATTCCAATACAAACACATTCCAACTCCCAAAATCGAACTCCAATTCCTAATTCAAGGTTATACAAATTCAATCCCTAAGTCTGATTTCCATTTCGAACTTCCAATTCAAAGATACAAACCTTGATTCCAGATCATAACCTTAGACTCCAATTCAAGCTCAAACACATTTCTAAAATACAATTTCAAAATCCAAGTATAATCTCTCGAAACGGATGCCACGATCAGACTTTGAGGCACGTTTCCGCTCAAAATCCCATTAAGCACTTCAAAATCACAAAACATATCACCCGGGACCCCGACCCACAAAACTGAGCAAACCCGTATAAATAAACAAACCCGAGAAACTCCTCAAATAAATTTGCTTTCAAAGACGTAAACCCATGCCTTAACCTCCAAGAAAAAAGGACGGAATCGTAAGAGGCATCTTTGCAAAACCGCCAAAGCGTGTAAGAGGACAAACACAACTGTCCTATTGCAAGCAGCATCTGCACCTGGCACAAGATTGGTGCCTGGGGCACCCCCCATTTGGTGCCTGGCGCCAATCAGCCTACCCTAGAATCCTTTCCTAAAAATACCACCATTTTCCACGAAGAAAATGAGGCAGCATCACACAATTTCGGGTAGCGAAGCTCTACCTATTTCAAAACCCTTAAATATTTAATCTTCAAATCTCTTCAAAATAAAATCATACAAACACTTCAAATACAAGTTAAATGTTCTAATGTCCTAAGCAATTTGGGAGTCCAAGCTTGGAAATTAATCAACAACTAAGTCTAGGTAAATTTCCGAGGGCTCTCTCAAATATACTCTTCTACCTTTCTAATTTCAGGTTTACAAATAATCCAATGATGTTTATGTGAGTTTATACTCAAATAAACTAGGAAATGCAATAATGGAGTGATCTTTGAAGGGATTCCACTCTTGAAATTCCCTTCAAATGATCTTCCATACTCCATTTTCAAGTTCAAAGCTTCAGTCTTTACTACTTATTTTCGAAAATAATGATTAGTAAATGAGATTTCACTTTTGAAAATAATCTTTACAACAATCATCATACAATTCTTACAAAAAACCAAACTTTTGCAAATGTTCAAGGATGTTAACCAAAGAGTCATATATGTGACTACGGTCAAGTTAGAAAACAACTTGACATAACTCATTTGTCAACATTGTGGCATTTTACAAGGGTCTATCATTACTTGATAATAGGCACTTGTCAAGGATGCAAATGCTCATAGCCACAACCAAAACGTTAATGTAGAGGTATATAAGTAGAAAATGTAAAGAAAGAGTCAATGGTCTAGTGGAGCATAATCTTTTTGCTTGTGGATGATACATACCTCGATGATAACATAATTACGCACACAAAAATATAGTATTCCTTATTTCCTTTGTCTTCGTAAGCACACAAACTTGTATCGTAAATCAAATCAAAAATCTCTCTTTTTTCCTCCCTTTCGTCTTCTATATTCGTGTGAATCAACCAACCAGCCAACCCCACAACACCACCATCTCTTTTTATTTCTTTCACAACGCCTTTATTTCCATCGCCTCATTCTCTCCCCAACCCCAACCTTACCAAAAACTCCCTCTTTTCTCTCTCCTCTTTCAACCGCATGGTAACCGTCTGATTAAACTCTTCATCCATTTTCGATTTTTCAGCTTCAGAATTAAGGTTTGATTTTTAGTTGCATCTTGATCATCTTCCATTTCTGATTATTCTTATTTTTTTCTATGAATTTATGTTGCCCGATCATTTTTCTTTTTTTTAATGTTGTTTTATCTTAATTTTGTTTGATGATCGTTTTTATTTGACGGTGTAATTTTTTTTATTTGGTTTTATGTTGTGATCGTACCTTATGTTAAATTTTCATTACTTTTGTTGTGTTTTTCTGATGATCGTAGCTTTTAATTTGGTTTTTAGTGAATTATTGAACCCAAGTTATGAAAATTGAAATTCTCCAAGAAAAAGGGGATGATCCTGTATTTCAGGTATTGGTCGGTTATACTGATCGTTATTACTTATTAGTTTGATGAAGTAAATTAGTAATTTGGTGATTGCTTATTCAGGGTTATTATTGTTAGAAGCAGATTCCTTATAGTGTCTTGTTAGTACGCAATTACATGTAAACTCAGCTTTTACTGACTGTGAGTTGGATGGTTGTGTGATTTAACAGAGGTTTTGTAGCTCGCAGTCAGCAAGATTAATAGCAGGATTAGTATTCGGTGGTTGTGCAGTAGTTTTATAGGCTGGAAGGTGCAGTGTAGTGAGTTTCTGTTTGCAGGCGTGTGTATTAGAGAGGGAGAGAGGCGCAGTTTTTTTTATAGGTAGGCTGGAAGGTGCAGTGTAGTGAGTTTCTGTTTGCAGGCGTGTGTATTAGAGAGGGAGAGAGGCGCAGTTTTTTTATAGGTAGGAGAAGACGGGAGATGTAATGCTATTTTCCAAGAACTGATCACTACTGAGTAGCTCAAACCTTTAACTAGTCTAGGCTAATGTTCCTCCTATCGAGGGCTTATATGAAAACAGCTTTTACTTCAATTTGATCCCTCTTGCGGTATTTCCCACTCAACGTGGGAGCTTCCGTTGAGGCAAAGACTAGGAATAAGAAGCTGCAGAAGGTGTTTTGTTGCTATTCCGGGAGCTTTGGCTACTTGTTATTTGTTATGGAGGGGTAGTAGGTTTGCTAATTCCCTTTTTATCAAGGGCTTATATGAAAGTTGCCATTACCTTGAAATTTCCGGCCCTCTTGCTCACCAAAGGTGGGAGCCAACAGAATCAGGAAGTACCACTAGGGTGACTAGCAATAAGTAGCTTCAAAAGGTGTTAGTTGTAAGTTTTTAGTATAGATTGTTTGGGTTGAGGATGTGTCTTTTGATTTCATTATACTGTTATAATTTCTTAGGTATAAGGTTTAGTTATTACTTCCTCTATTTTTTTTCACTTGCACCAACTTCTTTTTATGGAAGTTGCATATTAGATTATTTGTTGCACCATTTCCTTTTATGGTATGTTTTCACATGCTTTTCGGTGTGTTTACACACTAAATACCCACTTTATCCTTACCCACATTTACCATTGTTACGTAACCTTCTCCCTCTCTTTTGTTTTTTTATATATGAGAGATTTTAATATTTACAATTTTTCTTAATCTTTGTGCCTAACAAATGGTGCAAGTAAGAATAAACAGAGGAAGTAGTAGCTTCATACCGTGTATTGCTGGAATGCAATGGTTTATTTTGTAAGTATCTAGAACCTAGCTGTTTCATTGACTTGGAAAGAAGCATTGATGTTTTATATTAATGTCATAATAATTCAGTAGATGCCTCCAAAAACTTTTGTACAAGTAAATAGGAGAATAGACTTGTTATTTTAAAGTCTTTCGTGACTTGTCTTAACTTTCAAGGATAAACCCTTTCTAGTTGATATTAAGAGGGGTAGCAGAAGGTTTTAAAATGTCTACGAAAAGTTTGGATCGCCAAATAGTAAGTCTGACTACTATGTGCTAATTATCTATTATCTTATTGCAGAGAAGCTTTTCCAAATGGACCTTTTACCAATGTTCTAAACATTGGACCTTTATCCCCCAATTCTCATAAGATTCCTGAAATCATCTCCTTCAATTGAGGAATGGGAGATGGTTCAAATTGATGTTGACATTCTTAATGTTGGGGAAAGAGAGGTATTTTCCAAAGAATGGCCTCAGGTAGTTGCCGGACATCTATATTAGGTTTGTGGAGTTAAATCTTTCCTTTTGATTGAATCGGAGAGACTTCATTAGTTTTCAAATGGGAGGTATTTTTCTGACTGTAGCAATTTCGTTACTGCCAGGGCTTTATATGCAATATGCAGATCCTATAGCAAACTATTTTTTTTCCAGTTGTCCTTAGGTTATGGTGGTCTGTGACTCAGAAGAACCTACACTTGAGCCTTGAGTTGGTAGGATTCCATGGGATTCCATATGCAAAGGCCTGTGCACTTAGCAACTAAGATGAGCAATGCGTCATTGTCCTGAGAGAAGGAAAGCCGACAACCAGTGTGGAATAAGCAGGAAATTATTTTAGTTGTGGCTTCCACTTCCCAATATTGTGGTGCCTGATTTCCCAAATGCTATTGTTCTCTGTTAAGATTATTTCTTTTTTAGATATAGGCAATCGCACCTTATGTGTACGGAATTTATACTACCGTTCTCTGTTGCGATTATAGCTTTTATAGATGGATTCATCACACCTTTATCTGTATAGCATAACTACTCAATTCGATGCCAAATTGTTGATTTGAAAATAAATAAATCGAAGTTAATACTTTTCCTGAGATAAATACCCTTCTTTTCCACATATTTTCGTTTTGCACTTCTTCCTAACTTTTTCCTTTTGTTTAATGAAATAATTGGACTCCTCTGAGTATCCTTGTCAGACTTCTGATGTGCTGCAAATAAATGTTATTACAATGGTGCTGTTAGTAATAAAATAGTGCATCCTACCCTTTGTGGTGTTTTGTTAGTTTGGTCTGCTCTGAGGCCATATTGCAAACATTACAGTGTTTATTTTGAGATTTTTCATTAATCTAATGTAGGACATAAGACAGATAGCATTTTTAACGAAAGAGTGGAGTTTTGCTATCTAATAAGAAAAACAAGAGGCTTTTTATTGTGTGTGGGGGTGGGGGTGGGGGTGGGGGGGGGGGGGGGGGGGGGGGGAGGTGTTCAGTCTGTGAATGAGATATACTAAGAATTCGAGAGGCTTCAAACAAGTTGTCATAAGCAACTCATAAAGCCTGTATCTGTCATTAGAGGTTAAGTTATCTGAAACTGACTCAAGTCTGTTGCACCAGAAGGCTAATCCAGTTGTTTATACTTTAAATGCAACTTTCTTGATAATGTAACATTCTTGTAAGTAATATATAGGGAATTACATAGATTCTTTGCATCTTAACACACTAGCACAAAAGATAAATATTGCAGAAGTACCGTGTAGGATTAAGAAAAACGTCATTGATGGTTCTGAAACAAGAATTTTGATTTTATACCATAACTTCTATCTATAGAACAATTGATTGATCATTGATCTACCATCTGTTTGCATGAGAACATATACCAAGCTTGAAGGAGTTTGATTTTAGAGTTTTGTGCATAATGTCTGCAGCATGTAGTTTTGTATAACATCTATAGCTGCTATTTAGACATTCATTTATTCCTTCCCTTGGAAATATTAACTTTCGTTGATGGTGATGATACAACTTTATTAAATGAAAATATATGGCACTTGTGAAGCTGCTAAAATTTTTAAATATTTTCTTTTGATCTTTCATTCATAAGACACGAGAACCCCTTTGAAAGGGCAACCTAATCGTCCTTTAGGATGATGAGGGAAAGGAAAGGATCAATATACGAATACCAAAACGACAAATTAGGACAAGAACTTCAATCGTAATCTTTTTGTTGGCAGTTATTAACTTAGCTTTTGTAATTAACGTTGAATTGATGTGTGAGCATTCTTTTAGAATTTCTTAATTCACACGTTATGTTGGTAACTTTGGCAAAGTTTTCTTTTAACTAATATATATAAAAAAATTAGTGTAAAGGGTTGTTGGGTTTATATTAAATGTATATTTTCAGAATAACAAATTTTCATCATCTTTACTACTCCCTCCGTCCCAAAATTATAGTCCTGGTTGACTAAAAACACGGATTTTAAGAAAAGTAGAATTAAGTTTGTGGGAAATAGAAATATAGTACATTGATGATGAAAAAGTAGAATATAGTACATGTAAAAAGAATAAAGTACATGGGAAAGAGAAAATAGTACATGTTAAAAGGAATAAAGTACATTTTCTTTTTGTTTTGTGGTCCCAAATGAGGGTAACATGGGAAATTTTTTGTGTTCAAATAAGGAAATAGGACTATAATTATGGGACGCCCGATTTAGAAAACAGGACTATAATTTTGGAACGGAGGGAGTACTATATAACTTTAGATATCGAGTGTCAAAGTTGGGCATTGGCAAGTGTGAGAGTGAAAAAATCTATCTATTGTATTATACTAAAACAGACACCAGGATTAACACATGTCACTTATGGTGCAAAATTTTCCCGCCAAAACCATTTTTCCTAGAAACACCTCTACTTTTTTTTATTATTATTATTTTTATTTTCTCTTCTTTTTTTAATTAACTGTTTATGTATGGAGCAAAAACATTTGTTTATTATAGAAATGATATGTCCCACATAATAATAATTTTCTAAAAATGATTTTTGGCAATATTTTAGTCGAATCGTTATATTGATAATGGAAAATGTATTTACTCAATATTTTGGTCGAATCAACATATTAGTATATCAAATATTTTGGTCAAGTTAGCGTATCAAGCATATAAAATATGTAGTAGCAGGATGGAAATTGCATACTACGTATGATGATTAAATGAGTATGTTCAAGATTTATTAATTAGGAAAATTTGGTAATATTAATCCAACCTTTGGCCGGTTTTCTTTTATCAATCCCACCTACGACATATTTTTTAATAATCCCACCTTTACTACCCAACGACTTTTATTAGGCTTAAGTGACCGGTAATCGGTAAAAAAGTCATCGAGATGGTGATGAATTGATGATGATGACTGAATATATCGAGATAGAGTACTGCCACGTAGGGACATATTACCGCCTACAATAGGTTTATGACGTGTTGGGCCTAATAAAAGTCGATGGGTAGTAAAGATGGGATTATTAAAAAATATGTCGTAGGTGGGCTTAATAAAAGAAAATCGGCCAAAGGTTGGATTAATATTACCAAATTTTCCTATTAATTATTCATTAAGTTTAGGGAGAGATATATTTCAGTCAAATGTATTGCAGAGTATTAAAAAAAACAGTCAAATAATTTTAGAATATGAATATCCTTTGCATGAACTGATCTAATCTAGTTTGCTATTAAAAGAGAACAAAGGAAGTATAGAGTAAGGGACTGTCTTTTAAAGGTTCAATATAGCTTAACTAGTGCAAATAACAATGATAACATGTGAACACATCATAGATATGTTTTCTGCAGCTAGTTTGGATTTGGAGGAACTTGAGGAATTGCATAACAGGTGAGTTCTTTCGTCTTTGTTGTGCCCATCTTTTTTTTGCAGATGATAAGCCATATAACTCTTCTTAGAGCCAGGTGTGATATTACGTACGTGTAGACCATCTTTGGATCTTTATTTATTTATTTTGCCAATCTTGGGGTTCTCTGCTTTGTCTCTTAGATAGGATTTATTCTGGTGATTCAGTGGGTGGGGGGTGGGAGGTGGGGAAAGCAACTTTCTGTGAGTGTATTCATTTGAGTATTTTGTCTTCCATTGGTGAACCTTACAATGGTTATGATTTTTTCTTGTCCATGAAATTTTTCATTGAAAGTGCAGCACCATGCTGGGTAACAATTTGTTCAGGTGAGCTTCAACTGAGTTTTTGTATGTTCTAGTTCTAGTTCTAGTTCAAGTTTAAAATATATCTTTTGTGGTTTTTCAATCACTTTTTTTCTGGAATTTGTATGATAAGTGAAGCTTTTATAATTAAAGTTTTAGTTGCTTCAGTTTGTTGGAGATTTTTGGAAATTATATCACTATCAATCCAAAGAGAGGCCAAAATTAGATTTTTGGAAATTATACTATAACTGGCCTGCCGAATGTGCTGTGCCAAAATTCTCAAATTCAAAGTAGAATACCACATTTTCCCATTTTTATCATCCTAATAATGTGATTTGTATCCACCTTAATACCCTTTTGGAAAATTTCTGTTGATCAGGAAATTTTGTGGGAGAGAGGGGGGAAGGGGGCTTATAACTTTCCAGGGTACGCTACTTTCAATTGACATTGAATTCGACGTGAACGGAAGACGAACTGTAAGTCAATAAATTAAAGTTAGCATGAGTTGTAATTGTGTCATATGGTGCTGGCACCTACATATTCAAAGTAAGAGACGGGGGAAAGTGATTTGAGCGACATATTTATTTAATTTAATTTTGTGATAAAAGACGTCTGAGCACTAACTTCAGGGTTTTATGAGTAATTCCTACCAATAAATTGTCACCGCTCCTATTTGTGTTCGGAATATAAAACTCTTACTTAGACTTCTTCCTTATTTTAGTATGGGTTGTTGTCATTAAATGTAACATTGGATTAGCGGTTAAATTTCCAGTCTCTTAAGCATGTGATCATGGATTCAAGCATTGGTGGCTGTAGTTTTTTTCTGTTTGAAGTGGACAATGCCAAATTGTCATGTGTGTATGATGTGTTGCCAAGTCATTCGCAGAGTAGGGGTTCTATGTTGCAAATTTTGTAAAGGATGGCATCTTTTAATGTAATGTTCTGTGTGTGTCTTTAAATTATCGAAGTTTCTTTTTTAAGTTATCCTAAAAAATTTAAACCCTCCCATTTCAAGAAACACTCTATCAGAACACTTTCTCTTACTTTCTTCTCTCTCTATCCACCACCAAATTTAGTTATTGATTTTTTATATCTATCCTTGATATTTGTCCAACGCCTAAATTTTATAAGTTTTTGGCAGAGAGAGCAGTATAGATTTCCCAAATTTCAGATTAGTAGATCCATTTTTCAAATCATTATTGCATTGTCTTTGAATATTTTACTTATACCCCCTTCTAAGTTTCTCTTCTTTGACTTTGCTCGTCATTATGCCTGGTGAATAAAGTCAATTATTACAAGATACTCTCATCCTTTTCATGCTGTCTGTCTTCTCTGGTCATTCAAACAATTTATCTAGCATCAGCGCCATAATCTAATTTCGCTCAGTTCTGAATTCCTACATAATGCCTAAAACGTATTATTGGTGATGTTGAGGACTAACTAGAAATTGGTCCTCATTCATCAAGGTTTATCATGGCAGACATTGTGGTGCTTGTTGAGTGGTGAAACGCACTATACAGCTTGTTACCACAGTACGCATCTACTTTTCCACGATTAGATCTTTAATGTGGACAGTTACGAACTCCATAGGAAGACAAAGGAGAGAGAGGAAGAGGAGAAAGAAGGATAGAGAGGTAGAGGAAAAGGAGGGATGGAATGATAGAGTAGCCCAAGGGAGGAGGGAGTTACTGGGAGGGAAGACGAGAGTTCCTGTTTCCGAATTTAGGGTAAGTTTGGTTTTACTTGTTTTAACTTGAGTTCATATAAATTAGATAATTTCAGACAAGTTAAAAAAAATACAAAATTAAGTTTAGCAAACATGGTTTATTTTGTGACAAAGTTCGGAAAGAATAAGTCCAAATAATATAATTTCAGATGAGTTCAAACAGAGCCTTAATGGTGCATTGTCATTGCTTCTTTTTTCCAAAATTATTTTAATGGTAATGTAATGATGCTTCATAGTTTTGACATTGTTGCCTTTTCTTCTTTCATATCAATTTGTTAGTCTTGTGCTACATGTAAAACTACTCAGACTGTTCATTATTCTACTTGCATATTTTTTATATTTGCTGACATTCTATTAGTAAGCAAAGAGATTGTCCCTTTTCTTTAGGTAAAAAGCATTGTTTTGACGGAAGTGATAAATTCTCTGAACCATAGGATAAACCATGTGTCTTACAGACTTACAGCTGTGGACTATATTATGCGTCTTTTACATTTCCTCAATTTTTTTCATTTGTTTATTAATATTAATTTTTTTGTGTGGATGTGGCCTTCATTCTTCTGTATGGTTTATTTCTTTCTTATACATATATGAATATATTGTTCTTACTTCTTACTCAAAGTAGGGATGACCTCTTTTTGGCTACATTGAAATTGTGTCCAAGTAATTTTGTCAATTAATAGAATACATTTGTCCCTGAGCTCTTCACTAGATGTTATAGTTAGCATTCCTTTAATTTTGATATCATGAAAGGGTATGCCGAGTGCTGGTCATTGTCAATACCAACAAGTAATTGCTTAGTGAAACATAAATGACTGCCGGTGATAAATGGCATCTAATTCTCTGCCATGCTACCGTTTTGAGCTTGTAGCCTTGTATTGTTCCTCGCAGGCTTGTTGGCTTCTTTTTTTCTCTTCTTTGTCTGAATGATTTCTGATAAATGTTTGCTTACCCTAATGCATTACTAACTCTAATAACACGTATCCTCATTTGAAGTGCAAATGTGGGGTTGGCTGAGATCAGCATACACTTTTCACTTTTTCAGTTACATATTTTAGTATCCACTACTCTGCCATTTCTTACAGTTCTCAAGGTACCTTGTAGTTTTTGACTTGATATAAATCTTTTATGCTAATTGTAATTGTTCTAGCTGATTACATGTGAACTGTAAAAGTAGTTCTAACTGTAATAATATCCGAAGCAAGGAAGTCATATAATGTAATAAAAGTTTAAACCAAAGTAGAAACAAAAACCTAATTTGCTGTTAATAGTTATTCTTACTGTTATGAACTATACTAATACCTGTTTCATTTTCTACTAGTAAATGTTTGTAGTATAGCTTGTTGAATATTTGTTGCTTCCCTCATCAGCTCACTAGCTTGATTTGCTTCAACTGGGAACAAAATCTTCTTACCTTATTTGCCTAAATGTCCTCTATTCAATGGAACATAAATACTAGCATGATAGGGAAGGTTTATTTGCCAAATACTACCATAAAGGCTATCTAAGCGAGGATATATCTTCCTTCAAGAAAATATTAAGACTCCTTTTTGTATTTGTTGATGAAGACTGAACGCGGAGTTGAATAGTGTTTCATTTATATTTTAGTATGTACAGTTAGTAGTGATTGCTAAATTGACGTCCCTATGATATCATTTGCTTAAATAGTTTCTTCAGACACTAGTTCCTAAAATCCACAGACCTTTTAAGATTAATATCAAAAAATTTAAATAATTTTTTCAGACACTAGTTCCTAAAATGTCTCTGTTTTTTCTCTTTATACACAATATGGTCATGGATATCTTAGTTGATCAAGGTTTATGGAGTCAATGAAATTATCCCTATTCAATTCCTTGCCTGAGGCTGAAGTTGTGCAACTTCTCTGGGTTACTTATTGGCTGTTATGGGTGGTTCATTAGTTAGTTAGTTATTCAACTATTGAGATTTGAGATTCATAAAGGATTCATTTTTTTGTGTCATTCAGTTCAATTCAGTTTTGTATTTTCCTTTTTGTTTCTTTTTCCTGATGTTAACCTTTTAGTAAAAGTGAAAAAAACAATGTTTGTCCCACATTTACATAGGTTGGTATGGGTTGTTCTCAATATGTAAACTTTATATTATCTAGCTTGATTTACATCTGATTATCCTAATTTTCGTGTTCTTCCTTCATGTGCAGGCTTTAGCTTTCTGATTTGTTATTTGGCTAAGGCGGTGGTGTAACGGATGTGATTATGGCACACCGACACATATACAATACATCGTCGCAGATATTTGAGGCTGAGGCCGACCAACACTGGAATCTTGTGCATAGCGAAGATCCTTACATGCACTTTGGTATTAATTTTTGTATATATATATGCAAATTATATTTGTAACAGTAATGTGATACGAAATTAAGAGTCTTATTTGCATTTTGTTTTGTTGGTTTGTAATTTACCAGTTAGAAATTTAGGATCGCTATTGTTGAGAATTTCTGGCTTGGTAATAGATCTCCTGTCTGTGCAACTTACATAGGCCTAAAGGCAAGTTGTTCCATTACTTGTCTAATGCATTTATTATGTTCACTGCCCATAGTTTGGAGATTGTTCTTACCTTTTGGTCTTACTTCAGAGTGATGATTGTGTCTTTGGATTCTTAATTATTATACACACTTATGCTGGGGTTAGTATGCTAATTACTTCACGATAAATGAAATTGGGGTGGCTGTAGGTGTCGTATGTTATTTGTGTCTGTTCATGTTTTCTGCCTTGTTCTCACCATGTGCAGAATTGCATGATTTATTGTACATCAACTAATAACAATCACATTGAATTGCAGCAAGAACTAGTTCTGCAGAAAATGCCCCAAATTTTCATCCTGTGGAGAACGGACCAGTAGATCGAGTTCATTATGGTTCTCCATGGAATGCTGCTACAAGATTAGGTGGATACTCTTCGTCAAGCCAGATGGTGAATGCACCCCATTATCAACCTGATTCTTCTGATCCTTCTCGTGATTCTATGCATCCATCTGCTGCTGGAAATGTTTTTATGGCCCCAGACAATCATGTTCACCATGCATCTTCCTCGAATTACGCAGTTGAAAACAACTTTTTTGATCTTTCAATGGGCAATGGAAGGGGTCCATACAAAAGGAAAAGCCCTGGGATCCCTGCTATTTCTGAAAGGGGCAGCACAAGTAGGTACTATTGTGCTGGAAGTTCATCAGATGTATCTTCGTCATCAGAATTGCGACAGGAAAAATCAACTGTGGATGCTCAACATAATCATTGGGAATCACTGTCTGTTCCTTCTAGTTACAGAACCAATCAACTTTCAATTGGAGGTGAAACTTCTTTGAGGAACGTGAGAAGCCGATCCACATTAGAACTGGAGTCAGATGTTTTTAGGACCCATCTCCCAGCTAATTATCCTCACCATCCTAGTTCGAGTAGGTTTCCAATTGATCATCCTGGTACAGTTGATCCTAGTCAAAACCCAAGTGTTCCTTTGCCGGAATGGACTCCTATTCATGTATCTGGTGCTCCTCATGGAAGGACTATAGTCTCAAGTAACTTGGGTCATGAGAGTAATCACTTCTTTGCTGGAAGCAGCATTGCGAATACTTCTGGGGAAATGGCTGGCTATCATCATGAGCACATTGCCAGCAGAAATTCTCTTTCCCAAAGTTTGCATCCTACTCCATCTCATACAAGGGGAGTTCGTAGTTATTCTCACAGATCCACTCCTAATAGGACTGTTTCAATGGGCAATATACGTATGAGCCATGTGGCTCCTTCTGATGAAAGTCTTCAGTTGCTGGGAGAGACTCATTCGACAAGACATCCAAGATCGTTTGGCCCTGTAGGATGGCGCAATGGGGACAGGAATGGTAGATCTAGGTTGTCTTCTGAGAGATACCGTTTGCTTTCTGAGGATGCTGGCATCCACGATCACCTTACACCTGAGGTAGATAAACTTTTGAGCTGTACTTCTGGTTTTACAAGTTGCCATTTCACCTTGCATTGTTATAAAAATAAGGGTGATTTTACTGGTGTATGGATGGGCGTGGGGTAATCTGATAGAGGTATTGTATTTATCGTGTACGTTTTAAGATTTATGTTATGTTCTATTCAACTTATTGTGACTTATTTTAAAGAAAATAAGTTCAGATAAACATTTTCACACACATTTAAGTTTATTTCAGATAAAATAAGATAAGTTAAGATAAGATCAGATAATGTAAGTCCAGACAAAATAAGTCGAATAGAACGACCCTTAGATGATGACCTTTAAGGTAGGAAAGTATATAGGATTTCTTTGAATTTATTGGCTTCGGATTAGTGTAGGAGATGGCATATTTCTTATTTGTGACCTAGATCTTGTTGGTCTATGTCTGGGATGAAATATTGCCATCTTTAGGGGCCGTTTGGTTCAAACACTCAAGGTAAGCTTAGAAAAGAAGACATTTTCACACACAATTAAGTTTATTTTAGACAACATAAGCTTTTCTCGGATAACACAAGATAAGTTCAAATATGAATAAGTCGAATAGAACGGAGCCTTAGATGATGACCTTTAAGGTAGGAAAGTAAATAGGATTTCATTGTATTTATTGGCTTCGGATTAGTGTAGGAGATAGCATTTTTCTTATTTGTGACCTAGACCTTTGTTGGTCTATGTCTGGGATGAAATATTGCCGTCTTTAGGGCCGTTTAGTTCAAGCACTTAAGGTAAGCTCAAAAAAGAACACATTTTCACACACAGTTAAGTTTATTTCAAACAAAATAAGTTTTCTCGGATAAAATAAGATAAGATCAGATAATATAAGTCCAATAAGTCAGCATTTTTTGTAAACCAAGCCTTCCTGAAAAGGATGAAGATATGTCTGAAATTAAATCTGATGTCAGTGGAATTTAGATTGATGTCGTTGCACTATTTGAGACGCGGTTTTTTGTTCTTAGCATTTTTTTTGTTGGTTATAATTTTTGGTCGTTCCTTAGGCCAGTTGAGATCATAACCTACTAATCCCATACCAAAATCCCAGTAGGATCAAGTGCCTCACATTAGCCAGCCTAAACTCAAGCCCAAACCTGTTGTACACCCCCTTACTTTATTGGCTAGCTGCTAGAAAGTGCCTCTGGGTCTCTTTTATGAACATTGTGCTTAACGTGTCACTTGATTTTGTATTTTGATGGTAGTTATTATAACGTATAAGGGGAAGCCAACTGCTGCTGCTCAGTTAAAGCATTATGTGCCTGGTTTTTAAACCTTCCTATATTTCTGAAGTAAATCTTTGACCATTCCTTAAGAACAAATCAAGTTGTAAAAAATGACCACAGCCTTTCCCCCCTTCCCCATCAGTGGTCAAGCAACGGTGCAACCTGCTTACAGCAACTGTCTCCGCAAAGAAGTGTCTGCTGAAGTTACCCATGACCTCTGCCAATGATTCCCCTAGGGTCCTTGGAGCATATTTCTTGGCCATTTTGTGCATGTCTGGATGAATTTGCTGTGCACCCTGTGTCTTATTCATCTTTTCCTGGTGTTCCCTTCTCCTTGATATTAGTAGAACATGCTCAATTTAGCATCCTCTTGAGGTGGTTCACTATGCTGAAAATTTAAGAGTGTCTCTACTGGGTGTGGGTGTGCAACCAAAATGATAGGCCATGATGTGAGAAATTAAAGGTAGGCCCACGAGTGTGATGAAGTTGGCAGGGGGGAAATGGGGAGTAGAATTTCAGTATGATGTACAGTTATTTGCTTAGGAATTAATCTTAGGAGATAGAGAAAACTCAATTGAATTTTGTTAGGCGGTTAGGCCTGTGAGACAATCATTTGCTCTATGGTATGGCAGGTAGTTAAGACTTCCAGTAGGCTGATAACTGTTGGAGTTGGCAAGGTGGTTCACTATGCTGAAAATTCAAGGGTGTCTTTACTGTTGAGCATCCTCTTGAGGTGGTTCACAGACTTTGTATGGAAAAATGCCCTGATTATCAAGCTATTTTATAAGAAACAGACTTGAGGTGCGACCATAATTTGTGTGCTCTGCGGGGAGGGGGGCTGAAGTGAAAATATTCGTTGTTGATTTATTGTGAATAAGCTGTGCGTGGGATATAGAGAACTTCTATCATGTAAACCAAGCGTTTAATTTCTCTGCACTCTGGAGCCTTTTTTTTTTCTTTCGGAGGGCGTGAGGGATTGAAAGAGGGGGTTGGGGTTTCCAAAGTCTGTGATTCTGTATCATAAGGTTATAGTAATGTTTTGAAGTGAATTTTTGTGTGTGCCTTAAGTTTCTTACTTACCCTGCTCTTTTGGATTTGATTTTTACTTGCAGGGTCTGATGGTTGTTGACCGTTCTTCCCTGTATGGTTCAAGAAATTTTATGGATCAACATCGTGACATGAGACTAGACGTAGACAGCATGAGCTATGAGGTTAGTGTATCTGAGTTTGACGTATGTATATCGCTGTGCTTTCAGATAATGTTTGAATCTAACTTTTTGCATGAGCAGGAATTACTTGCTCTTGGAGAGAGGATTGGAAGTGTCAACACTGGGTTGCGTGATGATCAATTGCACAAGTGTTTGACAGAGACCGTGTACTGTTCATCAGATCAGGTGCAGGAAGAAGGAAGATGTGTAATATGCCTGGTACTGTTCTATTCCACAAACCCTTAGCTTGTTGTAGAATTTTGACATTTTCCCATTGAGTACTATTACTGGGGGATGCAATGATAGTGATCACTAGACTGAAAAAATGATGTTTTTGTTCAGTTAAGCTAGATATAGATGGATGATTATTGCTTATAATCTAATGTTCTAATCTCGGTTCTTTCTTGTTCACTGTATTTACGCATCATGTACAGACCTTAGTCATTCACTGTCACAGTTTAGTGTGTGGGAACTTTTTGGTATGCTAGGTCGTTGGAAATTATTTTTTTTAAGGGAAACAAAAATATCCTGAAAGTGAACTTTTGTAAACTACCTATATGGCTATTTGAAAAACAGTTAGAAAGGTTGATGATCAGGCTTAACCACTTATCCCCGTAAGAAAATACTAGGGAACACGTTCTGTTGCTCTTTAGGAGAGAGATAGCAAAAGCAAACATGAGTAGATGCTTAGATATCAAAGTTTGGAGATATGAAACAAAGTTACAGATGGATTCATATTAGTTGTTATTGTTCAAACTGTTGGTTTTGTTACTGAAGCGGTTAACTTGTTTTGGCAGGAGGAGTACAAGCACATGGACGATGTTGGAAACCTTAAATCTTGCGGCCATGATTATCATGTCAGTTGTATCAAGAAATGGCTATCTATGAAGAACGCATGTCCGATCTGCAAGGGCCCAGCTTTACCTGAAAATACAAAGGATAAATAAGTTGCATGGATGCGTTTGGCGTTACTCCATTCTTTGTAAATATGTTACACATGTAACAGTGGTAACTTTCCTCAAATGAAGGAATTTCATGTAGGAGTTATTAAGCTTTATGCTTAGTGGATTGATCAAGGACAGCAGAAAGTTGGTTTATTCAAGTGTTTTTGTGTTCATCATTTATGTTGGGAATAATAATAGTCATTCTGTTCAAATCAGTGATAGCATTCTCGGGCTGCTTTTCCATTTTCCCTCCGCCATGCATATAATGAGAGGAATCGCTTTGGAGAAAGTATGTCCGATTTAAATTAAAGTCAGCTAGAAACCTGCCAGAATAATTTAGGACGTTGGTGGTGCTTTGGGTTCAAGATGGTATCTGCTTTGACGATGTTTAATACAAAATACCTTAATGGCCTGTTAGGATTGGAATTGGTCTAAATACCTTGTTTGGTAATTAAAAGGAATTTGGATTTGGCGCAAATTTAACCCTAGAAAAATTAAGTCCAATCTATGAAATTTGAAATCACCTCTCAAACGCGTCAATCTTGATTTGCTCCTTCCTCTAATACTCTATCAATCCTCTTTCCTCTTGATTGTCTACTCAACTACCCCTTTCCCTCGCAACTTCTTTGCCGCCTCACAGCTTCTTTATCACCATCGTTGCCATTGACTGTTCAAAGACATTCGGCTCCACATTTCTATCCAACTCAAGACGATTCACAGGCACCTTGATGAGATGATAATGAACACAATGAGATTCAAAGATTTAGGGTTTGATTTACCCCAAATTTCAATGTTGTTAACATGATGATTTTTATTTTATATAGTGTTTGTTGATTAATAAAATGATTCATGAATTAGCCTATTTTGTTTTTGGTTAATGAGCACATTTTTTCGATTTTAATTCAAGCCATTGAATTAGCTCTTTTTTACTGATTGAATTATCGTGTTTATTTGCTCTTTTTTCTTTCAAAAAACCATTAACACATTTTTTTTTCAATTTTAATTCGTACAAGTGCACTGATTACTCAATGATTAGAGTGATTAAATTGTTGAAAGTGAAAAAAAAAACAAAAATTAGCTGACATATTTTGCTTTGATTCAGAACTAAGGGCTTGTTCGGTACCGATCTCATTTTTTTTTTTGCTTTTCTAAAAACTAAAAACTGATTTTGAGATTTGTTTTTTTATTTTATCAAAACCATTAAAAACCACAACATTGAAGAAGTATCAACCAAACCACGTTGCATATTATGTATCTCAAAACCACCATTCGTCAGTTCATGGTCCATTGTTTTTGACAAGTGTGAAAAGAGATTAATCCATCAGCTTTCTTAAGCTTACTCTATCATCCTTTTCTTCCGAATAAGGTAGGTGAGAACAATGCTAGAGACACAATGGTTGCCCTGTATAGAGCAAAAAGGCCACTCACCGAAATCCTACAACCTGTATTTGGCTTGCAATCCTTACAGATTATCGTTCTCGGCGGAGATATCTATGTGTCTCCATCTCCTCTCTTTGAGAGCTTCAAGACATATATCCATGGCTTCCAAGGTCGGGTGCATCCTACTGGTACTACAAATTTTGTTTCCTCCCTTTGCAATTATTGCGCAATTGTCTTGAGCTTTCCAGGCTATACCACCGTATGAAATCTTTATCCCGAATTTCGACAGTCTTGAATTTGAAGATCCTAATTATTGTATATTTTTTGTTATCCCCAGTAGAGGTGATTTTATCCCCCTTCCCCCTTTTAAAAAAGGCCGATAAAGATCGATGCGAGAAATTGTAGGCCTTTGGGTTTCCGTTTCGGATGCGATAGTTCGCCGGAGATTTCTCGGGATTCATATTTTCCGAACACAAAAGGTGCAGGATTAATTGTAGGTTGTCTATATGTGGTATTTCATGAGGTTGAAGAATGGGATAAAAAATGGAGAAAGGATTTAATTTTCTAATCTTGTTATAAGGAGAAAAACGAAAAAGGAAAAACCACAAAAAGTGGTTTGGACTTTTTCAGTTTTGTTTTCGAGAAAATAGAGTAAAGTTAAAAGTAAACTTAAGTTTCTTGTTGCGAGGGTTCGAAGAGGAAACCTCTCTTTCCTCCTCCATCGCCATGGCGAACACGCGTAAGCAAGCAAAGAAGAACAACAATGGTGGAAATAAGACAAAGACTAAGACACCACAAGCGGCCTCGAAAGCGGCACCGAAAGTGCGAACTGATCTTAGGCACGATGCAGGTCTAGCAATGGAGGATTGCGACGATGTTTCTGAACATTCAACAAACCCAGAAAATCAATTGGATGATTTGAACCAGATTTTGACACCGAAAAAAATGGAAAAAAAGTAAAAAAAAACGGCCGCTGCTGCCCGTATATAAAAAATGCACACGCTGGAAAATTCAAATGCAACGAATGCACGGGCTAGAAAATTCTGGCGCGTAATTATTCTCATTCAGAAAACTGTCGGGCCACCTCACCCTTCGTATAATGCAAATAACCGCCAGCTTTAGTCTATTTTCCTCCCACAGAAAGAGTAACAGTTTTTTAAATTATTATTTCCTATAATAATGAGTTATTCCGTTGGCCCACCGACAGGCACGACACATCGGAAAATAGTTGTGACCCATTTTAGGTAATAGTTTTCTAAAACATACTCCTCATTTTCAAGTTCAAGTTAGAAGTCGTGATATTCTCCAAAAATTAAAGGTCCTGATCCTCAGAAATTAAAGGTCCCGATCCTCATAAATTAAAGGACCCGATCCTCAGAAATTAGAAATCCAGATTTTCTCCTCACTTAAGGATGACCAGAAGTCCCAGACCGAGGTACTAGACGCCTCATTTTCACTTAAGGGTGACCAGAAGTCCCAGACCGAGATACTAGACGCCTCATTTTCACTTAAGGACGACCAGAAGTTCCAGACTGAGGTACTAGACGCCTCATTTTCATTTAAGGATGACCAGAAGTCCCAGATCAAGGTTGCCAGACGCCTCACTTAAGGATGACCAGAAGTCCCAGACGCCTCATTTTCACTTAAGGATGACCAGAAGTCCCAGATCGAGGTTACCAAACCCCTCATTTTCACTTAAGGATGACCAGAAGTTCTAGACCGAGGTTACCAGACGCCTCATTTTCATTTAAGGATAACTAGAGTCCCAGTTAGAGGTCACCAGATTCCTCATTTCCAGTTTAAAAAGTTTACCCGTTACCCGTCTTCATTTCTGATCTTTTACTTTATATCCCGTCATCCCAAGTCAAAGTTAAGAATCTGTTTTCGAAAAGCTCCAATTACCAGTTAAACGTCTTCGATGACTCTGTGAGAAGTCGGATCAAGTCAGTAGATTCTCAATGATTCGTGAGGGAGCTATTGACATTCCCAGTGATGACCCTTCAGTCAAATGTTATTACTCGGGGGATCGCGAGACCCTCGTTCGGACATGGTTTTAACCAAGCTAGGTCCCAGACGCACTCCGTTTACCAATACTTTGATTGTCGTCTTGCTCAGACTCAATCAAAGTGGGGGCTAACTATAGACGCCTGCATTTGTCCCTAGGCCCGGCACGGTGTGTTCGATGATGAAACCAAACACCGCTTGACTAAGCTTTCCTAAATATGCTGCGAACGATCCATGACTGACTGATATCCCGTAAACCATATTTCCAATTTAGAAACTACTATTTATAGTAACTTCTATCCCTGAACGCTGTCCAGAGTAACAACCATATAAGATAAAATATCTAAGTGTTTATATCACATTACGATTTATCGTTGGATAAGGGCTAAGAGTTGCATCCCAACTCATATTCCTAAGGATAAACAACATGAGTAAGGTTCGGTAAAGAACCGATAAGACTGGAAAAGTGAACTAAAACACCAGCGCTAGAAAATTCTAGCGATGGCATTCTAAGCGTTATTATTTTCCAGTGCACAAATCCTAAGCGCTGTTATATTCCAGCGTTGCAGTTTGTTCCTTACACAAATCACGCAAAGATAGAATTGATCCAGCTGTCACCAGAATAATCCTGGCGCACAAATTTTAAGCGCTAGGAATAACCAGCGCTCTTGATCCAAGCGTTGGAATTTTCTAGCGCTGCACATATCTTAGTTGAAAAATTCTCATTTCAAAGATTTATCTTATTCTGGCCTATTTTATTATAAAAAAGGCCTCTGAAAATCGGAAAATAACACATTCCTAACCCTAAACCTTTAAGCTTGAGTATTGACCGAAGCTTTTCTATGTCCTGTATTCGTGTGTCTGCCGCATTTAACACATTGATAAGCAGACCCTGCCCGCACGACCGCCTGATAGCCTGAATACCGTCGAAGTGCTGCTGAAACCTAAACACAATCCCTAAGCCTAAAATACTCAAAACTCTGGAAGAATCTCGTCCCATAGTTAGTCAGTCATCGGAAAGTTATAAAGCCAAACGGAAAGCTAGCAAAGTCAAGTGGTAGGTGTTTCTGAGAACCGCAGTAAAGCCTACGCTTTGCTGTAACTTGAATCTATATTTATATTGCTTTCCATACCATATAAATCTGATATATTGCTCTCGCCTAAATCAGATAATACTTGGACAAACCAGTTTATTGTTAAGCACCTTAAATCAATCTAAATCAGCTTTTGACATCTGTTTAGTAATATATGTGCATTAAAATAAATCAAGAGTAGTAATGTAGCATAACGCATGTCCCATCATCGTCACAATTGAACTAGTAAGGACCGCGCCGCGTGGGCTAATGTTGGGCACTCCCTGTATTAGTTAACGTCCCCCGAACTCTCAATCTCTACTCCGCTGGATGTACGTTGAGCGATCTCCACATCAGGGATCACAAGGGGACCTATGGCCGTTGTGAGTTAAATATGTTTTCACTCCAGGCATATCACGATAACCGGGTTTTGTCAATTTTCTTAAACTGAATGGCGACTCCTATAGGCTAGTAAAAAGAGGCTAACGCCCACAGTTAGTTCCTATTTACTTAATATTCTTGCCACATCCAGAGGGGAAAAGTCGTGCGGGCCGTATACTCTTTTAGAGGCGCCCCGTCGTATTTTTCGATCCCCTCACAACACCGCAATCTCTTGGGAAAATAGACTCTAACATCCACCTCATCAAATCAAGCTGAACTAATTGCACCGTACGAAGTTGGAAGAGAATGTATATGGTTGAGATCATTATTGATCCATCATGTAATCAAGGAAAGTGGTATGAAATCAACCGAAGAAGACCCAACAGTTCATATATGAAGATAAAACTGCTTGTATTGCACAGATCGAAGAAGGCAATTCAAAGGTGATAGGACGAAACACACTGATCCTAAATTCTTCTCCACTCGTGACTTAGAGAAAGAAGGAAAGATCGATGTCAAACAAGTCCAGTCATGCGACAACCTAGCTGACCTATTCACGAAGGCTCTACCGCCCAAGAAATTTCAAGAGCTTGTGCGCATGACTGGCATGCGTCGTCTTCGATACATACACTAAATTGAGGGGGAGCCTTATTTCTTTGTACTCGTTTTCCTTCCTCTATGTTTTTTTTTATCCCAATGGGTTTTTCTTGGCAAGGTTTTAACGAGGCAGAAACATCAGGACAATAAACAAAATTGTACTTTTTCTTTTATGTTTGTAGTCCCTCATATTAAAATCCGTTCAAAGGGGAGTGTCGTAATACGCTTCACAAAGTGTAATGAACGGATTAAATACGCTAAAGTAAATTAATTAGGAGACACAACCGCCCAAACCCATTTGCTCGATTGGACATCACCCTGAACCACTGAATTACCCTCCTGGATTTGATAATAATTCACCCGGTATTATAAATTCATGTTTCCGGTGAAATGAAAATGCGCAACTGAGCTCCACTTGACGGTAAAATGCTCTAATATCTTCCTTAAATAATTATATACTCCGTACTCCGTAGTAGTGTAGTACAAGTGTACAACAACTCAACAACAATTAGCTAGAAATTCTCAAATTCCTAATTACTCCCATAAATCCCTGTTTTTCATTAAACCTCATTAATCAGAAGTGTTTTCCATTTCCTCCCCTTCGCAACTATAAATCCAAACTCTCTCCTTTCACTTCCACACGGCCACGCTCTCTCTCTCCTGGAAATCGTTCAAAATCCCATTCTTTTGATCAATTTCAATTGATTTTTGTAGTATTCTACAGTTTAATTTTGGCCGAGGAATTATGGCTAGAAGGGGAAGACCTAGCAGCAGCAGGGTACACTGTTTTCCTAAATTACTTCTATTTCAACCATTTCTTGTAAAATTCAACTGGCCGACTGGGTTTAACTCCGTTTTGGGTATTTTGATGTTTTTTGTATGAATTCTTGCCATTTTCTAGGTGGGTCTGAGACGTATTGACGCTGCCTTAGATGCTTTGACTGAAATGGGCTTCTCCCCTGAATTAATTCGCAGGAGTGTTAATGCATTGCTCAAAGTAAGTCTTCTTTCATGTGTATTTAAACTCAAATTCTGATGTTTTTTGCAGGAGTGCATTACAATTTTATGTCAGTTTTGATGAAATAATTTGTGGGGGGTTTGTTTTTTGTGTGATTGTAGGCGTATGGTGGTGAAGAAGGATGGAAATTTATTGAGGAAGGCTACTACAAGGAACTGATCGATTTCATACTGGGGGAGCAGGAAGTTCCCCGTGACCAAGAGGAACCAAGGGTACCCATTTTCTTGTATTTTATGCCCTTGATTTCTTTTAGAGTATGGTAGTTTTATTGTTTTTATAATCGTGTCAATTTGTCAATTACTCGATGTTACACCCTAACTACTACTGCTGCTGCTGCTGCTCCTGTTGTAATGACAATTTTATTGATTGTTTTTCGGGTTTGGGGTTCTGTAATGGAAATGGGTTACTAGGTTTCTTGAAGTGACCAAGTATGTAAAGCAAGCGTCTTTTCTTGGGTATTTAATTTATTTTTTATTTTTTATAATCGTTGAGAAGCTATTTCTGTTGAAACATTGTTTCGAGTTGGAGATAACTATTTTAGTAATATGGTTTATTCATATGAGTTGAAGGATTTTCCAGACGAAGATAATCATGGAGGTGGGGAGGATGAGCCATCAGAGGCTGGACCATCTAGTGAAGCTAGTGAGCCTTTATGCTCTAGCCAAATTACTCTGTCGGCAACTCCTGTAATTGATTCTCCTTTGGCAAACCCGTTACCTCTTGTTCCTTTGGCTAGCCCTGTACCTCTTCTAGGTAAGAGGATCTCTTGCTGTGTTGTCTTCAGACTATCTTACCTTTGCTTCTGAAAATGAGAACATTGTGATATTTCAATATATATATACTCTAGTTAACTCTTTATAGCTTTGATATATTTCAGTCCCTGCTAACACAAGTAGTAAGCTGCCCTTTTGATTATTTTATCTCTTCTGTAGAAATATTGAAATATGTTGCTCAGAACATGTAACAGTAGCATCTTAATGATTCTGCTAGACGTCCTAGAGTTCAACTGTAATGAATCAACAAATTCATTAAATATGTTCCAACATCTGTGTATGTAGTTACATTTCTTAATGTCAAGATCAAAACATGTGCAAATCACCTGTTAAGTGATGTGCAGATTGTGCACTGTAGTTTCCACTGGAAATGATAGTTAAACAAGCGGGGAGGTTGATTTATTGCAAACATATAGAAGGGCCATTTTTTCTCTTTACTGTCGTTGATCGGACACCCGGGTGGCTGTCCTATATATTCTTTTAGTATCCTGTAAAAATAGGCAAACATTCTTATACTATATATTATCCTGTTAAAAAGAAAACAAAATTATAGGATAAATCATTAAGGCCTCAACTTTGTGGAGTTGTGTTGTTAGGGAAGTTGGTAAAAGAATTGGTCGGCCATGATCTCAATGGAGCCTTACGAACCACAAACTGTTCTTTTTCTTAATCTCTTCATTGGGGTCTTTTACCTTTTTGTTATAAATGTGACTAAAAAGAGTCATAATCTGATACTTCACCTATTAGTAGCATATCCCAATTAGAAGGTGGTCAAGATTGTAAAATTATCCTTATCATACAATGATGATGTTGTATCTGAATCTGTAATCCTATTGGCCAATCAATGAATAAACCTTTAATGATGTGAAAGTGATGCAGTGCAGAAGCTTCTGGCATTATTAAATGAGACTTCTTGTTGTTTTTATCCTAGTATATACTTCCTCCGGTTCATTTTTACTCGCAACGTTTGTCACTTTTACACATGCCAATGCACAACTTTGATCATTAATATCTTTAATTATCTTTAAGCAAAAATTATATAAAGTTAAAATTTTGAAAATACACATTAAGACAAATCTAACAAGATCCCACATGACTATGTTTTATCTTACGTATAAATCACCAACAATGATCAAAGTTTAATATGTGAATAGTGTAGAAATCACAAACCTTTGCGAGTATTAAAAATCGGAGGAAGTATTTTGTTTGATTATTATTGTGAATAGTTAGGCAAGTTGACATTCAGAATTATTTGTGTCATCTCTCTGACTTTTGTACCACAGTTAATCATGCTCTTATATGACTGAAACACCTCGATGCAACAATGCATAAATAAACTGTATATATATCATCTTCTCTTACGCAAGCCTGGCACGTGAATATGTTTTGTGGTTAACCATTAATGAATTTACTTAATCTTTTCAGAGTATAAATGGACTCCTAAAGTTAGCTTGTCCTTGTGGTAAGTATAGTCTAAGCCTTAGGGTTGGTCAAGTTGTGTATTAAACGGAGCCTAAGTCATCCCTGTGTTCTTGCACATTGTTGATTCTCTGCTACATGTATGTTGCTGCATAAAGTACCTTTTTGTTCTCTCTCCTTCACTTTATCACTAGAGAGTCGAGACTGGATCTTATTTTTAAGTGATATGGGGGAAATAGGGATGTTAGTAACAACAGAAATTTGGACATGGTTCCTTGAACAAGCTTAAATCCAATATCTTCTATTGCTAAATTGTTAGTCCAAGGGGATCTGTGTGTATATACAACATACTCTTGTAGTGGAAATAAGTTGTTAGTCTTGTTACTCCATATAAGTGTAAGCATTGATTTTCTCTTTCCTTAATTCAGACTGTTATTTAGTTTGAGTTTATCAAGGTTTTTAGGAGTGGTGAAGAATCAGATGAACATTTGATTAGTTGGGGTTTCGGCAATATCATAGTTGCGTCTAGTGAGAGGCCACTGTGGGAGTCTTGCGGTTTAAGAGTTTAGCATCATGGAACAATTCCTTGGTGATAAGTTGCTTCGAAGTTTTGTACTTGGGATGCCTTTGAAGTGCTTTGAGGAACTAAGTATGTATCTGATCCCTTGAAGATTCATTAGCCAGATTCTTTCTCATCTTTCTCTAGTATGTGCAAGTTGGTAATATACTAAAAGTAATCTTTTGGGAGAACTCTTGGGAGGGGACCTTCTACTTTCCAGTTTCTTACCTTGCTTTACTTATTTACATTGTTTTTATGTGGGAAAATAAGATCTTTTTAGTTGATTTTTTCTTCTGTAGAAATCTCGTTGATCAGTGATTGGACAAATTTATTGGGATTTATGGAACCCATTAATTACTTATGGACCAGATTTAAGACTTGTTGACTATTGTTTCTTCTTGCGCACCTGAAGCCAAGCACCATCCAAGTCATATGGGGGACCTTCCACTTTTTTGCCTTGCCTTTTAGCCTTCACATAACTTATTACACTGTTTTTACGTTGGAGAGTATGAATTTTCTATTTTTTATTCTGCAGTGGAAATTCTCTTTATCGAGAGTCCAATGATTGGACAAACTCATTGGAACATTTGACACCCCCACCCCCCGGCCCCGGTTATTTATGGGCAATAGACCTAATTTTAGACTTTTTGACGACTGTTTCTTCTTGTGTGTTCTGTCCTAATTAATTTATGAGCACCTTGAAATTAAGCACCATATCCAAGTCTCTCTTCAGTATCCCATGTGATTTGGAAACCCATGTGGCTTTTGTTTGATTCACTGCCTTGAATAAATTTAACACAAATTGCTCATTTAGCTGCTATAAAAGACAATATCTCCTAATATTTGCAGTTTGCTCAGATTCCATAGGGGAAAAGCTTGAATAAACTATTTTCTTTGTTTAGTGGTTCTATTTGTTGGGCAGAGCTTTTGTTGTCAACAAAAAATATTTTGGGAGTGTCAGTATGTGGTTCTGCGGGCCAGAAACGGATAAAGAAGTATTGGGGTCCATAACATTTCCTGCAAAATTCTAGTTTACAACTTCCCACCTAGTGTGATAGTGCCATAGTGTTTGAATTACTTGAATTAATGTTTCTCCATGACCTGTCTAGTGGGAAGTGTTCTTATAAAAAGAGTCTAAGTGGTGGAATCTAGAGTGGCTTCCCTACTGAGTTCTGTTTTACTTATATTCATTCAAAATGGTGTCTTTCTTGTACCCAAAAAACAAATGGTATCTTTTCTGCCTCCGTGCCTTCGCCAACCAAGCTTTTGACTCTATTCTTTGATAGAATTGTTTAAGGTAACTGAAATCCCAGCTTGCATTTGTATGTTTCGGAGTATCAGGTAGAATTTTAATAGATAAGAATAGAGAATTCTTTGGCTCATTGCTGCCCTTACCATTCTGTGCCACCATACATTGAGTAAAATTTCTCTTTTTTTTTTGTTGCTGCCCATAGTAGATGGATGGTGCTGCTGAACTATACCTTGTTATGCTTTTATTTATTCCGATGTCAGTGGTTAAGGACCTAAGTATATTAATGTAATCATAGTTGTACCTGTGGTGATTGGATAGTATGGCCTTTCCATTTTGAATAACACCTCAACATATTGAAGTACACATCTGCCATGATTTGTTTAAAGAAATATTGTTGTTTCATACAGATTTGCCAGCAATC
Source organism: Spinacia oleracea (assembly GCF_020520425.1). NCBI lineage: Eukaryota > Viridiplantae > Streptophyta > Magnoliopsida > Caryophyllales > Amaranthaceae > Spinacia > Spinacia oleracea. Next base: position 87,014,807 of record NC_079488.1, on the reverse strand, counting down.
TTTCTGCTTACATGTCTGCTTCAGTTTCATGCTACTTTGTCAATAGTGTGCTTGAAGTTAATGTGCTTTACAGTCTATAATCTCACTTCTAAATGCAAAGATTTCGCACTAAAATCTTACTTTGTCAATAGATAGCTCTTTATAAAATAAAGTTCACTGTAAAAAACAGTTCATCTTTTGCGCTAGGAGTGAACTACTTTGTTGGGTTCCCGCTTAGCCTTTTTAACTTGTGTTTACTGCAGACAATGTACAAAGCATGATCCCTATGTCAAATGAAATTAATCGGCCTAATGATATACTCATAGGCCAGGAGGAAAAGATTGCTGGTTTCAGCTCAATTTATACGTTTCCGAGTCCACCAGGATTTGAACATATTGTTAAGGAAAGGATTACAGCCCGTAAACGCAAACCTTGCTTTGGTTGGATGGGTCCTGAGGATGATGAAGATTTTGTGTTTTTGACGCCTTCACCTGTTTGGGGTAGGACGACTGGAGAGAAGCAGAGGAAGCGGAAATCTAGGTGGGATGTTGGGCCTGTTGTCCCTTATGATGTTGTATGAGATGTCTTTCCTGTGCTACTTGTACATAACTGATCATTCTTCTGTAAACTTGTTGCATTGATAGTTTGAGATATTGTAGTTGTCAGCACGAAAATAACGCTGTACGGGTTGTTCTGCACCGAATCTTTTGATAGTCGAAACAATCTCTTATGAGTTATGGCTCGACTCAGGTTTGAATGGAATGATTTTGTACTGTTTACTTTAGGCTTACCTTGGGAACATTATGAAGTGGGAATTGTTAAGCAATATCCTCGGTTGCTCCTGCATGGAAATAACAGTAGCAGCACAAAACACAAGCTACCAAGATTCATCTTTTACTTGAGTATTGTGCCTCGCGTGTATTGTGGTCTGCAACTGTCTACTACGGATATTCAGCATCCATACCCAGAAAGATTGCAGACATTAGGTTCTTTCACCAGTTCTTAGATATTAGGGATTTATTTCTTTTCATTATATACTTTGTTAGATAATAATTCCTCCGTTCTTATTTACATGACATAATTGGGTATTGGACGTTATTGGAGTCAACTAATCCTTCAGTAGAGTCATCAGTGACAATTTGTTTTCAGTTGTGGCTCTTGCACCTAGATTTCATTGTAAATTGTCAACCTGGGTTATGTAGCATCTCGGACTAGATTATTAAAATGTTTCCTTTGTACCAAAATTTTCTTCTGACAATTGGCTTGCTGCATCTTCTGACCATAGTGTGCAATTTAGTGGCTGGTAAATTTGATGTATAATATGTTTATATACCTTGTCGTTCATCGCCATTGAATAGAGAATGAGGCTCATGCTAACCATCATTGATCACAATTCACAAGGACTCAAGGTTAGTTCCCGAAGCCTTGCAATGCCGGGACCAAATACTAGTTTATTCACAAAATACAAGTAGCTGTAGTTTGATTCAAACAAAATTTGTACATGTATAAATTTGTTGATACCAGTGAGCCTTCTATTTATACAAGGCTATCACTTTTCTATGACATGCGACTCTAAAATGACATCACCAAAACTACCATCTTGAAGACAATCTGCAATGATATCCTTCTGTCCATGTCTAGACCCTGGACCTTGACGTCTGACTCCTTGTGTAAGATGATGATGGCAACTGTAACAATAGAATTTATCAGAATGTTGTTAATCACAAGAGGTTACCGACCAGATAGTGTCTTAATCAATCAAGACTAGGTCAATGGCAACCAGTAACATGTCAGACATAAGGTAGAGAAGATGATCAACTAACTCAAACCACTAACATTCCAGTGATTGCAAGATAGTCACCATATTAAGGCAGTGGTAAGCAACAGATCAAAGATTGTGTATCATCAAAATATATTCAACACACAACTGGGGGAACATTGTGATTCACTCATTTGTGGAATATTGAATAATTCTTGCCTATAGGCTTAGTAATGATGATCTTGAAAAGAATGAATTAATTTGAGAATCACAAGCATATATATGCAGGCACCATTCAAGTAATGTATATGTACCTGATATGTTCTGGGTCCCTTTTTAATTAGAAAACCAACACTATTCAAATTATCAACAAATACATCGATATCTGGAACTCTGAGACCAATCTTATCTGCCAAACCATATATTTCCTGAAAACATATAAAAATACGCATAGCACCTGGATCAGTTCGCCACAAAACAAGCAAAGGAAGGAAGAACTAGAAACAAATATGCATACAGATATTGAAAAACAATCTTTCTGGTTCAACTCTGATTGCTTATTGAGAGCACTTAACAATCGCTTTGCCTCCTTCTGTTGACTCATGCCTCCACTACGCGCAAAATCAATAACTCCATGCTCATCAACATACTTATCATACAGGGATTCTTTCATGATTTCAACAGCATCCTGCAATTAATTATTTTGATAAGGGTTAAGCATCTTTCTTTTCAGAAAAGTGTAAAATATTTTGGGAAAACAGAGAATACAAGGTCGTAGATGCACACACGCACACACATTTGACAGTGTCGTTGACCAGAGTTGGAATACAAGTCAAGTCATGAATTGCTAACTATAGTCGGGCTTTTAATCTTAAAATAATTAAGGTCACTGAAGACTGAAGTAAATCTTACAAAATAAAAATAACACAATCTGTCAGCAACAAAATCTGCAAATTCAAGAGGTGCCTCTAATATGATTCATTTTAGCATTCCATACCTTAAATACTTTTACATTTATACTACAGAAAACTAATACAAGGAGTCCAGATCCAAGCAAGAACACAGAGAGAGAATTCCTGGAAAGCATTTTATTAAATTAAGACCTAAGATCTATTTACATGGTTTTATACTCAGTTTCTTTTTACTTGCAACACTTTCACTTTCATGCTTGCCAATGCATAATTTTAACAATTAATATCTATAATTATCAATAAGTACAAATTATAAAAAGTTGATATTCGGCAAATATACATTAAGACGAATCTAACAAGATCCCACGTGAATATGTGTTTCCTTAAGCATATATCATCAAAAATAAACAAAGTAGAAGATGTGAATAGCGCAACAAACAAAGTGTTGCAAGTAAAAAGAAAAGGAGGAAGTATACGTTAACTATCAAATTGTCTCCAAATTTACCCAGTAGTGTTTCGCTACTTCAATGTTTTTTCTTGATAGTTTAAGGGAAAATAAGCCATATTTTATCATAAATTTTGTCTTCCCGATCTCTACTTACCAAAGCATCTTGATCAGTTATTTCATCCCTTAAGTCTACCCTAGCACGAGCCTCTGCCAGCCTTACTAGACTTTCTAGCTGCCTTGCAGTTATGGGGGTACCATCAGCTGAAGTGTTACGATCTCTCAACCGCAAATAGAAATTCTGCAGGATATCTGCTGCGGACCTGGACATCCTGATCAAAACAGGTTCACGCACAGAATTAGAAATAAAGCTGTTGAAACCTTATGTTGTCCACATGTGAGTTGTCCCATTGGAGAAAGAGGAGAGAAATACCAACTTATAAGCTTATGGAGTTGCTCCCACTATGCCAATTGGTTTTAGTGTAATAGTGTGGAACCTCCATTGGGCATATAAGTGGACTGAACTCTTCTCCTCCTTATTGGGTTGCTCGGGCCCATATTTCTCTGGAATTTAACATGGTATCAAACCCAGTTTGTTGGGCCTTTCATAACTGGGCATTTCTAAGCCACTGGTTAAGGGACCTCTATTGGATGTTCATTCCCAATGAGGGCTATAATACCTTCTGGTGTACTCTAAATTCTAAGGACACTCATATGTGAGGGGGAGAGTTGAAACCCTGTGTTGTCCACATGTGAGTTGTCCTATTGGAGAAAGAGGAGAGCTATACCAACTTATAAGCTTGTGGAGTTACTCTTTGAATTGGTTTTAGCGTGGAACTCCCATTGGACTTATAAGTGGAGCGAATTCTCCTCCTCCTTATTGGGTTACCCAGGCCCATTTCTTATTTCTCTGAAATTTAACAAAAGCTCATGAGTAGAAGTAACCAGTCGGGCCAATTGACTCACTTTGGAAAGACAAAAGCTCTTGCATAAGCAATATATTTTCGTATAAGAGGAGCAGGTAGTGGGACAAATTCACTATCCTTCCTAGCATCGAGTCTCAGCCTTGATACCAAGGACTCACTTGTTGCACTAACATCAGTTCGTCCAATATTCTGTGGTGCTGCAGTGGAGGAACAGTTGTTAGTAACAAATTTTGAGTCCAGAACAATCAAGTATTAAACTATTAACTAATAATGGGAGCATCACCTCTACAAAGTTTCTTGACTGTGGAGGAACTATCTCCATACCCAGAATGAAGCTGCAAGAGACAACTGCATTTTATTACGCTCTTGTATTTGAAAAGCTGTTATACACTATTTAAAGACAAAACTGATGGAAATATCCTTTTTTAGAAAGGGGGATTCAGACTAATTTCTGGCGAATAGCTTCGTCATTAGTAATTAAGTGATTATTCTATACCATATATGAACCAGCATATCACTTCAATGTAGCATGAAAATTGTACATACAGCCATACAGTACATAAAAGTACCTACCTTCTTCGTTAATGCACCTGCAATCTGATGCGTACTCAAGCATGGACTTTCTCCTAGATTTTATCTAAACTATTAGATCTGGCTCATAAGATTTTGGTCTCACTTGGGAGTTTTTCTCATTTTAGGTGCTTATGTTAATTTTCTGCATTATACATTTGAAGTTTTAAGCTTCCCTAGTTTGAATAGAATTTAGTTTCCTAGTTTAAATTGGATTCCCTTGTAAGGGGTCAAATCTGATTTATGTTAGGCGTGTGGTTTTAGGGTTTCCTAATCTCTTTAGGATTCCTACTTTTGGTGAGTTTGTACATTCATCAATAAAATTCAGAATAGTTGTGTCAGATTCGCTTTAGGCGAGTTTGCTTTCGAGCACATGAATTGTTTAATTCAAAACCATTAACCCTAGAATTTGTGTTGAATCTTAACAGTGCGGGGGTTACAATGACGTCATGACTATGGGGCCCTGTGCAGGTTTTCTCAATGACGCCCAGGAATTGAACTTAGGACCTTGGGTATTATGGTAAGGCCTTAACCACTACTCCAACTTTTGTTTTTGTTTACATTAAGGAAACTAATTATATTATACTAGATTTTAGCCCGTGCGATGCACGAATTCTATTAAATTCTTAAGTTAAAATCAAACTCTTATATATACCAATTTTATTTATTAGATTAGAATAATTTTTTATTTTGGATTGTTTTTCATTTTATATTTATTTTTTAATTATGAGAATGTTTGATTTTGGATGAAATTGTATATGCGTAATATTAATAATTAATTAATAAAAATATCTACGTGGCACACTCGAATTTTTTTAATTCAAAATTAATTTTGAAATCTTATTTTTCATTGACTGAAACCATTGTATTTCCTACGTGGCGCTCTAATGTTAGATTAATGTTTGATTTTGGATTGAAATTTATTTTATTTTATTTTAGATTAGTGTTTGATTTTGGATGAATTTTATTTTAGATTTAGTTTTTTATTAGAGTGTTTGATTTTAGATGGAGTTGTATGTATTAGTAATTACTTAATTAAAATATCTACGTGGCACCTATTTAATTATCTACGTGGCACTCGATTTTTTTAATTCAAAAATAAATTAGAAATCTTATTTTTCATTGGCCGAAACCATTAGTAATCCTAGGTGGCGCTCTAATATTTCAGCAAATATGCCTCCTTTATATATATATATATATATATATATATATATATATATATATATATATATATATATATATATATATATATTTAGGTTCACATGAGAACCATCTTAAGGTGAGAACCTCTCTTATGGTGAGAACTATCATCCTCACCATTCATTATTTTGATCTCAAATCGTTAATTATTTTTTTGATCTCCCTGACAATAAACAATCACAAGATTAACAATATATACTACCCAACCGTGGTCCGTGACAACCCTAATCCCTTGACCAAATGACTGCAACGAATTGAACAAACTGGAACTCCGCGGGAATAGTAACTCAAAATCAAATTGAAATTGCAGGTGGCTACATTGGAACGAAAAGCATATAGGCATACATCCCAATATCCCATGTCCAGAACATTGAAAACTTAAATCTCCATGAACACAGTGTTTCAGATTACCCCAAATTTTGTTATAAATATAACTTCCAAATTTTGGTATTATGCCACACTAGTAAGTCAATCGAACACAAACACCATCAAAACTCATCCGCCGTTTAATCAACCCGATTTCTATCTCCTCTCTCCACCATCTCCAAAGTCCTCGAAGAACTCAGTTTTTCATGGCGTGATGCTCGCTATCACTCTCCTCCCGCAGCTAGGACTATCTTATGAATGAGTTTTATTAACAAGCTAGCTATCCAATTATTTTGAATACAATCAGATACTTAAAAAGAGAACAAAAAAACACTCGCGATATGTGCATTATTTTTTAACCGAATACGCATATTTTTTGAACTATATGTGCATATTATTTTACTCAAATATAATGGGGTGTTTCAGGGATCAAAATTATATTCACATTAAAAAAATGTAAATTTAGCTTAAAAATATACACATATAGTTCAAAAAAAAAATGCACATACAGTTCAAAACATATGCATATATAGTTCAAAAAATACGCATAAAGGTTCTCACGGTAAACAAAGTTCTCACCTTAAGGTGGTTCTCACAGGAACTTCACCCTATATATATATATATATGTATATATATATATATATATATATATTAGATTTTTAACATTTGGGGGTCTTGTTCCGTCGCTCACCTCGCACACCCTCAAAACTGCCCCTGAATCTTAAGCCTTAGACCTTAAGAGATCCTCTTTGAACCTAAATTCAAGAGCCTACCTGGTTACTTTTCACGAAATCCCTATCACCTTCAAACTCTATTCCATAAAAATCAGATAACACTCTTTAAATTCACATCACTATCTCAGGAACATAAATATACAGAAAAAGGTTATATCCTTTGGTATCAGTTAAGTTGATTAATTCCTTCCTCCTTATTGCTTGCAGCATTTGATCAAAGATGCATAGCAAGAACAGAGTCTAAATGAGGCAGGAAAACCCTCGTCCCTTAGGAAACGAAATTAAATTGACGATTTTACCTTTGTTAATTTTATAGTTATGTTAACTAATACTTAAACATAATTGATTGTTTAATCTAGACCAACCTACTATCACTTTAGATTAAAAGTTTTAATCCCACAGTAGAAGAGTTGTAAGAGAAATTACTTGATGGTATGAATGTTAAAAGCATGCAAACAGTATGGGTTAAAATGGGAAAAACTAACAAACCTATCTGGTATGGGCAAAGGGGGTACATACAAGAGCATTACTCCGTACATGATAACAAAATTTTCAAGTGCTTGCAAATCTATTGATAATCTTTTGATGAATATAGTTTTAAGGATAAAATTCAGTTTTGGGGCATAAAATAAGCAACAGTAACTCTCAGTTACAACATGGCCCTTCTAGCCTATAAAAAGCTATTGAACTCAACGCAGTCAAAAAAATATTGAATAAATAGACTACGGATCTAGCCTTTTCAGGTAGCAGGAGGTCACATAACATATACCAATTCTCTTTTATGTATTGATGAATGCAACTGATGTTCTTTTCTTGAAGGAGAATGCAACTGATGTCTAAGTATATTAAGCCTGAATTAAGATAGCAAGATCATTTAGAAAAAGCAAGGATTTGAATGTTTTGGCGTGATGATTGACACACAAATGCAAATTTGAGTTACCCTTACTGCCTGTGACTCAATAATTTGAAATTATTACCTGTGACAGAAAATATTATCTTTTAACTAGTATTGTGTGGTTTTTGGAGACACTCAAGAGTCATGACACCAAGAAAATGACGTCCGACATCAACATGAATCACTCAGAAAACCTTAGCATATTAATCAGGCAAATGGTGTTACTGAAGGGAAATGCTTTGAAGACATTGGTGTGTTTGTGTAGGAAGCAAGGTTTCTAAATCGGTAACCTGCAAGTACATCTCTTCGGATATTATGATAAAGGTTATGGGGCTTAGGATTTAGCATGAAAAACATTGTATTAGTTGACATTTTCAGCCTCCCTATATGTCCCTGGAGGGGTCCAAAGGGACCCCCATTATTTGGAAAAAAAATCTGTTAAATTAATATTGAGGTAATTAATTGCACTTGAATATTTAATGCAGTACATTATTAATTAACTTGTAATGTAGACCAGTGAAATGTACTTGTAGCTTAGTGGTTCCTTGATTTTTATGCTTCTTGGATCACCTGGGTTCGAATCCTAGTAAGAGTGAACATATTTTTTTTTTCGCTTTTTGCCTTTACTTGTCCTTCTATTAATCTTCTAAATTTTTCATCTTTTTTTTCACCATTTTGTTGGTCGTTTTTTCTTTATTCATTTTTTTATATGATTCATGATTTTTCTTTTACAAAAATACAAAATATTAGTAGTGTTACTTTTTTCTTCAAAATAATTTTGTAATTGGCATAGTATATATAAGTAATTTATTTTATACTCTATTTTTATATACTTATAGTTGCATGTTTTTTGAACTTGTAAGAGGCCTAATTATATAATAGTGTAATTCCCCCATACCTTGAAAATGATATTCCTATTTTTTTGTTGGTGTCGTTTTGTGCAATTTTCAACGACAATTGTAATAAAAAAAATATACTTCAAAGTATGAAAATTTGTCGTATACACTCTTTTTTTCCCATTTTATTTGAAATCGCGTCAAGTTAACCCTGTAATTTGGATTAGGTGTTGATTTATATTATTATGAAACCCCAAAATTAAACTTCCTAAATCATCCACATATTTTATTATAGCGCTTATAATATTTTAACTACAAACTTTCAACTTTAAGTGCCTAAATGAGCATATACGAGAATTATAAAGCAAATTATAAATTTTTTTGGACCCCCATTTGTAAATTCCTGCATCCGCCCCTGCTCCCTAAGTCAAAGTGACTCTATCTTCAGATAAATGACCTTCCAAAAGAGAATCAAGAATGTCAGGAGAGCCAAGGATGAAAACACCTTGACCATCAGGCTGTTTACGCTTTACATAAACCACAAGTCTGATAAATATAACATTAATAGTGCATAAGTAAAAAAGGACTGCTCAGGTGTAAAGTTACTCACAGCCATAATGTGCTCAGAAAGCCGTTTATCCATATGTTCATCGGGTCTATCCAGCAATATGAAAACCAAATCAAACCGTGAAAGCAGGGGGGAACTCATCTTCAAGTTTTCGTTCACTGTTTTAGCGCGGCTGGGAAAACCACATTTCAGATAGGTGTTAGAAAAACAAACATTTTGCGATGACTTATAAATTATATCTAAACATGTAGCTTGCATAAACTCTACTTCTATTTTGTTGTACAAGTACCAAGAGACTCAGTAACCCAGATATTTTCTTTATATTGAAATTGACTTAGGCATTTAGGCTAATGCAAAAATAAGATGCGGAAAATAAAATATGTAGTAGTCATTATCACAGCTGCAGAAACATATTCATGCCTTCCCATAATATATTTTGATTTCCCAATCGTTTACAATCCTAAATTTCAAAGAGGCCATATGACTTGAAAGGCTCGTGATTAGGTTGCATCATCCATATGCTTCAAAGTAAGTAATGACTAATGAACAAACATAATTAAAGATATACTTGTAATGGCCACCAACAGGGTTTGCTGCAGCTAAAATAGAAGTGCGTGCTGACAGACTCGCCACAAGTCCCGCTTTCGCAACAGAGACACACTGTTGCTCCATTGCTTCTAAGAGAGCCTAGTACACAGACCATAGAACAGTCACATAAAGCTAACATGGATCACCATACAATCTGAAATGGGAAAAAAGTGACTGGGGGACCAAAGATTCAACTGTAGAGCTAACACTCAGGGAACCTGATGTTCTGCAGACATCTTGTCAAATTCATCAATGCAACACAGGCCGCGGTCTGCCAGGACAACAGCGCCTACAACAATTAGACAGTCACTTTCAGTTTCAGCACAAGCATACTTCATATACACAATGCAAATGAAACAATTTAAAACATATAATGAGAGTCAAGTAGGTACAGTAAAATTATTCATCCCCTGTATACGGAATTGTATGTAAAACTTGCAGTAATTTTTTATACACATTTTTGCGGGGAAGTCTCTAAAAGTCCTGCTTAAGGACGGGCAGGCAGCGAAGCTGGTCTTGGGTTGGAGAGGAGAAGTATCCAATCCCATATACTAACTGAATGATGACTGATTGAGAAACTTGCCGACAATCATTCAAAAGGTAACAGGTCGGCAAATGATTACATTGTAGATTGTGTCAATTTTGGTGGCTAGAATGGAGCACATTTAGACTTTGTGAAATAAACAAGTCGAACTTGAGCAAAACTCCTTTCAAGCAGCTATCAGGGAATTTATTCTCTAGAGGGAGAGTATTGGTCAATTATTTTGAATTGTTTTTTCTTTATTCTGTTTCTTAAGACAGGAAATTTTGCAAGTCAAATAATCAAGATCAAATCAGAGCATTATTAATGACAGTCTGACAAGATGAGGATGTCGTACAGAATATGCTACAATAATAGGAGAAAGCTAACAACATGGTGATCTGCAATAAGAAGTGTTGCTGTATTGAAAATAAGAAGAAATTGAGGGCTAGATATCTTAAACACCTAGACAGAACACAGAAGGGACCCATATATGGATATGTTAAAAAAATCAAATAAAGGGGCGGCAAGGGAAGGTGCAAAACTAAGAAGAATAGGAGAGAAGTGGGCATCCTGATACATCCTTATAGAGGTCATGGTCCAGATAGGAGGTGTGCCTCCCCTTTTCCCCTTTCCCACACCCACTTATCTACAGCTAACCCTCCAACGCTACATGTTTACTATCGATTTTACTATTGTAGAATATCCTCCACTAATTTCAAGAACGTTTTTTCTAGGGACTGGTTCTTTTGAAAACAGCCTCCCACTAGTATTGGCTGCTTAACTATATGAAAAACTAGGCATTAGGAAGTCTGTCGCTTGACCTCCCAAAAGCTTCCATTGTCGTTTAATAAACAATTGTTGGATCAGAGAAAACTGAGTTCAACAGTAAGTTTTCATCACCATGAAAATCACTGTTTACACCCATTCAGATTTGTTCTTTCACAACCTTCTGTAATTTGCAGATCACCACAATTCACAAACATTAGTATTGGACTTATACAAGTATCCGTCCATCCAATGTTAATTGGCATCAAGAAAACTGACATTCAAAATGCATCTCAAGCTGAAGTTCTCCTTTAACCCTTCTAGGGTAAGACACAGCATGTTGACTTCTAACGGATGAAGAAGAATGTTACGACAATTTCATCGCACACCTTATTTTGGTATTTCTTAGGGTTCTATAATGAGAACTATGAGTTTCCAGTGTCTCCCACCAAAAAACATAAATTCGTCAAGTCCAGCATTCCATTGCACGTAAAGGGATGAGATACCAATGGAATAAAGGATATATACCACTCATAAGAAAAAGGCTAAAGAGTTAGTACCAGCCTCAAAAGCATAGTCACTTGTCATGCGGTCCTTTACAACAGCTACAGTAAGGCCAGCATTAGTGGTAGCATTTCCACACACATAAATACCACGTGGAGAAACAGCAGCTGCAGCTTGAAGTAATTGGCTCTTTCCCAATCCAGGATCACCTGAGTATACAAAATTTAGTTTAACTCCTACATAGTAATCTAAAGTTTCAAATTCAAGGTTAAAATAAAAAATGCATTAAGAGATTATACTCAACTATCATTTCAGAAATATGGATAAGAGACTGTGCATACCAACTATAATCACATGAATATCTCCTCTGACAGGTACCTTATTCTGATCCATGGAATGTTTGCGCACCCCACCAAAGAGAGCCAAAGTTATTCCCGCTGTACATAGAACAGCCAAGGATTGTAACTTAAAACCTTCAGAGCAATTAAAGATTGATGCAAGTACTTTATGCAGGACTATCTTTCCGTTGAGGGATGATACATCATGCACAGAAAGTGACTTTGGAGTCAATACCCAGGGGCTTTTTCTAATGTTAATGTCATGTGTAGGGGTAAACTGGAGAAAATGCTACTAAAGAGTCAATATGGCAGATACAAGATAAAACAAGCACATAATAGGCCAATACAGATTTACAACCGATTTGACAAATACGAAATCAAAACACATCAATCACGACTCTTAATGCGACATCACAATAAAGTACGATTTTGGTCTTAATTGATGCAATTATAATAGATCTATATGCACGCGATGCGTGCTTTAAATTTCAAAACACATGTACAAAAACCATTTTAAAAGAGTACATAAAAAGTAAGGGCGTTTTAGGTATTTTAGATGGACACAAATAACCACCAATTTCAAAGATAGGGGTGGGGTGGGTGGGGTGGGGGAGGGTTAGTTTGGCATATGCCACCTTCATACTATTAAGGGTTAACAGACTCTTCACTCGACTTTGAGATCACAGTTTTCCAACTTAGGCCATTGTTTTTTCTCACTACTTATTGTGAGTAATACATAAATTTTATCTTGCCAAGTTACCTACCTGAGGTAGAGCTAGCAAGAAAACATTCACAATGAAAACTATTAGATATATAACAAACTAATGGTTAAAGCTAACAAAGATTGACCTTAAAGCCAAATACGAAACGTTGTTCTGGAGATAGGGTGTATGATTCTTATGGAGCATCATACAATATCATGTCATCTATTTTACAAAAGGCATTTTCTTAATATGACTCTAACATGCAACATCTCCCTTAGGGGAAATATGTGTTGAAATAAAAATATAAGAGAAGAGAGGGGAGAAAGAATAGCAAAAATCAGAAATTAATTGCTCTATTCAACTCACATATGAAAAGAAAACAAATCTATTTCAATAACCTAAGCAACAATTAAACGTCCTAATATGTTGCAACTAATTCCCATCATCGTGGGATAACTCCCCACTAACTTATTTGACTATTTAACAACCCACTACTTTGAAGGAATCTCAAGAATATGGCACTACATCATATAATTGTATGGATATACTCCCTAAAACTCAAGCACATAATAATTATAAGTTTAGTGATAAATAAATTAAAAAGTGCGAGAGGTTATTGGAGCTTTGATGAAGCTCCTAAAAGTTGATTTTGCTTCTTCAAATGTTTGGGAGCAAGAATTAATGCATTGGCAAGCACATCGTTCTCGACAAGATCCAAATAAAAAATATGATGAAGCTAATAGAAGCAACTGACGGTGGAATTTGGCTTCATGAAAAGTCAAACAAGTGGTGGACCTAGATGCTTTGGCGATAAAAATACCGTGTCCAAAAGGTACTTAGTAAGGAGACAACTTTTTGTATATTTCCCTCATCCACTTAAATAATCTTCTTGTATTCCTTTTTGAGATGTCTACAAAAAAAAATCTTATTACCTCCGTTGTATAATGTTCTTTACATTGTGCTTTATACTCTTTTTTGACATGAAACTTTATTATTCTACCCTTCTTACCCCACAACATTTACAAATTTCCACTCGATTTCTCTTACTTTATTCATTTTTTGTCTTACACCCACCCACCTTTTTACAAATATATCTTACTTTATCCATATTTCATTATATTTACCCACCTTTTTACACACTTCCTCTTTTATCTTAATATTTGTGCAAATAGTAACTATAAAGATCATTTTGAAACGGAGTAGTATTACTTTAAATAGAATTTTCACCCACTCAACCCATGTGATGTGGTCCCATGGAATTAAAACTCGGTCGTTCCGTTACATCGGCCGTTTTGTAACGTGTGTTGGATTTTTAATTCCGTGGAACCCCGTTACGTAATGATGCACAAAAAACATGTTTTTCTCCCCGCGGTCGTCCGTTACGTTATGGTGACTCGGCGCGTACGACGATTTTTGCCCGTTAGGCCGCTACACCGTTCTTTTACACAAATTGGCCAAAAATATTTTAGTACTCCATCAGTTTCTAAATAAGTGTCCTATTTGGAATAATGCGCCGGGATTAAGAAAATTGAGAAGTGTGTAAGACAAATGATTGGGAGTATTTTTTTGGCGAAAGGATAAGTAGATAATTGTTTATTGATAAAGTACAAATAAAAGTGGATGTGGGGATGGAAATGGGAAAAGTGTTGAATATGTAAGAAAAAACAATCATGATTTATGGAAAAGTGGGAAAAATATATATCCAAAAATGGAAAGTGAACACTTATTAGGGAACGCCATAAATATAAATAGGACACTTATTTAGGAACAGAGGGAGTAATTAGTTATGTACTTTATGAAACATGATATTTCGAGTGGTTATTTGTTCATAAAATATAATACACACTCATATTACCATAGATTTGGTTATACTGGGTTGATATAATACTTTTTAAACTTAAAATGTAAAATAAGGCTTAGACATGCTAATGTGAATTTGTCGCGATCCGTTCTATTCATCCGTTACAAGCAGTTTCCGCGACAATGTGACCGTTACCGCGAACACGACCACATCCACGGTTTTTTTCTATGTGTGGTCCCCTCCACTAACATTCTTTCTCTCACAATCTCACTCCATATTATATGTCTTATGAGTCCTCTTACCCCAAACTACTTTTTGACCAATTCATTTATTTTTATTTCACATTATCTACCAAAAAATTCCACCCACCCTACTAAATTCCTTAATTTGCATGTCCAAACCTAACATGAAGATGGTTTATAAACGGAGGGAATATATATGTGGATGATAGGTGTATTATGGGCAAGTTCATCAAGATGTGAAGCGAAGTGTGCATTTGTGTAGAGTGTACAAAACAGATAAGTGTGAGGGAGCAAGTGTAAGTGAGGTGAACAAAATATAAGTTGTGACGGTTTTTTTGATTAGCGAAGTAGCATTGTTAACGCCAGAAACATGTGTAGTCTATCCTAAAAAAACTTTGTTGTAAAGATGTATTTTGATGGTTTCCATTGTACTCCCTTAATATTTATGTTGAAGTTCCATGACTTCCATCCATGCAGATCTGGACCTTGGTTTTGTCTTGTTGGTAATGGGGGGTTTTTCTTGTAAAACATTGTGCGTTGTTTTTATTATTATATCTTTTCGTTTTCTTCCCGTTATTGAGTGTCGTTGTTTCACCAACAACAATGTACATGATTTACTTACCTTTTGAAAAAATAAATGGAAAAGAAGTTAACAGTCCCTAAATCCTAAAATTTTCTCTCATAAGTCACGCTTCAGCCATAAATACAATGAAGCATTGAAGCCAGTGATAGTTCTCGAAATAAATAAATATTTATAAATCCAAGGCATATATAATTCTTTGTTTATGTGTAATAAGATTGATTTCTCTAATTCATTCCCACTAAAAAGCACATTTGAAACAAATGCTTAGTGTAATTTCAAGACAAAGAAATCATTAGTGGTCCTTAAAAAGGTACAAAATTGAGGGCTGACCAAGACAAGAACAAACTTTTAAAGTTGAAACTGAAAGTCTATTAAAAGTATTTTTTTCTGCTTTTCATCATAAAATTAAAAATAAAAAACAACTCATTATGTTGTATTTTAATTTACGTTTGTTATTGCACGATCAGTGACTTGATTGCCTCCTAATCAAAGGTCTTGTTGATATAACCTCTCTGCAATAGCAAGGTGAGGTTGAAGTGTTGGCCACAGTCTGATTCTCTCAAACCTCCCCCCACCCCGCTCCCTCTTAAACTGTCAAAACCTTAATGATTCATGAATCATGAGAGGCACTTTGATAATGAAATGTACACTGCAAAGCAGCTCCTTAAACTTCCATAGCATTCAGTAGAATCTCTATAAGCTACTCCCTCCTACCAGAAATTACAGCCACATATTGTCCGTAGAAAAAGTAGTTTTAACTAGTAATTAGTTTGCTCCCCAAAATACCCAGAGTTGCCAAGATTGAATAATGAGGTAAGGATGTAAATGATCCAACTATTACAGAAGGTAATTTTGTACATTTATTCCATATTTCTAACAATGTAATTTCATATGGAGGGAATATTGTGTATCTATAATTTTTGTGATCACTCCTTACTTAACAGTTTCTTTTAAACTTGGTAAGCGAATGGGAGCGCATTTGTTTCAAATCTTAAGGTTTGGGGGGTTTGGTTTCCTTGAAGCACCTCATGATTGCAGTAATATGTGGTTGGGATAGGAGATCCCTCCAGCTCCCCCCCCACCCCCCCCCCCACCCCAAATACAAGGCCATCCAAGTACAGCCCCTAGCCTACCCTAGATTGGAACATGTAAAGGGACTCGTCTTTCCCTCATCAAAATATTTAATTGCCTAAGAAGTCTCCAGTTGGTCCCTTTCCAGCAATGCAGCAACCTTAACATACTTATAAGGCCTCAGCAAGAGAGCTCATGTTTCAGAAGGCGGCCCTTACATTTGAAAAGAAAATGCTAGTAAACATGAGAGCATAAAAATGGATATGTAGTCTTTACATTAAGAAAGCAGTTTATTATATATATCCAATAAAAGATAGGCAGTTGATAGACAAAAACTCTGAAACTATATGCGGTTGCAGATGCTAAAGTACAATGTTAGAATACAGATCTCTTTTTGCAATAAGCAAAAACTTTCATATATCAACTTTACAGTGCTATAATTAAATTTGAAGAACATGTGAAAGATGCACTACAGTTCTTCAACACAGAAAATAGGAGTGGAAGCTTACCCTTAACAAGTTCGTGACCATATATAGATGGACAGATAGACTGAATCATTTGACGGAAGACGTCTGGACCATGTTCCTCATTAAACTTCACAATGAATTCCAAATCCCTTGGCGAAAATGAAAATAAGTCAGACATCTCAGTTGCTCTAGCATCAGCAGTAGTGTACTCAGAATCTTCTGGAATAGACAGTGATTTGGAATTTGTTACAGAGACTGCTTCCAGATATAAATAGTATAATCCTTGATGCTTGCTTTTTGATTTACCTGGAAAAGTTATGTGTCCACGGTTGATTTGTGTACTACTTGTAATATGCAAGGAACATGAAACGGTTAAATTTGTTCAACTAATACAGAAAGTCATTTGCCAAGTGCTACTGAGCATGTAACTACAAGATCAAATAGGGCGATAATGCAAGCTGAACTGTAACTGAATCTCAGATTGAAACTGAAAAAGTGAAGAGTTGAAATAAGATTGAAAAGTTGATATTCATTAGGTGTTATTGATTTAATCAAGCCAAACCCTAACTAAAGAAAGTTGAGCTGAGAAAGAAGAACTTTAGAGAAGACATGATATAAGAATGTAATATCTATGAAATATCTCATTAGCTGGTAGGATCAGTGAGAAGGACAACCATAAAAGTGCACACACAGGCCAATATTAAACACTTATTTCTCTAAGTTTCCTGCATTACTTTGCTGTACCTCCTCCAAGGTCCATGTAATTGTTAATTTGCCTTATAATTCCAGTAACTGTCACCACATCACCAGGGATACAAACATCAACAAGATCTTCAGTAAGTTCACATTCTACTGTGCGAGGGACCCGGCCTTCTTCGTGATTTTCGGGTTTCAGAAGCTCCTGCAATCTAGAGAACATACTATGTCAGATTGTAGCTCTTACTACTGTGTACAGAAAACAATATCTTCCCTGTGTTCTTAAATGATATCAAATCTTTTTGTTCTAGGAAGTCCAGGTTCTCCAGAAAAAATGCCAACTTGCAAACAGTTACTTTAATTTCTTAACATCCAATACTTTCCTTAAGTTTAGAAAAAGCAATTGACATGACAGATGATTCAACCACTACCACACAGGTCAAAATAGAGTTAGTCAGTTAGATTACTTCTCCTAAACAGTATAATGAAATCCCACGTGAATATTCATTTTTAACTGATCATTTAAATTTAAACACCTCTATGGTTATAAAGAAATACTTGTTTGCAATGAAAGGAATGTTAATTATCTACACACATACGTTATAGAGGAACATAGTTCGCAAACAGGAGAAGGCTTGCCTTATTTTCTGAAAATCAATGGACTGTGCAGTAGGCCTAATTGGCACAAACGTTTTTCCTTTGCAGCAACGCATAATACAAGTTGCCGGGGGAGAATATTTCCCATCAGGGAAAAAACGTATTATGTCAGCTCCACACTGTATGCATTTGAAGGTCATCTGCATCACCAGTGGTCTAACGGTGCTGACCTTTACAGCAGTACCACGCACAGATACCAGCCTGTCTACCATCACATACCCAGATACAAGTAATCAATTTCTTTCGTCTTGAACTAGAATACTAGACTTCCAATTTAGGAATAATTTAAAATTTCATTAAACACTAAGCAACCAAAAAATTTGACTTTACCAATATAAGCTGCTTTTAGGTTCCTCAAAGCAATCAGTGATTCAGGGTAGTTATGAAGCCGGATATTTATTTTCCCATGAGATTCTAACTTGCTTTTCTCTTGGAAAGATGTAACCTGCACTAGTAGAAGAGTGTACCAATAATACAGAAAGATATTAGAAAAGCATCAGAAATGTTTTCAAAAGTGAAACAAGAATAGGCTACTTGAAGAACTTACTGCATTCTGAGATTCCATACCTTATGAATGGCAGCACCCATGCATAGAAGAGCTTCTTTGGGATAGTCTTCCAAATTAACATAGAAACACTCGAGATCACATATCTTTCTGAACTCTTGAAAGTTGAGTTGTAAAGAAAACGTGTCATCTTCATGCTTTACCTAACCATTGCATTTCTACATCAAATCTTTTTGATAATTAAGAAAAAAAAGATTTTAAAAAAAAAAACCAGCAAGTCAACATTTAAAAGATTCAAAATCAGCAAACTATTGGCGACAAGGTCAAGCAGTAAGTCTCTGAATAATCTGAATTTGCATTACTAAGAGAGTAAGAGAGATAAACTGAGTAATAAGGATGCCATTAGGCCCATTAAAAATGTGCTCCTATTTGAGTCTTCCACTTTTCAACCAATAGCTGGCTGAAGCAGACTGAGATACTGCTATGAGCATAACATACAGTTCGTATGACGTAGCCAGTGCCCACTGTCAATTCATACAAGAAATGTACGCATCACCAAATCTCATCAAAAGTTCAATGCACCCTACTGATAAGTAAAACAAATTGCTCCAGACCCCTTATCAAGAACTACCAGAGTAGCACGTTCAGAATTTCAGATGGAATTCAAGAATATCAAATTGGGAAGAGAGGCTATCAAATCCTAGCAATGAGGTTGTAAACAACCTATAAGCTTAAGATTTGACTTTTAGATATCCGAGATATCAACGTCAAGACTGTAGACTAAAATGTGTAGGACGATGGATGATACAGATGTTAACTTAAAAAACACAGAAAAGATGGAGAAAGAAAGATGTTTTATGTAAATGGTTCCGATGGAGCCAAAGATTCCTTTGTTCTTTTGGATGTGGGATGTAATGGACTAAATCAAAATGGCTCATAATACCTCTTCGGTTCATTTCCATGAAGTAGAAGATAGTCGTCCTGTTGTCGTTCCGTTATCGCTTTTGGGTCAATTGGAAACAACCTCTCTGCAATTGCAGGGGTAAGGTTGCGTACGTCCGACCCCCCCTTACCCTGCTTCTTGCGGGAGCCTCTTTGAGGCAATGGGGTAATGATAATGATAATGATAATCATAATGATGAATGATTAGAAGTTAGTTATCAATTTCCACATCACATAGCTGTTATATGTTTTCAGATGTTTAATCATTATATGCTCTCATAAGGCAGTTAATCCTAATAGACTAGGCCCACGGCTTAAGTTCTCTATCTAGATTGGATAAGAGATAATGACAAGAACTTGAACTTACATCTTTAACGCAAAATATCTTTTCTACATGCTGCTAAAATAGTTTATGCTTCTCAACTCTGATTGAATTGCAGCAAGGACATCATCTAAAAAGTTCCCATTTAAACGAAATTGTTATAACTCAATCAACATGTATTTGTTACAAACAATCAGTCCACCTCTCTCACCACCACGAAAATACGAGAGGGGCAAAATGGGATAAATATTAGTAAACGAAAGGAAGAGGAAGGAAGGGAAAGGAAAAGAAATGAAGAGAAGCGAAAGGAATTTAATTTAATTTAATTTTCCAATGTTTGGTTTAATGAAAGGAAATGAAGGGGAGAAAAACGAAATTTGATTGACAACTTTTATTTTGGAGGAATGGAAAGTGAAAATTTTGTAAAAGGGCTTTACTCTCACTTCCCTTCCTTTCCTATCAAATCTCATACTCCCTCCGAATCTAAATGTTATTCCCGTTTCCTTTTTTAGTGTCCCAAAATAATCTTCCCATTTCTTTTATTTCCTTTTTAATCTCTTCCTTGTAATTTTAACTTTGTAATTCTATTGGTTTATCAATAAAAAAACCTTGTAGTCTCAATGGTTGGTTTAAGTTTGGATGGATTAATGAGTTGTCATTTTTATTCCTTAAATTCTATTGGTTCAACTATTTTGTTTTCTTGTGAAAATGGAATCAAAAAGCAACAATTCCCCATAAAACTACATTAATAATAGTTAATCCTATAATGTTTCTTTTTCCTTAATATCCGCGTAAAATGACAAACGGGAATAACATTTAGGTTCGGAGGGAGTACCATTTATTAAACAAAACATGGGAACATAATTAAAAAACAAAAGGTCTTGCGCGCACAAGGTGCACAATAAATTTATTGTACACCAAGATAACTTTTACCCCTTTTCTCGTAACTTTAACCTAGTTTTGATTAACTTTTATATTAGTAAAAAAAAGTTGATAGAAATGATTAAATGATTAATTTTATACATTATAAGTGATTTTGAAGAAATAAGTTTTACTAAAATGAAAAAATTAATCACTTAAAAATAGACAACTTTTACATATATAAGCTTAACTTTTAAGCATTTTGAGTTAACTTTTACTTCGGTGTACAATATTTATTGTACACCCATTGTAAATAAGAATTTGTGATTAAAAAAAATACCATTTTCTTTCTTTTCTTTCCTGTCAAATCCCTTCAACCAAAAAGGGCCTAAACTGAATTTATATTACTCCGTACTAAGAAAGAGATATTTAAATGTGTGCTTGTGGAGCTCGGTTGCACAGCAAACCGAAGGCATAAATGTTTCGACATATCACCATCATACCTATTATTCAACCAATCCTTGCCTCATTGAGATTTCAATATCTCATTATACTTTAGCAGAACAACTTTACAATGAACTTTACTGGACCTTCAAACAGTTCAAAGTTTACAGTATAAAGAGGCATTGTTCACATCTAATACAATTGAAAGTCTGAAAAAAAAAATACCCGAACCAATATCTAAAACATATTTCACCTGTAAAGTGTTCAAATGAACAAATTGATAAATACATTTCCATAATTTCAAGCAATAGCATCCCGAAATATATATAATTGGCCGCAAAAGTCGAAAAAAGTAACACTAAATCATTGATTAAGCAATAAATTAGGGCATAATTGTAAAGATGAGTAACCTAACCATTAAAATGCAACATCGGCATGATTAAACAAATAGGATGGAATTAAATGGAAAATTATAGAGAATAGACGAAACCCTACCTGAGAAACAAGATGGTTGCCGCGAGGAGTAGCGAAGAAGCACACAAGCTTAGAGATGAGTATGTATCTCCAATCTTGAAAGGAGAGCTCAATTTGGGGGAAATATATAGGCCATATGTGCAAGAGATCGCAACATGGCTCTGCTGCGGAAGGCCTTTGCATCATTGTCATTACTATGCTTTCGCCGCCACCGCCGTCCATGCGAGTATGCAACTCTGTCTCTCCAACCTCCGTAGGTATCAGTATTGAGTAGCGTAACTGCTTAACTGACTGACTACAGAGCGAGCTCCCCTCTCATTTCCGGCAATCTGGCGGGAAATGCTAAAGACTGGAGGATTTTGTAGGACTTTTGGCGGAAAACCAATATGGCCATATGGGTGTTTGGGCAGGAGTGGTGGGTGGGGTTGCGGAAGAGTTTTTTTTTAATAAATTAGAGGTTTGACTTTTACAAAAAGCTAATTGAGAGTATTTGGTTAGGAGAGGATTGGAAGAGAGGTATGAGGGATAGGAAGTTTTTGTAATTAGAGATTTGAGAGGATAAACGTCAAATTAGTACCTAGTCTTAATATTGCCTAAAATTACAACTCTTACCAACCATTAACATTTCCCACTAAAAACATTATTCACACATTAGCCTTCCTCGTCTGGCCTTTATTTTTCTCTTTCTATTCACAACTTTCACAACTTTGTATCCATGTAAATTTTTATTTTTTTTTGTACTTTTTGATTCTAATTGAGTATAGAATTTTAGTGTCTTTACAAGTTAAATTCAGAATTTTGGTTTTACATTAGCCTCTTTCATCTGATCTTCATTTTCGTCTTACTTGATGTTCGAATGTTCAATGTATTTGTTATACTAGACTTGTGTATTGTATTAAACTTTATATTATAACTTTTAAACGCTTATAAACTATTGCAATCATGCTTGTAATATTATTGGTAATATTTCTCTATTTGCAAATCAAGAATTTATATATTTAAAATTTTAATTTAAAAATATATATATATTTAAATATACTTGTTTTATTTATTCAATGCTTATTCAAGAAATAAAAAGAAAATGATCATCACAATAAACCATTTGTCTAATATTAATAAGAAACAAAGTATTAAATAACAAATTGTGACAATATCCTTAATAGTCATTTACCATATTAAACAGCTAACAACTATTTTACCAAATATTTTTACATAAACAACTAATTCAAATATCTAGTTAACCCAGTTAATACAAACAGCTAACGATTAGTCAAACTAGGCAGCTATCTAATAGCTAACAACTTCTAACCAAACTAGCTAAAAAGTTAATTAACTTAAAATTTTAGGTGACATTATAGCTAATTTGACTTGCCATTTTGGGAAGAAAAGGGTCTTCCTCTCCCTTCCCCGTTTCCCTCATTACCCCTTACTCATTTTCCCAAATCTCGAAGGGAACCGAGACAAAATCCTTTTCGGTGTTCTTGAGAAGCGAAAATACAATCATCCATTTCACAAGGTAATCTCTCTTCACTCCACCTTCATCTCTAATGGAAGACACCATTTTTACATTTTAGCCTTCTTATTTTAGTTATTAGTTACTTTTTTTTTTTTTTTGGTATACTTCATTTACCATCTCAAGATTGAAACGTTGCTTTTTTTTTTTGTTTCTTAATCTTACTGATTAGGCTGTAGAAATGCAACTCAACGTTGTTTCTGACGACCCTTGTTCGGAAAATGTCGTCAGTACAGAATTGAATGGTGTGCCTGATGTTCCTGTGGATGAAACCCTAGTTCAAGAAGAGGGTTTGAGGGGGAAGAGAGAGTCTGAGGGTATGAAGGTTGATTATGTTTATGTCGGGGACGGGAATTGGAAGGCGGTTTCGGAGCATTTGAGTGATAGAGGAGAGGCTAGCGGTTTAAAGGGTGAAATAGGTTATGTGAATGATGCTTGTGTTAAGAAGGAAGGAAAAGATTTAGGAAAGAATTTCGTAGCTGTTGAGGGTGTAATTAATCAGGATAATCCCATTAAGGCGAATATCAATTCGTTTGCACAACAGTTTTTTCTTAGTCCTGTTAATGTGGATAGAAGTGGTAAAGAAGTGGAGGCAAAGAAAACTGTGGAGAACCGATCAGTTGAGGTTAAAAGTCAGGCTGCCACGAGTGAGAAAGAGGACTGTGGGGTTGATGATGATGGAGGAGGGTTTTCCAATCATAAGGGAGTGAGTCTTGTTGTTGATTTAGACAAGTGTATCAGAAATGATAAGAAAAAGGGGAAAAAGAAAGGTGGGTTTTGTGCATCAGATTTGGTTTGGGGCAAAGTGAAGAGCCATCCTTGGTGGCCGGCACAGATATTTGAATCTGGGGATGCTTCGGAGAAGTCTAGAAAATATTTCAATTCAAAGGGTTATTTTGTGGGTTACTTTGGGGATCAAACTTTTGCTTGGAATGACGAGACAAAGTTGAAGCCTTTTGCCCCGAATTTCTCCCAGATGGTGAAACAGACTCGTATGGATGCTTTTCGACATGCTGTGGATTGTATTTTGGTTGAAACCTCTAGGCGGGTAGAGTTCGGTCTCTCTTGTCATTGTATTGTTGACGAAGTTTACAACCAATTAAAAACTCAGGTTGTTGAGAATGCTGGAATCCTTGAACAATCAAGAGTTCGAGAAGGAGGTGACAGATTTTTTACTGCATCATCTTTTCAGCCGGTGAAGTTTCTTGATTATGTAAATGATTTGGCACAAGGGCCACATGCTGATGTTGACCGACTTGAACACGTGATAGCCCGAGCTCAAATGGCAGCCTTCTATAGATGGAAGGGTATTTATCATCTAGCCGAATTTGGATCCCTGATAGGGTATGTGAATAATGAGGCTGATGCTCCGGTCACTGCTGACAAAGAGAAGTGTGAAGTGATTGCTGATGGCAATCTTCCACCAATAACCATTGAAGAAGATGATATCAGGCCTCAGAAAAGGAAGAAAACTTCCAGTGATGGTGGACAATCGACTAAAAAAGCCAGGTGCTTCTCTGACTTGATAGGTAAGAAGGGCTTACAAAAGAAAGATGACAAGGAAACTAAAGGAAAATCTGGCAGTAAACCCATCTCACCTTCTGCCAGGAGACGAAAGGAGATCAAAACAACTAAAGAATGCAGTCCCTTGGAAACAAGTATCCAATTTAAAGACACAAAACCGTCTTATAAAGTCGGAGAAAGCATTCTAAGAGTTGCTGGTCAATTGAGTCAGCCATCGCCTTTACTTAAACTTGATTTGGCATCTCATGGGAAGAAAGATAAAGGTAACAGCAAGCAATGCAGCAAAATCACTTCTAAGTATGCTTCTCTTGATGTAATTCTTTCCGAGCTACACTTGGCTGCTATTGAACCTCTCAAAGAACTCAGTTTGTTGAGTAAGATGGTCACTTTCATTTCCGATTTTAGAAATTCAATTGTCCCTGACAGTGAGCTCTTGCAGAAGCACGAGGAGTCCGGAAAGGAAGGTACAAGTAGCAGTGATAAGGAAGGACTTTACGAGTCAGGACCTGCTGAAATTTGCAAAGAAGAGTATTCTTCTGCTACCAAGTCTAAATCAAAGGCACCCGAGTCTGAAATTACGACACTATCAGACGTCGAAGCTGGAGAAGATGTCAAGTTGAGCAACAAAACCATCAAAGTCCTTGAGCAACAAACTTCCTTGAGTGATGTCAAGTTGCCTGTAGTTGAGCCTGATCATTCCGAGGTAGATGGAATATCTGTCTGTTCACAGGAGATAGGCTCTACAGTTTCATCTTCTCAGCAGCATTGTGGATCTGAAAATGGTACATCAGAAGGGGGTCAAGTGGATGAGAAAATGCAGCAGGAAGATTCACCAACAGCTTTAACTCTGAAATTCACTGACATGGATTCTATGCCTACAGAAACCAAGTTAATTAATGTTTTCAGCCACTTTGGTTCCTTGAAGGAATCGGAGACTGAAGTAGTGGCCAAAAAACTATGTGCCAGGGTGGTGTTCAAGAGACGTTCTGATGCTGAAACAGCCTTCAGTAGTTCTGGGAAGTTTAAGATATTTGGACCTTCACTTGTTTGTTATCGGCTTAACTATGCGCCATCTCCACGCAAATCTCCATGCAAATCTCCATCTGTTGATGCTAAGCGTAGAAAGAAAGATTGAACATTTGTACAAGGAAATGCAGCTGGATGCTTAAGTGATATCGCTGTCTGTACCAGGGTGGTGTTCAACAGAAGTTCTGATGCTGAAATATCCTTCAGTAGTGCAGGAAAGTTTAAGATATTAGGTAATTCAGTAGTGCAGGGAAGTTCTGATGCTGAAACAGTCTTCAGTACCTTTACATGTTTGTTGTCGGCTTAACTATGCGCCATCTTCACGCAAATCTCCATCTGTTGAAGCTAAGTGTAGAAAGAAAGATTGAATATTTGTAGAAGGAAATGTAACGGGATGCTCAAGTGATATTGCTGTCAACTTGTAATTAGGTAATTTTACACAGTATGCCCATTTCTGTACTTATTTCTAGGCTGCTAAGCTAGGAAGAAAACATCTCGATTGAAATCTTTTTAAGGATGTTGACTACAATGACATCTTGTAGTCATGACTTTCAGGTAGTTATGCGTTCTGTAACTGCATAGTTTAATGGAACATTAAGATTCCCAGTTTAAAGGTGCACATTTGTGACACCCTCAAAAAATCAGGGGGGTAATTTGCTCTTCTATGCCATTGTTATTTGAATTTGTTATTTCTTCCCTTCTTTTTTAAGTTGATACAGTTTGACTTTTGACATCTATCTATTACTCCCTCCGTCTCTTTTTGTTCTTTACGTTTTCCTGTTTGGATGTTTCAAAATGTTCTTTACATTTCCTTTTATATTATCACATAAATGATTTAATATTTTATCTAAATTTGCGTTCAATTATTATTTTAACCAATTAAATTCATTGGGTCATTTAATCTCTCACACTTTTCCATTGGGACATTAAATTTTTTTCTCATTTTCCCAATATCAGAATTTTGATAAGAGTGAAAACATTATAAATAAAAATAGAGGAATCTCAATGCACATTAATTAGTCGTTAAAACTCGTGCAAAATACCAAATGTAAAAAACAAAAGAGACGGAGGGAGTACTATATACTAAAAGAGACACTAGGAATGACACGTGTCATTTACTGGTGCGATTTTTTCCCGTCAAAATATTTTATTTATTTGTTTACTTTAAAATAAATAAATTACATTACACTTTTTAGGAAACTAAGACAAAAATATATTTTAATTACCATAGATGTGTACTGCATAATATATTATTGGAGGAAAGCTAAATCAATATTATTTTTTCCTTTATGATATAATTTTATTTATGTATTATTATAACTTTTTTATCTGATAAGAAATATGAAAAATATTGATAAATGAACTTCTAATGTTAGTCTACTATTAATAATATAATACATGGTAACTGGTAAGTAAGAATGTTAATTAAAATAATAATACATGGTAGTAGACTAACATATACTACCTCCGTTCCTTAATGTTCTTTACGATTACTATTTGCACGAACTCCAATGCAATATTTAACCGCTTATATATCAATTTTCGTATGTGAAAAAAATATAAAATTTTGATATTTTAAAAATACATAACAAGACCAATATAATAAGATCTTACATGAAATATTTTGATGTACTCCGTATATAACAGTGAGAATTCACGCTACAAGTTTTCATACTTTGGACACATATTTCAAAACGTAAAGAACATTAAGGAACGGAGGTAATAAGTTTATTTATCAAGATTTTACTCAATTCAAAATATGTTGTATTTGACTAACTCGGTTATGCTCGTGTCTTTTCGAAAATTAGTCTTGAGTCATTCGGGTTTGGTTAACGTTGTTAGATCGTTCTACGTACAAATAAACGACTATACTTTTTAACTTTGCATAGTAATATCCAAATTTAGTTCATTTGAATATTTTTTTTACAAAACTTTGAATTTATACTTTTTCATATATCTTTTTTACTCTCACGTTTTCCTAATATCACAAGTCTTTTAGTTACTATTAAAATAATAAATTGTTTTAGTAGTAGCCGTGCGTTGCACGGGCCCTAAAGTAGTTATTCATATAATCTACTTTGATTATCAATTGTAATTTATGTTTAAGAAAAAAAATATCATATGAGATGTTGTTATATTCGTCTCATTGTATAGATTTATAATATCAATATTTTTTTTTTTATATATTCATTGATAATTAAAGATATTAATGCTTAAAATATTGCATTGCCAAATGTGATAAAATGAACGTGTCAGCTAAAAAAGAACGACTGAAAGAAGTATTTCTTAAGAACTTATATTTTGTATGGTGTTCATGTAAACTCGTTGAAGTTCTTCAATCTTAGAAGGACATCTAGGATTAGTTTTCATGTAATGTTATTAATGTTTTGTCATGAGCATCAAAACACTTGGTGTATAGGCTTTGTAGAAGCCTAACTGTCACACACACTCATAAAGCCTAGTTGTGTCGAAGACCATGTGCTGATGGAACCAACCTATGGATTTATTTCTTTACGGAATTATTATATATGGTGCATTCCTAGCCCTTTAAAAATCAAGAAAATCCTGCTAGCATTTCCTTAACAATTGTGGAATGACAACCACGCCCTTACACTACACTTGAAGAAATGTTGATTTCTCTTAGGAGCTGTTAATTGACTGGTTTGCCCTTAAGTAAAATTTTATTCCTCTGCCATTCTCATTTTGGCCTTCACGACTCTTCATCTTCTTTCCCCAATAAATTCCTTCACTCACTAGTAGAAAAATATTGATTTGCTGCCACGACTTAGCTGCGTTAATTACAAAACGTCTCTGATTAAATGACAAAATGGAAAAATTACGTGAAAGAATATTATTTGACGGTGTTATTGGGAAGCTGACGCCTCAAAAATCATTATTTTGCGGCGTCTGAATGATTAACGCCGCAAAGTTGCTGGCTGTCTCAAACAAGGAAACCTAAAACAATAATTTCCCCCGCGCACATAATTCTTTCTTTTGTTTATTTTCCTTGTCGTCCTTTCACAAAACTTCTTCTTCCTTCCTTCAAACTACTGGGACTGACCCTGACCTCCATAGTTTCTTCACCATCGAATTTCGCTGGGAAAGTGAAGCCCCACCGCCGCCGTCACTGTCTTTCCTTCGAACTGATCTCCACCGCCGCCGTTCGTATTTAAGGTAATTATGCGCCACCGACTCCTCCTCATCATTTCCGTATTTTCGTTCAATTACTCTATTCTCCTAGTTTTAGTCTCTCAAATTACTTTAATTGGGTTTGAATTGTCGAATTATTTCTCTCTTGCTCCTCTCCTTTGTTCTCTCCCGCTGTACTGTAAACCCTAATTAAAATGGCTCAGAATTTGGCATAATTTCGAATGTTCTTTGACACCATTTTCATGGCATCCTAGAAATTCCAGCATTTCCAGATCTATTTCTTCTATTTCCTCACTGTTCAATTGAAGTTCTAAATTGCGGTTTTTGTGTGTTGTTGAATTGTTTGTTCCACTTGAAGTTGCGTGTTTCTTTCTATTTTGGTTAAAATACTGCATAATTGGCAGCATATTGGGTGTGACAATGCCGAGGAATCATTCTTAATTACTGTGTTTTGGTGTATGCAACCCTATTATACCCCGTGCTTCCTAAAATAGTAAAATTGTACTTATTTTTGTAGGAGTTTACAAGTTGGTTCCGCTGGTGGCGGTGAAAAAATCATGGAAGCAACGAGAATAGCTGTTGGGTCTACTAATAGGAGAGCAGAAGCAAGGAATGGTTTAACTTCGAAAACAGCTGTGGCTAAATCAGGCGTAAGCATGAGTCCACAGAGTCAAAATGTGGTTCCTGTAAGTGCAAGAAGGATTAGCATTGGTGGGTTGGGTGAAAAACAGTCAATTCCTGTAAAAAAAACAGCGGACTGGTCCTGGTATGGCGGAGAAAAAACCCACTGGTCCTTCTGTTTCACAGCCATTAAGGCGATCAATGCCAGATCTGGGAACGTCCAAGCTTCCTGATGGTGGTAAAAATTTAAGCACTGTGGGTGTCAGAGACACAAAAAGGTTAGGGCCAGTTTCACCTGGGGCTAGAACTTTGAAGACGCCTACAAGCTCGAGTTTAAATAAGAATGATTCTGCTAATAAGAATGGTTCCTCAACAAGGAAGGTTAATTCTTCTTCATCAGTAGATAGTACATCAAGCAGCATTACTGAAAAGTTTGTATCAAAGAGCTCCATGCCTTCAGTTCAATCCCCTCCGATTTCAAGTGGAAAAGCAACAAGCTTTCTTCGCCTTTAGCTCGGTCTTCATCTGTAAGTAGTGGTATCAGAAAGGGTACTGTGTCTGCATCACGGAACCAAAGTTCAAGTTTATCTGGTCGGAAGTCGGCAGCTACCCCTGAATGCCAGGATTCTCGCTTCATATTTCTGCCACAAGTGAAGACCAAAGCTGGGGATGATGTGGTAAGTTACTAAAGCGCATATTTTCAGTCTACTCACTAGTCAGCTTGCGTTACTTAGCTCTATTTGTAGAAGATAGAAACATGATCATAGTCTGGTCCTGTGATTGTTACTCTTTATTTATATTACAAGGTTGCTTCTGTTGGGGTTGGACAGTTCTCCTCTCAATCTTACCATATTACAGCTGATATTATAAATATGGGGTATAGTGCCAAAATCATCATTTAGCATATGTAAAGGTTCATATCGCTAATTGTGCTACAAAGAAATGAACATTAAATTGACCCTGTACGAAAAATGGGCATTATATGACACTGTATAGAAAATTACCTCATCCTACCACCACTACCACCAACAATGCAACAGTTCGCGCCATCTTACTTAGTCACCTACTTACCCGCTTTATACTTATACAATTAGTCATCTTACTTAGTTTTGTTGAAAATGTGTTCCTTACTCATCTCCTCGACTTTAAGGTTTATATTTGCACCAAATGACTCAAGTAGATGTTGTCTGATCGTTATGCTGCTGCTGCTATCTGATGTATGTTGTATTATTGCTTCTGATTTTCTTGTTATTATGCTGCTGTTGTTATGCTAAGTTGTTGTTGCTGCTAAGTTTGGATTACCTGTCATTAGGATTACCTGCTGCTGCTGCTAAACTCGTTCGCAATACTCTTCTGGTTTAGCCAAATCACCAGTCTAACCTAACACAAAAATATTAAACCAGAAAATTGTAACCATATAAAATGTTCATTTTCAGTGTTGCTACCTCCTCTAAAAATCTGGCATAGTTTACCAGAAGCAGGGCATTTCCAGGAGTATGTTTGAACATGTTCTTGTAATGTTGATCTTATAATGTTCTTTTCTTGCATAGTCTTGACTTGGGTAGCTCAACAGTACCAGTCAAAGAATTAAAACACTTCCTTTCTTACCTGAAGACATTTGGTTTTGGTTTTGGTTTTAGTTTTGGTTTTTTGTAAGGTATGAGTCCTGAACTAGCACACTGTTATCTCCAAACAATTCAAAACCCTTGTTCTTTATACCCTTGTTCTAAGTTGTTGCGTCTGCTGCGTTGCTCATATTCTTTACTTATATTATTAAAATGGTAATGGAATTGTTATTGGATCCAGCGACTGTTAAAAATTGCACCATCTATCACTTCGATTCAGTTCACTTGAGTTTAGGTCGAAAAGTGAAGATGAAGACAATAGTGAGACAGTAAGTATGTTTAGTTTTTTCGTTATGTAATTATGTTTTTATCAAGTATGCTTTTAAGGATATAACCAAGCACTATAACTTAAGATTAATTGGGAATTTCTAGTTTTTTTACAAGGTATAAGATGTGTGGCAACCGTGTCAACAGGAAAGAGCCTTTATGGAAATATGTGGAGGTAAATTCCCACGTAAAAATGATTTGATATTTATAATTTGTATGGATTCCGTTTTTACTTAATCTAAATCTTACCCTTGTCTCTAGTGCGCTCAACAAAAGGGAGGCCTTGAGTGTGGATTTTACGTAATGAGGTACATGTTTGATTTAGTCTCCTGCGACAATGATGTTTCAGATTTAGAGAAGGTAAGGGTGTTATCCTTGTTATATAGTTTAATTTATTTCTGGAATTCAGTTCCGTCTAGAATCCTAGATGATTGTATGAAGTTTGGTCCTCTGAGAACCTAACTAATGGATCCATACAAAGGGAAATGAGAAACCCGTAGTTATCTTTTGTTATTTTGAGCAGGGGTGACTTTTCTCATCTCCATTTCTTCATTCCTAACTAAATCCAATTAATCATCCAAGGCCAAAGGGTTTAGAATACCAATTTAAGTTCACGAGTTAGAGTTGGGAGCAAAAACGACTATAGCAGTCAAAATATGACCTTTATTGATCAATAAAGCCTTAAACGCGCATAACTTGACCAAAGTAGATGAGAATGAGTCTACGTAACCTAATAATAAGTATGTTAAACATTTAAAGGGTTTAGAATACCAATCTAAGTCCACGGGTTAGAGTTGGGAGCAAAAACGACTATAACAGTCAAAATATGACCTTTATTGATCAATAAAGCCTTAAACGCGCATAACTTGACCAACGTAGATGAGAATGAGTCTAAGTAACCTAATACTAAGTATATTAAAAATTTAAAGGGTTTAGAATACCAATCTAAGTTCACGGGTTAGAGTTGGGAGCAAAAACGACTATAACAGTCAAAATATGACCTATAATGATCATTAAAGCCTTAAACGCGCATAACTTGACCAAAGTATATGGGAATGAGTCTAAGTAACCTAATACTAAGTATATTAAACATTTAAAGGGTTTAGAATACCAATCTAAGTTCACGGGTTAGAGTTGGGAGCAAAAACGACTATAACAGTCAAAATATGACCTATAATGATCATTAAAGCCTTAAACGCGCATAACTTGACCAAAGTAGATAAGAATGAGTCTAAGTAACCTAATCATAAGTATATTAAACATTTAAAGGGTTTAGAATACCAATCTAAGTTCACGGGTTAGAGTTGGGAGCAAAACCGACTATAACAGTCAAAATATGACCTTTATTGATCAATAAAGCCTTAAACGAGCATAACTTGACCAAAGTAGATGGGAATGAGTCTAAGTAACCTAATACTAAGTATATTAAACATTTAAAGGGTTTAGAATACCAATCTAAGTTCACGGGTTAGAGTTGGGAGCAAAAACGACTATAACAGTCAAAATATAACCTATAATGATCATTAAAGCCTTAAACGCGCATAACTTGACCAAAGTAGATGAGAATGAGTCTACGTAACCTAATAATAAGTATATTAAACATTTAAAGGGTTTAGAATACCAATCTAAGTCCACAGGTTAGGGTAGGAAGCAAAAACGACTATAACAGTCAAAATATGACCTTTATTGATCAATAAAGCCTTAAACGCGCATAACTTGACCAACGTAGATGAGAATGAGTCTAAGTAACCTAATACTAAGTATATTAAACATTTAAAGGTTTTAGAATACCAATCTAAGTTCACGGGTTAGAGTTGGAAGCAAAAACGACTATAACAGTCAAAATATGACCTATAATGATCATTAAAGCCTTAAACGCGCATAACTTTACCAAAGTAGATGAGAATGAGTCTAAGTAACCTAATAATAAGTATATTAAACATTGAAAGGGTTTAGAATACCAATCTAAGTTCACGGGTTAGAGTTGGGAGCAAAAACGACTATAACAGTCAAAATATGACCTTTATTGATCAATAAAGCCTTAAACGAGCATAACTTGACCAAAGTATATGGGAATGAGTCTAAGTAACCTAATACTAAGTATATTAAACATTTAAAGGGTTTAGAATACCAATCTAAGTTCACGGGTTAGAGTTGGGAGCAAAAACGACTATAACAGTCAAAATATGACCTATAATGATCATTAAAGCCTTAAACGCGCATAACTTGACCAAAGTAGATAAGAATGAGTCTAAGTAACCTAATCATAAGTATATTAAACATTTAAAGGGTTTAGAATACCAATCTAAGTTCACGGGTTAGAGTTGGGAGCAAAACCGACTATAACAGTCAAAATATGACCTTTATTGATCAATAAAGCCTTAAACGAGCATAACTTGACCAAAGTAGATGGGAATGAGTCTAAGTAACCTAATACTAAGTATATTAAACATTTAAAGGGTTTAGAATACCAATCTAAGTTCACGGGTTAGAGTTGGGAGCAAAAACGACTATAACAGTCAAAATATAACCTATAATGATCATTAAAGCCTTAAACGCGCATAACTTGACCAAAGTAGATGAGAATGAGTCTACGTAACCTAATAATAAGTATATTAAACATTTAAAGGGTTTAGAATACCAATCTAAGTCCACAGGTTAGGGTTGGAAGCAAAAACGACTATAACAGTCAAAATATGACCTTTATTGATCAATAAAGCCTTAAACGCGCATAACTTGACCAACGTAGATGAGAATGAGTCTAAGTAACCAAATACTAAGTATATTAAACATTTAAAGGTTTTAGAATACCAATCTAAGTTCACGGGTTAGAGTTGGAAGCAAAAACGACTATAACAGTCAAAATATGACCTATAATGATCATTAAAGCCTTAAACGCGCATAACTTTACCAAAGTAGATGAGAATGAGTCTAAGTAACCTAATAATAAGTATATTAAACATTGAAAGGGTTTAGAATACCAATCTAAGTTCACGGGTTAGAGTTGGGAGCAAAAACGACTATAACAGTCAAAATATGACCTATAATGATCATTAAAGCCTTAAACGCGCATAACTTGACCAAAGTAGATAAGAATGAGTCTAAGTAACCTAATCATAAGTATATTAAACATTTAAAGGGTTTAGAATACTAATCTAAGTTCACGGGTTAGAGTTGGGAGCAAAACCGACTATAACAGTCAAAATATGACCTTTATTGATCAATAAAGCCTTAAACGAGCATAACTTGACCAAAGTAGATGGGAATGAGTCTAAGTAACCTAATACTAAGTATATTAAACATTTAAAGGGTTTAGAATACCAATCTAAGTTCACGGGTTAGAGTTGGGAGCAAAAACGACTATAACAGTCAAAATATAACCTATAATGATCATTAAAGCCTTAAACGCGCATAACTTGACCAAAGTAGATGAGAATGAGTCTACGTAACCTAATAATAAGTATATTAAACATTTAAAGGGTTTAGAATACCAATCTAAGTCCACAGGTTAGGGTTGGAAGCAAAAACGACTATAACAGTCAAAATATGACCTTTATTGATCAATAAAGCCTTAAACGCGCATAACTTGACCAACGTAGATGAGAATGAGTCTAAGTAACCTAATACTAAGTATATTAAACATTTAAAGGTTTTAGAATACCAATCTAAGTTCACGGGTTACAGTTGGAAGCAAAAACGACTATAACAGTCAAAATATGACCTATAATGATCATTAAAGCCTTAAACGCGCATAACTTTACCAAAGTAGATGAGAATGAGTCTAAGTAACCTAATAATAAGTATATTAAACATTGAAAGGGTTTAGAATACCAATCTAAGTTCACGGGTTAGAGTTGGGAGCAAAAACGACTATAACAGTCAAAATATGACCTTTATTGATCAATAAAGCCTTAAACGAGCATAACTTGACCAAAGTAGATGGGAATGAGTCTAAGTAACCTAATACTAAGTATATTAAACATTTAAATGGTTTAGAATACCAATCTATGTTCACGGATTAGAGTTGGGAGCAAAAACGACTATAACAGTCAAAATATGACCTATAATGATCATTAAAGCCTTAAACCCGCATAACTTGACCAAAGTAGATGAGAATGAGTCTATGTAACCTAATAATAAGTATATTAAACATTTAAAGGGTTTAGAATACCAATCTAAGTCCACGGGTTAGAGTTGTGAGCAAAAACGGCTATAGCAGTCAAAATATGACCTTTATTGATCAATAAAGCCTTAAACGCGCATAACTTGACCAAAGTAGATGGGAATGATTCTAAGTAACCTAATACTGAGTATATTAAACATTTAAAGGGTTTAGAATACCAATCTAAGAACACGGGTTAGAGTTGGGAGCAAAAACGACTATAACAGTCAAAATACGACCTATAATGATCATTAAAGCCTTAAACGCGCATAACTTGACCAAAATAGATGAGAATGAGTCTACGTAACCTAATAATAAGTATGTTAAACATTTAAAGGGTTTAGAATACCAATCTAAGTCCACGGGTTAGAGTTGGGAGCAAAAACGACTATAACAGTCAAAATATGACCTTTATTGATCAATAAAGCCTTAAACGCGCATAACTTGACCAACGTAGATGAGAATGAGTCTAAGTAACCTAATACTAAGTATATTAAAAATTTAAAGGGTTTAGAATACCAATCTAAGTTCACGGGTTAGAGTTGGGAGCAAAAACGACTATAACAGTCAAAATATGACCTATAATGATCATTAAAGCCTTAAACGCGCATAACTTTACCAAAGTAGATGAGAATGAGTCTTGGTAACCTAATCTTAAGTATATTACACATTTAAAGGGTTTAGAATACCAATATAACTTCACGGGTTAGAGTTGGGAGCAAAAACGACTTTAACAGTCAAAATATGACCTTTATTGATCAATAAAGCCTTAAACGCGCATAACTTGACCAAAGTAGATGGGAATGAGTCTAAGTAACCTAATACTAAGTATATTAAACATTTATAGGGTTTAGAATACCAATCTAAGTTCACGGGTTAGAGTTGGGAGCAAAAACGACTATAACAGTCAAAATACGACCTATAATGATCATTAAAGCCTTAAACGCGCATAACTTGACCAAAGTAGATGAGAATGAGTCTACGTAACCTAATAATAAGTATGTTAAACATTTAAAGGGTTTAGAATACCAATCTAAGTCCACGGGTTAGAGTTGGGAGCAAAAACGACTATAACAGTCAAAATATGACCTTTATTGATCAATAAAGCCTTAAACGCGCATAACTTGACCAACGTAGATGAGAATGAGTCTAATTAACCTAATAATAAGTATATTAAAAATTTAAAGGGTTTAGAATACCAATCTAAGTTCACGGGTTAGAGTTGGGAGCAAAAACGACTATAACAGTCAAAATATGACCTATAATGATCATTAAAGCCTTAAACGCGCATAACTTTACCAAAGTAGATGAGAATGAGTCTAGGTAACCTAATCTTAAGTATATTAAACATTTAAAGGGTTTAGAATACCAATCTAACTTCACGGGTTAGAGTTGGGAGCAAAAACGACTTTAACAGTCAAAATATAACCTTTATTGATCAATAAAGTCTTAAATGAGCATAACTTGACCAAAGTAGATGGGAATGAGTCTAAGTAACCTAATACTAAGTATATTAAACGTTTAAAGGGTTTAGAATACCAATCTAAGTTCACGGGTTAGAGTTGGGAGCAAAAACGACTATAACAGTCAAAATATGACCTATAATGATCATTAAAGCCTTAAACGCGCATAACTTGACCAAAATAGATGAGAATGTGTCTACGTAACCTAATAATAAGTATATTAAACATTTAAAGGGTTTAGAATACCAATCTAAGTCCACGGGTTAGAGTTGGGAGCAAAAACGACTATAACAGTCAAAATATGACCTTTATTGATCATTAAAGCCTTAAACGCGCATAACTTTACCAAAGTAGATGAGAATGAGTCTAAGTAACCTAATAATAAGTATATTAAACATTGAAAGGGTTTAGAATACCAATCTAAGTTCACGGGTTAGAGTTGGGAGCAAAAACGACTATAACAGTCAAAATATGACCTTTATTGATCAATAAAGCCTTAAACGAGCATAACTTGACCAAAGTAGATGGGAATGAGTCTAAGTAACCTAATACTAAGTATATTAAACATTTAAATGGTTTAGAATACCAATCTATGTTCACGGATTAGAGTTGGGAGCAAAAACGACTATAACAGTCAAAATATGACCTATAATGATCATTAAAGCCTTAAACCCGCATAACTTGACCAAAGTAGATGAGAATGAGTCTATGTAACCTAATAATAAGTATATTAAACATTTAAAGGGTTTAGAATACCAATCTAAGTCCACGGGTTAGAGTTGTGAGCAAAAACGGCTATAGCAGTCAAAATATGACCTTTATTGATCAATAAAGCCTTAAACGCGCATAACTTGACCAAAGTAGATGGGAATGAGTCTAAGTAACCTAATACTAAGTATATTAAACATTTAAAGGGTTTAGAATACCAATCTAAGTTCACGGGTTAGAGTTGGGAGCAAAAACGACTATAACAGTCAAAATACGACCTATAATGATCATTAAAGCCTTAAACGCGCATAACTTGACCAAAGTAGATGAGAATGAGTCTACGTAACCTAATAATAAGTATGTTAAACATTTAAAGGGTTTAGAAAACCAATCTAAGTCCACGGGTTAGAGTTGGGAGCAAAAACGACTATAACAGTCAAAATATGACCTTTATTGATCAATAAAGCCTTAAACGCGCATAACTTGACCAACGTAGATGAGAATGAGTCTAAGTAAACTAATACTAAGTATATTAAAAATTTAAAGGGTTTAGAATACCAATCTAAGTTCACGGGTTAGAGTTGGGAGCAAAAACGACTATAACAGTCAAAATATGACCTATAATGATCATTAAAGCCTTAAACGCGCATAACTTTACCAAAGTAGATGAGAATGAGTCTAGGTAACCTAATCTTAAGTATATTAAACATTTAAAGGGTTTAGAATACCAATCTAACTTCACGGGTTAGAGTTGGGAGCAAAAACGACTTTAACAGTCAAAATATGACCTTTATTGATCAATAAAGCCTTAAACGCGCATAACTTGACCAAAGTAGATGGGAATGAGTCTAAGTAACCTAATAATAAGTATATTAAACATTTAAAGGGTTTAGAATACCAATCTAAGTTCACGGGTTAGAGTTGGGAGCAAAAACGACTATAACAGTCAAAATACGACCTATAATGATCATTAAAGCCTTAAACGCGCATAACTTGACCAAAGTAGATGAGAATGAGTCTACGTAACCTAATAATAAGTATGTTAAACATTTAAAGGGTTTAGAATACCAATCTAAGTCCACGGGTTAGAGTTGGGAGCAAAAACGACTATAACAGTCAAAATATGACCTTTATTGATCAATAAAGCCTTAAACGCGCATAACTTGACCAACGTAGATGAGAATGAGTCTAAGTAACCTAATACTAAGTATATTAAAAATTTAAAGGGTTTAGAATACCAATCTAAGTTCACGGGTTAGAGTTGGGAGCAAAAACGACTATAACAGTCAAAATATGACCTATAATGATCATTAAAGCCTTAAACGCGCATAACTTTACCAAAGTAGATGAGAATGAGTCTAGGTAACCTAATCTTAAGTATATTAAACATTTAAAGGGTTTAGAATACCAATCTAACTTCACGGGTTAGAGTTGGGAGCAAAAACGACTTTAACAGTCAAAATATAACCTTTATTGATCAATAAAGCCTTAAACGAGCATAACTTGACCAAAGTAGATGGGAATGAGTCTAAGTAACCTAATACTAAGTATATTAAACGTTTAAAGGGTTTAGAATACCAATCTAAGTTCACGGGTTAGAGTTGGGAGCAAAAACGACTATAACAGTCAAAATATGACCTATAATGATCATTAAAGCCTTAAACGCGCATAACTTGACCAAAATAGATGAGAATGTGTCTACGTAACCTAAAAGTATATTAAACATTAAAAGGGTTTAGAATACCAATCTAAGTCCACGGGTTAGAGTTGGGAGCAAAAACGACTATAACAGTCAAAATATGACCTTTATTGATCAATAAAGCCTTAAACGCGCATAACTTGACCAACGTAGATGAGAATGAGTCTAAGTAACCTAATACTAAGTATATTAAACATTTAAAGCGTTTAGAATACCAATCTAAGTTCACGGGTTAGAGTTGGGAGCAAAAACGACTATAACAGTCAAAATATGACCTATAATGATCATTAAAGCCTTAAACGCGCATAACTTGACCAAAGTAGATGAGAATGATTCTAAGTAACCTAATAATAAGTATATTAAACATTTAAAGGTTTTAGAATACCAATCTAAGTCCACGGGTTAGAGTTGGGAGCAAAAACGACTATAACAGTCAAAATATGACCTTTATTGATTAATAAAGCCTTAAACGCGCATAACTTGACCAACGTAGATGAGAATGAGTCTAAGTAACCTAATACTAAGTATATTAAACATTTAAAGGGTTTAGAATACCAATCTAAGTTCACGGGTTAGAGTTGGGAGCAAAAACGACTATAACAGTCAAAATATGACCTATAATGATCATTAAAGCCTTAAACGCGCATAACTTTACCAAAGTAGATGAGAATGAGTCTAATTAACCTAATCATAAGTATATTAAACACTTAAAGGGTTTAGAATACCAATCTAAGTTCACGGGTTAGAGTTGGGAGCAAAAACGACTATAACAGTCAAAATATGACCTTTATTGATCAATAAAGCCTTAAACGAGCATAACTTGACCAAAGTAGATGGGAATGAGTCTAAGTAACCTAATACTAAGTATATTAAACATTTAAATGGTTTAGAATACCAATCTAAGTTCACGGGTTAGAGTTGGGAGCAAAAACGACTATAATAGTCAAAATATGACCTATAATGATCATTAAAGCCTTAAACGCGCATAACTTGACCAAAGTAGATGAGAATGAGTCTATGTAACCTAATAATAAGTATATTAAACATTTAAAGGGTTTAGAATACCAATCTAAGTCCACGGGTTAGAGTTGTGAGCAAAAACGGCTATAGCAGTCAAAATATGACCTTTATTGATCAATAAAGCCTTAAACGCGCATATCTTGACCAAAGTAGATGGGAATGAGTCTAAGTAACCTAATACTAAGTATATTAAACATTTAAATGGTTTAGAATACCAATCTAAGTTCACGGGTTAGAGTTGGGAGCAAAAACGACTATAATAGTCAAAATATGACCTATAATGATCATTAAAGCCTTAAACGCGCATAAATTGACCAAAGTATATGAGAATGAGTCTAGGTAACCTAATAATAAGTATATTAAACATTTAAAGGGTTTAGAATACCAATCTAAGTTCACGGGTTAGAGTTGGGAGCAAAAACGACTATAACAGTCAAAATATGACCTTTATTGATCAATAAAGCCTTAAACGAGCATAACTTGACCAAAATAGATGGGAATGAGTCTAAGTAACCTAATACTAAGTATATTAAACATTTAAATTGTTTATAATACCAATCTAAGTTCACGGGTTAGAGTTGGGAGCAAAAACGACTATAACAGTCAAAATATGATCTATAATGATCATTAAAGCCTTAAACGCGCATAACTTGACCAAAGTAGATGAGAATGAGTCTACGTAACCTAATAATAAGTATGTTAAACATTTAAAGGGTTTAGAATACCAATCTAAGTCCACGGGTTAGAGTTGGGAGCAAAAACGACTATAATAGTCTAAATATGACCTTTATTGATCAATTAAGCCTTAAACGCGCATAACTTGACCAACGTAGATGAGAATGAGTCTAAGTAACCTAATACTAAGTATATTAAAAATTTAAAGGGTTTAGAATACCAATCTAAGTTCACGGGTTAGAGTTGGGAGCAAAAACGACTATAACAGTCAAAATATGACCTATAATGATCATTAAAGCCTTAAACGCGCATAACTTTACCAAAGTAGATGAGAATGAGTCTAAGTAACCTAATCATAAGTATATTAAACATTTAAAGGGTTTAGAATACCAATCTAAGTTCACGGGTTAGAGTTGGGAGCAAAAACGACTA
Organism: Spinacia oleracea; assembly: GCF_020520425.1. Taxonomy (NCBI): domain Eukaryota; kingdom Viridiplantae; phylum Streptophyta; class Magnoliopsida; order Caryophyllales; family Amaranthaceae; genus Spinacia; species Spinacia oleracea. The sequence continues at coordinate 86,973,246 of NC_079488.1, read as the reverse complement.
TAACAGTCAAAATATGACCTTTATTGATCAATAAAGCCTTAAACGCGCATAACTTGACCAAAGTAGATTGGAATGAGTCTAAGTAACCTAATACTAAGTATATTAAACATTAAAAGGGTTTAGAATACCAATCTAAGTTCACGGGTTGGATTGGGAGCAAAAACGACTATAACAGTCAAAATATGACCTATAATGATCATTAAAGTCTTAAACGCGCATAACTTGACCAAAGTAGATGAGAATGAGTCTAAGTAACCTAATAGTAAGTATGTTAAAAATTTAAAGGGTTTATAATACCAATCTAAGTTCACGGGTTAGAGTTGGGAGCAAAAACGACTATAACAGTCAACATATGACCTTTATTGTCATGAATATGACTATAACAGTCAAAATATGACCTTTATTATTTCATTGGACTAAGTTTTATTGATGGAAAGACACACGATTTTTGGTTCCTTTATTGTCATGAATAATATTGTTGTCATGTTGTCAAGGTTCTTGATTCCTAGGGCTTCGCCCTTCCATGCTTAGCCATGGTTCGAGGACCTAGGAGACAACAACTTTTTAGATCATCTAACCGAAGATAACTAATTTTATGATATATATATTATTTTGTTAGGTTTGCACATAAATGAGTGGAGATCCTTTCACCGATGAGCAAATTGATGAAATACGAGACAAATGGGCATCATACTTCACCGAACATTGTGTGTAATTAACGCTTAAATGATCTCTTTTTGTGGATGTTTCATGCTATTAAAATCATATATAATTTCCTTATTATATTTTTGGTGCAATTTTGTAACGTATGAAGTGTAAAAGATTTATAGACTTGAAACTATTTAGGTGGTTTATTTTTGTAAACATGTGATGGTTAACTTATATGTAAAAATCAAAGTTTTTTGGAAGTTATTGGTGGTTGATGACACTTTTGAACGTTGTATAAATGTGGCGTGAGTACAGGTTCTATATTTTTGGGATTGTTTAGTTTACACAAAATATATTATTTATTAAAAAAAATTACAAATTATTCGCGGCGTATAAACTCCTGCAATTTTACCAAAGTTGGAGGCATTCAGGTAGAAACGCCACCATACAATTCAATTAATTTGAGGCGTTTTTGCTTAATAACGCCGCAAATGAATGATTGGTTTGAGGCGTTTTTTAACGCCGCAAATCAATACCATTCATTTGCTTCCACTCTATTTGCTACTACGCCTAAAACGCCGCAAAACAATATAAAAGTGACGCCTCAAATCAATATTTTTCTACTAGTGACTTCCTCGATCTCCCTCCCCACCTTCTCCTCCCAAATTTGTCTCTTCCTTTGATGTTCTTCTTTGTTGCACCAATTCTTTCGCGGATCATGTCTCTCACCACCTTCTCGGTTTTTTGATCGGCGAAACTCTCGTTAAGTTCTACTCCGACGGTATTCCTCACACTAACACTTGTTATGACGTTTTTTCGATAAGCTTGGATCTGTCTATGGCGATGTTCAAATTCCGAAGGTAACTTTCAAAGGTCCAAACCATTGCACTCTTTCTCGTCACTGGTGAGTACACGTGAGTTCTAGGGTTTCGGTGTTTTTTGTTTATCTCATATTTACTAGATCTCAGTTCACATGCGCGAGATTGTACGAAATGTTTGAATTTGGAGGTTGTTTTTTTTGAAGTTTTATGCTGATAAATTTGTGGCTCAACAATATGTAATGTTCGATTAGAATTAGAACTAATTTTCTCACGATATGATCTCATCTCATTAAGCCCTCAAACTTATAATAACCCGTTATGAAAATTATGAAGTTATTCCGATTGTGAGAGCTATGTCTTGATCAATGTTTGACTTGACATCATAAATTAAAATTAGTGTCTTGAATTTCATGCGGTCTTTGACTCGACACGGTATTAGAGTTCAACAAAATTATTTAAGCAAAAGCATAAAAGTTTACTGCAATGTTTAATTGGTAGGCTTCCTCAAGTAAATTAGTTGATCCACAACTCTCTCTCTCATATTGACTTGCAAATTCATTCACAATTGATGTCAACGATTGAACTTAGAATGAGATTATGTATGGTTATGTGTATGACCTAATTTTTATTGTAACTTGATTTAAATTGGATTTTTTGCAGTTTGTGAAATAATATGAGTAAATACATCTCGACTCTGGAACACCCGAGCATGATTGACCTCGTGTATCTACTTTGATATGTATATTCTACTCAAAAGAAGATGCGAGGAGCTTAAGCCCACTGGTGATGATTGTACGCAAATCCAACACATCCCTCGCTTTTATTTTTTGGTAAAATAGGATTTTATTAATCACCAAATAAACGTTTAGTACAAACTTCATACAACCACAAAAACTAAATATGAAACAAGCTTCAGAACAAACAAAACAAACCACCAAAACAAAACTAAGCTAATACACCATTAAGCTTAGGCTTTAGGAATCATTTCGCATGAACCATGAACTGAATTTCTTGCATTACAACAATAGGGTATCGGAAAACAATATGAGACTTCCTCATGTTTCTTTCTTTTCACAGTACATACACAGTAGTAGCAAGAGTCATTCTATAGAGTTGTTGACTGTAATACCTCGTATTTTTATAATATTTATAAATATATTTTATTATATTTATAAAGCATTTTACGATTTTTAGAATTTATTTCGCATTTAAATATTATTTAAATGTATTCTAATTAATTAGAATATTTACTATTTTAATTAATTACAAAACGAATTTAATTTTCGAGTCGGGAAATTTAATGGGTCGCAAGTAATTTTAAAAAGGTTTGGGTTTTAAATGAAAAGTCCAACTCGTTTTATTAAACGAGCCCAATCAAAAGAATTTAATTCAAAGCTCTAAGCTAACCCAATACTAATTTCCTAAGCCTAGCCCATTAGAAATTGGGAGCCTATAAATAGGACTCCCCTCATTAAATGATCCCCCTTATTTTTCATAAACCCTCTCTTGCTTTTCTTGCCCCACACTCCTTCTCTCCTCTCTCTCTTGCTCGGCTCACCCGCACACCCAGCACCACACTCGGCCTTCGAGTGCTGCGTGCCATCGTGCCTCGCCCGTCGTCCCACACTCTCGCCCACTCCCTCTTGCTCGCAGCCCGCAGTGTGCACTCGTCGTGCCCTGTGCTGCTGTTGTGTCCCTGTTGTTGCTGCGTCTCTCGCGCGCGCCATCCAGCCCTTGTCCTCACTCTCTCGCACGCCCTCGCGCCTAGCCTTTGTCGCCCAGCCTCGCGCCAGCGAGCGTTGTGCCTGCTGCCTTCGTTCCTTCGCCCGCGCACGCGCACACACCATTATGTGTGTGTGTGTGTGTGTTTCGTTGTTCATTCGTTCAATTCTTTCGCCCAATCACAATTAATTCGTGGTTGTTCCGTGCTATAGGCCGGATTGGTATAATTCTCTTCTTCCTTACCTATTCTATTTCAATTCCGTGTTTTAAATTATATTATTATTATTGTTTTGATTAATTAAAATGCTGGGAATCGGTTATGAACACCGTACTTTGAGGATTGATGTGTTGTGATTCACGAGGCTTGTTTTAATTATTAAAGCATGAATTTTCAGATTCGTTTATTTAATAAAGAATTGATTTTTATGATGTTAAATTGGTTTTATTGGGATTTTCAAGTTAGGTTTTTAACCTAGACCTAATGAGTCAATTGATTAGCATAATTAGGTGATGATTTTAATTATGATAATCAATTATATTTTCAGATTTATAAAAAGGTCTAGTGTTGATTTTTATTGATTTTAAGGGTGGAAAAAAAATATGTTTTCATACTAGGGATTAGTTTTGCAAATTGAGACGATTATTTTATTAAAGAACGATTGAATTCTAAAGTTTAAACAAGGTTTAATATTTTATAAAGTTGCTGGAAATTTAATGAACATGGAAAAAATTTAAGTTTCATTATTTTGATGATAGGAGGTGATTTCTAAGTGAGTGCTCGTTATTGCAAAGTGACCCCTACGCTTAGGTATTCAAGGTACGTACAAGTCTAGGGCGACCACACTATTTGTCAAGATAATTACATGATTGTTGTTGATGTGAATTATATTATGTGGATTCATAATTGTTTTGGTGAACGATCATGTGAATTATTATGTTGGATTATTGAATTATTGGTTGAACAAGCATGTTGGGATTATTATGAGTATGGATTTCATTATCAATCATGTTGTTCAATATTTATGCATGTATGGGTTGTTTTCACATGCAAGGGATGGATTATTTATTATTATGCTATTGTACGGGATGTCTAGCATACTCTTGAGCCAATTAATCGTACCACATCGTACTACTTATTCTTACCACATGTGAAGGGTTCGCTCACGTAAGCCACCGCACATGTAGGGTTCAGTTGGGAATATTATGTGAAATGAATTAGGATTTGTCGTGCAATGGCACAACCCTCATGTTAATAGGCATGATGTGGAATCTCACTTTTGTGAGAAGGAACCTGGTAGTAATTTCACAGTGTCTTGCTTTGTTGATCACAAGTCCTAAAGCATTAAAATAAGATTGTTTTGGTTGTTGTTTATTAATTGTTTGTGTGTATGTTTGTTGAGTCTTGAGTTCGCCTTTAATAAAATATTAATAAACGTAAAGTGCAACCAGAACAAGCTTCACAACTCTTGGAACGTATATACCTTGAGTATGAACAATGGGGGGAGACTTGCCGGAAAGCTTGATCTCCTACTAATGATACAAGACGTTGTTTCATTCATATTATGCGCAGGAATTCCGTCGGTATGGCCCGACACTCGGTATGGTCCGATATTATTATTTATTATTTGGTGTATGGTTGGCTCCCATCACCCTTCCTTTATGGAATATTCTTTCGGCCCGTTCGATTATTCTAATTAAATTGTGAGTCAAGAGTCGAGTCAAGCGTCGAGTCTTGTATTCATGATTTACTTGTTATTATTAGATGGCATTTGCATGTTGATTAGCACTTAGTGAGTGATGCATGTTTATAGTTTTGTTTCACTCTATTCTTGTAAGTACTCAGCTTTTGCTGACTACGTGCTTTGTGTCTTTTGGTCATGGCCTTTGCCTTAATGACCCTATGATGATCCATCATTTGCACTTGCATTGATGGGGAGTAGAATAATATAGCAGGTTGGTAGATCGAAGTACGATCGAAATCATGTGGCTTGGGATGATTGAGAGAGTTGCATGTTTTTCGTACTTTAAAACTATTTTATTTATACTTTAATTATGTTTGAATCCGTTGAACTTTTATTTCGTTGGATTTTGGGCCGTTATGGTTCCAATTTGTAGGAGGCCTCGATAATTTATTATTTATGTTTTTGAAAAGTTAGTTGACATTAAATTCCGCTGCGTAATTCTGGTAATAGCCTTAACCGTTATCACGGTGGCGGTAATACTTTAGTAATTCCTTTATTTTAAGTTGGAAAATGGTTTTATAAAAGCAAAGAATTAGTAGAGTGTTACATTGACGAGCTGCCATAGAACGAAACTGATTATCCCATCACATGCCTTCTACAAATACCCAACCATTGAAGAATGGTACTCCAAACAACTTTAGAATATTCGCAATCAAAGAATAGGTGGTTAACATAGTTGTTTTCTATCGAGCACGGGCTACATTGCAAACTACAATTCACACCAATCTTAATCAAATTATCACAAGTTACCATCTATCTATACCTAGTACTTAAAAACCCAAACCATAGTTACATCACTGACATGTGTCACCTTCTCCATTATCTTCCCTTTTTTTTATTTTTCCTTTTATTTTTTGTTTGTCTCATTTTAATGTTAATTCAATACTTCCCAAAACATAAACAACTCAAAAGACACTCATAATAAAAATTTAGGTATAATCACTAATCAATAAACTAAAGTAAATTGTGATTAATCAATTAATGTTTTATGCCAATAAAAATAATATTTTATATTAGTACTGATACGTTATTACTTAATAGTCTTTTTAAATTCTTAACTTACAAAGAAAATAAGAGTACAAGAAAACTAAACATCTTTTCCCAATTAACCATCAACTCCTCATCTTCCAAGCCCCTTATAAATAAATTTGACTACCAACCATTATTCGTGATATCATTCACACAACAAACTATATTACCCCGTACCAATTCATCGTACAATTTTCAAAGTTAATATGTTTTTACTTTATGTATGTTCCTCTTTTCGATTGTATAATCTCAAATTTTCTCATTTGTTTTTATTATGTTCATGGTTAAATGTTTTTCTTTGCTATTTTAGAGAAATTATATTGTACGTCACCTTATCCTTCAAAATTATACCATTGTCATTGATTGTTTCCCCAAAATTTGATTGAAGTAATTTTATAATAATCGTAGCTTAATGTAAAGAAGGATTAATAGACATAAAATGGTTCTATTTACGCTAATAAAATATTTGTCGTAGCATAAACAAAAATTATTTTTTGATACCTCATCTAAAGTTTGTATTACGAACTGTTTAAGTTTTTCAAACAATTCATATGATGCTCTTGTGCGTTGCACGGGCAAAATTGGTAGTTCTATTCTGAATAGTTAACCATGTTATAAGAACACACTTAAGAGCAACAAGCTTGTTACGAATAAGATTTATCCAACCCACATGTAATACCCCGAATTTTTAAAACTCGATTAATTATGCTTAATTATTTTTATTAGCTTACAATCGTTTTAAATCCTAATTTTTAACTTTATTTTTTATTAACGAAAATTTTATTTGACATGAGAATTTCAATATTTTTACACGATCTATTTTTTTTCCAGATTTTACAATGTAATTTCATATTACAAGCTTAGTTACATTTTAAATTATATTTCCTAATTTATAAAAGATTCTTACTTACGAATTACGATAAATTTTATTCGAAAACTAAATTTACTTCATTATCACTTTATAAAAGGAATTATTTTAAAAATTAACCTTACTCAAAGTCATTTTTCTATTTTCTTTTCCAAATCCAAAAATAGCAATAAAATTCTGAAAATTGTCCAATAATATATAATTACCAAAATGCACTTGTTCTATCCAAGAAACAAAGTCAGATTCTTCATCTCCCCTTCTTCTCCTTCACGACATTTCTTTCAACCATGAAGTCAAAACTCCACTTTCCATTTGTCACCACCATTTTCATTGTCAAAATGACTCATCAATTCATGGACGCTAATCTGAAATTTAAATGCCTTAGTCACATATTCTTGATCCCTCTTGACATTTGTCATCCCAAAACTTGCAAATGAGCTTACTGCATACATCAATGGACATTTCCCCATTGCTATAAATAGCTTCTCAATTAGACCGAAAATTCAAGCAAAAAAACAACCATCAATTTCGGATTTCACCATTAAAATTCATTAAATTTTCCTCACCTTCTTACTCTTGTGATTTCAGTACTGAATCACCACATACACCATTAAAACCGCCAACACCACCGCCACCATTGACCACCACCGACCTTTTCCCCTGCCGGAAACCACCACGAACAACCACCGTCAATTTCAGACCAATGACCACCATAATCGTTGCCCTTGCTCGCCCATCTTCCTCTCCTTTCTCTGCCGCCTCCCCTGCCTTCATTCTCCTCCGCGCCAAGCCTCTCCTCCGCGCCCATCCATCAGCGCCGCCGTATTAGCGTGTTGCTTCTGCTGCGTCGCTAAGCCGCGCAAACCACCGCCTGACCGTTGTCCCCTTGTTGTCCTTCCCCTCGTGCGCCCCTGCTTCCCCACTCTTCCTTGCCTCTGGTTGCCTTGCGTTTCAGGAAGCCAGGAATTAAGTTCCATTTTGGAACTTTGGGCTTCTTTCAACTCCTACATCCTGGCCCAATTCCTATTTCAGTTTGGTAAGTTATTCCATTTTCAAATTCTACATGTTTAGTTATTTTATTTATGTTAATGAAATATGTAAAATTCTACATTTATTTTGGGAACCAATATTCCTGTTTTATAAAAAAAAAAATTAATTAAAGTACTTTAACATTATTATTATACTATGAATTTTAATGATTACTCAATAATTACTAATTATCCTTTTTAAAAGAAAACATATTTAAATTATTGGTTTTACTAAAATAAAATTACTAATTGAAATCGTACTTATAAATATATTAAAAGATCTCGACCCTCGGAGCTCGGGAAGGAAAATAATCAAAGGCTAAAGAAAAGGTGTACCAAACTACTAATCGAGGTAACAAATATTGCTAGTACCCGCAATCCTTTCGAAATGAATTTATGCACGAATGATGTTACGATTGATATTTTATAATGTTGTTTTATGATTTTTGGGATACAAGTATGATTTGATTGAATTGTCTTATGATGATGCAACTTTATGAAAAGTATTGATTTGATGAATTACTATTACTGAAAGAAATAATTTTATGAAATAACGAGATTTAATGGTTTACTGAAATATCCTGAATGAATGAGATTTTCCTGATTAATGTTCCATTAAAAGAAATGTAAACATGATAAATGAAAGTGTAAGAACTGGTCAAGTTCCCCTAATATGGAGCCCAGGCTCCCCCTGATAAGAAGCACTGACTTCCCCTGATATGGAACTAAGGTTCCCCCTGATATGAAGCACTGGCTTCCCCTGATATGGAACCAAGGTTCCCCCTGATATGAAGCACTGGATTCCCCTGATATGGAACCAAGTCTCCCCCTGATAAGAAGCATTGACTTCCCCTGTTATGCAGCCCAGGCTCCCCCTGTTATGAAGCACTGGCTTCCCTTGTTCGTAGGAGACGTCCTACCATATTTTTCTGTAAAGTCCTGATGACCAGAAAAATACCGTTAAAAGGAAAAAGATTAAAGAGACGATGTTTCTAAATGATGTCTCTGAAATTATGTTTCTGATGTGATGTTTTATTAAATGTTTTACTATATTCTATTCTTCTTGTTTATTAAATTAAATGAATTGAAATGATGTTACGATGCTAGAATAGCTCGTTACTAAGTCTTCGGCTCACCGTTTTGTTTTCTGTTTTAGGTACTGCTGGGGTCAACGGAAACGAATAGTGGCGAGGATTTTCACTACAGCAATGTTTCGCCTAAGTTAATGTTTAATGTTATAATAGTTTAAGTAAATACTTTTAGTAAGTTATGAACTTTTATTATGGAATTAAAAGGATTTTTATGTTAATTTGGAGGTTTAATGGCTTATGTTATGATGTTGCCTTGTAATTCCCAAGAGGGAGTTACGGCAGTAATGTCCCGACCGAATTAGGATGTTTCCGCTGCTTAATTATGTGAATTAGAGGTCGGGGCGTTACACCACATTAGGAATATCACCCTTTAATTGATTATAGACATACCTGACAGAAAAATGCATTTGATGAAAAAGATCACAACCGCCATGAAAAAGCTATTTAAGTCTCTAATGAACTCATAGTCTTCCTTACCACCCAAAAAGCTTGAGATGGAACAGTAATGGTGGTAAGGCTTCTCCCCTTGATATAATATTCACTAACTCATTTGACCCAAACTTATCTTTTTTTTTTTGATAAAACAAATTAATTCATTGATAAAAAGTCATACGACATCTACATAAAGATTTAAATCTAACAAATACATAACAATCGAATCAAATAAAAACTTCCTTTCACCATAGCTACGATCGTAGTATATCAAACATTTTGTATACCCTCTTTTATATCGCTGCGATTTACATCCTTCAATGACGAGGGGGTCTATAGATCTGTTGTAGCCGTGACAAATATGATTTCCGTCTGATAATTGTAGTCGAAAGATTGACATTCTCTTCGATCCCGCATAAATCTTTACCAAAGAAACAACCTGAACTAAACTAAACACACAAAACTTAACTAAAAACAAACCCACCTTGGGGTACTTATTACACCGAAACAATCAAACCCATCATAGGGGTACTTACCACAATGAAACTATGTGGTTTTATTGAGATCTAACCAAAAACACAACGAATTGAAAGGGAAGGGGCGGAAATAACCAAATTTCCGAAGAAAATTGGCTATTTCCGCCCTAGAAAACCCTAATTTTTGTAAACCCTAAAAAGAGGGAGAGAGGGAGAGAGGGGCAACTTAGCTTCCCTCACTTCGGAATCTAACAAAATTTTATCTTAGTGATGATCGTTTACTTGTGCCTTCTGTAGACACCTACTTTTGTCCCCATTCCCGAAAGGGAAAGGTTCGATGATGAAAGCATAAATCTCCACTTGACGACGCATCTCCTATAAAATAAACGAATCTCGATTCCCCATTTCATTTTCACCCGAAACCTGCTATTTATGGAAACCTGCTAAAAATAGTAACTGCCGTAAAAGGTAGCTTCTAAAAGTGGCAAATCATAAAAGATAGAAACCTGTCAGAATTAGGTGTTGCATTCCAACATAAATCCTAAATGAGATAGAAAACTGCGAGAATCCTATTCCTAATATGATTCGGAAATAAGAGTTACGTATTAATTGAAATCCTAACGAGCCTAGAGTTCGTAACGGGCCCAGACGCATTCCGTCACAAAATTGATACGCGCTAAAAGACTCGAATTAATCTCAAACTCTACGGATTTCAGGAATCCGAATCTGACTAAAGAAAACAGCCCAGACTCTATTTTCAACGCCTGGCTCTGGGCGCCAAAATCTTCGGCGCCCAGGCCTGGGCGCTGAAAATACCTGGGTACGTGTTTTTTCCTAATTCTTTGTGGATTAGAACTCTGCAATTCTATCTTTCCACGAACTCTTCCCTATAAATAGGCCCCTAAATTCGACGTGAAAACAACACACAACAACACATAATTATATTCTGAGTATTGACTCCAACCCTTAGCCTAAGCCTCTCGCTGCGAAACTGTTCACGCGTTCTGTCGCAATCGATCCATAAATCGAACAGAACGTATCCTGTCCCATAATTGAGATTCTTTAAATAAAAAGGAGAAATAGCAAAGTCAAAGTGGTTAGTTTTCTGAGAACCGTGACGCACCTCTCAAGGGTGCGTCGTAACGTGTCCCTTTTCGATGATTTAACTGCTTTCCTCGCCCTTTTTATGAACTGTTAAACTAACCTAAATCTGATTGTTCTATCACGCCTAACAAATATAATATTTTTGGGAAATCGGATTATCATGCTAGGTCCCTTAATGCTATTTAAATCAGATAATCACGATCGAATTAGTATTATATGTTGCATATTGCTAAAATCAACTCAGATTAGTTTAATAGTTAACGCATGTCCCTTCAATTATTTATGCCGAGCTAGTAAGGATATCCTGCCTCTGGAGTTATCGACGAGCGAAGTACTCCTCTCGGTAGTTACAGTCCCCCGAACCCTCAATCTCTACCTTGCGGGTGTATGTTGAGAGATCCCCACACCAGGGATCACAAGGGAACCTACGGCCGTCGTGGTAAAACATAATTGCACTCCCTTTATGTCACGATAACCGGGTTTTGTCACTTTTTCTCATTGTCGTTAAAAACTGAATGGCGACTCCTATATTACTAGTCAATTGGGTGTAAACTCACAGGAAATCCAATTACACTTGATTGAATAAAAAGAATCGTCACACCCACGAGGGACGAGGTCACGCATTAGCCTCGTGCTTTTTCGACCCCCTCACAGTGGCGACTCCACTGGGGATAGTGAAGGAAATACTCGTGCTTGTAGGTAATCAAAATAGCCGAAGGGTGAAACGATCCTACCCCGCGTTTATTTCCCCATCAAGTTGGGACGACCTGAAAATCAGCATATTGATGTGAACGGGCAGAACCGCATAACGAATCTCGGCTCCCTCGGGAGTTGGGAATAAGGATACCTTTTTTCCCCAATAGGGGGGTGCATACGCCGCGCATGTTGCCCACTCGGTACTTGTGCAGGTAGTACACCTATCCCGAACCCAATCGCTCGCTCATTAGGTCCCTCTCGCCTGCATGCCCCCTTGGCTTGCACTTGCGGGTTGGCCTCTTGAGCGAAATTCGTCTGTTGAAGACACTACCTCGACCGGGGCATGTGTTGGATCTACGATAGAAGCGGTACCAAGCCAGGCGCAAATACTACCCATAGAAGCCTATCATAAACTACGTGACATATTTAATTTTCAAATCCATGTTTGTAATGTAGTTATATGTAGCGAACTAGGTGACTATGTTATGATTGTGCGTACGAATAATGCTAGACAAATAATGCTAGAAAACCAACGACCTTAAAAATTGCCCAAACATTCATGAACCAATTGGCCAAAGAGTTATACCAAAATACGTGTTCCGCAAGCCCGAACGATCGCCACAAAAATAAGCGACGCTCGGGATGGCCGTAACGAATCCCACAAACGCTGCACAACGCGTAAAGGACGTTATTAGGCAAGCACGCAAAATTGAAGTCGCATAAACAAAAGTAGACGCAAACAGAAAACGAGAACCAGCCAGGGACGCATTTTCAACGCCCCTGGCTGGGCGCTTAAATTTCTCACGCCCACTGCTGGGCGCTGAAGTTGCTGCCTGGCCTTTTGGTCAGGCACAACAGCCTCGGTGCCCGCGCATAAGAAAAAAATACGTAGCAAAAAAAAAACTTTTCGGAAAAAATTGCTGTGAGGGCGTATGAAAAGGCACTCGATTCTAAAAGCGACTTGTAAAAAATAAATAACTCCTTGTGTCGTTGTTAGGCCTCCTACGACGACAATGCTCGGCACCAAAACCGAGCATGCTAATTAAACGACCTTGAGTGTCACATGGGCAAAGTATTCAAAAAATAATGTTCGAATAAAGTCTTCAAGAAAAAAATAAATGTTCAAATGAAAAATAAGTAAATCCGAGTCTAGACTAGGCTATGACAAAGTACAATCTAAATCCTAAGTCTTAGTTGTCTTATCCATAGAATCGGTCCTAATGCTTGGTGTCGTTCTGCAAGTTAAAAGGTTAAACCATATTGAGTCTCCCTTCCTAACATTTAAATCAATGAGCACCCATATGTAATTGTCATCCCTTCCTAAGAACCCACGGCCTTAATATTCTCTCTCACCAATAAAAGAATATATTATAGTATTTGCAAAATGGAAACAGTCACATTCTGAAAATCATTCCTCCATAGTCGCACAACCTCCAAAGTGAACCTAAGGTATCAATACCATTGGCAAAAAATTAATGGCCTCAAGGCTTATGATCACATTGGGTCACGACTATCATAGTCCTCTCGAGTCACTCACTCCTTGAAATACTATTAAGTACGGACTAAAAGATTTTCCATGAATGCAACATGACCAACCATGAAAATACCCAAATCGGCATACCAATAGGGCTACCATTGGGGTAAAGCAATACACACTAAGAGAGAAGCCGTGCTAATGATTCTAGTCTTGCAAAAATAAAAATTCGATCTCCCCAATTAACTACCTTGCCAACATTAAACAAAATGGCGCATGACAAATGAACACCCAAGGGTTAAAATCTAAAGTGTCAACCAACGAAAGTTATGGTCCAATTAGCCTAAGTCTGAGAGTTGCTTGGTCAAGTATTATAGGCTTACGCCACGTCATTATTTTGAGTCTAGGCCACCTCCTTGTATTCATACACGGGTTATAATCAGAAAGATTAATGAAAGTTTGAGTCTAAATCACAACTTCCAATTAAATCCCAGAAACTGGAATCTGAAAAGAAACAAAAAATTACTTTCGATGTAATTCTTTCGTTAAAATTCAATAAGGTAAAAACAACATTTTGAATCTACGTTATTTGCATATTTTAAGAAACGACTAAATACGCTTGCAAAGTAAGACAATTTAAAGGTCCACCCTAGGCCTACTAAAATTAAAGGTCCACTATAGGCCTACCAAACGAGGCTCACTCAGTCTCGCCTCGTGACTCAAAGACCACAACCATCTACCTTTTCGCCCAAATTAAAAATTGAAGAATTTTTGTTGGGGAGGAATCCCAAGAAAAAAGAAATAAAAAATAGAAAGAGAAAAGGGAGAGCGAAAAGAGCAAGCCAGAGAATACTTATCCCGTAGTGCAACATTTACCTAAGTAAACGAAAGAAAAGAATTGAGTCAACCAATCCAAATCATAAAATTCTACGATGTCTACCCTTTCCAATCCTTATGCTCTTAGACGCCTTCGCTCTGGGGTCCCTGTTCAGCTCATTTTAACCTATCCATGTTCTCATTGCCATGACCCAAGAAACCATTACCTCGACTCTTGTTCTTGAACTCGTTGTCAACCGCAAACCACGCACGGCCATTGACACGTGCGTCATACCCCTTATTTCCAAAACCTGCTCTTATACCACCATTAGCATAATGACCATATAACTTGTGTGGATACATCATGTTGATATACCCTTGAGCCGTCCCCATGCTGCTCATTGGCCTTGGTTGATGTAAACTCGTGACACTAGCACGAAGCTGCAAATTGTGAGCCCTAGCAGATATAATCTTCATGCTTGACCAACACCTATACAAATTCTCCTATCTCATTCAACCCATCTTTCAATCCGTCTTGAGTCACAAACAAAAAAAAAGGAAACAAATGAAAAGTGCAAAAAAATAATAATAAAATGTGAATAATAAAAAAGAAACTTTGCAAAAGCGCCTCTAAAGTTAGTCTAAAAAGAAAAATAAAGAAGCATTTAGCGCACCAAAAAATATCCGCCCAGAAACCATTTTCAGCGCCCAGAGCTGGGCGCCGAAATCTTTAGCGCCCAAGCCTGGGCGCCGAATCTCTCTGCTTGCTGAAAAATTTGTCCAGAAGTGCTCGTCATTTTATCCGCACATGCACGGAAAAATAACGAACACTTGGAGGGGTACAACACGTATTCAGGTATACGTACCAAAAAACACATGAAAAGAAAATACATGTACTCAAAAATATAAAACAAATTTTTTGGCTTACGGCAAGGCAGCAGATTTAAATAATAATAAACTTCACTTATTCTACCGTTTCAAATAATATGTTTCCACCTCAGAACATACTTGTTTAAAATCGGCATTCTATGAAACCATTTTCTAGGCTAAGAACTACGCAAGACCTGATTCCAAATTAAATCTATTTAAGGCGGATACGTAGGCAATCCATGATTCGGTCCAACCAATTTGCAAAAATATTAAAGCCTATAGAAAAACAAGAATAAAAATAGAAGTCCCTTATTGAAATTTAATTACTTGCAACCCAAGTCGAAAGAAAAATTTAAGTCAAAAGAAGAATCCAAGTCATCAAGATGCCAAAATTAATGAGCACACATCGAAAAATAATAAGGGCACGTACCCTTGCCGGAAGGAGCACTCACACTCCTAGGCACTTAGCCAAGACCCAAAAGATCGCTTTGCCTCAATTGAATGGGGGCTAGCGCAAGCGTCCATGACCTCTAAAGTACTCGACTTGAACCTCCCTAAAGCGAACTAACTCACCTAAAGACCTTCTTTCACCACTAGACCTAGTCGTTCGCTTAAAGACCTTCTTTCACCACTAGACACAGTCATGATCGCCAACAAGTAGTAAAGGCGGTAAGCTTGCAATAAAGAGGATTGTTCTACGGCATCGCCCCATCGTTCCTTCGAACTCAGGGCACCCGTTCATGGTAATTCAAATGCTTGCGAATCCCCTTTGGAAAAAATTAGACATTGTCAATAGGACTTGGCACTTAACCAAGGCTCACCCTACTCAGACATATGACACGGGCATCTAAAATCGAAATCTGAAAGCATCATTAATGGGCAGACATAATAGCAACTGGGGGCTAAAAAAAATTGAAATGAAAGAGCTAGGGAAAGAACTAAGTATACCTTGACCTTTTGTGCAGACATACACCAAGTAAATCTAAGTCAATTTGAAAACGGTTTATATTCCCGCAATTCTGGAAAAGATGGCCCTAAACGCCTAAAAGCATATGCCAAACGGGCACAAGTAATATCTTGACACCTGCACCCTGGCTTCCAGCAAATCCTTAGACAACATTCCAAAATCGTACCAGTATTTTGATTCACTCATGTAATCCTGTACGAACCCTTCTATAAGTCAACCTACTTAGGGCACCTCGGATTGTACACAGTAGGACTCGGATTTCAAATAATTTTCAAAAGACTTCTTCGAACATAATAAAGTGTCGTTGGTTTAAGCTAAGTATGTGTTTATCTTCGATGTTGCAAGTGAGTCAAAAAAGATTTCTAAATATGATTATGGGTAAAGAAAGGCACCTAGCTTTTGGTCAAGGCACACTTCAACATGTGACTACCTTGACCATGGCAATGTCGCACAATACGACATTTACAAAAGAAGTAGCAAATCACTACTCGAACGTACCTCGCACTAAACGAGTCTGGTTCAAACTATTCATGATCCATGTCACCATGAATGCATAAAGACGTATGCAAGGCATTATAGCCCCAAGTCAATCCCGTAGCTACAGTTGGAGGCTTGAGAAAAACACTCTAAAAATGCTCGAAATGACGATTTCATCGCAAATTCTCGACGCTAATGCTATACATATGTCATAGGGGCACAATCCTAAGATTTAATCATGTAAAACGAACCTTAGAATGGCTACAACCCCTCCCAGATTCTAAGCGCTACTTAGAATATATAAAGTTACCCCACTAACAAGGGTAACTGAAAATTGCGAGTCACCAAAACTCCGATCAAACTACTGCACATAACGCTCGCCCTACAAGCGCCCGTTACACAGTCTACCTCGTTCCAAAGCAAAAGCGAAAGAAAAAAAAATCAAAAAAAAACTGTCAAAGCTCTGCCCAGAAATCATTTTCAACGCCCAGAGCTGGGCGCCGATATCTTCAACGCCCCAGCCTGGGCGCTGATTCTTTCTGCTAGCCAAGTTTTGCCCAGATATAAAAATAAGAAAGAAACACCAATGAATCCTCGCGCCGAACGAAGTAATGAGCCGTGCAAACCCACACAGAAGGTGCTACACTTGTTCGAGCACCTGAACAAGGCGTGATGAAGTACTCCAATGCAAAAAAAAAAATGATATCCCAACACCTGGAGGAATGTTCTAAGACACACCGTTAGGCCACACAAGCCTATGTCGCACCATAAAGTTTAACCATCCCACAGTACAAGTCTAAAAAAGAGAGTAAGGCATATTGCACTAATGTAGGCACGGCCAAGAGCATGTGTAAAAGAGGCAAAGACTACTTATCGCCCAAATTCAAAATGCAAGCCACACTACTTCCATATTAAGGATTAAAAGTAGCAAAACATTACCTACCACGGAAGGGATAGCTCGCACCTACACGAGTGGAACCCCAAGGCATCTTTCTCAAAAGAACCTACAAAAATCGTACGCCAAAAGGAAGCATCCCAACATGCATACTTGGGGGCTCCAAGCTACGAAACGACTATAGCAAAATAAATAAAAAATCGAAAAAGCAAATGTTTGAACAATCGAAAGGGTACGATGTTTGAGCCAGCTTCATGAATAGGCCTAAACCCTATCAAGCTTCTAAGCAAACTATTCAGAATCAGTCATTGCTCAAAAAAATATGATTCAAGCAAACTGATTAATGGACCGCACACAACGGCCATTCTATGAACACTCGTTCGCACATACATATCATCATTCACGAACGCATTCAAAAGAAAAAAAATATATATACAAGAGCGATCAAAGTCTTACGCCTCAAGGTATGTTCCTCGGGCCATATAGACTCGCCCAACTGTTGCAATAACTGTACGCCTTAAAGAGCAACAGTTCCATAAAATAATCGCCCCAAAGAGACAAGCGCCGTAGTCCACCAATCGGCTACAGCTTCTTAAGAAAATCATCACGTTCTAAAAATAAAGAAAAAACAAAAGAGAAGAGAATACATAGAACTTCCAAGTGAAATAAACGAATGAACAAGAGGCCAACTGTGTCATCAAGAAAACTCGCCAGGAATTATTTTCAGCGCCCAGCGCTGGGCGCCGAAATCTTTAACGCCCAGGCTTTGGCGCCGAAAATGATCCCAGACCCTTTCTGACTTCTATAGGGCCCTGCCATATTCCTTCGACTTTAAAATTGCCGAAAGTCGCACCTCACGGCTTTGTTAAAAGTAGCACGCCACTACAAAGATCGCTCGCACTTACGAGCGCAATCCCAAACACGATCAAGGACATTACGAAATGCGTATCCCCAAGGAACCTCTTCAACAAGAAATGACCGTCAAGAACGAATTCTTGGGGGCTCGAAAGAAAATATAGAGTATACAAAGTTAAAAAAAATATTCCCAGACTACGCTATACGAAGTCCCGTGTTTGGATGTCTCAAAGAATAAAAAATAAACCGGTTTACGACCTCAAGACAAAGGTCGCCGTTGATACCTATACATAGTCCCCTAATCAAGGACCCAGGTAGTGGCAAAATTGAGCCGTAAGGACTAACTCAAAACCATAAAGGATGATGACCACAAGACAATGGTCCGTCTAAGAATGTTGTCAACCCACATTCAGGTTGCAACTAAATCCGAGCATCCCTCGAAAGAATTCGCTCCTGCAAGAATAAATGAAAAGAAATTCTCAAAAGAAATCACAAGAAAAGAAATGAAATAGGGACTTGCCCACCTCAAACGGGCAAGATCGCGGCACACGAATCCAAATCGAAAAGACGAATTCAGGTTCGCTCACCTCCAGCGAGCGGGGCGTCCACCCTTAGCGGACAGGGCTCGCCCACCTTCAGCGGGCGGGGTCTGCGTCACTAGCCGCGCAGGTCCTCAGTTTTCGAAAAATAAAGTCTTCAAATTTAAAATAGGCTCGCCCTCTTCAGCCGGCGGGGTCTACGTCACAAACCACGTAGGTCCTTATTTTCAAAAAAGCAAAACAAATTTCAAAATAAATTCGTCCACTTCTATCGGACGGGGTGTCCACCCTTAGCGGACAAGGTTCGCCATCTTTAGCCGGCGGGGTCTACGCCACGAACCGCGTAGGTCCTTATTTTCAAATTTCAAAAACAGATTTGTCCACTTCTATCGGACGGGGTGTCCACCCTTAGCGGACAGGCTCGCCATCTTTAGCCGGCGGGGTCTGCGCCATTAAACCGCGCAGGTCCTTAGTCGCTGCAGCGATAACTTTTGCTGGATTTTCCTTCGTTTTACGTCCTATAAAAACAAGGGTGCTGGATTTTCCTTCGTTTTACGTCCTATAAAAACAAGGGTGCTGGATTTTCCTTCGTTTTACGTCCTATAAAAACAAGGGGGTTTTCTCGTTTAGCTAACCCTGAAAATGAGAATCTTTAAAAAACATTTTTACCTCGTGATTGGGCTTGGCCAGGCCCAATTACACTTTATAGCTTTGATTTCAAAAACATCTGTAGCTACTCCCAATGACAAAGTGAGGAAGTTTCTATACTATCAGTTGACAAATCCCAATGACACGTGAGGGATATGTCGACACTTCAAGTGATGACCCTTAAGTCAAATGTTATCACTCGGGGGCTCGTGAGACCCTCGCAAAACAGGTCACAATACACCACGGCTTGTGTGACGCACTCCGTCTAATACTTTGACCATCGTCTTACTCCAAGACTCAATCAAAGTGGGGGCTAACTGTAGACACCTACTTTTGTCCCCATTCCCGAAAGGGAAAGGTTCGATGATGAAAGCATAAATCTCCACTTGACGACGCATCTCCTATAAAATAAACGAATCTCGATTCCCCATTTCATTTTCACCCGAAACCTGCTATTTATGGAAACCTGCTAAAAATAGTAACTGCCGTAAAAGGTAGTTTCTAAAAGTGGAAAATCATAAAAGATAGAAACCTGTCAGAATTAGGTGTTGCATTCCAACATAAATCCTAAATGAGATAGAAAACTGCGAGAATCCTATTCCTAATATAATTCGGAAATAAGAGTTACGTATTAATTGAAATCCTAACGAGCCTAGAGTTCGTAACGGGCCCAGACGCATTCCGTCACAAAATTGATACGCGCTAAAAGACTCGAATTAATCTCAAACTCTACGGATTTCGGGAATCCGAATCTGACTAAAGAAAACAGCCCAGACCCTATTTTCAACGCCTGGCTCTGGGCGCTGAAAATACCTGGGTACGTGTTTTTTCCTAATTCTTTGTGGATTAGAACTCTGCAATTCTATCTTTCCACGAACTCTTCCCTATAAATAGGCCCCTAAATTCGACGTGAAAACAACACACAACAACACATAATTATATTCTGAGTATTGACTCCAACCCTTAGCCTAAGCCTCTCGCTGCGAAACTGTTCACGCGTTCTGTCGCAATCGATCCATAAATCGAACAGAACGTATCCTGTCCCATAATTGAGATTCTTTAAATAAAAAGGAGAAATAGCAAAGTCAAAGTGGTTAGTTTTCTGAGAACCGTGACGCACCTCTCAAGGGTGCGTCGTAACGTGTCCCTTTTCGATGATTTAACTGCTTTCCTCGCCCTTTTTATGAACTGTTAAACTAACCTAAATCTGATTGTTCTATCACGCCTAACAAATATAATATTTTTGGGAAATCGGATTATCATGCTAGGTCCCTTAATGCTATTTAAATCAGATAATCACGATCGAATTAGTATTATATGTTGCATATTGCTAAAATCAACTCAGATTAGTTTAATAGTTAACGCATGTCCCTTCAATTATTTATGCTGAGCTAGTAAGGATATCCTGCCTCTGGAGTTATCGACGAGCGAAGTACTCCTCTCGGTAGTTACAGTCCCCCGAACCCTCAATCTCTACCTTGCGGGTGTATGTTGAGAGATCCCCACACCAGGGATCACAAGGGAACCTACGGCCGTCGTGGTCAAACATAATTGCACTCCCTTTATGTCACGATAACCGGGTTTTGTCACTTTTTCTCATTGTCGTTAAAAACTGAATGGCGACTCCTATATTACTAGTCAATTGGGTGTAAACTCACAGGAAATCCAATTACACTTGATTTAATAAAAAGAATCGTCACACCCACGAGGGACGAGGTCACGCATTAGCCTCGTGCTTTTTCGACCCCCTCACACCTTCTACTTCGTATAATTCAATAAAGCCTTTTAACTTTATCTTTCTTTTGGGCCAAATTCCAAAGAAGCTTGCAGAGTGCATCCTTATTCCAGGTCTTAATGCACATTAAATCCCACCCACCTGCAGCCTTCGGTAAGCAAAGAGTTTCCCGTGCAACCAGAGCTCGTTTAGAAGCGCCCAACTTCCCAGTCCACACAAAAGTCCGACAAGCTGCTTGAATTACTTTTAGGACTTCCTGGGGATAAGGAACACTTGGCACCAATAGCTTTGAATCCCAAATACCACAGATTTTACCAATTGAATTATGACAGCATATGAGAGTAACTTGGCAGACCAGCTTTCAAGTCGTTGCAAGATCTTCCGTATGAGGGGTTGCCATTGGATGACAATAATCTTTTTAGTAGACAAAGGAACCCCCAAGGTACCTAAAAGGAAGCTCTCCTGTTGAGAAATTAAACAACGTAATAATGTCATCCTTCATATGATGAGGAACACCACCAAAAAAAAATGGAGTTCTTGGAATGGTAAGCTTTCAAACCAGAGGATTCAGAGAAAATAGAAAACGCATATATTGAACTTGTGCCTCACTGAATCAATATCACCTCTTGAAAATAAAGGAATATCATCTGCAAAGAATACATGAGTTAAGTCGAGTTTCTGACACCTAGGGTGAAATCTGAACTCTGTATTTGTTTTCAAAGCCATTAGGCACCTGTTAAGATATTCCATACTTAAAACAAATAAGTATGGTGAGATTGGATCTCCTTGTCTACCCCCCCCCCCCCTCTTTGCTCTAATAGGTTCAGTGAGCTCCCCGTTTACATTGAAAGAATAAGAGACGGATATTAAACCATCCATAATCCAAGTAACAACCTAGTAGGAAAAACAAACTCCAGAAGCAACTGTTAAGATGTTCCCTCATAATTTTCTCTGGTATGAAACAACACAAGTTATCAATGTCTTTTTACTTAGGTACTTGTTTAATTGAATGAGAGAGGGTGTGTGGGCAAAAAAATTTAGTGGGAAGAGAGAGACAATAATAATTATAGGGTCATTCATAATTTAGAAGTGTAACAACTAATCTGGGACGGACGAAAAAGGAAAGTGCAACAACTAATCTAGGACGGAGGGAATATAAAACAACTTTTACAATATTTTTAGGTGGTAAAATACAAGTTTTGTTTGTTTAGGTGGTAAAAAAATATTTTTTTGATATTTTTAGGTGGTAAAAAACAATTTGTCCATAAATTATGTAATATTATAAAAATTGTCAATAGGTCCTATACACAAACCTTTAGCTAGGTTAATCTATCTATTACTATATACTAAAAGACACACCAGGAATGACACGTGTCACGTCCTGGTGAGTCCTTAGTATTTTTTTCTTTTAAAAAAAATTTAAGAATCTTTTAATATATATCTGATTTTCTGATTTTTTTTTCTGATTTTTTCCTTCTATTTAATATAATAAATGTATATATGAAAAAATATATTACGATTTCATGTATTACGACAAGGATAAAAATATATATATCGTTACTTATTTGAAGAACATATATGTTAGGAATGGAAAAAAATCACAATTTTTTTTTATATTACTGTTTCTATAATATACGTAGCAAGCTATTACGGAAACTTCGTAAAAGAAAAATAGCAAAAATTACTTATTAACCTGAAAGCCGGTTATATATCCAATCTAGAAAATAGGGTATTATAATTGTTATGGTTATCGAGTCAATACCATTTCTAAAAATTTGGATAGATCGAGGGTACGGGTATGGTTACGGATGTAATTCAATTCCAAAAGAAAATGATAGCTAATAATTGTCTGATAAGTTTTTTTCTTATATTTTCCCAAGTTAAGTATTTTTGTCGGAATGCTAAACTCCTAAAATCGCACTATTCACTTTACAATCCAAATAAATAATAATTTCCTTTGATTTTCCCAAAAATCATTGATAAAAATTGATTTTATTTTATTAAAAATTTCGTTTAAATAAATTATTCAGAACAGAAAAAATTATTTAGTCTCATCCGTGCGTTGCACGGAACCTAACCTAATCTATTACTGATTTTGTTGGAAGGGAGGTTTATTCAATAATGACGTAGCATGTGAACAAGCTCTTGAAGATTTATGCTATTGCCCTTAGAGCACTCTTATCAGTGAGGAAAAAAGTTCCTCACGAGTGAAAACGGTGAGATTATTTTAGTTCGCATACCACACCAACGAGAAGAATGAAATTACCTCACGAGTAAAATAAAAACTACTCGCGCGGCGTTCGGAATCTTGCAATTGCTAACAACTTTTTGTGGTCCCAACTGGATGAAATATACCACAATTGCAGGTTTTGCAGCCAAAAAGCTTTAAAAATTAATGCCAACAAACAATCTTCACCTTAGAAATGAAAAATAAAAAAAAAAAAAGGATTATCCCTATTGCTGATTGGGCGCAGGGTTGGCCCACTGGGAGGTCACCACTTGTCTCAATCAGATTGCAAGACTCTTTTTTTCAACCAATCAAAAAATTCAAGCAAATTGTAATGGCTATTCCGGTAAACGGCTATTTTAGCCGAAAATACTTAATAAAAAAATAAATAAATCATACCAACGGTCATAAAATTTCAAGATCTATAAATAGAGACCAAATTTGCTATATTTTGACATACTTTCAAAAATTATTTTTCTCTCTCTAAAATCCTCAAAATCATTTTAAATTTATAGTATTAAAAATATATAAATTTCGACATATATATAAAAATTAACGTAAATAAAATAATTTATCTTAATTAATTGTTAAAAGTCATTTAAGTTGTTAATATAATTGATAAAAACAAAATGGATGAAGTATGTGGAAGATAAAAGTGTGGATGGGTTTAGCGAATAGTAAAAGTAAAAGTGTGGTGAGGAGTTTTTTTAGTTCATTGGTAGGATGAATTTGTTGTAGAAAAATTTGTTTCTGAGAAAAGTGACGTGGAAGAGTAAGAAAGTGGTAGAGAGATAGTGGTGAGATTTTTTTTTCACCCATTGATGAGAGCATTCCCACCAAGACAAAAAAAACTTTGTTCACGAGTGTGTTTTGGTGAGTAATTAATACTCACGGACCCACGTCAATGAGTATGGGAAACACTCACAAAAAAAACTCACGAATAAAATCAGGCAATACTCCTCGTGAGTTTTTTTATCATGTGTATTTGTGCAAAATAATGGGGCCCACATGTTGAAAATTCTGAAAAAATGGCATGTATTTTACTCCAATTCTCACGCCAACTTGGAAGATGCCAAATTATTATACCTCACCCATTGGGAATATGACACGTGTCGCATTCATCAACCAATCAAATAATTCCCAACGACTATATTTTGCAACGGCAATATTTGCAGAAAATATTTATTTTTTTAAAAAAAACCAACGGCTTTAAAATTTTAAGATCTATAAATAGACACCCATTTTGATATATTTTTACACACTTTCAAAAATCATATTTCTCTCTTCTCTAAAATAAATCATTTTTCATGCAAAGTACACAATAATTTGAAATAATTGTTAAAATTTTCTGAAAATTTTCTGAAATTTAAATTTCTTTATATTCTAATTTCGTATTTAATTATTATTATTACTATTATTATTTATTACTCCCTCCGTTTCTTATTGTTGTATCCGTTTCCATTTTAAGCGTTTCATATTGTTGTATCCATTTAGAATCTATTCTATTTTTGAACATACATTTTATCCTAAAATACCCTTACATTTCTATCTAATTACCAAAATACCTAAAGATTCTACCCATATTCCCACCTAATTTTCCCCACCCATAATATTTAATTCTTTTCCCTTCCCCACATACCCACTCTCTCACTTCCTTTATCACCCATCATTATCACTTCTCTCTCTTACCTTATTTCTTTATTATTTTCTCACTCCTTTATTTATTATAATCTCTTACACCCAATCATTTCTCTTACACCCAATCATTACACTTATACCCATACAAACCAAAATTCCAATTTTCTTAAAAACCACTCCAGATTCCAAATGGATACATCAAAAAGAAATGGAGGGAGTATTATTATTACTATTATTATTAATATTAACATTATCTATATTATTGTGCTTGTTTATTTTTTTAGTAAAAAATGGAAAATAATTTCAACTTGGATGATTTTGATCTTAATCTGAATAGCAATCAATTAATATTCTGACTATAATTCATATTTGCAAGGTAATTCTCCCTCTCAAAATTTTCAACAGTCATTTTATGCTAAAAGCACTATTTGTGAAGATGTAGAGGATAGTGTCCCGGAGACACAACCTCCGATCATGACGCATCCGATGCCTGTTAGACCAAATCAAAGAATTCCTAAAGCTGTTGCGTCTAGGAGTTGGTCTATTCAGGAGGATGAAGTTCTGGTTGCTGGTTACATGACATATTGCACCGATGCAGTATTGGGAACCGACCAGAAATCAATTGATCTTTGGAAACAAGTTTCTGCATACTACGACAAAGTTCAAGAGGAAAGGCCTTACGAAGTTGCTGAAAGAGGCCTCAGAATGTTAGAAAGTCGTTGGAGAAGGATAGCTGCAGATGTACAACTCTGAGCTGATTCCTTAGAAAAAGCTGAAGATTTATTTGCAAAAAGTGGGAATAGCAATGGGGACGTATCTTTTCCGCGATTCTGTCAAATCAGGACCCAAGAACTTCACATGTGAACGAGCATGCTTGGAAGATGGTTTGTGATCAACCAAAGTGGAGGCGAAGGATGAGGTGGATGAGGTGGGGCATTTCAAAGGAAGATAGAGAGTTACGTGACAACGTAGAAGGAACTCCACAAGATAGTGAAGGCAGTGGCAAGAGAACAAGGCTTGATGATGATGGTAACAATGTCTTAGGAAGTGGTTAAAGTTTCGTATCTGGGGTCTGAATCGACCAGATGGTGTTAAAAAAACTAAGGCTAGAAGAAAAGGAAAAGGGGTATCATCATCAGAGGCAGTTTCAAGTTTTGGTGATAGGTTGCAAGCTAAAACTGAAATGAGGCTTCAAGAGAACCAGACTCACCAAAGGAGACTGGAGTTTGACATGTCAAGGGAAGCCAAGATGAAACAACAAATGGAAATAGAGGCGAGGCATGTTCAAGTTTCTGAGGCAAATGCTGAAATTGAAAGAACGAGGCTCGAGATGGAACCGATGAAGATGAAAAATGAGTTCTTGCGAATATTGACTTCGAAGGGAAATTTAACTGCATTTGAAGAACAAACCAAGGAAAGATTGATTATGGAGCTTTATGGTGGTGCTAATTAGTTCAGTTTAATTTATAATTTATTTGTTGTGTTAAGATTTTAAGTCGTAAACTTCTGTTAGTTAATTTTCAATAAGCTCGTATTAGTTCGTGTTGTGTCTTTAATTAAACTTGTATTAGTTAAGGCTTTAACCTTGTATTATTGTGTGGTATGTAATATATTTATTTCCTTGAAGTACTATATTTTAGTTATTAGTTATTATTTTTGTCATAGTCAATCTTATCACGAATTCCAGATAACCTTATCAACAAATCGAAAATCCTAGAAAATCTACAAAAATCCAAAAATATCTTATCCGAAATCCAGGTAACCTTATCAACAAATTGAAAATCTTACAAAATCTTACAAAATCTAATAAAATCTTATCACGAAATCCAGATAACCTTATCAAAATCTCGAAAATCCTAGAAAATCTAATAACATCCAATAAAATCATATCATGAAATCAAGATACTTATCAACAATCCTCTTTAAATACATACTCATTATCAAAGTCATTCTCATCCTCACACCTACTTCTCATTCTCTCAATCAATCTCATTTAAAAAATGTTGTTTCAAAATAGTTCAAGCTCAGAATCTTTTGAAGAAGATCAAAACCGAGAAATTTGATCAAATGATTGACGAAATCGTCACTCATCATTTACCAAACACATTTTCCCCTCGAGGTCCTAGACGTCAAACTAGGAATGATGGTGAAATTCGTATTCTAGCGAATAGAAACCGTGAAGAAGGGCATAACCGGTTTTTTAAGGATTACTGCGCGGATTTCCTGGCATGATCGGAAGTATTGATTGCATGCACTGGGAGTGGAAGAACTTCCCTAACGCCTAGAAAGGTCAATACCAGGGACGTAGCGGGAATGCTAGCCTCATTCTTGAAGCTGTTGCGGATCAAGATCTATGGATTTGGCATTCATTTTTTGGTATCCCTGGTTCATGCAATGACCTTAATGTTCTTTATCGTTCACCTGTGTTTGATGATGTTTTGCAAGGTACAACACCTCCTATAAATTTTCAGGTGAATGAAAATGAATACAACATGGGGTATTACCTAAGAGATGGTATTTTTCCAAATTGGGCTACGTTTATCCAAGGATTTACTCGTCCTCAACTTCAAAAGCATAAGCTATTTGCTGATAGACAAGCACATGTTCGGAAGGATGTTGAACGTGCGTTTGGAGTTTTACAAGCGAGGTTTGCCATTATACGACAACCTTCTCTTGATTACGATGAAGATATATTATCTGACATAATGAAAGCTTGTCTCATCATGCACAACATGATAGTTGAGGATGAACGAGACATGTATGTCCGAGCTGATGTGTTAAGAAGGTAATATGAACAAGACCTTTCGAGCTCCAGCGCAACGGTGAATAATGGTGAACCTTTCGAGTTCCAAGCTGGTCGTCCCGTCAACATTAACGATTACTTGGGGAGAAGAGTAGCAATGCGTAACCGTCAAACTCACCAGTCTCTGAAAGATGATTTAATCGAACATAATTGGCAAAAATATGGACCCAATAATCATTAAACTCTTGTGTCGAGTGAAGATTGTCATTATGATGCTTGTGTTTTTTAACATTGAATTTGGTTTAATGATGTGTGAAACATACTTTAATTTGGTTTTATGATTTTTAAGTCTATCATGGAATATGTTTTGGTTGTTGTAATATTCAAGTTATCCAAAATACATTATGCAATTTAAGTTATGTCCCTTTGTATTTTTTACATAAATTATATATTTACATGAATAAAAGATTAAAGTAAATATAAATTATAAAAATAAAATTTTAAAGAAAATAAAAATACATAAAAAATAATTAACTTACAATTATTTACCTTAAGTGTTTTAAATCATTAAGCTATTAATTTAAATGGACATAAAATAAATATAAAATAGATGGAGTATGTGAGAGATAGAAAGTGTAGTGGGGTATAGTGAATAGTAAAACTAAGATTGGTGAGTGGTTCTTTTTAGTACATTGGTGGGATGGGTTTTACAAAAAAAAAAAAATTGTTTGTGAGGAAAATGATGTGGAGTAAGAAAGTGGTAGAAAGAGAGTGGTGAGTGAGGTTTTTTCACACATTGGTGATAGTGCTCCGATAGCGCAAAGGCTACACATACATTGGGTGTATGTGGGCCAAGCATACCCTGCTCCCATAGTGGTCCAAGCCACATCAGCTTTGCCATGTCATCGTCCTAATCATCCCAAAATTTCCCCAAATTTTGGTTTCTGGTTTGAATTTGAAATTCAAACCCTCACAATTTCTTTTTCCTTTTTTTTTGGTCGATGTTTACAATGTTTTGCCAAAAGTTTGATCTCAATTCTGAAATCTTAGATTTGTAAGTTGTTGTAAATTTCCATTCACCCTTGATTTATAAGAAGAAGAAAATCCAATTTGCGGTATTTCTTTCGAGCCTTCACCATTGATTTTCGGATGTTTAATTTTATTTAGTTTTGTTAATTTCTTTAATACGATGTTTTTATTTGTTTAATTGTAGTTGATCTTTTGATTTATCGTATTTTTGATAATTTTTCTAGTTGTGGATGATAATCCAATTTGGATGAAGGTAGACGATGAAGTTGATAAAATTCTGGGCGGAGTTAACAATGTTATATTGATTATGTTTCGTATCAATTAAAAATGTATTTAAAAATACGTTTGAGGTATTTTCTTCAAGTTGTTATTTATATTGCAAGGTATATTTTTATGTTAGATAATAAAGGTTTATATTTAGTAGTTTTTAGTTTATAAAATATTGTATTTGTACTATAAATAAAAAGTAGTGTGAACACATCACTTTATGTGACTTTTTTTTCAAAGAAGAAGGCGTGTGGGAGCTAGGAGGAAAGACGTGTGACAGGCTTACAGCAGCCTTTCAGAACTTTTTTTGACAAAATTTGCATGTCAAAAGTACTTGATTGCTTGACAAACTGTGCATGACAAAATTTGCATGTATTTTAAAACACAAAAAATATAAAACTGAAAGGAAAAATGAAAAAACGAAAAAATCGAAGAAAAAAAAACCCGAAAAATGGACGCTATTTATGCACTAGTTTGGAATCAAACCCGTGACATTGCAGACAATAGGAGTCTCTATTTCGAGATGCGGGGATCCCGGAAGTTGGAAAAAAAAAATGGCTCCCCGGGGTCTTAAACGGTTGCATATCCTTCCAATGAGAACTCTTCTTGCTTGTTGGCAGGTAGCTCCATGCAAGGTTAGCTCAAAAGCGAGTGGCATTTATAAAAATAAATTGTACTTAACATGATGTTCTCTATAATTACGAGTAATATCAATTTAACAAATGCACAATTTATATTTTGGGATTTAGACGAAATAAAATAATATTAATATTAAAATGTTGACATTTATATTGTTACAAAAAATTAGTCATAAGAGGTAGCTTTAATAGTCGATTAATTAGTAATAGTTGTAGATTTTGAAAATTACAACTAAGTTAACCTAAATAGTCTAAGTACGCTACTAGAAGTTGAAATTTTCGAAGAGCTCGTTAAAAAGATCGTCGTGTTGTGGAGGCGGTGGATGCCCGGAAATATGGTCCACCATAATCTTGACCACCCTTGCAACCTTGATCATCTGTCAAGAAACAACAATTAGCAAATTAGCAAATTTTGACCACCAAAAAATGTAATTAGCAAATTTTGTAAGTTTTAATAATCTTTTTGACATTAATTAAAAATTATGAGAAACATTAACTTATTAAAACTAAAAAATTATTTTGTACTATAACAACTCATCAAATATTTGTTCGAATAATATAATTTATTAAATACAAAATTTAATTTATTAAATTCGGTTAATAAAGAGTAATTACACAAAAAATTAGCATTGTTAGATTAATTCAACAAAAAAAATTAGCAAGCAACAAAATGAATTTTGAACAACATTAAACATGTAATAAACTAAACATGAAAACATTAAATTAAATTGAATTTCGAAAAAAATTAAACATGCAATTGATGAATTTTTGTTAAAAAAAATAAACTAAACACACTTACAAAATTGGTAATTTTCCATATGAGGTAAATAGATAAATTATGTTTGCTACAAAATAAAATGGCTCCATTGCTAGATTTCTTACTCAAAGATGTGTTTGGAATAAAAAATATAGAAAGGAATTTAGTGTTTTTTGAAGAGAAAGGATGGAGAAAGTGGTTTGAAAATGGAGAAGGGAAATAGTATTTATAGATGTGAAGTGTTGAAGTGATGTAAGGTAATGTTGAAGTGTTTAGCTTTATTCATTTTTTTACTCTTGGACTACCTTTCACCTTTTATTTATCCGCCCAGCCTATTTTTGTTGTTGTTGTTTTTGTTTGTGTTAAATTATGACAGAGTGATATTAAAAACAGATTGATTTGTATAAAAAAAACAGAGAGATGATATATTTCAAATGTTGTTGGTAAAAATGATTACTTGTACCGTAAGGAGAATTGAAAAGACTTGCATGCTCTTGTGGGAAAGTGTGAAAGTAGGTGTAGCACTTGATTGCTTTATCTTAGGCGTGTAAGTCTACTAGTAGACTAGTAGGGTAGATCTATAGTCTACCACTTAAGGCTAGGTGTGTGCAATTGGAAAAAATTTACAAAAATTGTTATGTTTTTTTTTATTATTTTATGATTACTCGTAATAAAACATTTAATATTACAAGCCTAACCTAAAAATTAAACTTCCCAATTTAGTTAGTTGATCCGAGTCTTATTTGCTTTGATCAAGTCGGATTTGGACGGACTCGAATTATCGGTTTACTCGTAGTAGGAATTTATTTGTAGTAGGATTTTATTATTGGTCGTATTAAAAAAAAAATTAAAAAGAGGGGGGGAAGGGAGGGGGTAAGGGAAGCTAAATATGCCAAAGCCAGTCATCCAACCCGTGACATAGTGAGAGATGCAACGCTATTTTCAGGCAAGCAGTGAAACCAAGTTGACAGTGAGGCAAAGCCATTGGCATTTGTGAAAAAAAATTGCATTTATGCGTTGGCTTGTTGGTTTGTGTTTTTAAAAATGCAATTGTAGATTTGCACTAAATACGAACCTTGTATTATACGCAACATGAAATTAATACATTATATTACTTAAATTATATTAAAATTATTAGTAATTTAATTAAATTATATTACGTATTATTACATTATATTACTTAAATTATCAGTAGAGTTACCAAGATTTATCGCAACAAATTATCATTCATTCAGTTGTAAGGAAGTTTTATTATTGTTACGTTAATAATACGTCATTCCAAATTATGTTTGAAAAACATATGTATCTTTACATTTTAAAAGTACCCAATATAAGTCTTAGCAACTTTGATCAAGTCGGATTTGGATTGACTCGAATTATCGGTTTACTTGTGTAATCGAGTAGTTTATTGAAAAGGGGTTACGTTCATAAACCAAAGCACACGGTAACAAAAAAAATACTATCAATTACGAAATTTATTTTTTTCTATTATTGACAAAATATTTGAAGTAGGATTTTATTATTGGTCGTATTAAAAAAAAAAAAAATTAAAAAGAGGGGGTATTATATAACCAATGCACTTTTCCTTTTGTTTCAATAACAACAAAAGGAAAAGTGCATTGGTTATGTAAAATGTCAGTTAGCTACATTAAGTTGTCTTTTATCAGTTGGACTTTATGATTACAAATTTTCAATGTATATTCATCTTCCTTTATTCATCTCTTCCCTCTACTGTATTCATCTCTCCCTCTCCTTTCACACCATAACCGACTTCAACCTCCGTCCTTCTACTAATTGTCACCACTGACCGACCTTCAAAAGCTGAACTTACCACCGCTACAAGCTACAGTAAAACTAACGGTTTTTTCATGAAATGCCCCCGAGGTTTGCAATAATGCACCAGATACCCCCGCGTGTTTCGAATCACATAATAAACCCCTATTTTTACCTAAGTTTGCACCAAATACCCCTAATCCGACCTTCCGTTAGTCCTCCGTTAAGTCATGTTTATAATTCACAGAATGCCCCTATTTATAAACTTATTGCATAATATACACCTATTTGTAAACTAAGTTGCACCAAATACCCAAATTCCAAGTATTTGAATTTAACGGCTTTACATAAACCGATTTCTAAGTGGACAAATGCAATACAAGATTTTCGCTGTTAAGAGCAAGATTCCCACTGCTGGTCCATGTTTGTTGTGCCTGAATCGAGTAGTTGCTGAGTTTTGGAGTGAGGCTTTCGTCCAACAAGATATTCTTAATACTCAATTCATTTCCAAATACTCCTGGTAATTGTTATTCGTATACTATGACTCTGCTAATTGTCAGAACAACAAAACATACGTGGCTGCAAAACAGAATACAGATCAGAACACACAAAACATCACTCTGCTAATTGTTATTCATACACTATGACAAATATACAAAATAATATACAAAGTACGTGGCTGCAGGCTGATAAGATACTAAGATATGTAATGTTATCAGGCTTTATTCCATAATCTTCCGTCCCTGAGAAAAGAGAAATTGCACCTTCCCCGTCTCTATGTAATCCATACCCATTTATTATTATACTCCAAGAGACAGTGGCCTTGTCCAGCAAACTCTCAAACACTTTCCTTGCTATGGGAATATCCCCCATGTTGCATACAAATCTATAAACATTACAAACAGTTTTCTCTTAGAGAAAACCATTCTTATTCACAAACGCCAATACAGAATTAGTGACAGAGGTGCTGTTTATCTGAATACATGTGGAAACCAAGCTCATAATCATTATAGAGTCCACTTTAACCTCAGTATGAATCAATTCACAAAAGATAGAAACTATTTATCTAAATCTCTTGCTTCAAGAAATACCGTCATCATATTCCACAGAGAAACATCCAAAATAATATATTCGTATACTATGACAAATATACAACGGAGACAACAAACAGTTCAAATGTAGTTCTTCGTTTTATGTCACGAAACTACGAATAGAAAATTAAAAATTAGTAGTACAGAGCAGAAGCAACGGAGGTTTGGTGACAAACCAAACGCCTCAAGGTATGCAGATTTCGATTGGGAATGCCACACTGTAAACTGCAAAGACAAGATCCATCTCAGTCAAACAGTTCCGAGTTCCGCTCAACCAGGGGTGGAGGACGGTGGAGAACTTCGGAGTTTGTAGAGGTGAATTGCCGACTGAGGAATAAGATGCCTCGCTCAACAACGAACCCAAGAATCGCAACCAAACCACAGACCAACCTCCGATCAAAATCCGGTCAATCCTTCGATCAAAACGCCGAAGAACGCAGAAACAAATCTATCACCAATTTTCAGATTCTTGCAATTAACATGAAATTGCTCAAAAATCTTCAAGAAACCCTATAATTTGGGGAAAAACTCAAGAATCAAAAATCATTTAACACCAAAAACTATTAATTAGACCACCTCAAAAGGAGAAAGGTTAACAACACGATCCGACGAGCTTTACCTACGGCAGATGAAATCCTTGCAATTCGACGGCGAATTAGGCTCGCCGGTGACCAGAGAGAGGAGATCGGCCGCCGAGAGGAGGAAGAACAGGGGAGAGGAGAGAGAAACAGTAGAAGATGATTTTTTTGTAGTTTATGTCCTTCACTATGGGTAAAATGGTAAAACATAGCTAACGGAGGACTAACGTCCGTTAAGTCTAAGTGTATTTGGTGAACAATATGGATAAATAGGGGTATATTATGTGATTCGAAACACGCGAGGGTATTTGATGCATTATTGCAAACCTCATGGGCATTTCATGAAAAAACCGTAAAACTAAATCAAATGTAAGTGTGAATCGTGTTTTCACATATTGCTCTTTAATTTTTTACATGTAATTTCTGGCATTAATTTTAAATGTTGATGGTTTAATAGCCGGGTGTGTGCTATTATTAATTGGAAACTTTCTTGCAAGTTATTTTGTTAAATTAATGGAAATTGAAATGTAATTTTTTTGGTTTCCTGTTGTAAAAAGGGAAATTAAATTGAAATTTGTGTTGTTGTACAAAGGGAAATTGATCTGTCAAACAATCCGTTTGCGGATGTGATGGAGATTGCAAATGAGTTTGGGAATGATGAATCTGGAGATATGGAGACTGAATTAGAAGATCCAAAACAGATCAACGAGGAAGGGAAGTCTGCACCAGAGGAAGCGAAAGATGCTGAGGTAATTATAATTAATCATGAAACTGAAATGTTCTTTTCCCATTTCATATATGTTTAGTGAAAAATAATATGTTTCTGTTTGAAAATCAAAAAAGGGGTATTGTATCTTCTTATCGTAAATACTAGATACTTCCTTATTATGGTGTTGTTTCTTACATGTTTAAACAACAAATGATAGCTTGAAGAAATTCAAGGAACTCATGAAAGTCCCACCTGTCGTATTTTTGTTGATGAAATAAATCAGGTATTAATTTATGGAAATCAATATAAAATTAATTCAGATTTTTATAAAATAAAATTGGTTTTTATAATTTTACATTTAGAAACACTCCGTTCTTGTAGGATATCATATGGAATAGTGTAGAAACCGTACATGAGGAACCGATTTCATCAACAATTTTTTTTTTATTAAGTTTGAATTTCGAACTCAAAATCAAACTAAAATTTGGTTTTGAAAATTTGGGGATGACGTGGCTAAGCTGATGTGGACGTGTCCAATGAAAGGGCAGGGGAATCCAGGGACCACTTACCCTCAGGGTAAGCAAAGCCTTTGCGTCATAAGTGACACATATTTAGGAACGACGGGATTATCATTTCTTTGAAAAAAGTACCATTCAATTTTTTCCCCCTATTTTGTACTCTCTCTTTATTTTGAAAAGAGATACAACTTTCTTTAAACGGTCGTATTTTAAAAAGAGATACACTTTTTTTTTGATATTTTTTGGTCCCCACTTTCAATATATTAATATTTCTTTCAATGTTTCTCTTTTTTGATATTTCTTTAAACGGCCGTATTTTAAAAAGAGATACATTTACTTTTTTTGATATTTTTGGTCCCCACTTTCAGTATATTAATATTTCTCTCTTTTTGGGGGCACACTTATTCACATTATCTTTTTACTGTGATAAATAATTCATCCACTATCTCACTTTCATCTTATTTTAATAAATTGAACTCATTTTTTAAAACTAAGTACTCCGTAACATTCAACGTGTATTTTTTTTTAAAATACGGAGTGAGTATACGGAAGGAGTATTTTACTGTGATATGCATGAGGACCTCCAAAATCTTGTTCCGACCTTTGTTTTCCTCTCCTAGTCTCCTCCCCACGACAGTCAACTGTGACACTGTCATTGTCAGAGGAGAGGAAAGAACAACAAAAAAAAAAAAGAAAAAAAAAAACTGCTCTGCTTTGGAGACTGCAAAACTCCAAGCAACTCGACCAAAAAGAATGCTTATTTACAACCTTAACCGTTTTCCTTCATCTTTTTCCCCATTTAGGGTTTTGTTTTCTAGCTCTCAACTCCCCCCATTTTCCCATTTTTCTCAAAATAAGCTACTTTTAATTTGCCAGTTGCTGCTCATATTGTTCTACCACCTTGCTCATATTGCAGGTACATTTCTCTTTTGCATTCTGCATTCTAATGAAAACCCCATTTATATTAGGTGGATGAGGGGTACACGGAGGAGGGTAGTGATGTGGACGGAATTTTACCTAGTTAGCTCAAATACCCAGTTGTCTATTCTGCATTCTGCATTCTGCATTCTTATGAAAACCCCGTTTATCTGGGTGGATACGGGTATAAGGAGGCTGTGAATGTATACGGGATTTGATCTGAGACTTTGACGAACTACCCTCGTTTGGTTAATACCCAGTTTTCTACTTTTTTTTTGGGAGATTATAATAGTGTAGGTAGGAAATGGGGAGTTTTTTAATAATCTTCTCCTGTATTTAGTGTTAATGTTAATTGCTGTATATTTTAGATCATACGGACTAATTTTTATTCGATTAGTTCACTTAGATCTAGGCTCGATGTTTTGAATTAGAGAAGGAGGGAAGTTGACCCAGAAAATAAAACCGGCAATATATATAAACAGGGGTTCCAAATATACAAATGCATTGCGTAGTGTAGAAGAGATTTGGTTTGTTATTTATTTATTTGTTGTTGTTGTTGTTGTTGTTGTTGTGTCTTTGCTTCCTAGTTACTTATGCCTGCTAGCTTTAAATAATGTTTTGTAAGAACAGTTGTGTAATTAACTTTAATTTGGTGTATGCGATCTAGCTTAGTTGGTAAAGTTTTAATTCCGACTACATGACTCCCCTTTGGTGGCTCCCTGTACACCCACAAACAGAATTTTGCTTTACTTATTATTAATCAAAAAAGAAAAGAAAACAGTTTATGGACTGGAGTGAAAAGAAGGAAAAGAAAAAGAAAGAGAAACGTACAAATGTGGTTTCTGGGGATTGCTTTTGTTTAATTATGTAATAGTGTTGTGATTCTCTTTTTTCTGAGATAGCAACAGATCATTTTGTTTTGCTTTCTTAATATGTTTTCTGTTGTGGGTTTTGGTAGAAGTGGCGGTTGTTTAATGTTTAATGGAGTTCCTTTGAAGGGATTGTTTGTATTGTTGTTGTTAGTTTTGCTTTTGATTTGTGTTGTGAAAAATACTCATTAAGTGTTGGGTATCTCTGATCAACATTTCATTTCTTCTTTGCACATGTATTGTTTCAGAGAGGTCTTCTGAGTTCTGACAGTACTTGTGTCTGTATGCGCGTGAGTGGGTCAGGGAAGCAGCATTGAAGAATAACTTTACCATTGTTATTTCTTGTTTGTTACTTATAAGAGAGGGTGAAATATGCAGACTCCAAAAGCGAGGTAATGTCCTCTTTATGTTTAACTCCTAAGCCATACTAGCAACTATCTGTGCTTTTCTAAATTTTACTCATGTTGTTTAGCTGCTTCCCTCACCTTCTACTTCTTGCGATTTCATTTATGATATTTGTAGCTCGAGATTATGTAGTATGTACTGATTCATAGCTCAAGACTATGCATTTGAAGTGGTAAAATGTATGTTCGATTTCTTTGTATAGTGTTTTGCCAGCTTACTTAAATGTATTTGAATTTATGCTAGTGATCAAGTGAGTACTGTCCTCAACTTCAATGTGGAATCATAATTTAACTGTTGATAATGTTTGCCTGTAGGGCACATCTGGCATGTTTACCTAAATATGATTTGGTTACCCATATCCCTCAACCTAGACTAATGAAAAAGAAGGATGCCATTTCTGCTGTTTATGATATGATTATTTACAAGTTACCTAATTATTATGTCTTGGAACTGAATTATGAAGCTAGCGATGAGCAGCTAGCTTTTTGTTCTTGTTTTCCAGGCCTCAAAATTGTTGCATAATAGAAAAAAGAATATAGTTAGTGACAAGAAAAGAGGCTTTTTTTTTTACACTTCAACAGTTGACCCCTAGAGAAAACATATCCACCATGTCTTACGCTTAATTAAGTTTTCTGCTCTCTTAACTTCCATATGAGACTATCTAGAGATTAGCTTTTTGCTCTTGTTTTGCAGGCCTTTAAATAGTTGTGATATTGGAAAATAGAATAGGGTTAGTGACAGGAAAGGATGCCTGTTTTTGTGACACTTCTGCCGTTCACACCTAGAGAAGAAATATTCGGTCATATGGAAACATATTAACTATGAATTAGTTTTTGTTTTGGCAGAGAAAACTGTTGGCTCATCTAAGTGTTTGCATTTACTGGCCGTTCTTTGCAGCACCGTCAAAAAATAAATGATGAAAAAAAACGAAGTTATTTCTTGCTAAGACCACCGGAATTTGTCCACTGGCTTATACTTGTGTGAATGCTGATTATTATTTTTTGATAGTAGGAATGGCTCATCAGAAGTGCTTCAGAGAACCTCTCCTTCCACGAAATCTTCCCAAAAGTCATCTCCCACGACAATTCGGATTGCTCGACAGCTCAAAACGGCCGGATCAGGTTCTGGTTCAATTGCTTCTCCAAATTCTTTGAGCAAAAAAAGGAGTCCTAAAGCCTTGGAACGTGGGTCACCACGAACCCCAACGACTGAGGTAGTCTATCTAATCCGCGAATGAGTTTAATAAACTGAAATTGTCTCTAATTTTTTGCAGTTAGCAGTTCAAAATAGCTACACCCTAAAGTATCTCTGGGATTAGTGTTAAATGTTGTAATTATTCATCAGCTTCTGTTGATTTAACGCAGTTCAGAGAATTGGATTTTATTTGTTTTCACTTTCAACAACCCATTACCTGGAAAAACTTAGCCTACTTCAGTTTTTGAAACCCACCAAGCAGATGATGCAGTTTGATTCTTGCATAAAC
This sequence comes from Spinacia oleracea, assembly GCF_020520425.1. Classification (NCBI taxonomy): domain Eukaryota; kingdom Viridiplantae; phylum Streptophyta; class Magnoliopsida; order Caryophyllales; family Amaranthaceae; genus Spinacia; species Spinacia oleracea. The sequence continues at coordinate 86,934,670 of NC_079488.1, read as the reverse complement.
TTGATCAATTGTCTTAATATGTCTGCTTCCTTCCTGTTTGTAATGTTTGAAGGTAGTTGTATAACTCTCCATTAATAAAATGTTCAACGTGAAATTAAAACCTAATAAACTGGCGGATGGGGATAAAGAAAAACAGAAAGAGAAACCATGATAGGTGAAGGCTTAAACAGGATTCATCCTCCGCGTCTAATTGCTACAGTTAAGTAGTTTCACTGCATAACTCCTATCATTGACAAAGTCATCATTTGATATCTATTTTGTATATCCAGAAGCATACCCCCAGCAAATTGTCAGAGGTACAATCTCAGCTTGCTGAGCTCGAAGATGAGTTTAAGAGGGCAAAGGACCAGTTGATCTCATCTGAAGCAGTAAAGTGGCGTGCCCAGCAAGAGTGTGAAGAAACAAAGAAACAGCTCTCAGTGATGTCAGCAAGGCTTGAAGAGTCTCAACAGCAGTTGATGCAGCTTTCCACTTGTGAGGATTCTCGGGTTCAAGAACTTCGCAAACTCTCCCAAGAACGCGACCGAGTTTGGCAATCTGAGCTTGAGTCTATCCAAAAGCAGCACTCTATGGATTCTGCTGCACTTGCCTCTTCCTTGAATGAGATCCAAAAACTCAAAAGACAGCTTGAAAGGGTAGCTGAGTCTGAAGCAACCCAGAGTATGAATGCAGAAACAGCACATGCTGAGATTCAACATTTAAGGGCAGAGCTTTCCGAAACTTTTTCACTGGTTGAAAATATGAGAAAGCAGCTTAACGACTGCAAAGGATCTGAAGCTCACGCAATGGAAGTGGCTAGAGAGGCCCACATGCAATTAGAGGAAACCATAAAAGGTGCAGAGAATCTGCGTTCTGAGGGCCTCAAGGCAAAGGAGGCGTATAATAGTTTAGTGTCAGAGTTAGAGCAGTCAAAAGCTGAAGTTACATCATTAGAGAACATGGTCAGGAAACTCATGGATGATTTGGAAGCTAGGAGCCAAAATTCATCAGGAGAGATCATGCCTAAGGAAGATGGTGAAGATGAGAAAGATGATACCAGTGAGCTCAAAGCTGAAATCGAGTCTTTAAAACTAGAAATTGATCAGCTAAAGTCTGCGTTAGAAGCTTCCGAAAATAGATACGAGGAACAGTATATCCAGAGCACATTGCAAATTAGAAATGCGTATGATCAAGTGGAGCGGGCAAAGTCAGACTCTAGTACTAAGGAGGCTGGTTTAGAGCAAGAATTGAAGAAAGCAAAGGATGCAATTGAAGAGGTGAAATCAGAGATGATGAGTAAAGAAACCATGATAAAGAATTTATCAGAAAGTAACAAAGAGCTAATCATCAAAATTGAGGAAAATGAGACAAGCCCGAAAAAGTCAGAACTTGAGATTGAGCTTAAGAAGTTGAAGGCAGATATCCAGGATCTAAAGGAAGCTTTGTTGGACAAGGAGACTCAATTACAGCATACCACAGAGGAGAATGAGATGCTAAAAGCGGATATACAGAGGAGAGAAGAGAGAAGAAGCCAAGTAAACCAGGAGGCTGCTGCTTTAGCAGAGGCAGCAAAGGCTGCAGAGAGTGATGCGTTGATGAAACTTGGATGCGTAACTGAGGAGGCAGATAAAAGTAGTCAGAGAGCCACAAGAGTTGCTGAACAGCTAGATGCAGCGCAAACTGCAAATGCAGAACTTGAAGCTGAGCTTAGGAGATTGAAGGTTCAATCAGACCAATGGAGGAAGGCAGCTGAAGCAGCTGCCAATATGCTTTCAACTGGAAAATTTGTTGACCGTACAGTTTCTCTTGATAGCACCTATAATACTCTTGCTGCAAAGATGGATTCTCCTCTTTCAGATGACATGGATGACGACTCATCCAAAAAGAAAAATGGTAACGTGTTGAAGAAGTTTGGGGTGTTGTGGAAGAAAGGTCAAAAGTAAGGCTGGTCCTAAATGATAACTTCTGTGCTGCTCTAAAATAATCTTTTTTCTAGAATCTGTTTTATGTTTTTGGTAGAATATGGCTTTGTAATCGTGTATACTGTTGGGAGGATAAAAATCTGTAGCGAGACATCACAGAGGGTTTGTATAGTTAATTCTAATCATTCTATTTCAATTAGCTTAATACAAATTCATTCTTGAGCTAATGGTTGAATTCACCCTTTATGCTTAGCGTGGTAACAATTTTTAAATGATTTTTTGTAGAGAGTAGGGATGTAGGTGGTTAGTAGGTAAGTGTGAGAAATAATATAATATTGGTAAATTTTTCCATTTATAGAAACGGTGCAAGTATTAAGGAACAACCCGAAAAGCAAAACAATGAGAGTATTAAGGGACGGAGGGAGTAATAGATAAGTCTACAACATTTATCGCATAAAATGACATTTACTACGAAGGAGATGATCTCATAAAAACAAAAACTTGCGGCTTCCTTCCCTGACAAAGTACAGGTATAGAGTTATCAATAATTCAATACCCTTGCTTTCTAGTAATTGCGATTATTTGCCTCTGGTTAAAGATTCTTCTACTCTGAAATCTGAAAGTAGTTGGCAGTTGCTAGTATAATATTGAAATTTCTTCACTTAAACGAAAAACTTGAGATGGTTATGAATAAAAAGATACAAACTAATACTGCTACTTCAGACGAATTTCTAAGACCAACCGAAAAAGGCTTCATGCCTTCATCCAAAATTATCCTCAACAAAGGAAGTCATAGCGATCATTATGCACAAGACATTGTATTATGCGACATATGCCACAAATGTATAAATTATCCTCCAATATGTTAATGACAGTAATCTTCTTCACTTGCCCACGTATAGTGTAAATGAGCAAGAATGTAATGTGAAACTAGTAAGGTCCAAGTACATGTACCTTGGAACATAACATGGCAAGCCACATTAACACAACAAGTGTTAGCTATTCCCCTTTTGAGAATTCTTTAGAGAAGGCATAACATCACGCTAATGATTCGGTGGCTGATCCAGGTGGTGAGTTTCTCACCTCAACCACATTAGATACATTCTTTATTGTAAAAGGAGTCCTTGTTGTAGTTGTTTTGAGGTGTGCATCAATGTTTAACTGCTTGACAGTTGCAACAGCAGCTGCTGCTGCTGTTATTTTAGGAGCACTAATGCCAAGCCTTGTCTTGCTTGTAGCCCCAGAAGTGCTGAATGTTCCTGCTGCTGATCTAGGAAGGCTGCTCGGCAAGGCTGATCTAGTAGGAGTCTTAGCACCAGCTTTTACCTGTGCAAAATAATGTAAAGGATGCACATGAATGCAGAGTATATAAACACTGATAACACAGATTTTAAATTATGTAAACATCTCGCTCAACAAGTTGCATTTTGCTGGCTTTTCTCACTACCCAAAACCAGCAGCAGGCTAGGCTTCAGAACCTTAAAGAAAAATATGACATATTAGAGAACTGACCCCATCAAAAAAACCAATGTTCGGTGATGGCATTCGAAGACCTGATGGTTTAGCGGAACTTGGACGAGTATTAGACACGACACTCCCCGTTGAAGGTTGCTTTGCAGGTTGGCTAACAATCCCTGGTACCTGATTTTCATGGTCACCCAAAGCTCTGTCACTAGATAGGTTGTTCAGATTTCGTGAAACATTGCTATCAGCAGTAACATCTTGTGAGGAAGGGGGACAAGGGATTAATCCAAACTGCTTCTGATTAACTGTTGCTGTTGAAGAGCAAGACTCAGTGGACCATTCACTAATAGAGCTTGCAGGTGATATGCTAGAGGAGAGCTTCGATGAGGACTTTATATAAGCTGAGAGATGAGACCCCTTATTCTGAGAATTAACCTTGTCTACAACCTTAGTTGAGGTTCTGGTCTTGGAACCAGGTGGCAAATTGACATTCTTGTCCATCTTTTTTCTGAAAACACCTGTTTGAGATTTTTGAACATCTTCAGATGCAGAGCTACTTAAGCTGTCACATGATGAGCGTGAACTACGTGTTGCGGTTCTGTTCAATACTGAAGAAGATGCAGAAATTTTGGACAAAGTCGGAGCTTTGGGCACAGGCTTTCTTGAACCAACTTGATTGGAAGCCTCTGGCAATGGAGATCCATTACCTGCACCTTTTGACACCAGACTTAATTGAGTTATAAACTCCTTTTTGACATGCTGGTAGAGTAGAAAAGTAATTTTACCTTTCGCATTTACTGCAGCCTTAACATTTGGTTTGACACGGCCGGCACCAACTGACATCCTCTTGGTAGTTTCTGGTACTTGCAAACTTGGTCCACCAGCTGGCTTAAGTGGCCTGGAAAGCAATGAGATAGGCTCTCTGCTACGGTTGACAGGAGGCTTTATCTAACAAATAAAATGCTAAAGTCAATTTAGCTACATTGTTGCTAGCACAAGTACATTTCTAAAGGAGTGATTTATCAGTAAAATGAAAGGCAAACCACAGTTATAAATTAGGAAATACTCCTTACATCCCTAAAATAATACACAAGTTCCTCAAATAGATGTCTGAAAATATTTAACATTTCAAGAAAACCTTATAAGGTCCTAACCCCCCATACTTTCTCATACTTTTCTCTGTCTATCTACTACCTTATTTTCTGTGCAAAAACCAAATGTGAAAATTTTCAGGGACGGAAAGGAGTAACAGACATTTAGCAAGTGGAGACACTAAGATTATGTTCCAGATTTCCGCAATGCTAAAAATTGCTTAAAATGGCGTGCAGCTAAAACATAAAGATAATGAAGATATGCATATAGATGATGCAACGAGGAATTTACATGCCTTAGAACCAGGCTTCAATGTTCTCATAGGCCCTTGTACACCTAAATTAAGTTTGTTGGAGGCTGATTTGGGCTTTGCCTACAAGAATCAGAAAACACCTAATATGAGTATTACCAGAAAAACAGACACTAAAGATTGCTCGGCAGCTCAGCTTACCATTTTGTGAGAAGAAGGCTCAACAATCTTTGTTGCTGGAGAAAACAACAAACACAATTAGTTGGAAAACATTAGCAGTCATTGAGGATCCTGCCACTGTAAAATAGGTATCAAGTTCGAATCCCCCCTCCCCCATAATTTATATTTCCCTTGTGGCTCATCGCCCCCAAAAAAATGAGGATCCTGCCACTGACAGGGTCAGTTTGCTCATGACAATCTACAGAGCATGTAAATCTGAAGAAAACTAAAGCACAGTTCAAATTACAGCAGATAGAAGGTTATAAGACATTTCAGCCTTCAGAAGTGTTAAGAGCCCAATCAGCCGGTATACAAGAGCATTCAAATAGAAAATAACAAAACACTGAAACAGGTAAATCTGAAAAATCATGCCTCTTAATGTGTAGATGCAACTCAGACTTTATCTTCATTCAGTACACTTCACGGAACAACAACAGGAACATGATTGAACATTATTTTTTATAGGGAATGCTGCAACTCTGTAAATTTAGCAGAATGCACAAGAACCTAGGATGCCTAAACCCAACACAAATTTCAACATATGACCACAGTCTCCCACAAATGTGGAATGTGGACCCAAATTAGAGTTCATATTAACAATAAAAAACTTTATTGCCAAATTCTGATTTCAATCCCCATTCTACGGTTGGATTAATTCTTTCGGCCAAAATAAAAGGCGAGATTCTAACCTTAAGGTTTCTTCCCTAAAGAATTTCCATTGTTGTAAGTGCACTATAAGAAACAAGGACAAAGGTGACTTGAATCTAGGCAAGAAAAAGTATTTCAACCCTAAAACAACAAATATGAAAAGACGACAAGGGATGAATGCCAACCCAACCACAACTCCTGTATGTCAGATGAGGCAAGGGATATGATCTCAACTAAATTGTACTCGAGATAGTTGAAATGTTGACTTTTAGCATAACATTAGATGCTAATATGATATGCTACACGCCTACACATATCATGTTACGTCCAACTAGAAGATATGAAAAGACAACTAGAAACGCAATGCCACCTAACCACAACTCCAATGTGTCAAATGAAGCAAGGAAAATTATTCTAGCATAATTCCCATCAACTAACTTGTACTCAAGATGGTTGGAATGCTGAGTTCTAGCATAAACGCCGATGCTAATATGATATGCTAGAAAGAGCGCAGCATGTTACTTACAACTTCCATTTTTGGGTGCTTCTCTATGGATTTTAGATCCAGAACTATTTTCTTTAGTGGAAGACTTGCTACATCTTTGAATTGAAGCTCTTATATCACAGAAAAGATCAGCCTCGAGACTTTCTATATTATCGCTCTGAAAAGTGGAGACCGAATCAGTTGATTTTCTTAATTCCTCTTGGATACCGGGTAGAAAAGGACTTTGATTCACACCCGTCTCAGCCCCCTCCATTATGCTAGACAACTCCTCTGGATCAAGAACTCCTGCAATTGTGGACACGAAGAACAATAGGTCATCTCAATGTAGGAAGAAACAACCGAGTTAAGGAATAGAACTCCATCTATATCAAACATAAACACATACCAGCATTTGTAAAAAATGCACTATCCCAAGCCAAACTTTTGCGCAGGTTACACTTGCCAGTTTTCCTGGGTCTATGAAAAGCCAAAGAATCAGACGGTGGGTTTATAGTTACTCCTGTGTGACCTGGATTGTCTACTATGCTTGGTTCTGTTCCCACCAAACAAGAGGATATCTGTAAGTATATGTAATGCCAATCGCCATTGTATCTTAGTTTTGATTTAAACAAATAATTGGACAATGACACTAAGTACTTCAAAATATATTAAGTCAGGGAATCTGATAAGTTTATCTCAGATTCAACAGTATTAATAATTTCGAAAATATTATCATGAAGAAGCCCAATAAAGATAGTGCTTTGTAATTGATAAGAACCATTGCAAAAATAAATAGAAGGCAGAAAAAAATAACATCTTGGGGGACTAGTATTGCCTAGCACAAGTAGAATTACATTGAAACAGATAGGACTATAGGAGCACTACTAACTCCATGAGAAAAAACTTTATGATCATTAAAAATATACTTTATCTCACAATACAAATTCCGTCACGTTAATTTTTCTGTAGAAGGGAAAGCATCACTTCTTCCGGCTCAGAAAAACATGTGTTCTTTTGCTTGGAAATATTTCGGAAGTCTATAGAAGCTTGTTTTACCGCCACTTCCAGTAACTTACAAAGCAACTTATGCTGTTGGTAGCTCAGTAGCTCATTTGCTAAGAGGTTAAAAAAGGTGACAATAGTCTTGAAATAAGTTGGAGTTCAGACAAGACTACAAGAGTAGCAGGAAGTACCATTGTATAGATAGCATTTACAGCATATCTTATTACCATGGAAGAAAGCGGAAACCCTCAACATAGAAAAGTAAATAAGAATAGCAACTTACAAGGATGCATTTCTTTTAATCACTTGATAAGTAATTCAAATGTTTCATGTCAAACATTCCAAAACAAAATGTTTTACATAGTCCATACTCCACCATTAAATATTTCAATCTGAAAATAATAGTCACATTGTCCCAACCCTTCAAATTTGAGAATGACACAATTTCAATTGAAGAAACTCTATAAGTAGTCCTAGCAGTTTGATCAATCTCATATTCTCCCGATAACTCCATCATAAGGTTATAATAATAAAACCAATCATAACCCCTGCATTTTTAGAAAATGTGACAATTTTGTTTGGACAATGTAACAACTTCTGTATATGTGATATTAATTCCAGAATTCAGATGCTAGGATTAATACATACCTAAGCTTGGATGTAATTTGCACTGCCTTACAGAATTTGGAGAGTTCACAACGAACTCCCCAATGTAAACAGCAGCTTACAGAATTTGGAATTCAAATAATTTCTTGAACTTATCATGGTGCGGGCTTGCTACTGCTATACTATAACCAGAGAATGTTTATATCCACTCAAATAATCATCAAAACCTTTTCGACAAATTTCAAAACTCTAATTTCCGAACACTGAGCGCCATAAAACAATAGCTTATTTCTTATAATAAAGGGCACTCATTTATACCAATCAATCACTTTTTTCTTGTTCATCATTAGTGCACTAGCTATAAAATTGCGCGATAATTTAAAGAATAGAATCAGCAATTAGGGTAAACGAAAAAGAGGAATTCTAAAATTTTAACTATGAACAAAGAAATCAGCAACGCTTGAGCAAAATTTCAAACAAGCTTGCAAATAAAAGATATTGGATCCAACAAATTAAAGAAATTGACCTGAGGAAGAATCCAAAAGAAAATCATCATCGGAAGCGGAAACGTCAATGAGAGAGAAACTATCCGTTACAGCATCAATCCGAGCCGTTTCGAGATCCTCCATTTTCGACTGATTACCAGCGATTGAACTTGAAATGTGACCTAGAGATCGGCGCAAATTTACACAAGATTTGTGAGAGCCAGAAGACAGAGAGAGTTGATGAGAGAGAGAGTTGATGAGATGAGAGAGAGAGTTGATGAGAGAGAAACTGGGGGCAAACGAAAAATTTGAACTTGAAAGTATAGGCGGTTTAACTTGAGTTTTGGAATACTCTGAAAAGGACTACTCGTAGAGTCGTAGACTCGTACGGAGTAGTTGGTTTGGTGTATTTTATTTTATTTTTATTTTTATTTTTTTGAAAAGGAAAAATCCTAGGTTATTCTCTACTAAGACCACTATCAGAGGGAAGATGATACACATACATTGGGTGTATGTTGAATCATCATACCCTGTTATTTGGTTGGGCCAAATCAGCAATCTTTTTTTCAGTTTTGGGGGGAGATGGGTTAAAACATGGGGGGGAAATTGGGAAGGATTGCGCCATTCACTAATCCTGAGTGGGACTTTTTCCGCCCTAATACCTCCCAAAATTTTCCCACTCGCCTTCCTTAAAATAAAAAAATAAAAAAAACCAAAAAATTCAGATTTGAGCTTCAACTATTTTTGGCTGGGTGTCTGGTTTTTGAAGATGAAGTTGAACCAGTTCCTAACTCCCATTTTCATTGAAGACGAAGCTCAAATTGTTGCAGGTAATTTTTTCAACAAAGTTTAGGGTTTTATCTTGTTACTGTAAATCTTGAAATTATTTTGATGAAGTTATGATTTTGTGATTACTACTGAATGCATGTTATCTGATCAGATCTAAGTTCGTGAATTTTGGGCGGATATTACGAAGTTGTGTTATTATTTTAGGGTTTATAGTTACGTAGTATTAAACTTGTAGTACGTAGTATATTGAAAAACCAATTAACTAGGTTTTAGTTATAATTAGTGCGTTTCGTTTTAATTATAAAAAATGTCGTCATTATATTAATGTAGAACGTATTATAGTAATAATAAATATGTTTCGTTATATTAATTTAAATATTAAATGTATCACGTTTTTAGTAATGTGTTGTAAAATATTACAGTGTTGTAGGCTAGAGCCATGGAAGGAATAGACCTTAATGAAACTGTAACAATTGAAGATTGTAATGAGGATACCGGTGCAACTGATAAGAACTCCAATCCCCCTACCGTAGGTATGTGCTTTTCAACGGGTCAAGAATTTTTCGATTTTTGTAATATGTATGCGTTTAAGGAAGGTTTTGAGATGTTTATGAAAAGTAATAATTTGAAACAAGAGTATAAGGCTATTGGAGTGAATAGGAAAGGTACTGGAGATCTTGAGCCAAAGCCTCACATGATGGAATTAATAAGATTAAAATGTAAGAAGGGAGGCACGAACGTTGGGTCCAATGTAACTGGTTGTAAAATGTTCGTTTATGGTAAAATTAAAGACGATAAATTTACCATATTGAAGTGTGAGTTGGAACACAATCATGCTCTAAATCCAGATTGTAGTAGAATGATGGTTAACTATACGAATATTGATAGTACGACGTTTAAAAGAGAGATGATTAATGACATGGGTGGTGTTAGCATTAGCAAAAACTATGGTACTCAATTGATTGAAAAGGGTGGGTTTGACAATATCGCATTCAACCAGAGGGACCTTAGGAATGCGATAAGTGTTGAACGTCGTAAGTCTAGGTTTAAGGATTCTGATGCAGCAGGATTAGATCAATATTTTAAAGCGCAACGGGAATTGAATTCTGAATTTTATTGCTCCATCCAAAAAGACGATGAAGGTGTATTTACAAACGCATTTTGGTCCGATGCGCGAAGTAGAGGGACATGCAAGTATTTTGGAGATGTAATCACATTCGATACAACCTTTTCATGCAACAAGTATTTATATAATTATAATTTTTGTAATCGGTATTTTTATTTTTTTACGTATATTTTTTTAATTGACTACTTAAAAATTTTGTACTAGGTTCCGTATGCCCTTTGCACCATTTATTGGTGTAAACCACCATGAAAAGTCAATTATATTTGCGGCAGCACTTATATCCCACGAAGATGCGCTAACATTTGTTTGGGTGTTCGAAGAATTCCTGAAGTGTATGGGTAAGGCTCCTACAGGCATCCTAACGGACCAAGACAGGGCAATAGGTAAAGCAATTAAGCAAGTATTCCCTGGCATGCCGCACAGACTATGTGTTATGGCACATGCTCCAAAATGCTACGAAAGCGCTTGGTAGTCGTAAGGACTGGCCGAAGATTGATACCCTAATACGTACTTCCATACATGATTTGCTTGATCCTGACGAGTTTGATGAAGCATGGTGTCATGTGATGGAAGAATACCGTCTAAGCGGTCCTGAGTGGATGAAGGATGCATACGAACTGAGGCGTCAGTGGGCTCCGGCGTACAACAGAGGAAAGTTTTGGGCTGGTATGTCTTCTACACAAAGAAGTAAAGGTATGAACCGATTCTTCAAAACTCATGTTAACTTAGAATGCGGTTTGGTTTTGTTCATTAAAAATTATGAGTGGTGCATGAGGATTAAAGCTGAGGAAGAGAAGCAGGATAATTATGATAGCATTGATAAGATTCCCCGTCTTGAGCCGGATAAGAGTGTGTTAGTTGAATATGTGCTGGTTAAGTCGTACACTAATGAGAAGTTTGCGGAGGTGGTGGCAGAGCGTAAGGGGTTGATGCACACTAATGTCACTAAAATCGATGCTCTCGGGACCGTGTCATTCTATAGAGCAGATGAGAAATTGACATCCCCATTCTGGCGGAAAAGGTTCAAACAGTACAACGTCAAAGTGGATAAGGTTAAGGGTGAATTACATTGCTCGTGCAACTTGTTTGAATTCACGGGCATACTATGTAGGCACATATTGAAGGCAATGGATGTTGAAGATTTTCAAGTTCTTCCTGAAAAATACATTTAACCACGTTGGATGAAACAAGTGAGGTCGTATGAAAGTCTTCAGGTTTCTTACTTTGACCCATTAGAGTCATCTCGGTTAGCGAAAGCCAAAGAGTTGTCACAAAGGCAAAATTACCTGTATGAGATGGCCATGCGTAGTGATGAAGCTTTGAAATTGTACAAAGAGGCTATGGATGTTGTTCGTCTTAAATGGAGGATGCAATCGGAATACGGAAGACGGGTGACACGGGTGACGATTCAATACTTTGGTGGGATCTCGATGCCCGTAATGTGTTTGGTCGTCGTAGGCTACGACCAAGAGAATTCAACGAAAGGGCTCTTTTGAGGAACGCTGAGGAGGTTGTTGACGAAGACGTCTTAAAGACCCCGGTTGATAAAAGGCATACTGGAAGGGCAAAGACTAAAAGAAATACTGCTTTTGATAAAAGTGCTGTTGGGCCGTCGAAGAAGAACCAAACAACAACACAAGAGGAATTAGCCGCGAAAGAGGTAATTACTTTTTATGAAACATATAACTGTAATTGTTTTTTTTCACCATATTATTAAATTGTATGTCTGGCTATTTTTCTTATATAATTATTTCAGGCGCTAATTTCCTCCGCATTTGGTAACATTCCTAGTTATCGTGCTAGGCGTGACCACGCAAATAACGTGGCAGGACCGTATCTGGATACGGGCTTGAACAACGGAGTTTTGTTCGAAGATATTCCTCAAGGGTCCCAAATCAACTTTTCTCAAGATAATTCACAAGCATTCAGTAATCTTGAGAGTTACCCATGGTGCACAAGACTGTGATGCATGTTTTTTTTTAATGTAGTTAAAGACGTTAATTGAATTATTTTCTATATGCAATCAAGGTTTTAATGCAAAGATGTAACTTGAACTTATTTATAAATCTGATCATGGATTGCAATTTCATATTTATTCGTTGTTAACGATACGGAGTAAAACATTTGTAACAGGAATAAGAGTAGTGAATATTGTGTGTGTGTTTTATATAAACCAAAAACCTACCAAAAAACTGCAAATATTAGAAAAAACTGCATTGATTTTTAAAAAATAATGAAAAGGGAAAGGGGGGGGGGGGGGGGAACAGTTATGTTAAAGCGTGGATTCGAACCCGTGACCATAGAGTAAAGCGCACCCTATTATGAGGCAAGTAATGTGACCAAGTTGACGGTGAGGCAAAGCCATTGGCAGTTTCGAATTAATATAGTACTTAAACTTCCGTCGTTTTTGGCAATTGAATTAAATCGTAAAACAATTGTTGTGTGTTTATATAAAACAAAATAGTAAAAAAAAAAATGCTAATAGTAGAAAAGACTGCAGAGAATTTTAAAAAATGAAAAGGGATGGGGGGGGAGCTGTTATGTTCAAGCGTGGATTCGAACCCGTGACGATAGAGTAAAGCGCGCCCTATTATGAGGCAAGTAATGTGACCAAGTTGACGGTGAGGCAAAGCCATTGGCTGTTTCGAATTAATATCGTACTTAAGCCTCCGTCGTTGGTGCCAATTGAATTACGTCGTAAAACAATTGTGTTTTTTAAAGGTTGATACTAGAAGCCACACAATTCATGATAGTAAAACTAGATTCGTGGCAATGTAGCGTCGTTTTCTATCGTTGACCCTCGAACTTGTATCACAATACTTATTGGAATCGATAAAACCTTATTTTATTTGTTGTGACGATATATTGAATGAGTTGAATACATATTTGCATAGTTTAAAATGTTTTACCAATTTCACACACAAATTTTCTCCATCGACATAACGTACTCGGAACTGTTTACGTGCATTATTTTTCCCTTTTTCTTTTTCTATTAAAATAAGATATAATTACTCACTCGCCAATGTTATATTGTCAATTTGTAAACTTTATAAGATGTTATAGTTTTAATATATAACGAAAAGAGAATTTTAAAAGTAAACGTCAAAATGTTATAAATTAAACGCTTTGTCTGACCCAAAATTAGACGATTGCAATCACATTAAAATGTCAAAGTACTGACCCAAAATGAGTAAAATTCAAAATATCCAGAGTGCAACAAAAACATAGAAATTGTTTTGTAATTTTTAAATCTGATCCCTATCCAGCAGCATTTGAGACAATCCTTAGAACTTCTTTTAACTCTTCTCGTTGTTCGAGTGTCCAAGTAGACGTCCAAGGATGTAGGCGCGAACCTGCTTGACATTTGTTCTATAAACCTGAAACGGCAGCACACAACATTCCCACAACGATGGATTACTTGTCATTGTTATATCAAATAGACCAATTTAAATACATAACTGACTATAAGTACCTTGAACCACTCTGCGACATTCTCTGAGGCCGAAAGCAAGAACACCAGACACATCAGGCCCCCGTCTTGCTTGATTTTTTGCTTAGATGATCCATCATACAACATAATTTCTCCATTTACTGTATAAAACAATCGATTTCCTGATCCGAATGTGTTACCCATTGCACTTAGGGGAGGGTCCTAGACAGTATACAGGAGAAAAAATATTATTAAAACATTAAAATCATAGTACAAGATTAATCATACATTACCAGGTTTCGATTTTTACCAGATTCACCACCATATTGGCTAAAGATTCATCATTCTTCACGTGTACGGGATTCTTAGCGCCTGGGTCATAAATAAGCAACTCCAAAGTGGGTACATCTTTTATCTTAGTGATCATAAGGACAATCCAATGATCCTTTCGATAAATTGGTATGAATAGCTGCAAAAATAATAGGGAAATCATGACGCTGATACTAGAGGTTATTTACACATACAAATACAATAAATAGTTACCTGTTTCATTTTGCTAAAATCAACACCCTTCTCTACTTCAGTCTTGAAATAGGTGGCTAGCTTTTCCTTGTTTTCCCTCTCTTGTTCTACAGAAACATCATCCTTTGCAATTTCGGACTAATATGAAAAAATATATTAGTGAGAAAATGTCACTGGAAATTTCAGCCAAGACCTGGATAATCAAAAAATGAATGCTCACCAAGAGTTCCGGCGAGAGAACGTGAACATTCAATGTCTGTTCAAGGAGGTCGGTGTTCAAACAACCACACCAAGCAGTCATCACCTAGTAGGAAGGATAGAAGCAAGTTAGAGATGTATTTATTTAAACTTCACCCATAAAAAACAATTGATAATGAATTTTGTTACCTCCATTGAAACCTCTCCTTTTATCTTGAATGAGTTGTAAAGCATATCCCGGTCAAGATACACCTCTTCTTTTTGGAAAAGAATTTGGTCACCAAATTTCCTCATCTGGAGAATAATATCAGAAATCTTCTTTTGTGTAGGATCAACCCTCGTCCTATTTCCCACTGCTGCACAAAGAGGCCAGTCCTCATCCGACTCAGTTTCGTCACCATCCTCTCCACTAACATCCAAGGATGAAGCATTTTTGCCCTTTGGTGGCAGGGTTGAATCTGATTGCTCCCCTGTGTCGAATGTCTGACCCGCATCCAGTGCTGACGAATAGGCTGGAGCATTTGTTGCTTGTTGTGGCAGCGTTGTTTTTGATTGCTCCTCCGCAGTGGATGTCTGACCCTTGGACGTTTTGAGATGGTCCCTTCTTCTTATAATCTTCCTCCTCCTATGACGAAGGTCTTCTTTCGGACCATCATCAAACGGGTCAGCTGCTATCCGAACCGGAGGAATTTCATTTACCTTCGGCAATTTCCATGGAGCTACTTCTTTCCTGGGTGCACCTCCAGGGTATGGTTTTCCGTATTCGACATCACGCACAACCTACATTTGAACATGTTAGTAATACAGTAATACTAGTTATAAAGATAATACTATATTAGTAGAGCTTGGTTACCTCTGCGTACCCAAACTGTCCGTCTGGACCCATGTCCAGCTCTATCAGCTTCTCAATGTCATCTGGTTGCCACGCACAAATACGTGGTTCATCTGTTTTCCACCTGCTTCGTGCCTCGGGATATTTAATCCTGTATATATAAGCAAACTGCGAGAAAATGGATGAATTGTAAAAACATAAATGTTATTTACATTGTACAAATTTTAATGGGGCAAATGCTTACCAACACAACAAACGGGCTAGGCCTTCCCTTCTTGCCATCTTGACCAACCATCCACTCGTGTAAGAAACGACACCAATTCCATCTATCTGGGTCCCTCATATAAGTACTCACTAGAAAAGGCAACAGCTTTGGGGTAATTGAATTGAAAGTATTTGCGCAAAATAGGCAACCTAACGTCAATAATATGAAGTGTCAGATGAAGGCAGTAGGGTCTTCTTCAACAAAACATTTCTTGTAGACGCTGTTGTAAGCAATTCCTTTACTTGTCATATATTCATTGTACAGCTTCTGCGTCTCCTTGTCATCTGTTCTACGCTTATGGAAATAGTACTCACCATTAGGAAGTCCGGTGATCCATAATATCATCCTCTTGTCTATGACTAACTCATAGTCATCACGAATGAGTAACATATTCCTTTTCCAATCCCACTTGCTCTCTACCCAAGACAAAAAAGACCTATCTACTTTGTCGATAAATAGCTTCAAGATAGATCCAAAACCAGCCTTTTCCACCAACTCACGACGTACATTACTTAGGCCACTCACCATTTCAACCACTAAACCAGGGTACGCCCTTAAAGAATTGTGCTGCAAAACAACATACATTTGTCACGATACATCACCAATTTTAAGTCGAATTCAAATTATTTGAATATCATACCTTCTCCCGTGGATTTGCACCACCCCTCACTCTGTTGGGTGGTCTCCCTGGTCCGCCTTGAACCCAAGCCTTTCCAGGCTTTCTCTTGGCCTTACTCTGACCCTCAGCAGGTGGCCTAACTCTTCTACGAGGTTCATTGATCGGGTGCTGGGTTGATTGTTGTTTAGTGATATTTTCAGTTTCATTTGCATTCGTATGATCAACAAGAGGATCATCCGATCTCACATTTTCAGTAGAATGAACCGAGGTATCATTGACGCTTTCATTGTCTTTTGAAGGAATATTGGGATTTTTTTTCACTATCATTAGCTATATCCAACGAAGGATCATTCACGCTAACGGCAGCCTCACTTTCCATTGGAATGAATATTTTTGTTTGCGTAGGATCGAACCCAGGACAAGAGGCAAATGAATATTTAAACCACAAAATTGTCACAATGAGGCAAAGTCATTGGCTATTGTCATTGAAAATTGTAGTTAAACGATCTTCGTTTATTTAAACTGAAATTACGAGCTTCCTTTTAGTTTGTTTCTAAATATTGAAGTATTGTATAGAGAGGTGGTTAATAAAAAAGACCAAATGAATATTTAAACCACACAATTGTACACATTTCTTAGTTGTTTTATATGTTTTCGTCAAATAATCGTGTCAACTTTTATAATATTTAATAAAAAAAAAAATCCGTCAAAACATACTAAATTGGGGTACATGAAAAGAATAATTGAAAATATAATAAAGAAATCAACGAGTAATTATAAGGCCTTAGTCATACTCCGTATTTAGTTTTGATATCATAATTGTGTACACAATTTCGACATAATAATATCGTACAAAAAAAAAAAACTTGAGGTCATACAAAGTTATTAATCTAAACCCTTCTGAAATACTAATTAGTATCGATTAGACTATGTAAGTTAAATCATCTTAATATTTATGATCAACAAAATGTTAGATAGTAGACTTTTACTGTAAACCCTAATCCTCATCAAACAAGTGCTTCAACGACTCTCCGAAACCATCGTCTTCATAAATCTTTTTCCAATCCTTGCAAACCACCCTTATGATTTTCCCCTCCCGGGCCGTAACCTCGGGAAAATGTAGTGTGCTAAAATGATCTCGTTGTAAAAGACATCATGAGCCTTCATCCAAAACCATTTCTTAAATCTGAACTTGAGAAGAGTGGATATTTAAAGAATGAGAGTAAGAGTTGATAGGCTATTTATATTGTTGATTTAAATTGGACTACTTGAGAAGTTAAATATTTTAATCAATTTATTTAGTAGAGTAAGAAATCTGCATGGCTCGTTTTTTAACGCAAGAGTTAGTTGTACAAACTTTTCAAATCCCATGTTTTTATTTTCATTTTTCAAATATAATTTCATTGTATCGTATTTGCAATTTCGTTTAACTGTTATAACCATTGAAAATATATACGTAAATCTTTTGTTGTATAATGTGCATTAAGTTACATTTTTTTTGAGAATTGTAAAAGTTGACATGATTACTTTTTAGGTTAGGGGGAAGGGGGACGCGTGTTGGGTTAATAGGATTATAGGTATGCTTTTAGGTTGCTCTTGTCACCCCTGTAAATTGTTACGTTCTTCAACATGCAACCCCTTTTAATTAATAAATTGTAATAAACTTAGTAGTTAAGAATATTAATCGTTTATAATGTTTACAGACTTTAAGAACGAAAGAAAAAAAAAAGGATTGCATAAAACAATATAAACAAAAAAAAGTCTAGCCTAGTAAGCCTAGTAGTTCTTGTCTCCATCAGCTACTATGTTTTTGTAAACATTAAAATCCCACTTGAACAAAATAGTGTACTACTTGAACAAAACAATGTAACGAATAATGTAAATTAAACAAAATAACGTCCATTACGTAATTATATATTATTAGCACATAAGAAAATATGAGTATGTTTAATTAACAAATTAAGAATTTGCATTAATAAGGATAATTTAATTAGTGTTTAAAATACAATATAGTTTTGGAAAGTAAGATTGTTTTAATTATGTATGAGTGCAATATTGAAATTAAAAAATGAAAGTGTCGTATTGCTTAACATGTCCGTATTGCTTTAATTTGTTTTCGTATTTGTAATTGAAACATTTAATTATAATTTTTTTTTTGTCTACCTTAACTTTATGTTTCTTTTGTCAAAATCTAAATCCTTTAGGTGTGAACAGAAAAATTGTGGTTAATGTAAATGTAGTAATTGAACAAAATAATTTAACCAGTAGTGTACCATTATAATTAACTTAATTTCCTTTACATTAGTACTTAAAAAAGAAATAATTAAAATCATTATAATCTTGTGCACACTTTTAATAATAAAAACACCGTACGTACACAATTCAAAATACTTAAAGGTGTACAAAATACCGAAAACTACGGAGTAAATCCTTCTATCTTACTCCCTCCGTCCCGGAATACTTGAACCGGTTTGACCGACATAGAGTTTAATACATTATTTAATTAGATGGTTGTTGATAGTAGGATGTTTTTTAATATAGATGGGGATATTTGTCAACTTTTTAAAGGGGGTAAGGGTTTAGGGGGGAGGGTGCATGGGACCACAAATTGACATGTGAATGGAGTAGTTGATATAATATTAATAAAATTTTACCATGGGGATATTTGTCAACTTTTTAAAGGGGGTAAGGGTTTAGGGGGGACGGTGCATGGGACCACAAAGTGACATGTGAATGGAGTAGTTGATATAATATTAATAAAATTTTACCATTTTTAGAAATGGTGCAAGTAATCCGGGACGGAGGGAATACTAAATAGTCCACGTTCAAACTACATAACATTAGGTCGCATAATTAATAAGTTTTAGATTAACAAAATGTTACCTATTACCCTAAACCCTATTCTTCATCAAATATTACCCTCAATGATTTCCCAAAATCATCCTTACCGTAAATCTTATTCCACTCCTTGCACACCTCTCTTAATCACGAGACACAAAGTTGATCTGGAAACTCGAATTATGATTTGTAATGCTATACGACACCAAAGGCTCTATACCTTGATAAACAATATCAATAATATGTTTAGTTACCGCTACATGGTCAAGGAGGATTAAGATGAACGATAACTTATTTGAGATACGGTAAGTTTATTAAATAGGTTTTGTTGGTAACCTATTCACGAGACACAAAGTTGATCGGAAAACTCAAATTATGATTTGTAATGCTATACGACGCTAAAGGCTCTATACTTCGATAAACAATATTGATCAAATTTTTAGTTACCGCTACATGGTCAAGCAGGAATAAGATGAAAAATAAATTATTCGAGATACGGTAAGTTTATTAAATAGGTTTCGTTGGTAACCTAATCACGAGACACAAAGTTGATCGGAAAACTCGTATTACGATTGGTAATTCTATACGACGCCAAATGCTCTATACCCCGATAAACAATATTGATCAACTGTTTAGTTACCGCTACATGGTCAAGTAGGAATAAGATGAAATATAACTGATTCGAGATATAGATCGACTTAAATAGGTTTCGTAGGTAACCTAATCACGAGTCACAAAGTTGATCAAAAAAGTCGAATTAGGATTTTTAATGCTATAGGACGACAAAAGCTCTATACCCTGATAAACAATATTGATCATAAGTTTAGTTAACGCTACATAGTCAAGCAGGAATAAAACGTACAATAAATTCATTAGTCATGTTACAGATCAACTAAAAAGGAATTGGACACAACTCCAAATAAATTCATCAGTCATGTTCACAATTCATCAGTCATGTTCACATTAGAAGGCATCCTCTGAACTAAGGTCTTATGTTATTAAAATTTTATGTTATAAATAGACATACAATGAATAAGGTTTATGTTTTTATTTACAAATGCATTATAAATACAATAAAATGTATTTTGTTAAGACAATTCAAATTAATTTCCATCCGATAAAGTTAAGTCATTAAACGTATTCCAAAAGCTATTAATTTGGATATAAATTAAATTTAAAAAACAAAAGGGACTTCGGAAAAGAAAATGAAAACGCTTTTTGTATATAGAAACAATCAAAAGCGTGTCAGACATGAATGTAGGGTCGGTCTTTTGCAATTGCTCTTTTCATTTTCTTGTATCCTAACGCCCAACTCTGTTCACACTTTCATCTTCTACACTATCCGTTCTTTCCGCTTTTGCCAGTTCGCCTGGTGAAGATATCTATTCGACTAAGTAATCGCAATCACTGTAATATTAATACGAAGACCGTTTAGGGAATAATTCATTGCTGTCATATATTCCAATATAATAAACAACATTTACATTATACTACAAACACATAAAAATATACATATATTGAATGTCAGTAAGTATAATATTTTAATTGTTATATTCAATAGAACAACATACAACTACTACAAAGTCTTAATACTACATAACTATAGCAGATCATAATTAATATAACAAATAAGCATAGGTTACTCCACCTTTCAGATATTCATTCTCTTCAACAAAAATTGATTCAACGTACAATCTCATGAAACTTCAAGCATTTAGTAATACTAACAAATGAAATTACCATTATTAACAAATGAAATTACCATTGTTATTTTCATGAATTTATGAAATAGAATAAATAAAATTACTTGAATTTAAAATTACTTGTAATTACCTTATTATTTCTTTCTTGGCATATCATAATCCCACTGCCAATTATATTTATCATTCTCTCTCTGCTATGCTCCCACACTTACTCACATCATCTTTTTCCCATAATAAAGGAAAATTTGCCAAATACAGCCCAACAAAGTTGTCTCTTTGCCAATTACAACCTCAAACTTTCAAATTTGTGCATTACAACCTTAAAATTTATACCTCAGTTTAAATAACAACCCCGGGTCATTTTCCGACAAAAACCTTCAGAATATGATGTCATTATTATAATAAGGTTAAATTATTTTTTACCACCTAAAAAAATTGATAAATTATTTTTTACCACCTAAAAAAAATAAAAGTTATTTTTTGTACCACCTAAAAATAAAATAAAAATTGTTTTTTACCACCTCTTAACCGAAAAAATGCAAGGAAACGTTATGCGGATCCATTTCACGGACTATATTTTTTGTTTCCTTCTCTTCTCCCACGAATTTCATGCATATAAGCTACCATTTCCCCTAACTTTCCATTGTTTCACATAACGTTTTCATCCATTTTGTAGTTAAGAGGTGGTAAAAGATAATTTTATTTTATTTTTAGGTGGTAAAAAATAATTTAACCATATAATAATCCAAAAAAAAAAAATCCAAAAAACCCTCAATAGAAATTAAATAATTTCAAAATAAATAAATAAAAACAAATTAATGATTTTTTTAGGAAATTATGTGATTGTATTTTAATAAGATTAATGACATCATATTCTGTTTGATTTCGCCGAAAAATGACCATGAGTAGTAATTTAAAGTGGACATGTAAATTTAAGGTTGTAATTTACAAATTTGAAAGTTTAAGGTTGTAATTGGCAATGAGTCAACTTTTTTAGGTTGTCTATTTTCCCATAATAAATAATTCAACCACTACCAAATTTTTATAATGAATAATAAACCTCAACCCCGCTTTAATCTTATTTTAATAAAATCAACCCACTTTCCTCTCCTCTCCTAAAACCATGTGTCAGTCAAACTATATCACTTAATAAAATGCGCAGGGAGTATAAATTAATAAGTTCATTCATTTAATTAGGGTATGTCAAAAGAGCGGATTTGTTGGTCTAGGGACCTTTGTTTTAGTATAGTTGAAATTTATATCATTTATTATAAAATCAAATAAAATACGAAAATGAGATAAACTATTTAAAGTATATTTAAAACAATATTTTTCTCAAACGGGTGGCATAGGTGCGAGACTGATGCACCTTAAAATCCATACCCACCATCACCCATAGGCCATAGCGGTATGACTTTGTGTTTCTATCGCCATCCTCATCCCTCGCCAAACCTACATCCATCCCCTCCTAGTTGGGGCGGATGAAGGGCAGGTCTCCAACTTAACCTGCCCCGCCAAAATGAAACATCCTAAAAAGCAAGATTTCATTCTGAATATATCGTGTCTTCGCTCTCGGATCCTCCAAGGCTATTCTTCAAGCCCATAATCCGCACCAAAATATTTATCAACCAAGCCATTTGCCATATTTCTGAGGTCCTCATTTTCATGAAACTGAAATCGTTCCATGGCTTCAATGCCATCCTCGCTTTCAACAAGCTTCGGTCCCTCGCCATTCGGCATTCCTCTCAATACCTATAAACAAACAAATCAAGGAAACATTCAGATATATTATAAACTTATATAGCAAATCAAGGCGGTGAATCGACCAGCTAGAAGCGCCCACCAGGGAGTTCCCTAATTGGACACAAGGAAACAAGGAGGAAAATCCATAGAAAGACCAGATATCAAAGCATTGGAACCACAATAGTTCAGAATGGTAAAGGGAAAACCCAAACAAACAACGTTTATATTTAGCTGATAACCTAGAATGAGATGCACCCTAAGAAAGGTGTTTTTGTTACTTGATGCCATTGGTTACTCCTCAATTGAATTTAATGAAATATCAGGCTACATGTTCCAATATGAAGAAGCAATCATAGGGCATAACAGACAAGAGACAGAAAATAAAACTAAACTAATAAGGAACATGTGTCACAAAAGTTTATAATAGCTAACATTGAGATGAACTCACCAGCTCAATAAATTGCAAACCCATTCTCGCAGCCTCCATATCGGCAGATCGGACAAGTTCAATGAAACCGGGAAGACATCCTCTTCTAACTAATGAAACCAGGTGCTCCACGATCAGACTTGACTTACCAGAACCTTCTGCTGGGGCCACACATATATTACCAAGGACATAGGCTACTTCTTTCCTTACATCAAATGGTGAAGTTGAAAGAAGATGTAATAGCAATGGTATGGCCTCACTTGAATACACTAATTTCTTGTGGTCAGTGGAACCTGCTGCAATATTAGAAAGCATCCATGCAGCCTCCTACAAGAGTGTAAAACCTTGTTAGAGCTATTTACATGAATCTAATCAGTTTTTCTTACTATATGTTAGGAAGCAAATGTCGGTCTAAATATTATATACTTCCCTTTCCTAATTTCATTGCATGGTTTGACATAACATGAATATTAGAGATCCTAATCAGCATAATGCAAGAACTATTTTCACCCTCAAGCAATGGCTTTGGGAACATAAATACCCCCTCTATTTCACAATTTCCATTTAGATACAATTGAAAATGACGACTATAGCATTATCTCTCAATGCATTAATTGCTTCTTTTCATTAAATCGTACGAGGTATTTTCCAGCTTTTAAAAAAAGAAAAAACTGGGAAAACTACATTGTAATAGGAGTATGACTTCTTGTTTTTTTCAATTACTCCTAAATGTCATATAATGAAGCATCTTTTAATAAATATCTCATCACTAACTAGCAGTCCTCCAAAAACTGCCCCAAATTCCTTTTCTGGACGTCCCTATTTGTTTGCCCCATACCTCATTTAGTAACTTTTCCCACTTGGTTTTTCTCTATCTCTCTCCTCAAGGGACCACTTAACCAAACCATGTGCACATTCTACACCCAAATTTTAATAGAGCAATCTTTCAGGGACGCAGTAATAAGCAGTGGGGCTGCTACCTATGTAGCCCGACGCAATGACCTTGTGGCGTCAAAGCTAATCGCACATGACGATCTCGAAAGGACTTTGTTGCGTCTATTTGGAGCGTGAGCCGTGTTCTATGTGATAGAGATTAGAGAATGTCGGAGGAGAGTTTCAAACTCTTCATGTCAGAGGGGGGATAAAAATTGTGAATTGAAAATTGTAAGAGGAAGTGTGAGCTGTTGGAGCGGCAAGAGGAGTTTTCATCAAATCACATGTCGGGGGGTGGGAGGGGGGAAATTACCATATCAAGGTACGATTAGAGGGGGATTAAATTGTGAAAGGAAAACTGTTCTATGTGATTTTGAACAATAATCCTAGGATTGCCTAATTGTTCATTGTGGGATATTTTTTGGTTACAGATGTTTCTTCCTCCCCTGTTTTGAAGTTTCCTCTTTTAGAGGAATAAGCTTCTATTTTTTTCATCGACTTAGCAAGGCTAACAACCCTCTCCCCCCCCCCCCCCCCCCCCCCCTCCAGTCTTCAATCCCCCAACCTAACCACTGGCTAGCCAATTAGGAGAACAACCACCACAAAACTTTTCAATCTCTTGAAAGAGATCCTCACGAGACCAAGTATGTGAAGACCATCAAATGAAGAGAATCATCAGACCCCATTTCCTTGATGACTGATGCCAAAAGCAACATTTACATAGGAATTCATCAAACAGAAGGAACACTATTGATTGTTTCTAAAGCAAGTAAACAATCAGAGTCATCGCAGAAAGGGAAAACAAGCTAAAAAAAACTACATAGAGGAAGTAGCATTTGCATTAGAATGCAAACCTTTTTAAGCACACGGTGCTCACTCCCGAGGCATTTAGAAAGAGCGGCTATTACTTTATCTGTGAATAATACCAAACATGATATTTTAATCCAAAATACAGTTGACAAACCGGGGGTGGGGGGCTTTTCCATGGTAATGAAAATGATTCCAACCTGTAACTTCACTTCCAGCGACAAGAACTGTAGAAGCTAAATTCGCATCACCAGCAACAAGATTACCCAAACTTCTCAACACCTAAAAAACCATTCAAATCAGTATGCACAAAGAGGATCACTAACAAGATGCACAGTAGACACCCTACACAATAAGAAAGTCAAAGAAATCAACGCCCCTAGTTCCTCATAGAAAAGGAGTAGAATCTTCATTTATATTGGTATACAAAAACGTGTGCCTAAAGCGCGCCTAAGCCCTAGGCGATAGGGGGTAAGCGTTTTTTTAGTTCTAGGCGAGGCACACTTAAAGCGCTAGACGCGAACTTCTGTCAGATTTTTCGAACGCCTCACTTCAATGAGGCACACCCTAGGCGCAGTAAGACCCCCTGCCGCCTTTGGTGCGCCTTCTACACGGAGTTATACATTCTTGAAATGTGCATTCTGCAGCTCCACTTCCTTCAGGATTTTACAATTATAGTGAGTTTAGACGTTAATAGACTCCCTAGTCCCTACTACCTAGTCCACAACAGACCATGTTTAGCTTCTTAGTCATCCAACGAAGTTCCTAGGTAAATATGAAGACAAACATTGTGAAAATAGCACTTCCTATTTCCTAATTCCACAAAGATGTAGTCCACTTGGAATAGCAGTATTTTAAATTTGGTCAACATTCTGGATCCTCACATATCTTTAACACACTACTACAGTCATTGACATTAGACATAGTAATTCCACAAGTTTAAAACCAATGGTGAATTGTAGTGTCAATATAAAATTATAAATTAAAATAAGGGGAATTTTACAAAAGAAAATAAACAAATCCCTGAAGGAGAACAACATGCAGGCATCAAGCTGTTACTGAATTTCGCACTCACGAGTTGATACTTGTATTCCCTCCCATTCTATGCTTCGTTTTAAAAGGCGCGAAGCACCGAAGCGCAAAAGGGCCCGGGAGCTTACGCGCAAAGCGAAAGCGCGCGCTTTTTGTAGGCGAAGCGCACCCGGAAAGAAATAATAAAATTTCAAAAGTAAGATGGAGAAATATGGAAAGAAAGGATGAAAAAAAAAGAGAAATCGAAAAGATGAAAGAAAAATTCAGAATCCGACTGGAGAAATCCGGCTACGGGAGAAAATTGCACTAGGGTTTTCAAAAACCCCCCCAAATATTCGCTTTAAAAAAAAAATCACGTGATACTTTAAAACAGAAGATTAGAGTCACGTGGCTTTATTTTTTAATTAAAAAGAAGGGTGTTGTGCCCAGACGCGCAGACTACAGGAAGCGCAAAAGCGCTAGGAAGCGCGCGCTTCCTGTATCCTTCTGTGAGCTTCCCAGCTTCCAGGGCTTTAAGCGCGCTTTTTAAAACTAAGATTCTATGAGTAGAAATATGGTATGCCATTCTACCCTCTGCGAGTACCAAAATAAACTCCTCAATCAGGCATATTTATCATCGATTATATTAAAAAAACATACACAAATGTTCAAAGAAATATTACAATTTCGTATTTCCACACAAGCATCTAAAATTCTTAAGTGTTGATGTGTGTATTTAACATGTCCAATCTGTCTGTATACCAAAATCCAATAAACTTTACTCTAGAAGCAACCAATTTAGAACCATTGATTAGTTCAAGCTGCAAGAACCAATGTATGATCTAGCAGTCAGGAGGGGACACTGTTAGTACTCCATAAACTCGATGCGACTTTGGCAGTTCTTTATTTATTCAATTTTAGAAATCACGCCTACCATTAAAATCAGTTACGCACAAACTAACAGATGGGATATGCAAAATAATTATAACTATTTCTAATTCACAACTGAGTTCATTATGTGCATACCGGTATAAGCAACTGCAAATTGTTAGATGCTTCCAATCTTTCCACAAGAACATGAACAAGATTTCCCTTAATCAACATACTTGATGCAACGTTCGAAAGAGCAGTAAGATACACAACCACCCAAGTGACTTCAGTTGCCAATTCCTCATCTCTGAATAAAACAAATAATTTAGCTATTAGTGATACAATCTAGATCTTTAGCTTCATATTTACAGTCACATGTTTTCTTAACAAGAGTAATGATATGTAGAAAGAGGGTAAATCCCCGAGAAGTATTTTTAATAGGAAAACATAATTATAAGTCCACAGCAGAAGCAAGTAGGAGGATCACCATTGCCAGATGTCAAACACTCTACTAGCCTATACACCCTCCGTCAAATAAATAAGCATACACTAGTAATTTGGTCTTAAATAAGCTCTTCGGAGCAATATCGAGACTATTATCGGGACTAGGAAAGTGGGACTCAGAGCAAAAAGTAAGAGGAAGTGTAGGGCTGAAGAGTGAAAAAGTGAGAGGACAAGATGTAACTCATGGAAGGAGAGAAAGTTGAATTGAAATAGAAATGTGAATTTTTTTGAGACATCCACTCAAGGCAAGTGTGCAATTTTGAGGGGACAGAAAGAGTTAACAATTTTAGGAATCTTTATACCAAACAACTTGTATTGTCGCCTATTTACATAGTAGTAGATATAGAACATTTTTTTTTTTGTTAAGGTTGAGCTACATGTGGCCCAAACATAGTATAGCTGACCTAATTGCCACCTCCAGAGTACCCCACAAATTTTCTTTTTCATCATGATCATGTGCAAGCCCTGAAAACTAGCCCATTGGTAACCAATGCCCTACTTTCGTGACTAGCCTGCAGAAGCTCAAAAAGAAATAACCTAAAAGCCTAAATCTGCATGTCAGTCAATAGTGGTTGCAGAACATGACCACATAGGCACATACATAACTCTTATACACACACCTAGGAGCACTCCTTCCTCGAGATGCCAATGCTATCTCTTATCTAAAAGGTTGTTTTCAGTAAGACATAAGATTGTAAAGGAGCTCCATTAGCTTCCAGCAACATGTTTCTTAATCTACATCAGTAACATCATGAAAGGAGATTGCTATGTCACAGCACCAGCCAGGCAGATAATAACCCAACGGAACTCTGTCAGCTAGAAAACTTGGCTAAAATTATATCATTATATCAACTTGCAAGGGAAAGGAGCCCCAAAAATTCCAAAAATGCCAAATAACCAGAGTACTATAAGTCATATGCTATTTTTAAGAGATATCTAAATGATTTATAAACTATACCAATCCCAGGGATAAGATATGATATCAGTAAAGTATCTGCAGAAGAATAGAATGAAAAGATCCCTTACGATTTTCTCAAGTGCCGAATAATTGCATCAAGTACAGCATCTATCTTGATGAGTTCAGTTGCAGCTCTGGGATTTGGACCCTACATTTCAACAAACTGTAAATAACTTGAGATTAATACTAAACGCAAATTTTTACATACATCCGAGAGTACCTTCTTCCCGGTACTCCCGTGCGTCAAAATAATGTCCTTTGCGCTTTTTGTGAAAAAAAAAATAACATTAGTTTTGTAAAAATAACATGGAAGAGAAAATAACATATATTTAAAGAAAAATAACATAAGTCTATAGGAAAATAACATAGGTTTAAAAGTGCTTATCTCTAAATTTTAAGAAACTTATATAAATATATTTCACAAACTTTATAGCAAACCTGAATTAATGGAATAAAATGTGATTTTGAGAATAATAATTTTAATTGTGGTTACATACTTTTTTTTTTCTATTTTCTTTGTTATATGTTCTTTTGTTTATTTTATTTTTTTAATAAAGTAACATAGGAGTTTAAATAAAATAACATTGCATGAGTAAAAAAAAATAACACGTGTACTAATAAAAAATATGAATATAATAAAAACTAACATTATTTGAATGGAAATAATAACTTGTTAAACAATTTCATTATATAAAAAAGGTATTTTTTAATTGATTTAACATATTAAATTGTTAATGACCATAAATCTATTAACGTGTTTCTTAGATATAGGATAAAACAACATAATATAACATTTTTAAAAGAAATATGCTAATGATAAGAAGTACCATGCTTATCAAAATTAATAACATGTTAAAAAAAAACAAATAACACAATGATACTAGCGAAGAAATGTATTAATATGGCATCATAAGTTTACATTATATTGCCCTTGTGGCTCATTTGCACCAAATATATATATATATATATATATATATATATATATATATATATATATATATATATATATATATATATATATTTACATTATGGACCTAAAAGTATATACCACTTTGCTTCCATTGTTACTCCAGAAAATCTTCAAATTGCTTCACCTTTTGATGGAGATTGAAGAAATGTAAATGTAAATGGTGAGGAGAGAGAAAGCTCACAAATCGCCCAAAAACGGCGGTTTGTGACAGTTGTGGAGTGAGAAAGTGGAGAGGAGAGAAAGTGTCGAAAGTGAAGCGCTTTTTTAATTTTTCTTCATTTTTAGTCTATTTATAAGTTATAATTTTGACAGTTATGTTATGTTATTTTTTTCATTTGGTATGCTATTTTTTTTATTTCGTATGTTACTTTAATTTCTATGTTATTTATGTCGTTTCATATGCTACCCAGCGTTATTTGGTCGCGAGCGATTCGTTTTGTTTTCGTTGTGTTTTGGGAGTACTAATTCGAAGGTACTCTCAGGTGTATAGTTCAGTAATTGAATACTAAACAGAAGCACCAAATGACAATCTCACTTGAGTTACAAGGACCTACATGTGTGTATAATGTAAGTTCCATAGCAGATCAATTCCAATGATCCTATGAAAGAAATTCTGGTGAAAAACTAACAAAACAAAAACAACTCTGTCCCAGCAGTGGACTTCCGTAGTATCTAATGAAGCAGATATGCTACTGATTTTTCAGGGGAATAACAGGAAATTGAGTACAGAAAAGCAACAAAAGGCTGCTCATTGCGCTTAGGTGTTTCGCTGATCTGTATAAAGTTTGTTTCAATAATAATCTTACATTTTCACAAGACATGAAAGCTGGAATTGTAATCTGGAAATGAAGACATGAAAGTCTAAAATAAACTATCTTCTACTTCCTGTTTGTCATGAATTTGTAAGGCTATGTTCTATTCACCTCAAATAAGATGTTAAGATCCAAATTTTCTAAGGTCTGATCTAAATTTTTCTAGCCTTGTCTGTATGATCTCCTGATTTTACTTAACTTTGACCTAATTTGTTTTATATAAGAAAACACATTTACGGCCCTTTTGGTAGTCGATCACAAATGGTGTCAATGGGAATGAATTTGTATGTAAATTTGTAAGAAAGATCATTATCCATTCCCATGGTAATACTAGTTCACTCAAAAATATTTACTTTTTTGTCATAAATTTTCATTACCATCCATTACCTTTTGGGGAGTGTATTAGGTGGGAATGCAAATTTATGAAGGAAAACACCAAGTTTGAGATAAGGTTTCATTACCTTTAACATTGTGATGTTATTTCTCTTGCCAAACTAGACTTAGCTTTATTTTCATTTCCATTCCCATCATTTATTACCAGCTATCAAACGGGCCGTAAGAACATTGATCCTGTTAATTCGTATTAACGTATAATTTCCATATATCTAATTTTTGTAATTTTTATTAAAACAAAAATAAAGATATTTGGCAATAAGGAGATGAAAAAGAGAGGATCTAGTCTAAATTTTTCTAATGTGAAGCCGTCCTCCCCCTTTTTTCTCTCTAGGGTTTACAAATCTCAAAGGTTTTTAGGCCGGAAATAGCCAAATTTCTTCGGAAATTTCGCTATTTCCGACCCTTCTGGTTTAATTGTTCATGTTTTTGTCTTCAGATTCAATAAAACTACATCGTTTGAGTGTAGTAAGTTTCCCTGTGGTGGGATTAGTCAAGTATTTTGGGTTTAGTATAGTTTTGGTGGAGTATCGTCGTGAATTCAGTTCATTGATAAAGAATTATACGAGATCGAATCAGTTATCAAATTTTCAAATTGCCTTAGATGAATCGGATGGAAATCGTCCTTGCGGCTACAACAAATCGAGTCTCTCCGAAAAAGTTGTATGTTCCAGCGATATGTGCGAGAGATATCACACAGTGCAAGATCTTCTCAACGATGGTAGTTTGGATGAAGGAATACCTCTTTTTGATTCAATTTGTTATGTATTTGTTAATTTCGATTTCTATTGTAGATGTCGTATTACTTTTCATTAATGTATTGATTTTACATTCAAAAAAAATAAAAAAAATTCTGATGTGATCTGATTCTTGTAACAATGAGTAATAAGTTACTGAAATAAGGTGAAGTGAACATAACCTAAGTCATCATAGGCAGATACTTGGACTAATAAATAGACGGCTTAGAGTTCACGATAAAGAGGCTAGACAAAGTCATCTTAAACTTGTTTCCTATACTGATTTTATGATTCATTTCCAATCCTTATCTCATACCACAATCCCATTTTACTTTAATATACTTGCTCCATTCCAAAGATACTTGGACTAATACATAGACGGCTTAGAGTTCACGATAAAGAGGCTAGACAAAGTCATCTTAAACTTGTTTCCTGTAGTGATATGATTCATTTCCAATCCTTATCTCATACCCCAATCCCATTTTACTTTAATATACTTGCTCCATTCCGAAATAATTGCAACAATTTCCTTTTTAGGAAGTGCAAACCAAGTGCAACATCCCTTTATTTGGCTAATGGGCTGCCTCTCTCTGTCATCACATGGGTCCCTCTTTTAATACCTCTCCCCATCACACAAGCTCCCACCCCCCATGTTGCAATTCATTATGAACCGAGGAAGTATATCCTAATAGGTAATTGTCACACTTTCTACTTACGTCCGTCCCAATTTAATTGTCATATTTCCTTTTATGACATGGACCCACTAATATTTTATTACCTCTCTCTTTGCACTACCCAAACTTACGACCCCACATCATAGATAAAAAACGCGTTATCGGTCACGGTCACGGGATCGGTCGCGGAGTCTCGGTAACGGAAATGATGCGTTAGTCGCGAACCGTGTCGCGGTTGTCGCGTAGGAATTTGAAATTTGAAAAAGAAGCCCCATATCAGCCCCATTCACTACCTACCCTAGTCCCCCTCCCCTAAACCGTACACGTGACATAATTAAAATGAATTCCTTTGTCTACCTTCTCTCTCCTCTCTTGTTTTAGATTTGAAAATGGAGTTCTCTACTCTATTTCAATGGAGTTTCTCCATTTCTTTCCTTTTTCCCTTTATTTTTGTCGAAAACATGGGGAATTCGGTTGAAAACCGAGTAGATGTGAGGTTTATAACGTTTAATGCGCACAAAATTTGTTCGGATTGGTTGAATAGGCCGAGATCTCGCCGTTTTTAAAAACACCTTTACAAATCGGGATATCTCGTATCGCCAGCCTCCAAAACCTTGTTAACTCGGGTGATAGGAGTTAACTCGGGCGAGTTTTTACACCATGCCACATCCTCTCATATTCTATTAAAAAAATTATTCCACTATATCTCACCCACCTACTTTTTCTATTAAACTATAGTAGATAAGCATATAACAACTTTGCATAAAACTCGGTGAAAAGTTGTGCGACGATGAAATTGGGACGGAGGGAGTATAAGGTATTAAGGTTATCAATCGATTTCTAGATTTCAAGGAAGTCAACAAAATGACGAGGTGAGAATTGGATTGTTGAAAGTAATGATTCTCCCAAATCCAAGTAGGTAAAGGTCTGAGGGAAGATTTACCGAACTGTTGTATTCAAAATAAAGCCAAATGGAGTATTATGTGGAACCTGAAAAGAGATTTAAGAAAGTTTAGGATGATGATCATGAAGTTGACGGGTGAGGGTGAGGTAGTAACGTTAAAACACACTTCAAAATATTTTTAAAAAGTGCTCCTGCTATCCAATATGTAATTTCCCGTTTTCCACATTAGGATGTCCCAGAATACTCCTCCTAGTTTATTCTAAGTGCATATCATGTACGCACTCTTCAAGGCATGCATATCATGTAGGCATTCGTCATGGCATGCATATCATGTAGGCATTCATGAAACTATTGGTAAGAGATGATTTCTCCTTAGCGTTTGTTCAAGAGCCCGCTATTCTTCTCCATTTACAATGATGTCAGCTAGACAAAAAATAGGCATGGTGGTATTCTTGGGCCTGCATTGTTTAAAAAAGCACGTCTAAGGCGCTAAAGAGCACGACGCTAGGGGTCATGTGCTTTTTGTGGTCTACGCAAAGATATTAAAAAAATGCCTAAGGCACCATAGTTCATTAGTTCTTCATAATCTCATTTATTACTATAAACACAGCAATTTTCAATCGGTCGGGCGATTTTCAATCGGTCGGGTCAAAAACGGGTTATGTGGGGTTGATTTGAAGTGACGGGAAGAATGCTTTGAAGTGGGACATGTAATCTATCTCAAATTACAGCCGTATCGTAAGAGTACCTTGGCCATGACACCCTTTGAGAAGCTAGGGGCCTTTCGAGGTGCTGCAAAAAGTTGGGTTAGTGGCTTACAAGCTAAAGCTTCTCCACACTTGCAAATTACACCCGTGTTTCATGTTTCACAACTCAAGAGAGTCGTGGGTAGCCAACACACTTCGGCCACCATCCTAGACCAGGAGTTTGAGCTAGTGCCTAGTGGTGTTATCGGCGAAATTGCTGGAAGTTTGTTACAAGAATGAGGGTAATGAGACATGGCTGGAAATGTTAATCAAATGGCACGGCTGCCAGCCTTTGAGGCCACATGGGAGGATGCAAAGTTGTTGCAAGAGTGGTTTCCCACCTTCCACGAGGACAAGGTGATTCTTTTGGGGAGTAATGTGATGACTTGGCAAAAGCAGCCGGTAACAATTACCTACGCCAAAAGAAGACAAAGAGAGCGTAGAAATGAGGCTAAAACTCATTAAGAAGAAAGAAGCATACAAGGAAAACAATGTCAGTGTTTTGGTAGTGCTTTGAATTAAAAGAGGGGAAGGGTAAGAAGGAATCCTCATTGTGTTTTGTGTCTTAGACATTTTAGACTAGTGACCTAAAGTCACTACTTTTGGAGACTGGCAGCCTAAAGTTGTAAACTTGTATCTGAGTTCCTTTGTGAGTTCTATTTCCAGTAATCAAAGCAATCAACCTTCCTCTCGTGTGCTTGTCAATTTAGAGTGAGTTAGTAAGTTTATTACAGATTCATGCTTGCCTTGTGACTTCCTTTTGGAATCAACCAAAAGTTTTTCCCAAGTGTTAATTAATTAAAGAAGTGTTTTTGTTTTGTTTGTTTTTTTAAAGAGATTTATTCGAGGAAGCTGATAATAGTACAAAGGAAAGAAACATAAAGTATCTTAAATAGGCACTAGGTAGTTAGAGAATGAAAAGAATCTGGATACAGTAATGTTGGGCTAATGGATCCGAAGAGTCAGAGAGGCACATTATTTGGACTGGGGTAATTCATAATTTTCCTTTGTTTAGGCAACTGAAACAGCATCAGGGCTACTCATCCTAAAGAAGGCCAAATTAGTTACATAGTCAGGACTAATTAGTTTATGTTCCACTTGCATCTTTTACAAGAACATTCAAGCAATACATGAGAGTGCAACTTGGCTGCTGGGAGCTCTAACATGTACATTATACATATACAGAGTATTTCGTTATAAATACAAAGCAGCAAAGAAGTTGGAGATCATTGATCTGTCACGCAGTGGAATCTTGTCCAAGTACTAGATGATAGGAAATCAATGCATTGTAAGTCTTATCTAGTTAAATAAGAGCAGTACTATTACCTGGATTTCCATGAACTCCGGAGATACAATACCTCTCTCTCTCTCTCTCTCTCTCTCACGGATATATTTAGAAAATAGGAAGTTAACATTTGCCAAAGTTCCATAACCCTCACATTCAACTCCTTTAACGCCAGTGTAAGGAGTAAAAAGCCAAAGGCCTACTACCCCATAAAAAATAGAAAATAAAAAAGAAGTAAATGACATTTTACTGCGTATGACATTTGTTGCGGTTCCATGTAACCCATAATAAAAAATAAAAATATATTGCAATAAAACATCCCTTAAAATGGACCACCAATCAAAAGAACCACTCAGAACTCACAGCTGCTTATTAGAAGTAAAAAAAGATTATCTTGACCAAAATTGGGGAGTAACCAGTTCGGTCAAGCAAGCAATATATTCCAACGCTCTCAGCAGTCTCTGAAAACACTACTCATCCTGTCATCCATTTATAGATCAATTTATCACAAAGTTAAAATATGGTATCCATTCCGACCCTGTCAGTGACCCTGATATACTTTTAAAAAACTTAGACCTTCCAAGAACAGGCGATAATCAGAATTAAATATGGTACTCATTCTGACCCTGTCACACAGGTATTCTATTTAAACACACAAGACTTAAAACAAGCAATTCAGCCAGTACCGTAACAAAGAATGTAACATAAGTCCCTTATCGATGCCGGTAAAAGAATTGAAAAGCAGGGTACAATCACAAACAAATTCAGAGGCAATGATATTTTCATATGAGTATATGACTACCTCAAAAAAACAAAAACAAAAAAGACAATACAATACCTTAATAAGATTTGACAGAGCCCAAGCTGCAGTCCTCACAGTCGATCCCTTGTCTGGAAGAATCATTCTTGCGAGAGGTAACAATGCTCCTTGTGAGAGCAAAACATTTCTGAGATCCTCTCCTTCACCCGCAACATTCCCTAATGCCCATGCACACTGCTCAGCTACTGGCAAAGAACTCTTCTCTACAGTGAAAAAGAGAAGAAACCATGAGTAGGTGATACTATTTTGTAATTGCTGTCAATATCATGTAGCTGGAGCAGTGAAGGACTCGAGCCCTATATTGGCTCAGCACAACAAGGGGCTGAGTTTGTGTAGGATTCCCTTAAAAATTAAAAGACTGTTAAAGAAGAAAAAAAATTTCCTTAGAACCTGCTAGGAATCAATGAATCATGTGAATTTTGGCCTTTGATTTTTGGTTTTGAGATTGTAAAAGTTGCAAGATATAAATTGTATAATAAACTTTAAAATAGTCTTACTTATGCTAGTAATATTAATTTGAAACAGACAATAGAAAGCTAGAAACTACATTTTAATTGTTTCCAATAACTTCATTTTGGTTTTTCAAAAGATAAACTAGAAATAACTCAAAATTAGACATGACAGCTAACAAGCGTACAAGCACTTAGCAT
The DNA here is from genome assembly GCF_020520425.1 of Spinacia oleracea. NCBI lineage: Eukaryota > Viridiplantae > Streptophyta > Magnoliopsida > Caryophyllales > Amaranthaceae > Spinacia > Spinacia oleracea. Next base: position 86,898,953 of record NC_079488.1, on the reverse strand, counting down.
TCTGGGTAAAGTGAAGGTAAAGAAAGGTCTAAGCTTCACTACCATTTATATCTCTCAAAATGTCCTCAATGTGTATGTCGACGAAAGACTTTGTTTACAAGACCAACAGCAATTACAATAGATTCCCCCTTAAGCCCTTCAGAAAGAACAGGAAAAGAGGTCACTGGAAGAAAAATATAGAAGAGAGGCAGCAAAAAACTCTCAACAGTCTCAAGTATGTTATAAAGCTGCCCATGGAGACAAGTCAAGCATAAACGAGAAGAAAGATTTGCTTTCAAAAATCAAAAGTAAAAAGGAATGCATCCTTCTGCGACACATAGCCAGCAAAATATATCTTCCTCACAGTGTTGCTAGAAGCATTAGGCGCACTTAGATACCTAGGTAACTTGAACACAGCTCCCCAACAATAATTCATAAACCTCAAGTATATGCCTTTTACAAAACCGAGCAATTATTTTTCAGGAAAATCAAGGAAGGAATGCGAAAATGGTGGCAAACTTTAGAATAAGACTTACGAGCCGTAGAGAAATAAAGATGGACTTCTGAAGAATACTCGGACTTTTGGCCAGACAACAACCCCCTTCCCATTTCTCCCTCATCTTTATGAGGGGATGAGATGCACGCCCAAAGTGTTGTCTTGGATAATTTCAGTACTTATTATAAGTGTCATAACTCATGCTTGCACCGTAGACTCAAATAAGTTATTATTCTCATACGAATGTTGTACGGGTATAGTGCACTAAATTGTTGGGAATGTAAATATTCTGCAGATGTTTTCAACCGTACATGGGCTCTAGGACAACTATAACCACAAATAGCATAAAAATGATCAACGCCATTTTTGCACTTTCTTCCTGTGTTTCGGAACAACCAATTCGATAAAACAATACTTCAGCTATTATGGAGAGAGAGAGCGAGAGAAAGAGTCCCAACTCATAAACACGACCAAAAGTAATAAAGAATAAGAAATTGAAATATAGTTGGCATAGATTTTGTTTACTAACCTCCAAGGTGTGCAATAAGCAATGGCAATCCAGGGAGCAGAGATTTTGTCTCTTCTGGCAGTCCTGCAGCAATGTTTGTGAGACACCAAGCAGCCTCAAGTAACTGCAACATAACATGGATGAAAAACCTCAATATCGTTAATTAATTGAGAAGTATTGGAAGGGTATAAAGATTTAAGAAAAGCTTTACTTAGTCCATCCTTAGTAAAATATTGCATTGAAAATTCGTCACATTGAAATGGAACCTTACCCTTGCTAGAAGAAGAACAAAATATAGACGGGATAAGGATCCCTTTATTACTCAAACACAACTCCCTTAAACCATGTCTTAGGTCCTACACCTTGCAAACTGGATAGAGGTACTGCAGTGAATAACTAGCACCACCATGAGGTATGTTTACTTAGACAGCGGTATGAGTGTCCGGTATGAGAAAAGGCCCAAGTGTCATACAAGACAGATCGAAGTTCTAACACAAGGACACAGTCCTGAAAGAGGAAACGGTTGTAAGAACACCCGATGTTACTCGGGTACTCGTGTCCGACATTGGTACATCTCTAAGTGTCCGACTCAGCTAATATTTTTAAAAAAAAAAAAAATTGATTTTGGCCTAAAATTAGGTATTGAAGTGTTCATACCCATGCCAAAGAGAGTCAAGGATCAACCATGTGTACTTGATATGAAAAGAAGAGTCGGAGTAACATAAGAGAAAAGTGGGGAAAAATAGGAGTAAGGAAATTATTAATATGATCTAACAAACAACGAAAAAATGGAATCAAAGAATTTTTTTTCTTTTTTCTTTTCCCCTTCTTGAACCCCCAAAACAAACGCCCTCTTACTTCCTTAGTGGACACGGTAGGCCTGACCCCCTTTAATGTCCAGATTTTATGGTAACGAACTTGATTTGGATGGCTAAGGTCCCTTTAGAGGTGAGAGCTTTTGTTATGACACTAGCATTAGGTTGGATTAATACCAATGAGAGTAATGACATGCTTCAAAGGCGTAGGACAAGGCTCGATCTTTCCCCTTATATTCAGTTGTTGTGCCGAGTTGCTAGTGAGCTTTGTCCACATGTCTTTCTGCATTATGAAAGGACGTTACATTTGGGGGAAATTGTTTGCCTTGAGACAAGAATCATGGGTTAACCCTTTGACAGTAGTTGGTTGGCTACAAATTCATTTTTGCGAGGTTTGATAAGGACAAGGAGAATAATGTTTTGTGGAACAATGCTAGTATGGTAAATTATGGTGTATTTGTAAAATTCCCGTCTTTTCTCAAGCTTTCTTATCTAATGAGTTGGTCCAGGACAAAGTAACTTATCTAGCGTTTGGAGGGGGGCTGGGGGTTTTGAGAGATGTTCAATTGTGGAGGATTCAAAGAAACAAGTATACACTGTAGTTTAGATTCCTAATCAGAGGGCAGTGTACTCTTTCTCTGTACTCCTTTTTTCAGCTGATAATCTTATGATTTCTTATTAGAAAGAAAATTACATTCCTTAAATAAAACACTTTTTAATTTATATGAAGTGTTTACTTTTAAGTTGCATATGTATTAAGTAGATTTGTGTATTAGTTCTTGTTGAAATTCTTAATTCAATCCCATTTATGAGCATTTATCGCATAATTTTCTCTTCTTTCCCTTTCTTTTTACACTTTACCAACCATGAATACCGTTGGTCAAGATGTTTGAAGTGTCTAGTAAGGATTTATACCCTTGCCCGGTAAAATATCGAACTAACATATACAGACAGTTTAACAACACAGGACAATTTCACATTAATTGAACAAAAAATAGTTTATCTCAGAACTATCTGTATTCCGAATCTCCAGTTCGCTCATGTAAAGAAACCCCAGATGCTGCAGCATTTTAACTTTCAAAGAAAATCCCTTTGTTTTCTCAGATGCTTTACAGTTTCCTAACTATGTATTGCAATTTGCAAATAGATCAACAAAATCGTATCGATTTGGGAGGTGTTTTTTGCTCAGTAAGACCTACCAGACATACACTATACCTAAACCCCTATGAGTATAGATATACTACTATGGTCCTATACTTGAAATTTTGAACATTAACTTTATGTTTTCACCACAATCTTGCCTTAAGATAGTAGGTCATTAAGATTCATTCAACGTACGAAGTTTAATTTCGGTAATTAAACTTATAGCTTTGTCTATCTCTAACATAATCTAGTAATCTACCAAGATAATATCATTTACGATCCCAAAAATGGGCACAGGAGGGATGCCTAAGCTGGAATATGTTTATTGGATAAAAAAAAAAGCCAAATTGGTAGATGTTCACACATTGATATAAGGAGTTCTAGGGTAAGACGGGTGTACATTTTAAAAATAAAAAAGGCGACTTCTAAGATGGAGGGTTACTTTGAGTGAGAAATAAGAAGAGTTGGACCACGCTATTGTATACACTATACACCCATATTATCCAGGAATTTCTTAGTGTGCGACTTGTGTGAATGAACATGTGACAGAAAAGAACAAAATTAACACAAATCACAAGCTAAATCACTCAAACCTGCTCATCTGGAGAACCAAATGAAAGGCACTGCACAAGAACTGGTATAGCTCCAGCTTTAAGCGCCACGTCAACAGGGGGTAACTCTGATCTAGACAATAAACGTCTTAACTCACGTAAGGCACTGACCCTCTTCATCTGTGCACCCTTTCCCCTATTATAAATGCAAAATGAGTACAAAATATTTAGCAAGGAAATATATACAGCAACAGCCATTTTAGTTCTTTTAAAGAAACCACTCAAGAACGTTATATTGTCCAAGATTGTCCAAAGTGAAGGGATAAAAATATCCCTATACAAGATACATGTTGTAGACTTGTACAGTTGTACTACCTCCGTTTGATTAAGTTCTCTACAACTATTGTTTGCACGAGAATTAAGGCACTACGAGAGAGAGAGAGTGTGAAGGTGAGGCAGCAAGTAGGAAAAGGAGTGGCCACTAACCACCTAACAATGCAAGTAGATATATTGTCGTGGGCTCCAATAATAAAATATAGTAAGTGGGAAGGTTGTGGTGGGCCAAATGAGGGTTTAGTTGTAAACAAAAAAAGCGCCATAAGTGGAATAAAGGGTTAGTGCAAAGAGCTTAAAGAAACGGACTTAAATGGAAGATGTAAAGAACATAAAGAAACGGAGTAGTAGCGGAACGCTTACAAGGAATGTCACACATTTTTCTTTATCTACATTACTCCCTTAAACCAGAGGAAATAAAAAAATAAAAAATAAAACAGCAAGAAACTTAATGGAATTCTTTTTATTTCTAAAAGAAAGAAAAGTCACTCTAACTATTATCTATTTTGTCCTTCTCGATTCTATAGGCCAAACTCCTGAGGATTTGGTGTCCAAATTTTAATATTCTCTTAATGTTTACATTAAAAAGAAAATATAATAAAAAAAAACTTAATTAGAAAATCCATAAAATATGTGAATAATCGGAAAGGAAAATTCAACAAATACTCCCTCCGTCCCAGAATAGTTTTTACACTTTCATGGGCACATAGTTTAATGCGATAAGTAGTAGTGTGGTTATCAATTGTTATTTTATTTAAAAAGTAGATGTGATAGGAGTTAGTGGGGTATTTTTTTAATTGAATGAGAGAGGGTGTGGGGACAAAAAAAAATTTAGTGGGAAGAGAGAGACAATATAATAATTGTAGGGTCATTCCAAATTTAGAAGTGTAACAACTAATCTGGGACGGACGAAAAAGGAAAGTGTAACAACTAATCTGGGACGGAGGGAGTAGAAACTATTCACAAATGGATATTTTAATATTTTGAACTAATCCACATGCAGAACTGCCAATTTAAAAAAAAATTCTCACAAAGGCATATTCAATCAAGATAAAAATATCCAATAAAAAAAGAAAAATTTATCGAAGACTTTCAGATGTTCGAGGAAACTTGATTCCAATGAAAATCACTAATATAGAAGGGAACTCCAAAGAAAGTGTTAAATTTGGGATTGTCCTTTAAATCCACTCCTAAATTACTCAAGAATTTTTTTAGTAATATAATTGTGTAATGGTTCAATTACATAACTTTTGAAATAAAAGTACGCATCACGTGCACTGATGCACATAAAAATTTTGTGTTGCATTTTTATTTAAAAGGGGAAATTGTAAGCTGGACTTCTTTTTTTAACTTCAGCCAAATTGGACTATTTTATTTTATTGAACATATAAGAAATCTAATAAGGGGTATGAAAAGTTTTGGGAACAAGCAAGATACTGAATGGTCAAAATCCATAATGTTTGAAATGAACTATACAACGCGTGTGTAGAGGAAGAGATCGAGTTTCTAAATAAAGGCAACATTTTTCTTGTCATTCTCCGCAGTGATTATCCAAGTTATACATTTAAGTGGTCACAAATAAATTTCTAAAATAGTAAAAGTGACGCACTTTCAAAAGTTTATCTTTGTAAATTCTTTTACCAAGATATAAACATGGAAAATGAAAATGATTATCAAACTTGGTAAACTTTGACTACAATTATCAAATGATTATCAAACTTGGTAAACTTTGACTACAAATATCAAATGTGGACTATTATCCTTGAAATAGAGTTTTTCTGGTAAAGTTTTTGAAACAAGGTGGCACTCAATAATTTGTAAAACGCATCTAACATAAGAAGACTTTTCTAATGGAAGGTAATGTTACCTATCAGTCGACTTGGTTCACAAAAAATTATTGACCAATGCCAGACAGACAATGGAAACATTTGCCAAAATAGCAGATTAGCAGGAGGTCCTATTATCCAGGAATGAGGAAAACTTCCTACCAAGGCTCCCTCAAAATCAACCAAACAATTATTGGCATTTCTCCAGAAATGTGATTTTTTGAAATACAATATCCTCAGAAGTGTAATATCCTACATTTAACCAAACGACATAAATTTACCACAAACATCACCATAACTCTTTGTTGATTCATTCTCCTAGCATCAAACAAAATCCAGCAAACAAACATAATAAGCACAGTTGATCTGAAAAGAAGACATTAAAAAGCAGACATACTGATAGGCAATGGCAGCTTTCAATACTTCAACAGCTGAGGAAGTTTGAGCTTCAAGAATTGACTGTTCCTCATCAAGTATCATTTCAGTATCAGGCTCGCCACCATCATCATCACCAGTAATCCCCACCCTGCAAAGCCGCTTCGTTCTAACAAGTGCTTCTCTCCTTTCTTTAGCCACAGCCACTGCACTCTGCCGTCTACGTTGTGAAGCTGAATTCCCAACTGAAAGCAAGACAATATATATTCAGCATTTTAACAGCATTAAAATAGTACAAAAATGTTAAAGAAAGTAAGCAAGCCACTTCAAACTTGGACTGAAGTCAAATAAACGGGAAAATGAAGCCATGATAACTCAATAGCATTATAAACTATGTTACTTAAACTCTTCATTTCACCTCCATTACAATCCAACCTAAGTACAATTAATTCAACACTTCATTTTTGGCCAAAATCATGGAAATTTTTCACAAAACAAACGATTCAGATGCTTAAATATAAACCCATGTCCAACACTCAGACATGAGTACCGAGTTTGACTAACATATATAAGTTGGTCATACTCTAGTTTATTGAAGGATAAAGAAATTTTGGGCCAATGTAAGCAAAAACAAAGAATCGGCATTCTAACTGCAGGAGGAAATAAACTAAGCAATTACAACAGATAGTTGAATTCAAATGAATGGAAAATTGAAACCTAAATTTCACAAATGAATGACTCCAAAAATTATACTATGACGTATCCTAATTCAAAAGTTTGGGCATTGATTATTGATATTACTTAAACAGTAAAACCCTTGTGATTTTGAGCAAGAAATAATTAATCGATAAATTAAACTTGCAATTCCTACACCTTTAGTTGAAAATAAAATTCAGAAAAAGAATGAAAAACGAAGAAGACGAAAATGGTGATGATAGAACCAAATTGGAGGTTTTATTTGCCTGAAGATTTGATGGGCTCCCTTTTCTGAGAAGCAAAGCTACTATCCGCCATTTTTGGAATCGGGTATTCTTGCAGAGAATTGCTCTTGAAGTCGCGGTGTTTGATAGACAGAACCAGAAGCAGTGTGTGTGAGGAATTTCTGGGACGTTTGGTTCAACTAATGAAAATTAAAAAAAAAAATAAAAAAAAATTGACAGTTATTGTTCCGGGCGATTGCCTGTTGCATATAATTTGATTTTTTATTTATTTTAAATTAATTTACTACTCCCTCCGCGCAAATTTGATGGTGCAGGCGTGTGCACCGTGCTCTAGGTGCACCGGAAACAAAATGACGTGAAAAACACATAAAAGGCGCGTGTTTCATTAAATCCCGGGAACAAAAGAACATTTTCCTTGAACAAAAAAACAATACCCTAGAACAAAAGAACATTAAATGTTCTGTTCTTTTCAGCTCTGTATTTCGCGTTTTTTATTCGATTTGCTTTCTTCTTGCAATATATATTCTTCTAGATTTTGGTTTTGAACTCAAATTGTGAGGAGGAGAGAGAAAGTATGAACTAGGTTTTCTAAAATGGTTCTTAGAGAGAGAAAGTAGTGAAAATTCCCAAAAATTCGTTGATTTTTCTGCTTCAACATCAAATTAAATCGATTCTTCTTTTTCAAATCTGAATTCTGCAGCTGATAATCAGATTTTGGGAGGTAATTTTTCAATTTTGAAATAATAAATTCTAGGTTTTGATGATTTTGATTTTGTAATAATCGTGTGTTTGATGATTTTGATTATTTTGATGATTTTGTTTTTGTAATAATCGAGTTTTGGTGGTTTTGATGATTTTAATGAATCAAATTATGTAACAACACGCTGATTTCGTTGAAATCGCTGATTTTGAAGATTTGGATTAAGTAATTACGATTTTTTTCCAGAAAAGAACAGTTTTACGTATTAAAAGAACATATGCTCGTATTAAAGAACAATTTCTTTATGCTCGTATTAAAATAACAGTTTCATTATAGTAGAGAAATAGACCATTTGCGTTTCATAATTTGTTCTTTCATTCTATTGTGTTCTTCTTTTTTATTATTTTCAATTTCATTTGCGTTTCATAACTTGTTCTTTTTATTTTATTGTGTTATTTTTCTTCTTACTTTTTATTTATCCTTTGTTCTTTTGGTTGCGTTCTTTTTCTTGGTTTTATACATGTTAACCTATATTATGAATAATGTGCTTGATAATTCATAACAGAATGATGAAGATGATGATTCCGAATCATATATTATTGCTGGACAAGGTACTTGACTTGTTCTTTTAGTCTCTCTATTTGTTCTTTTAGTCTTTTCATTTGTTCTTTTTTATAATATTCTGCTAAAAGAACAAAATAAAAACACGTGCATAGTTCTCATTATGCACTCTTTAAGAATTTTTCCTTTCTCATTATCTGTTATTCTTTGATTCTACTTCCTATTTTTTCATTTTCTATTTTTCAGCAACTATATACATAATAATTGTACTTATGAATCATAACCATAAGTCATTTTATAAATACATTTTAGAGAGAGAAAGAGGAGAGGATTTATATTCTCTCAACATAAGAGAGATTTTTTGAGAGAGAAAGAGTGAGATGGTGAGTGAAAGAGTAAAAATGTATTTTCTCCTTATTCTCTCTCTAAAATTGTAACACCCCGACAATTCTCTCTCTTCTAAAATAACCTTTTAATATAAAACGTAGAGAATTATCAAGGCATTATCGCCCATGTGAAAACGTAACGGCTTATTCAGAATTTTGCAGCGGAAAACATAAAACTAACTTTAGGTTTATAAATAATCGATTACAGGTTTAGTCCCAAAAATCAACCAACGAAAATAAGGAAATATAAATAGTACAACAAGTTTAAAGTCCAATTAAACAAACCCAAGTCAAACTTAGCAAATCAAAACTAAATACAAGCTCTCTATTCCCCATCCCAATGATGCAACATCTTCAAACCTGCAGATGGACAATGCTTATTGATCCTTAGAGACTGCTCACCAAAGATTGGGTCATCACAGGATCAATAAGGCATAGCCATGATCAACATGCACAAGCAAAAGCACGTAATCAGCAAAGCTGAGTACTACATACTAAATCAATAATAATCCTAACATGATTCTATTAAACGAACAACCCTAACATGATTCTAATGAACATAAACAAGGGCAGACAAAACATGATAGTTTGACGACCATACTTGACCAGACTAGACTAGGCTAGACTTTTAGCAATAATATTATTTTAGTTGAAATAGACAATGGACCGAGTTGTCCGTCCGGCAGTCTTCACTAAGGAAGACGAGGTACGGGCGCGACTCCGTAACCTCAGAGACCTGCGATATCGAGGAACATTTGAATAAAAATAGAACACGGTGATCAATCCGGTCCCAGAAAAGGCCATAGGCTACCACCATGAACCCCAACTCCTGTTTGTCCGTCACTTTAGACGTGCACGGTCTAAAGCTATTGCTACTCAGTTTCACTTTACATGATTTACAAATTGAGACATTGTTATGACTCAACAATCACATAAGGCATGCAATCCACATTGGTTCACAACTGTTTTTATCTTGGAATTAAGTAAGTGATCACAAAGGCATCAATCAAGACTCATTCCAATCTATCCAACCTTTCCTTTAACCATGATCAACCCTTGTATATGGATATAAAGTTTCAACTTACTAAACAAGGTCCACCGCCCTCATAAAGTAGTGAAAAGCTAAAAAGGGAACAACAACCAACATATATAGAATAATCTAGCGTTCCCAACCAACATGTTTGTATCAATCATCCATACTAACATGTTACAATTCTCATAATGCCATATAAATTCAATATGTCCGTCCAACAGTATTAAACATGTAATTTCAACACAACCAAGTTCGTCAATAATATCAACATAACCAACAAATTCAACATGGTTTCAACAATTAGCACACATTCCAAGCACACAGGTATGTACGTACCTTGTGTAAACAAACTGATAGGCCACTTTAACACTTTCAAAAGTCGCCTAAAGAGAATTCTCCGCCTAAAACAACCAACAAATAATCCCAATCAATTTCTAATCATTGGCAACCATCATAAAGCATTCTAATTGCATCCTAAACATATTTAGAGCCATCCCCAATATCGAGACTTAACTAAATAACCTCCAAGCATAATAACTATTAAACTAATGATCCCAAAACGTTCTAAAGTCCAATAAAACATCCCTTTTAAAATTTCCAGCAATATAAAATAATTTCAAACTAATCTAAAATATATCCAACATACTTAAAATCATACAAATAATAACTTTAATAACTTATAATCATTCTACAATGATTTTAGAATATTAAAACCTTAAAAATCCATGCTTTAATAATTAAATTCCTTATTTCAATTCAATTACATAATCTGAAAATTAAATTTTATATTTAAACATAGTATATAATCTGAAAATATAATTTAATCATAATAACTTATAATCTATTGTAACACCCCGACAATTCTCTCTTTTCTAGAATAACCTTTTAATATAAAACGTAGAGAATTATCAAGGCATTATCGCCCGTGTGAAAACGTAACGGCTTATTCAGAATTTTGCAGCGGAAAACATAAAACTAACTTTAGGTTTATAAATAATCGATTACAGGTTTAGTCCCAAAAATCAACCAACGAAAATAAGGAAATATAAATAGTATGACAAGTTTAAAGTCAAATTAAACAAACCCAAGTCAACTTAGCAAATCGAAACTAAATACAAGCTCTCTATTCCTGATCCCAATGATGCAACATCTTCAAACCTGCAGATGGACAATGTTTATTGATCCTTAGAGACTGCTCACCAAAGATTGGGTCATCACAGGATCAATAAGGCATAGCCATGATCAACATGCACAAGCAAAAGCACGTAATCAGCAAAACTGAGTACTACATACTAAATCAATAATAATCCTAACATGATTCTGTTAAACGAACAACCCTAACATGATACTAATGAACACAAACAAGGGCAGACAAAACATGATAGTTTGACGACCATACTTGACCAGACTAGACTAGGCTAGACTTTTAGCAATAATATTATTTTAGTTGAAATAGACAATGGACCGAGTTGACCGTCCGACAGTCTTCACTAAGGAAGACGAGGTACGGGCGCGACTCCGTAACCTCAGAGACCTGCGATATCGAGGAACATTTGAATAAAAATAGAACACGTTGATCAATCCGGTCCCAAAAAAAGGCCATGGGCTACCACCATGAACCCCAACTCTTGTTTGTCCGTCACTTTAGACGTGCACAGTCTAAAGCTATTGCTACTCAGTTTCACTTTACATGATTTACAAATTAAGACTCTGTTATGACTCAACAATCACATAAGGCATACAATCCACATTTATTCACAACTGTTTTTATCTTGGAATTAAGTAAGTGATCATAAAGGCATCAATCAAGACTCATTCCAATTTATCCAACCTTTCCTTTAACCATGATCAACCCCTGTATATGGGTGTAAAGTTTCAACTTACTAAACAAGGTCCACCGCCCTCATAAAGTAGTGAAAAGCTAAAAAGGAACAACGATCGATCAATCCAAACCAACATATATAGAATAATCTAGTGTTCCCAACCAACATGTTTGTATCAATCACCCATACTAACATGTTATAATTCTCATAATGCAATCTAGGTTCAATATGTCCATCCAACAGTATTAAACATGCAATTTCAACCTGACCAAGTTCATCAATAATATCAACATAACCAAGTTCATCAACAATCTCAACATAACCAAGTTCATCAACAATTTCAACATGGTTTCAACAAATAGCACGCATTCCAAGCACACAGGTATGTACGTACCTTGTGTAAACAAACTGATAGGCCACTTTAACATTTTCAAAAGTCGCCTAAAGAGAATTCCCCGCCTAAAACAACCAACAAATAATCCCAATGAATCTCTAATCATTCGCAACTATAATAAAACATTCTAAATACATCCTAAACATACTTAGAACCTTCCCCAATATCAAAACTTGAACATTTGATTTCCTAGCATCATAATTATCGAATTCGATGTTTGAAATTCGTTAAAACTTTTTGCAAATATCATACTTAAATTTCAGCAATATAAATTCGTTTCAAACTTCTCCAAAATATATCCAACATGCTTAAAATCATAAAAATAATAACTTTCATAATTTATAATCATCCTACTATGATTCTAAAACTATTAAAACCTTAAAATTCATGCTTTAATAATTAAAAATCATTATTTCAATGCAATTACATAATCTGAAAATTAACTTTATTATTTAAACATAATGTATAATCTGAAAATATAATTTAATCATAATAACTTATAATTCACATTCAATAAACATGAATTAAATCACTAAACTGATTAAAACCCTAACTTATATATTAATCAACCAAAACTGAAAATAATTAATTTATAACATCAACACCAAATCTGAAAATTATAATTTATCTATAAAGATTAATAATTTAATTCAAGAAACATAAATTCAAATTAATAAACTTAATTAAAACATTTAAATAACTTAGGGTTTAAGAAATAACCAAATGGAGAGAGAACAAGAAGCTGCCGGCGGACGAGGTGGTGCGGCGGCGTGAAGGTGGTCGCGGCTGTGCAGCGGTAAAGGTAGTCACCCTGTGGAGGCTGTGCGAGCAAAGGGAACCACGAGTGTGAAGGGTGATTTCACGAAGGGGAAGGGAGAGAGAAGGGTGGCCGACGGCTGGTGGCACGACAACAGGAGGTCGGGCAACAGGCAGGAAGTCGACGCAGTGGCTGGTGGTGGTGGCGACGAGGTGGTTGCTGGGGCAATAAATAGAAACAGCCAAGTGAAGAGATTAAAAAAAGAACGAGAGAAGAAGAAGAAGAACGAAGAGAGGAGGAGTTACCAGCGGTGCGACTCGCCGGTGGCTGGTGGCCGGAAGTCGGTGCGGCAGCTGGGCATCAGCTACGAACGTGGAGGATGGGTTTTGCTGTTTATTCTCTTTTGGGTTTTCACGTGAAATTCAAAGGGGTTTTGGCTTGCTTTTGTTTTTACGTGAAATAGGAAGAGAAGATAGGAAGGAAGGAGTTTTGGGCTTATTATGATGGGCTTCACCAGATTGGGCTAGCATTAAGATTGAGTTGTTTGAATTCAAAAAAAATGGTTAGTATTGTTTTTCAAAATTCAATCGAACGTGTTTTCGTAATTCGAATTCTTTTCAACGTAAAATTCTAAAATTATTTTCGATTTCATAAATTCTTAAAATATTTAAAATGCATTTGAATAAATAAATATACATTAAGTATGTATATTTTTACTAAAATTCACCAATACAATTTAAATATCGTTAATTATACGTAAAACTATATTAATAAACTTTATAAATATACGGGGGATTACAATCTACCCCTCTTAAAAGAAGTTTCGTCCCGAAACTTGACAAAAGAACTCACACATTTTCCGAAAGTCTTTAATTCATTCTTACTAGAGAAATACTTGTGCCACTCATGTGCACTCTTTTGTCAACTTAAAGTTGTTTGTGTTACTCATGAACACCTTTTTTTTATGCGGAGAATCTATTTACTTGCATCAACATTCATAAGTTGCTAAAAATGGGCATAAAATTCATAAAATTGCTATAAAAATAGGTTAAAAGCGCGGATTTCTATCGCATTCTACCCCTCTTAAAGAAAACGAGTTACGCCCTCGTAACTCACCTCAGGGAATCATTTTGGATATTTCTATTTCAACGAATCATGTCCCCAATTCTATATTTCCACTAAAATCGTAGCAAGTAGGATTTATACCCTTCTTTCCACACAATGCCTCAACAGGTGCCATCTTAATGCTCGCATGGTAACTATTGTTGTAAGAAAATTCAATCAAATCTATGTGGTTCTCAAATACCCTTAGAGTCAATAGCACAGGCTCTCAACATATATTCCATAGTTTGCTTAGTCCTCTCAGGCTGACCGTCAATTGCAGGGTGGAAAGCAGTACTCTTTTTCAATGTTGTCCCCGAGATTCAACTTGACCTTATTGCCAAATTTCAGACTTTTGTTCTTGGTAAGGATCTTACATGTTTCCCTATAAAGGTAATGTCTCCAAATATTCGCAGATAACACAATATCCTCGTAAGGTTTCAACTGACGCGACAACGAGTTTGGAGGTCAAATGCTCCTTTAAAATCTGGAAAGCTTCCTCACATTTCTCACTCCACTTGAATTTCGATTCCTTTTTCAACAAGTTGGTCATTGGTTTTGCTTTCTTCCAAAAGTCTTTCACAACCTCCTTTAATGGTCATCTAAGCCTAGAAACTTTAGATATCCGACACGTTCTTGGAATAGGTCACTCACTCACAGCTTGAATCTTAGCAGGAATTACAGAGACTCTTTTTGGTCAACTTTCCCATTTTACCAAACCTCATTATGCCTTTCATGGATGTATAACTTTTGGGCTTAACTCTTAGCTCTTGCACTAATTCATGTATTTCTTTTCATCTTTTCCAGACAACAAATGATTTCTAACGATCCTGGACCACTCGAATCTTCTCTTAATTTTATTCCCTTAAGTAATGTAGTTTCAATCAATTTAGTCCCTCACTTTTCCATCGATGTCACTTATACACACATTACTTCAAGATTTGTATACTTCATTCACATAAAAATAAATTCTTTCTAAGCGTCTCCAATATAATTCTCAAGTGTTTGTCATGTTCTTTCTCATTCGTTGAATAAGTCGGGATATCATCAATAACATACTTATGGCAGTGCATTGGTTAACCCAAAAGACATTATTCTAAACCCATAATGACAATAACGAGTCCTAATGAGGTCTTAGGCCCTTATTAGTTATTCTCAATTGGTGGTACTTCAAACACAAATCAGTCTTCGAGAACACACTCGCCCAATTCAATTGATCCAATATGCCATCTATCCTAGGCAAAGGATACATGTTCTTGATGGTGTTTAGTTCCCTAAAATCGATGCATAATTCCATGCTCTTATCTTTCTCTTTAACAAACAACGCAGGAGCTTCCCATGGTGATGCACTAGGCCTAATATACCCCTTAACGAAACAACTCTTGCAATTGTGTCTTAATTCGCTCATTTATGGAGGTGTCATTCTATATGGTGCTTTAGATATAGGCGTCGTTCCAGGAACTAAGTCTATAGTGAACTCAAAGGCTCTAACAGGTAACATACTTGCAATTTTACCCGGAAACACATCAATGAATCCACTCATAATGGCAACATCCTCGGTTTTCACTCCAACTTCGTTACTCACCTCTAACACACTACAGAAAAATAGTTCACACTCCCTATTCATCAATTTCCTCACTTGCATTACCGAAATAACTAAAGGTTCTTGGTCTTCTCACAACATCTATATGAGGTCAACCTTCCAATAGGGTTCCTTAAACTTACTTTCTGAATTTCACAATCTACCCCAGCCTTGTACAAACTTAGCCAGTCCATCCCCAGAATTACATCTAGGTTTCCCAGGTTAAACTCTATCAAATCAGAAGGAAAACTGAAGTCTTTTATCCCCAAAGGCAAGTTCTTCAACAATTTGGTACACCTTGTTGTTACACCAATAGGAATACTAACGGGTAAATCAATCACCTCAAAATCTACTAACTTCAGACTCTTAATAAGAGATGACGAAACGAAAGAATAAGCTTTCCCCGAATCAATTAATTTTCTAACTAGCACGTAGGTAATAGAAAAGTAACATAAACTAAGTCAGCAGGTCGTTCAGCTTTATTTCGACTTATCACAGACAGTTTATCCGGGGCCTTGTGATGGTTGTTATTCTAATCCGCATACCTATGGAGGTTTCCTTGGTTGTCCTGCGCCCTTATAGGCTTCGGACCCTGATTTCCTGATTGGTTATACCCTGACTACCCATTGTTACCACTCTCATTACAATTTTGCCCCTTTTTCTGCTCAGTTGCAGGTCGCTAATCCTCCCTTACAGTTTCTACCAGGATGGTTGTTATTGCACATCTTACAGTGATACACTCTTTCAGATTGGTTCCTATTGTTGTTCCCCTGATTGTTCCTTCCTTGAAAATTTTCATTTCCATTTCCATTCCCATTCCTATTCTCATTCATATTCCTCTTGGAATTCCCTTGGTTTTTCCAGCATTAAACTCTTTTCTTTTCTCCCCAACAACATTTTTCTTGTCCATTCTGGACTATAGGCCATAAATATGATCAGCTCCCCCATACACAATATATAAAGACGTAAAGGTTTCCCCACCTAATCCTAAGGTGGTCATGCTATAAGTCTGCATAGTATTCAGCTATGGTCATGCTCCCTATGCTAAGGTTTATGAATTCCTAAGCTTTTTGCTTTCTCATAAAAGGTAGGGTAAAACTTTCCCCTTAAGGCAGTAACAATTGAATCCTAATTGAATCTCTCAGTAGCGCTAAGCCTAGCTCTATTTTCTCTCCACCATAAATCAGCTTCATCTTTCAAGTACATGACAACTTGACCCACTCTCATGTTCTCAAGACATTTTACATCCCCAAAAAGTTTCTCAAACTCTCTAACCTAGTTCTCTAAAAAAGTAGGATCAACTTGCCCCTTAAATCATGGTGGCTTAACTTTGGCTAGTCTCTCAAACATGTCCCCAGCAGGATCGGGACGCTCAATTATCTCCTGGGTCAGCTTTTCCGCCAATAGGCGAATAGCAACAACTAGGTCATTATTGTTGGTCATCCTAGAGCGCGACCTGAGATTAATATACTCTACTTTAGGTATAAACATCACTTAATAGTATCATGTACCACGTAATATCGCCTCAACAGACATAATTCACGTAAATCAAACAATCATTTACGAATATGCAACAATCATCTACGAAGGTGCAACAATTATTTCAAGGTAATCTCCTTGAACATTCCTGAACGATATTCACATAGGAGACATTCAATTGAGGAACAAGGAACGAAATTCAATCATCACGAATAATAAGGTAGAATAAAGGAAGAAAACATTCTTCATCGCGTCCCAAAATGAACTCTTGATCCTTTGAATAATCAATAATCTAACTTTTATTCCTCAAAAGAGTGTGAAGAACAATTTCTAAACCGTAATAACGCATTTGTCCTCAAAATACCATAAAGGGGCTATTACATCCTTGAAAAGAATAAAGAATAACTCAAACTCCTATTGCTTTAACTTTAAACTGTTGTAGCTTTGCTACTTATTCTTTAAAACATAAAAGAACTAACTAACTTTACAACTTCAAATACTTGTGGCATCTTGCCTATCTGTTCTTTCCTAGGAAACTTGCGGAGTGAAATCTAGATCTTCAAGATTCGTCGAACTCTCCCTCTAGCTCCCTATCTGAATCACTAGAGATCTCAATGGTAGGCTCATGGGCCCCTGAGTTAGGGTTTTATGCCTCAACCCCTACATTCTCATCCTCAACGGCTACATCATTTCCCTCTAGATCATTATTTACACCCACTCCCATAGGTTCCTCAATAAATGCGTCCCAAGCATGACTCCCTATGTCTTCTTTACCCTCCTTGAACCCACTTTCTGCTACCTCAATAATGGTGGTCATAATCTCTGAATCGTATCTCCAACTACCATCCTAGTCCCATACTTAGCCAAATTTGGTGTCCCATCATTCGAATGCAAGTCTTTAAACCTATCTTTGAGTTCTAGGTATGGCATTTGGTTAGGTAAGCAATGAACAATAGTGGATGCTATGGTATCCTTTCTCATTAAGATAGGTTGCCCTTGAACTTTAGCATGATATTCACATCCAAACACAATTTTCTTCACGTAAATGTCAGGGGTTTCTATATCAAGTTTCTCGAAGGATCCTATGTTGGTATACTTGGAAAGAAACATTTTATTCCTGAAATAAACAATTACATGTCTCACTAACGATTTTCCAACCAAATCATAAACAAAGTTCAATAATGCAACAAGTTTGGTGGAAGCAAACAATTCTTTATGCACATTTAAATGTAACATTAAACAATTAGCACACGCACGTACATAACAATCAATTTCTTATGCTAGCATTGACTAGCTACTAATGCACATATAATTCTATCTTATATGCCCTTCTTATACTACCCATCTCTCATAAACTAAAGCATTGAAATAATTTAAATGACAAAGTAAAAGAACGATAATATAAGAAAATTATAACATAAAATAATAACATAAATATAAATATAAAATAGATAAAATAAATAAATTAAGGAAATGCGTAGCGAATAAATTCGAAAATAAAGTTATTAATTCGAAAAAGATTTATATTTCCTAAATAACGAATTCTAACTCTTTAAACAACTTAAAGAAAAATTTTGAACTTCTAAAAAAAATTGTACTCATTTTTTTTTTGAATAATAAATAATAAGAAAAAGAATAAAAATTTCGAAAGTCACTTTAATTCGAATAAATAATTTGATTTCGAACTTAAATAAGAAATATTATATACTTTCAAACAAGATAAAAGGAAATCGGCCCCCCAAAAAAAAGTACCAATTTTTTAACACTATAATACGTAGAAGCTCGATTTTTAAGAAATTTATTTTAAATAACTAGATAGTTAGGCGCCTAAAAATTTATTAAAGTAAAACCTTAGCTTCTAGATACCACTTTGTAACACCCCGACAATTCTCTCTTTTCTAAAATAACCTTTTAATATAAAACGTAGAGAATTATCAAGGCATTATCGCCCGTGTGAAAACGTAACGGCTTATTCAGAATTTTGCAGCGGAAAACATAAAACTAACTTTAGGTTTATAAATAATCGATTACAGGTTTAGTCCCAAAAATCAACCAACGAAAATAAGGAAATATAAATAGTATGACAAGTTTAAAGTCCAATTAAACAAACCCAAGTCAACTTAGCAAATCAAAACTAAATACAAGCTCTCTATTCCCGATCCCAATGATGCAACATCTTCAAACCTGCAGATGGACAATGCTTATTGATCCTTAGAGACTGCTCACCAAAGATTGGGTCATCACAGGATCAATAAGGCATAGCCATGATCAACATGCACAAGCAAAAGCACGTAATCAGCAAAGCTGAGTACTACATACTAAATCAATAATAATCCTAACATGATTCTATTAAACGAACAACCCTAACATGATACTAATGAACACAAACAAGGGCAGACAAAACATGATAGTTTGACGACCATACTTGACCAGACTAGACTAGGCTAGACTTTTAGCAATAATATTATTTTAGTTGAAATAGACAATGGACCGAGTTGACCGTCCGACAGTCTTCACTAAGGAAGACAAGGTACGGGCGCGACTCCGTAACCTCAGAGACCTGCGATATCGAGGAACATTTGAATAAAAATAGAACACGGTGATCAATCCGGTCCCAAAAAAAGGCCATGGGCTACCACCATGAACCCCAACTCCTGTTTGTCCGTCACTTTAGACGTGCACAGTCTAAAGTTATTGCTACTCAGTTTCACTTTACATGATTTGCAAATTGAGACTCTGTTATGACTCAACAATCACATAAGGCATACAATCCACATTTATTCACAACTGTTTTTATCTTGGAATTAAGTAAGTGATCATAAAGGCATCAATCAAGACTCATTCCAATTTATCCAACCTTTCCTTTAACCATGATCAACCCCTGTATATGGGTGTAAAGTTTCAACTTACTAAACAAGGTCCACCGCCCTCATAAAGTAGTGAAAAGCTAAAAAGGAACAACGATCGATCAATCCAAACCAACATATATAGAATAATCTAGTGTTCCCAACCAACATGTTTGTATCAATCATCCATGCTAACATGTTATAATTCTCATAATGCAATCTAGGTTCAATATTTCCATCCAACAGTATTAAACATGCAATTTCAACCTGACCAAGTTCATCAATAATATCAACATAACCAAGTTCATCAACAATCTCAACATAACCAAGTTCATCAACAATTTCAACATGGTTTCAACAAATAGCACGCATTCCAAGCACACAGGTATGTACGTACCTTGTGTAAACAAACTGATAGGCCACTTTAACATTTTCAAAAGTCGCCTAAAGAGAATTCCCCGCCTAAAACAACCAACAAATAATCCCAATGAATCTCTAATCATTCGCAACTATAATAAAACATTCTAAATACATCCTAAACATACTTAGAACCTTCCCCAATATCAAAACTTGAACATTTGATTTCCTAGCATCATAATTATCGAATTCGATGTTTGAAATTCGTTAAAACTTTTTGCAAATATCATACTTAAATTTCAGCAATATAAATTCGTTTCAAACTTCTCCAAAATATATCCAACATGCTTAAAATCATAAAAATAATAACTTTCATAATTTATAATCATCCTACTATGATTCTAAAACTATTAAAACCTTAAAATTCATGCTTTAATAATTAAAAATCATTATTTCAATGCAATTACATAATCTGAAAATTAACTTTATTATTTAAACATAATGTATAATCTGAAAATATAATTTAATCATAATAACTTATAATTCACATTCAATAAACATGAATTAAATCACTAAACTGATTAAAACCCTAACTTATATATTAATCAACCAAAACTGAAAATAATTAATTTATAACATCAACACCAAATCTGAAAATTATAATTTATCTATAAAGATTAATAATTTAATTCAAGAAACATAAATTCAAATTAATAAACTTAATTAAAACATTTAAATAACTTAGGGTTTAAGAAATAACCAAATGGAGAGAGAACAAGAAGCTGCCGGCGGACGAGGTGGTGCGGCGGCGTGAAGGTGGTCGCGGCTGTGCAGCGGTAAAGGTAGTCACCCTGTGGAGGCTGTGCGAGCAAAGGGAACCACGAGTGTGAAGGGTGATTTCACGAAGGGGAAGGGAGAGAGAAGGGTGGCCGACGGCTGGTGGCACGACAACAGGAGGTCGGGCAACAGGCAGGAAGTCGACGCAGTGGCTGGTGGTGGTGGCGACGAGGTGGTTGCTGGGGCAATAAATAGAAACAGCCAAGTGAAGAGATTAAAAAAAGAACGAGAGAAGAAGAAGAAGAACGAAGAGAGGAGGAGTTACCAGCGGTGCCACTCGCCGGTGGCTGGTGGCCGGAAGTCGGTGCGGCAGCTGGGCATCAGCTACGAACGTGGAGGATGGGTTTTGCTGTTTATTCTCTTTTGGGTTTTCACGTGAAATTCAAAGGGGTTTTGGCTTGCTTTTGTTTTTACGTGAAATAGGAAGAGAAGATAGGAAGGAAGGAGTTTTGGGCTTATTATGATGGGCTTCACCAGATTGGGCTAGCATTAAGATTGAG
The DNA here is from genome assembly GCF_020520425.1 of Spinacia oleracea. Taxonomy (NCBI): domain Eukaryota; kingdom Viridiplantae; phylum Streptophyta; class Magnoliopsida; order Caryophyllales; family Amaranthaceae; genus Spinacia; species Spinacia oleracea. Next base: position 86,877,630 of record NC_079488.1, on the reverse strand, counting down.
TTGTTTGAATTCAAAAAAAATGGTTAGGATTGTTTTTCAAAATTCAATCGAACGTGTTTTCGTAATTCGAATTCTTTTCAACGTGAAATTCTAAAATTATTTTCGATTTCATAAATTCTTAAAATATTTAAAATGCATTTGAATAAATAAATATACATTAAGTATGTATATTTTTACTAAAATTCACCAATACAATTTAAATATCGTTCATTATACGTAAAACTATATTAATAAACTTTATAAATATACGGGGGATTACATCTATATTCAAGGAGCATGAATAAATTAATAAAACTTCATTAAAACCCTAACTTAAACGTAGTTAATAAATCTGAAAATAATTAAATTAATTTCAACAACATATAATCTGAAATTTCATAACTTAATCATAAAAATTATAAATTTAATTCAAGAACATAAATTAAATTAATAAACATAATTAAAACATCAATTTGTTTAGGGTTTAAGAAAATCAACCAATTAAAGACTCAAAGGGGTGTTGGCCGGCGGCAAGGGAGGCGCGGCAGCGGCCGGTGGTCAGGAGGACTGGGTGACGCGAGCCGTGCAGGTGGTGGTTGCGCTCGGTGGTTGTGCGGTGGCAACACCGTGGCTGTGCGCCAGAAAGAAGCAAAGAGGGCTTGCACGAAGGAGAAGGGAAGAGGAAGTGAGGTCGTCAGCTGGTGATGTCGGCGGCGGCGACGCAGAGAGGGTTGGTCGACGTCGGCGACAGAGGTGGTGGTGCGGCGGCTGGCGGTTGTCGCACGCAAAACAGAAACAACAAAGCAATGTGAGGACTGAGGAGGAAAACGGGAGAGAGAGAGAGAGAGAAGGATATGAGGGAAGAGGAGTTACCGGATGGTGGAGGGCGACAAAAACGCCGGCGAGGGTCTGCGGGGACGGCGGCCGACGGCTGAGGCAAAGCTTGAGAGTTCACGTGTATGGTGAAGCAGGGTTTGGAGATTTGTTTTCTTATTTTTTTTTCACGTGAAGGAATGGGAGGGAGGGTTTTGGTTTCTTTTGTTTTTGTGTTTGTACGTGAAATTGAAGTAAAGGAGGTGAGGGGGAATTGTGGGTTTATTATTTGGGCTTCACCCAATTGGGCTAAAATTAGGATTTAGTTTAGAATTTGATTCAAAAACCGATTAGGATTGTTTTTCAATTTCGAACGTGTTTTCGTAATTCAAATTCTTTTCAACATAAATTCTAAAATTAATTTTGATTGCACAAACCGTTAAAATATTTAGAATATATTTAAATAAAATTTAATATACATTAAATATGTAAATATAATAAGTTTCAAAAATCGTTAAATATTTAGAACGTACTTAAAATAAAATAAATATACGTTAATTATATATTTATTACTAAAATTCATAAATTCTATTTAAATATAAATAATATACGTTAAAATATATTAATAAAATTGATAAATTTACGGGGGATTACAAAAATTCCTTCTGAATGTTTCTCCTTTGTTGAAAATGAGTGAATTAAGAAAAATACTAGTTCAATTTGGCTAGTTTTCGAAGCAAGAGAATATCTGTAGAGTGTGATATTTTCCGAGAATTGAGATCATTTTTTGAAGATTTATTAAAAGATATTGATGCTCCTGATAAATGTTGATCAAGTGTTTAAGGTACGTTTCCTTGTTCTTTCTTTTAATGTTCTTTTCAAATTGTAATGTTCTTTTCATAACTTTACTTTTACTGTGGCATCAACATAGTTTGTTCTTTTAAATCAACATAGTTTGTTCTTTTATATCAACCTACATAGATTGTTAAAAAAAAAGAACATATAATGGTTTGAAAAGAACACATAACACTTAAAAAAGAACATAGTCTGATTCTTGGTAAAAGAACAAAAATACTTTAGAACATAAAAATCGTTTTAGTTTTAAGTGCATCAAAATATCGTCGTTTCGTCTTTTTTTAATTAGAACATAAAATCGTTTGAATAGAACAAATAACACTTAATAAAAGAACATAGATCTGATGCGTTGGATAAGAATAAGGAGGGAGTAAAGAGTTTTGGGTTTTTGTTATTTGGGCTTCACCTAATTGGACTAGAATTAAGATTGGGGTTGTTTGAAACCAAAATGGTTAGCATTGTTTTTCCAAATTCAATCGAACGTGTTTTCGTAATTCGAATTCTTTTCAACATAAAATTCTAAAATTATTTTAATTTCATAAATCGTTGAAATATTTAAAACGTATAAAAATAAATATTTGTTAATTACATATTTATTTCTAAAATTCGTAAATTCCATTTAAATATAATTAACTATACGTTAAAATATATTAATAAAAAGTATGAAATTACGGGGGATTACATCTATAGCCATGTTTTGTAGTAGTGAAAGCTGCTTAAGGATTTAGGACTTTTAGGGTCTTGTAATCGTTTCATTCATTTTTGGATCATGTTTTGCTTTTGCATGAATGAAATGTTTAATAGCTTTAATGATGGCATGTTCGCATTTATTTCAAAGTTATTAAAGATTATGAATGGTTATTTATTGCGAATTCTTTTCAAATGTAGAATGTCTAATACAACACTCAAAGTAACCGAAATTCTGGATGTAAAATTGAACCTATCAAACTTTCTTGATTGGGAGAGGAAGCTTCGGCAAGTCCTCAGGTGGAACAACATTGAATATGTTGTTGACAATCCCATCTCCAGCTATTACTCAAAGGATATGACTCCAGAAAAGCAATGTGCATGGGCGAACCACATGTCACTAGTGATGGATCTTATTCTTGGCTCAATCCCCAAGGATTGGAGTGCAAGGTTTATTGCATATGAGCCATGGGCACTCCTAAGGCATCTTAGGGATATATGTCATGGTAGATTCTGTTAGGTTATGATACATATGACAATACATAAATCATGCGGAAAAACCATAAAGCCAGGAAAGCATATTATTTACACATAATCATTTAGCATAGTTTAGATGCATACACTTTGTTGCGTGCCTTCCCTAGATGCGCCCGAACCGAACAAGAATAAGTCTTTAGGACTCCAAGTGTCGTCCCTCCGTAGATAGTCCACAGCACGTCCGGATCCGCCTTAAGCTTGACCAACTAGGATCGCCCTTAAGGTACTTAGAATTTTCGGCTAGTATAGGCAATTGTATGACTGAATTTTTGCTCTCAAAAATCACTTTGAATACTTGAATACTCTATATAAAATAATGACCCTAGGCCTTTATTTATAGAGGTATGGAAAGGGAATCGTAATCCTATTAGGATACGAATTAATTAAACTAGAATCCTAATAGAATTCTTATTTAATTAATTCATCCTTTTAGGTTTAGGAATTTAATCATTAGTCGAAACCTGATAGCTTTAGGATTCGTATAGCACACCAACACACACACGCACGCACAGCAGCCCACGAGGGGCGCCATGCGCGCGCGCGCAGCCCGCGAGCTCGCAGCCCCATTGCCACGAGGCCACACGCTGCCGCAGCCTTGGCGCGCGCTGGGCCTGCCTTGCGGTGGGCCTGGCGCAGCCTTGGCTGGTGCGTTTGTGGCGCGCTGGCTTGCTGGGCGATGGCCCGGCTTCGTGCTGGGCCTTCGTCTGGCAGGCCTCGTCCGATGCTAATTCGTACGATACGCTTCCGATTAATCTCCCGATTCCGGAATTCATTTCCGATACGAACAATATTTAATATTTCCGATTCCAGAATTAATTTCCGTTTCGAACAAATATTTAATATTTCCGTTTCCGGAATTATTTTCCGATTCCGATAATATTTCCGATTCTGACAATATTTCCGTTTCCGGCAATATTTCCGATTCCGGCAATATTTCCATTTCCGATAATATTTTCCTATACGTACCATGTTTCCGTTTCCGGCAACATCTACGACTTAGATAATATTTATATTTCCGATACGATCCATATTTCCGTTTCCGGCAATATCATCGTTTCCGGAGCATTCATTTCTTGCCTGTGACGATCTCAGCTCCCACTGAAACCAAGATCCGTCGATTCCGAATATCCATAGATGGAGTATTTAATGCCATTAAATACTTGATCCGTTTACGTACTATTTGTGTGACCCTACGGGTTCAGTCAAGAGTAAGCTGTGGATTAATATCATTAATTCCACTTGAACTGAAGCGGCCTCTAGCTAGGCATTCAGCTCACTTGATCTCACTGAATTATTAACTTGTTAATTAATACTGAACCGCACTTATTAGACTTAACATAGAATGCATACTTGGACCAAGGGCATTATTTCCTTCAGTCTCCCACTTGTCCTTAGGGACAAGTGTGCATTTCCTAATTCCTTTGTCGCTCGATGCTTGCTCTTGAACATAAGGTAAGAGTTGTCATCCTTATTATGTCCAGAGGTGTTCCTCGGTTTCAGAGTTCAACTGATCAAATAAACAGATAATCATAGCCTATGATTCATCCGAGCACGGCCATGCATTTCACAGTTTCTAGCTCTCCGAGTGGCCTTGTACAACTTTTAAGCATCTCATCCCGATTTATGGGAGGACAATCCCAATCTTGCGATCTTGAGATTAGACTTCGTTTGATAGGTGATTACCTGAGCTTTGCCTTTATAGCCTCCTTTTACGGTGCGACGGTTGGTCAACGTCAAAGCAACCAGTTCTCAAACAAGTAATCTCAAATCACTCAGGTATTGAGGATTTAGTGTCTAATAATTTTAATGAAATTTACTTATGACAGATTTTCATCTCTTACAGTAAAGTTTCATAGGTCTGTCCGATACTAGTCTTCCCAAAGTAAGTATCTATGCAAATGATTATGACATTGCCATGTCCACATAGTTCAAGAAACAGAACTACTAGTCATCTTGCATTCTAATCGTCTAACGTTTTCTATGCGTCCAATTTTATAGAAAACTCCGACTAGGGACCATTTTCAACCTTTGACATTCAAGTTCACTTGATAGACATTTCTTAGTCACAGGACTGGTCCTGACAGTCTATCTTGAATATATCGTCAAATTGAAGGGACTCGTCATTTAATAAACCACAAATTAAATGGAAAAATGAATTCTTTTCATTTGTTGTGAATGATTAACTAGTAATGTTTTACAAAGATTTAAACTCTAAAACTTTAAAACATTAAACAGGGATATCAAAGCCATTCTCCAATATGCTTGATTCCCATAGCTGCAGTGTGCGAGTTGTGCTTCGCCTGCGGCAGAGGTTTAGTCAATGGATCTGATATGTTATCATCAGTTCCAATCTTGTTTATCTCGACTTCTTTTCTTTCAACGAACTCTCGTAGAAGGTGAAATCTACGAAGTACATGCTTGACTCTCTGGTGGTGTCTAGGCTCCTTTGCCTGTGCAATAGCTCCGTTATTATCACAATACAGGGCTATTGGTCCTTTAATGGAGGGGACTACACCAAGTTCACCTATGAACTTCCTTAGCCATATAGCTTCCTTTGCTGCTTCATGTGCAGCAATGTACTCCGCTTCAGTTGTAGAATCCGCAATGGTGCTTTGCTTAGCACTTTCCCAGCTTACTGCACCTCCGTTGAGGCAGAAGACAAACCCAGACTGTGATCTGAAATCATCTTTGTCGGTTTGGAAACTTGCGTCTGTATAGCCTTTAACAATTAATTCATCATCTCCACCATAGACCAGGAAGTCATCTTTGTGCCTTTTCAGGTACTTCAGAATATTCTTGGCAGCAGTCCAATGCGCCTCTCCTGGATCTGACTGGTATCTGCTCGTAGCACTGAGTGCGTACGCAACATCCGGGCGTGTACATATCATAGCATACATTATTGAACCAATCAATGATGCATATGGAATCCCATTCATTCGTCTACGCTCATCAAGTGTTTTTGGGCACTAAGTCTTGCTTAGAGTTATTCCATGAGACATGGGTAGGTAGCCTCGCTTGGAGTCTGCCATCTTGAACCTATCAAGCACCTTATTGATATAAGTGCTTTGACTAAGTCCAATCATCCTTTTAGATCTATCTCTGTAAATCTTGATGCCCAATATGTACTGTGCTTCTCCTAGATCTTTCATCGAAAAACATTTCCCAAGCCAAATCTTGACAGAGTTCAACATAGGAATGTTATTTCCGATAAGTAATATGTCGTCGACATATAATACTAGGAAAGCAATTTTGCTCCCACTGACCTTCTTGTATACACAAGATTCGTCTGCGTTCTTGATGAAACCAAAGTCACTGACTGCTTCATCAAAACGTATATTCCAGCTCCTGGATGCCTGCTTCAATCCGTAGATTGACTTCTTTAGCTTGCATACCTTTTTAGCATTCTTTGGATCCTCAAAACCTCCAGGCTGTGTCATAAACACAGTTTATGTTAAAACGCCGTTTAAGAAAGCAGTTTTGACATCCATCTGCCATATTTCGTAATCGTAATATGCAGCGATTGCTAACATTATCCGAATAGACTTTAGCATTGCAACCGGTGAAAAGGTTTCATCGTAATCCACACCGTGGACTTGCCTGTAACCTTTTGCAACCAATCTAGCTTTGAAAACTTCAAGTTTCCCATCCTTGTCCTTTTTCAGTTTGAAAACCCATTTGCTTCCAATGGCTTGGTAGCCATCTGGCAAATCGACCAAATCCCATACTTGGTTTTCAGACATGGAGTCTAATTCAGATTGCATGGCTTCTTGCCATTGCTTGGAGCTAGGGCTCGTCATAGCTTGTTTGTAAGTCGCAGGTTCATCACTTTCAAGTAATAGAACGTCATAGCTCTCGTTCGTCAAAATACCTAAGTACCTTTCCGGTTGAGATCTATATCTTTGCGATCTACGCGGGGTAACATTTCTAGATTGACCATGATTCTCACCAGATTCTTCTAAAGATCTCTGAGTTTCATCCTGAATGTCATCTTGAGCATTCTCTAGAGTTTGTTGTTCGACTCGAATTTCTTCGAGGTCTACTTTTCTCCCACTTGTCATTTTGGAAATGTGATCTTTCTCCAAAAAGACACCATCTCGAGCAACAAACACCTTGTTCTCAGATGTATTGTAGAAGTAATACCCCTTTGTTTCCTTTGGATAGCCCACAAGGATACATTTGTCAGATTTTGGATGAAGTTTGTCTGAAATTAATCGTTTGACGTATACTTCACATCCCCAAATCTTAAGAAAAGACACATTTGGAGGCTTTCCAAACCATAATTCGTATGGAGTCTTTTCGACAGCTTTAGACGGAGCTCTATTTATAGTGAGTGCAGCTGTATTTAGTGCATGTCCCCAAAATTCTAATGGAAGTTTGGCCTGACCCATCATTGACCTGACCATGTCTAGCAAGGTTCTGTTCCTCCGTTCCGATACACCGTTCCATTGTGGTGTTCCAGGAGGAGTCAATTCTGATAGAATTCCACATTCTTTCAGATGGTCATCAAATTCATAGCTCAGATATTCACCGCCTCTGTCAGACCGCAGTGCCTTAATCTTCTTGCCTAATTGATTCTCTACTTCACTCTGAAATTCCTTGAATTTGTCAAAGGATTCAGACTTATGCTTCATTAGGTAGACATAACCATATCTACTGAAGTCATCAGTGAAAGTGATAAAGTAGCTGAAGCCACCTCTAGCATTTGTACTCATTGGTCCACATACATCTGTATGGATTAAACCCAATAGTTCATTTGCTCTTTCTCCAACTTTAGAGAAAGGTTGCTTTGTCATTTTGCCAAGTAAACATGATTCGCATTTACCATAATCCTCTAAGTCAAATGGTTCTAGAATTCCTTCCTTTTGAAGTCTTTCTAAGCGTTTCAAGTTTATATGGCCTAATCGACAATGCCACAGATAGGTGAGATCTGAATCATCCTTTTTGGCCTTTTTGGTATTTATGTTATATACTTGTTTGTCGTGATCTAATAAATAAAGTCCATTGACTAATCTAGCAGATCCATAAAACATCTCTTTAAAATAAAACGAACAACTATTGTCTTTTATTAAAAAGGAAAATCCCTTAGCATCTAAGCAAGAAACTGAAATGATGTTTTTAGTAAGACTTGGAACATGGAAACACTCTTCCAGTTCCAAAACTAGCCCGGAGGGCAACGACAAATAATAAGTTCCTACAGCTAATGCAGCAATCCGTGCTCCATTTCCCACTCGTAGGTCGACTTCTCCCTTGCTTAACTTTCTACTTCTTCTTAGTCCCTGTGGATTGGAACATAAGTGTGAGCCACAACCTGTATCTAATACCCAAGAAGTTGAATTAGCAAGTATACAGTCTATAACGAAAATACCTGAAGATGGAACGACTGTTCCGTTCTTCTGATCTTCCTTTAGCTTCAAGCAATCTCTCTTCCAATGCCCCTTCTTCTTGCAGTAGAAGCATTCGGATTCAGAAGTGGGTTGACTGACCTTCCTCTTTACAGATTTGGCGCCAGTTTTCATAGTTGGGCTGGCTTTGTTGCCACCTTTCCTAGCATTCCTCTTCTTTCCAGATTTCTTGAACTTGCCCCCACGCACCATAAGCACATCCTGCTTATCACTTTTGAGCGTCTTTTCAGCGGTCTTCAGCATACCGTGAAGCTCAGTGAGCCTTTTGTCCAGACTATTCATACTGTAGTTCAGTTTGAACTGATCATACCCGCTATGAAGAGAATGGAGGATGGTGTCTATAGCCATTTCCTGAGAAAATTGCTGATCCAGCCGACTCATATTCTCAATGAGTCCAATCATTTTGAGAACATGTGGACTTACGGGCTCGCCTTTCTTAAGCTTGGTCTCAAGAATTTGCCTATGAGTCTCGAATCTTTCGACTCGAGCCAGATTTTGGAACATGTTCTTCAACTCACTGATGATTGTGAAAGCATCTGAGTTGATGAACGTTTTCTGCAGATCTGCACTCATGGTGGCGAGCATTAGACATTTCACATCCTTGTTGGCATCAATCCAACGATTGAGGGCTGCCTGAGTGACCCCGTCTCCTGCGGCTTCGGGCATCGCCTCTTCTAGGACATACTCCTTTTCTTCCTGCATAAGAACTATTTGCAAGTTCCTTTGCCAGTCAAGGAAGTTTTTCCCGTTCAACTTCTCCTTTTCGAGAATTGATCGAATGTTGAATGAATTGTTGTTTGCCATATTTAAAACTACAATTGAAAAGAATAAACAAATAAATAACCATTCACAGTTTCTCTTAATAAACTTAAATTCTAGCATACATGCATAATTCAATGTTCATTAAGCATTTTATTCAAGTTATGTGTTCCGGCAGGTGTGAATAAAATGATTCCAAGATCCTAAAATCATTGAAGAACTAAGCACAGTTTGTCGACTTAATCCTAAAACATCTTAGGTAAGCAAAAGCCTTTTTCTAATAGTCTAGAAACTATTCTTGGTTGATAGGTACGTCTAAGAACTTATTAGGTAAACCTATCGATTTTGCCACGACATAAAAGGACTCCTTACTTATATCGTTGAGTTTCACCAAAACTAACATGTACTCACAATTATTTGTGTACCTTGCCCCTTTAGGACCAATAAGTAACACCTCGCTGAGCGAAAACTATTACTAGATTGATGTAAAGGATATCCAAGCAAGTGTATATTTTGGCATGACACCTTTTAACTCAATTTTTTAAGTTTGGAACTTAAGGCTCTTACTATGTTGGTTAGATTTTAAGTGAACTAAAATCCTTAATCATGCAACATAATCAAGCTTTTGATCTCATGCATTTTAAGACATATTTAAAAGCAATAAATAACTTAAAACATGCATAAGATAAATGTGATCTAGTATGGCCCGACTTCATCTTGAAGCTTTAACTTCAAAGTCCGTCTTGAAAATCTCCGTGGGAGGCACCATTTTCTTCAAATAGGATAAGCTATAATTAAAACTAATTACAACTATTTGATGGTACGCAGACCATATTTTAATTGAAAAACAACTTTGGTACTTTAGACCAATTACATTCAAATTAATGGTACGCAGACCATATTTTCTATCCTATTTGGGCCATACTAGTCACTTCATAACCTGCAAAACAGTACATATACAATATATACCATTCACCCATTCATTATCATGAATGGCCCACATAGCTGGTTAGTAAAACACATTATGCATCACATAAACATTTGCAGCAGTTAATCAAGGGTACCAATAATCTACAAATTATTCAGTCCTTATTAATTCTAATCAAGTTGTTTTAACCTTAAGGATTTGTAGACCTAATCAAGAGTTTATGACTAAAAGGGGCTCCCACTTAAACCAATAAATTCATATGCTTTACTAATTTTAAACATAAAAATGTATTTCTAGTCTAACCGGAAACATACAAATTTAATTAAAATTTAAAGCTCATATAAATTTATAATTGAATCCAAAAGGTTTAATTTAATTTCAGTCGTATTTAAATTAATTCATGATTTTAATTTTAGTAAAATAATTAGAATAAATAAATTTATTATAATTACAATATTCAAAATTAAAATCCAAGAAAATAATTTAAATTATTAATTTTAAAATTAATTAAAATTACGTAAACTGAAAATTTCAAATTAAAATTTCAAAATGATTTAATCGCAACGCAACAATCCTACGCAACGCACGCCCATGGGCCATACGCACACAGCCATCGCTGGCCATGTGCGCGCAGCCCATGCGCTGCGTCGCATCGCTGCTGCACACCATCGCAAGGCATCATGCGAGCTGGTGCTCGCTGCGCGCGCCAGCGCTCGACGCAACAAGCATGCTGCCGCAGCCCATCGCTGGGCGCAGCGCTCGTCGCACGTCGCAACAAGCAAGCTGCTTGCCATCGCTGGGCGCAGCGCTCGTCGCACGTCGCAACAAGCACGCTGCACGCCATCGCTGGGCGCAGCGCTCGTCGCACGCACAATAGCGCTCGCTGCGCGCGAGCGATCGATGCTGGGCATAGCACTCGTGGCACGCGAGCTTGCGCTCGCTGCGCGCGAGGCTCCGCACGCTTGCGCGAGGCAGTGCGCGCTGTGGCGCAGCTCGCTTGCTGCCCACACGCGACTGCTCGTGCCTTGCTCTCGCCCTCGCCCATTCGCCCATCGCACACAGCCCACGACACAAGGCAGGTCTGCTGCCTTGTGCTCGTGCACCATGGCCTTGCTCATTGCATACGTACCGCATGGGCGGCGAGCTCCCTTGCTCGTCGTCACATGCCCGCACTATACAACACCCCTTAAGGGTAACACGTAGCGTCCATTGCTTTGTGCGTGCAAGTTATATGAGCGAATCGCATAAAAATTTAAAATTTATATTCAAAATTAATGACAAATTAATAAATAATATTAATTTCATAATTTTAGGGCGAAAAATCGAAAATTTATTATTTAATTGATTTCCGATTAACATGGATTCAAGTCTAGGTCATAAAAATTTAAAATTTAACTTAAATTTACAATTTTTATGGTGGTTTTTAATCATAGGTATCTAATTAAATTATAACTAATTATGAAAATCAAATTAATTCTAAATTATTCCAATTTTCAACAAATTAATCATAATTACAAATTAGATTGCATAATTAACAAGGCTAGGCATTCAAACTTGTTAAACATATACAGTAGGTCAATCAAAAATTCAAGATTTATCAACAAGAATCGCAAATATTTAATTTAACATCTTAAATTTACGAAATTTTGCATTCGAAAAACTAAAACCTCCGAAAAGTCATAGTTAGGCTTCGAATTTGAGAATTCTGGGTTCGGCCGAAAAGAAACTATTTTTGTCAAAATTTTAGAATGCCTTTTACATGCGGAATTGACACAAAAATCACTCGTGTTGGATGAGTAACGAAGAAACTGCCGAAAAACTGCGTACGTATAATTAAATAAACGCAATTTGCAATTAATTAACAATTACGAAAATTAATCAACCCTTTTAATTCTTGCAAATTTGTAGTATTTAACCATGTTCATGCAATTTAGATTATGAAAATAATAAGAGGCTCGTGATACCACTGTTAGGTTATGATACATATGACAATACATAAATCATGCGGAAAAACCATAAAGTCAGGAAAGCATATTATTTACACATAATCATTTAGCATAGTTTAGATGCATACACTTTGTTGCGTGCCTTCCCTAGCTGCGCCCGAACCGAACAAGAACTAGTCTTTAGGACTCCAAGTGTCGTCCCTCCGTAGATAGTCCACAGCACGTCCGGATCCGCCTTAAGCTTGACCAACTAGGATCGCCCTTAAGGTACTTAGAATTTTCGGCTAGTATAGGCAATTGTATGACTGATTTTTTGCTCTCAAAAATCACTTTGAATACTTGAATACTCTATATAAAATAATGACCCTAGGCCTTTATTTATAGAGGTATGGAAAGGGAATCGTAATCCTATTAGGATACGAATTAATTAAACTAGAATCCTAATAGAATTCTTATTTAATTAATTCATCCTTTTAGGTTTAGGAATTTAATCATTAGTCGAAACCTGATAGCTTTAGGATTCGTATAGCACACCAACACACACACGCACGCACAGCAGCCCACGAGGGGCGCCATGCGCGCGCGCGCAGCCCGCGAGCTCGCAGCCCCATTGCCACGAGGCCACACGCTGCCGCAGCCTTGGCGCGCGCTGGGCCTGCCTTGCGGTGGGCCTGGCGCAGCCTTGGCTGGTGCGTTTGTGGCGCGCTGGCTTGCTGGGCGATGGCCCGGCTTCGTGCTGGGCCTTCGTCTGGCAGGCCTCGTCCGATGCTAATTCGTACGATACGCTTCCGATTAATCTCCCGATTCCGGAATTCATTTCCGATACGAACAATATTTAATATTTCCGATTCCGGAATTAATTTCCGTTTCGAACAAATATTTAATATTTCCGTTTCCGGAATTATTTTCCGATTCCGATAATATTTCCGATTCTGACAATATTTCCGTTTCCGGCAATATTTCCGATTCCGGCAATATTTCCATTTCCGATAATATTTTCCGATACGTACCATGTTTCCGTTTCCGGCAACATCTACGACTTGGATAATATTTATATTTCCGATACGATCCATATTTCCGTTTCCGGCAATATCATCGTTTCCGGAGCATTCATTTCTTGCCTGTGACGATCTCAGCTCCCACTGAAACCAAGATCCGTCGATTCCAAATATCCATAGATGGAGTATTTAATGCCATTAAATACTTGATCCGTTTACGTACTATTTGTGTGACCCTACGGGTTCAGTCAAGAGTAAGCTGTGGATTAATATCATTAATTCCACTTGAACTGAAGCGGCCTCTAGCTAGGCATTCGGCTCACTTGATCTCACTGAATTATTAACTTGTTAATTAATACTGAACCACACTTATTAGACTTAACATAAAATGCATACTTGGACCAAGGGCATTATTTCCTTCAGATTCCAACATGGTGGTCAACATGTCGACCAAAATGTCTTTGAATTGGTATATTCATTTGGGGATCTAAAGCTTAATGCTCCACTGGGTTGTTGCTTTGACGTCGAAAGACAAAAGGCGAGGGAAAGGGTCATTGATCTTAAAATGACAGATGGAACGCCAATTAAGGCTCATACAAAGAAAATGGTTGGGCTTCTCAACCGCCTTGAGCTACTTGGTGAGCCATTCCCAGATTCTGCAGCTGCGGGAATACTTTTGAATTCTCTTCACCCTGGTTATAAGAAATTCAAGCTACTTTATTTCTCCAAGAAAAGGGACAACACTGTTAGTGAGCTAATCTATTTGCTTAATCAATATGAATTGGACTTTGTAAATGATAAGCAAGCGTCACTAAAAGTAAAGAGTAAGAAAATCAAGAAAAAGGTTCCGGGGAAGATCCAAAGCAAGGGTGCATCTCCATCTACTCCTGGAGGGCAAGTGGCGCCCTCCAAGAGAAAAATGAAGAAGTTCTCCATCTTCACCGCAATGCTTCAATTGTAATAAAATTGGTCATTACAAACGAGATTGCCCTAAACTAAAGGAAGAAAAGAAGGACGGAAACGTTGCTTCTACTTCAGGTATGTATGTTATACATTGTAATCTTGCTAATTCTACTTCTTGGGTATTAGATACTGGTTTTGGCTCACACTTATGTTCCAATTCGCAGGGACTAAGGAGAAGTAGAAATCTTGATAAAGGCGACATGGATCTACGCGTGGGAAATGGAGCACGGATTGCTACATTAGCCGTAGGATCTTATTTTATTTCTTTGCCTAGTGGTTTTGTTTTGAAACTAGAAAACTGTTACTATGTTCCTAGTATCACTAGAAACATCATTTCCGTTTCAAGTTTGGATTCTAAAGGTTTTAGTTTTCAATTTAAAGACAATAGTTGTTCTTTTTCTTTGAATGAAATGTTTTATGGTTCAACACAACAAGAAAATGGTCTATATGTGCTAGATACGAGCAAACACATTTATAACATAAATACCAAAAAGGCTAAAACTGGTGATTCCGATCTCACATATCTGTGGCATTGCCGATTAGGCCATATAAACACAAAACGCATGGAAAGACTTCAAAGGAAGAGCATTCTAGAATCATTCGACTTAGAGAAGATTGATCAATGTGAATCTTGTTTACTTGGAAAAATGACAAAGTGACCTTTCTCAAAGGTGGGAGAAAGAGAAAGCGAACTACTAGGGCTAATACATACGGATGTATGTGGGCCTATGAGTAGGAAAGCTAGAGGTGATTCCAGCTATTTCATAATGTTTACGGACGATTTCAGTAGATATGGCTATATTTACTTAATGAAACACAAGTCTGAATCGTTTGAGAAATTCCGAGAATTTCAAAATGAAGTAGAGAATCAACATGGAAAGAAAATCAAAGCTCTAAGATCAGATCGAGGAGGTGAATATCTTAGCCACGAGTTTGATGACCATCTAAAAGAATGCGGTGTTCTTTCTGAATTGACTGCTCCGGGGTCACCTCAATGGAATGGAGTGTCAGAACGGAGAAACAGGACCTTACTCGATATGGTCAGGTCAATGATGGGTCAAGCCGAACTTCCTTTACAATTTTGGGGACATGCGTTGCAAACAACATTACTCACACTGAATCGTGCTCCGTCAAAAGTTGTTGAAAAGACTCCATACGAATTATGGACTGGGAAACTTCCAAAGTTGTCTTTTCTAAAGATTTGGGGTTGCAAAGCATATGTCAAGCGATTAATTTCGGACAAGCTCGAACCAAAATCTGACAAATGTTTCTTCGTTGGGTATCCAAAGAAACAAAGGGGTATTACTTCTACAACAAGTCAGAGAACAAAGTATTCGTTGCTCGTGACGGTGTCTTTTTGGAAAGAAATCATATTTCCAAATTGACAAGTGGGAGAATAATAGACCTCGAAGAGATTCGAGATGAAAAACGAACCAAGAACTCTTTAGAAGAAGTTCAAGGTGAAGAACCTCCAAGTCCTTTAGAAGAGCCAGTGGGAGTAGTTCCTCAAGACGTTGTTGCCCATCGTAGGTCACATAGAGCTAAGGTTCAGCCGGACAGATGGACAGGCGTTCTCTTGACTGAAAACTTAGATGTTCTCATATTAGATAATGATGAACCTATTACCTACAAGAAATCTATGATGAGCCCAAGCTCCACTAAATGGTTAGAGGCCATGAAATCTGAGATAGACTCCATGTCTGAAAATCAAGTCTGGGATTTGGTAGATTTGCCGGATGGGTTTACATCTATCGGATGCAAATGGGTCTTCAAATTGAAGAAAGACAAGGATAGAATTGTATACATGTACAAGGCTAGATTGGTAGCAAAAGGTTACATGAAATTTCACGGCGTTGATTACGATGAAACCTTTTCTCCAGTCGCTATGCTTAAGTCTATTCGGATAATCCTTGCGATTGCCACGTTTCATGACTATGAAATATGGAAAATGGATGTCAAAACTTCCTTCTTGAATGGTGTTCTTGAAGGACTGTGTTTATGACACAACCGGAGGGTTTTGTCGATCAAAAGAATCAAGGAAAGGTATACAAGCTTAAGAAATCCATCTATGGATAAAAACAGGCATCAAGGAGCTGGAATAAACGATTTGATGAAGCAGTCAATTGTTAGGTTATGATACATATGAACAACATAAATCATGCGGAAAAACCTTAATGCCAGGAATCATATTAATTGCACATAATCATATAATTAGTCTAGGATGCATACACTTTGTAGCGTGCCCTCCCTAGCTGCGCCCGAACCGAACAAGAACAAGTATTTAGGACTCCAAGTGTCGTCCCTCCGTAGAAAGTCCACAGCAGGTCCGGGTCCGCCTTAAGATTGACCAACTAGAATCGCCCTTAAGGTACTACTTATTTTCGGCTAAATAGGGCAAGTGTTTTGGCTGATTTTTCTGCTTAAAAATCCTAGCTTTGAATACTTGAAAACTTGTTGTATAAATTTGTGAACCTAGGCACATATTTATAGAGTCATGGAAAAGGATTTAGAATCCTATTAGAATACCAATTAGTTTAATTAGAATCCCTTTAGAACTCTATTAAATAAATTCTATCTACTAGGATTAGGATTTAATCATAGAACGAATTCCAATAGCTTTAGGATTCGTATCGCACACAACCACACACGAGCATGGGCACCGCACAGCCCGCGCAAGCCTCGCGGCCCACGCGAGCTGCACAGCTCGCAACCCATGAGCATTGCTCGCATCCCACAATGTGCGCGCGCCATGCCTTGCTGGGCCTGGCGAGGCTTTGGCAGCGTGTGTTGGGCGTTTAGCTTGCTGGGCGCGGGCATGGCTTCGTGCTGGGCCTTCGTCTAGCAAGTCTCGTCCGATGCTAATTCGTACGATGCGCTTCCGATTAAATTCCCGATTCCGGAATTCATTTCCGATACGAAAAATATTTAACATTTCCGATTCCGGAATTAATTTCCGTTTTGAACAAATATTTAATATTTCCGTTTCCGGAATTATTTTCCGATTCCGATAATATTTCCGTTTCTGACAATATTTCCGTTTCCGGCAATATTTCCGATTCCGGCAATATTTCCATTTCCGATAATATTTTCCGATACGTACCATGTTTCCGTTTCCGGCAACATCTACGACTTGGATAATATTTATATTTCCGATACGATCCATATTTCCGTTTCCGGCAATATCATCATTTCCGGAGTATTCATTTACTTGCCTTTGACGATCTCAGCTCCCACTGAAACCAAGATCCGTCGATTCCGAATACCCATAGATGGAGTATTTAATGCCATTAAATACTTGATCCGTTTACGTACTATATTGTGTGACCCTACGGGTTCAGTCAAGAGTAAGCTGTGGATTAATATCATTAATTCCACTTGAACTGAAGCGGCCTCTAGCTAGACATTCAGCTCACTTGATCTTACTGAATTATTAACTTGTTTAATTAATACTGAACCGCATTTATTAGACTTAACATTAAATGCATACTTGGACCAAGGGAATTATTTCCTTCATCAATAAGTTTGGCTTCATCAAGAATCATGACGAATCTTGTGTATACAAGAAGGTCAGTGGGAGTAAAATTGCATTCCTAGTCTTGTATGTAGATGACATACTACTTATTGGAAACGACATTCCTATGCTAGAGTCTGTAAAGACTTGGCTTGGAAAGTGTTTCTCAATGAAAGACTTAGGAGAGACACAGTACATATTTGGCATCAAGATCTATAGGGATAGATCTAAGAGGATGATTTGACTAAGCCAAAGCACTTACATTAACAAAGTGCTAGCTAGGTTCAACATGAAGGAAGCTAAGAGAGGTCATCTACCCATGACACATGGCACATATCTAAGCAAGACTCAGTGTCCCAAGACATCTGATGAGCGTAGAAAGATGAGTGGAGTTCCATACACTTTGGCTATTGGATCCATCATGTATGATATGATTTGTACAAGGACGGACGTTTCGTTCGCACTCAGTGCAACGAGAAGGTACCAGTCAGACCCAGGTGAGGCTCATTGAACTGCTGCCAAGAATATCCTAAAGTACCTGAAAAGGACTAAGGATCAGTTTCTGGTCTATGGTGGTACAGATGAGTTGATTTTAAAGGCTATAAGGACGCAAGCTTTCAAACCGACAGAGATGATTTCAGATCACAGTTTGGTTTTGTGTTCTGCCTCAATGGCGGAGCAGTAAGCTGGAAAAGTGCTAAGCAAAGCGCTATTGCGGATTCTACAACTGAAGCCGAGTACATTGCTGCCTCAGAAGCAACAAAGGAAGCTGTTTGGATTCGGAAGTTCATCGAAGAATTTGGGGTTGTCCCCTCCATTAAAGGACCAATGGCTTTGTATTGCGACAATAGCGGAGCCATTGCCTAGGCAAAGGAGCCTAGGAGCCACCAGAAGTCCAAGCACGTACTGCGGCGATTTCACATACTTCGAGAAATCGTTGAAAGGAAAGAAATCGAGATTTGCAAGGTTGGAACTGACGACAACGTCGCGGATCCATTGACTAAACCGTTGCCACAAGTGAAGCACAACGCACATGTAGCAACCATGGGAATCAAGCATGTTGGAGAATGGCTTTGATTTTCTAAGTTTTGTTTTAGAACATCTGTTAGATCTGTGTTTAAAACAATTGGTTTAACCATTTCATATTTATTAAATTCTTTATTTCATATTCATTTAATTTGGTTTAGTATTAAATGAAAAGTCCAAGTGATTTAAAACATTCAAATGGGATGTCAAGATGGATTCTTCGACAAAGAAACACACATAAGTGAACTTGAATATTGAAGTCACAAGGGATCCCTAATCCAGGTCCTTGAAAGGTGGACGACCAATGACTAATGAATATTAGATTGCAAGTAGATTTGTAGTTCGGTTTCTTGAACTAGATTGACTGGATGTCAGAATCTTTTTGCATAGATACTTCTTCGATCTTGTATCGGATTGACCATGAGAACACTTTAAGAGATTAAATTCATGTCATAAGCAGTTCTCATTAATGGTGATTAGAACCATTCCTCAGAACATGAGTAATTATGATTGCTCGTTTTGAGAATTAGTTCGCTCTAATGCTCGCAAAACGTCGCACTGTAAAAGGAGGCTATAAAAGTAGTTATTGGGCGTACTATGAATCAAAGTCAGTATTCATAGATTGCAAGAATGGATTATCCTCCTATCTTTGATAGGATATGGTGTTGTTGTGAAACAAGGCCTCTCGGAGAGTTAGATACTGTGAAAATGCATGGTCGTGCTCAGAATGGTTAAGGCTTAACCTTCTGTAAAAGTTTAACAGTTGAACTCAGCAATCCGAGAAACAATTCTGGACCTAATAAGGATGGCTTGGATCTTACCTTATGTTCAACAAGTAACACTAAGCGACAAAGGAATGTGAATGCACACTTGTCTGAATGACAAGTGGGAGACTGAAGGATATGTATCCTTCACCCAAGGTGCATTAGTCTAATACCAAGGTTCAAATTAATTACGAACAATTAATCAAGTGATCGGAACAGCTAGCTGGAGCAATGCTTCCGATCAGTGAGTTCTAATCTATATTAGGCTCACAGCTTACTCTTCACTGAACCTATAAGGTCACACCAATGGCATGTAACAGATCACCGGATTAAATGAATCAGGAATTCATTTAATAGCTTTTCAAGAATTAGTACGGAAAAACATAAATATACGATATGACGTTGGATCGGGATCGTATATCGTATCGCGAATATTTGTAAGTTAGGCGAAACGAATAATCGTATCGTACGACGGTGATTCGTCAAGTACGATACGATAAATAATAGCCGTAAGGCGTTGGTCGTGAATACGAGCTGCAACGAAGCTGTCGGCCCATCGAGCCAAGTGCGCATGCGCGCAAGGCCCAACGAGCCAGCAGCAAGCAGCCTGCCCGCAAGGCTCGGCGTGTGCGCGTAGAAAGGGCAGCAAGGCAGCGAGCAAAGCAGCGAGGCCCAAGGCCCACGGCTGCGATGCCCGCGTGCGCTATGGGCTTCGGGTGTGCGTGTGTTGTGGCCGGTTGAGGCCTTGTGCCTTGGCCGATCACATTATAACCTAAGGGTTATAACACACAACACAACTTATGTTTTTCTAACCCTAACCTAATTCTAAAATTACGTAAGTTCAGTTTTGCCTCCGTTCATAATTGTTCTTCCCAAAAGGCTAAACACTATTGAGCATTGTCTAAGCTACAAATCTCAAGACGGATCTGAACGTGTCGGTGAACCAAATAGAGGAACGACGATTGGAGTTCTTTGTTCGGGTTCGTGAATCGATAAACTAGGGAAAACACGCTTCGAATGTAAGTTTGCTCTGTGCTTTATACACGTTTCCTGGCTTTGGGGATTGTTCCGCACATGTTAATATGTATTTAACTGTATTCCCCTAAAACTGAGTCATTTAATCTTTCACACTTTTCCATTAGGATATTAAATTTTTCTCATTTTCCCAAAATCGGAATTTTTATAAAAGTGAAAACATTATAAATAAACGTAATTTGCATTGTTTAAATAAAAAAAATAAAGGAATCTCAATGTACATTAATGAGTCGTTAATAAACGTGTAAAAAGCAAACGTAAAGAACAACAAAAACGGAGGGAGTAGTACATAATTTTTAGCATTAAATTTTTATAAAAGAACAAATTTTTTCCCCTTTTTAATTGTTTTAGAGTCACAACTCACAAGTTCTATCACATTAACATATGAGAGGTCATGAGTTCAATGATAAGTAACAACTTTCTTTTGTGAGGACACAATAAACAATCATGTATGTGTATCACATGGCGTGATCATGACATGTCACTTGCCAATTCATCATGATACGTGGAGAGATGTCATGGATTTCCTTGGAGATTTAATAATGTAGTTGTCGAGTATAACAACTTATACTACCCTATACAAATGAGTATAACAACTTATACTACTAGGAAAGATAAAGGGGCATGAAATTTATTGGAGTATAAACTAGGGAAAAGTGTCATGTGTCCTTGGAGATTTAATCATGCCCCTTTATCTTTTAATATTTCTATTAATTTTAAGTAATACGAGTATAACAACTTATACTACTATTTTCACTTTTTTTAGTGAATCACGAAATGAAATACATTTAATCTTTTAGTTATATGCTGAATTGAAAATTTAAACTCACCTTTAAATATAACAAAAGTCGTGCATGGCACGGGGTCAATACTAGTTCCTTCTATTTTTTTGGAGAAGGCTAATCATATTTGTATGATACATTTGGTAGCCAATAATTAAGGGTGAAAATGTGAATAAATATAAGTGTTAGTTGACAAAAAAAATAACATCATATTGTTCATGCAATTACTCAACGTTTTTTTATGAAATGTCCATGAGGTTTCACGAAACGCACTAAATACCCCTCGTATTTTCAAAAAACATAATATACCCCTTTTTTGATAGTCTGTTAGTGCTCTGTTAAGTCATGTTTATATTTCATCAAATACACCTATTATTGCACTATATACCCCTATTTTAAACTTGTTGTACCAAATACCCAATTGGTTTTTAAAGTGCCGAATTAGCTTCTAACGGCTAGTTTTCTGAAATCTAAAGAACTAAATATATTCGTTAGGTTCTTTGTCCTTATAAATAGTACATTCTTGTGAATAGGTCAACAGAGTTAACATCAGTCAGTCAGTTACGTGCATAGTTAACATCAGTTTTTGTGAGCAAGTCAATGCTTAAACAATTAATTTTTGTGCAGTTGCAGTGGCATTTGTGCACATACAAATTTGTCAATGAGTTTTTGTAAAGCTATTATGCAAAGACAAGTATTTATGGAATATAACCCATGTTTATTGCTTTAAATTTGTTAGAAAAAAAAAAGAAGCAAACATTAATACTCCTATTTTTATTGCTAAATTGATTTGTTATTTCTGTTGTTTTTGCTGTTTCATCTTCTCTTCAATTGCTTGAATTCTTCATGCATTCCCCTATTTTCTTCATCCACTCCCCTATTTTCTTCATGCCCTTCTTCATCTCTGCTTCCGTTGCACTACACTTCTTCATGTTTCTACTCGGCATATCCTTTGCACCACTTGAAATTATCAGATAGATCGCACTTGTAGTAAAGCTTTTGTGGAATATTAGTCGTTTTCAAGCTCCTTGTGGAAAATCTTCTCCCACAATAGCAGTTTGTATTTGGAACTCTTATGTATGATAAACTAGGTTAAGTCCCGTGCAACGCACGGATGAGACTAATTTTTTTTTTTTTTTTTTTTCTGTTCTGAATAATTTATTTAAATGAAGTTTCTAATAAAATAAAATCAATTTTTATCAACAGTTGTTGAAAAATTTAGAGAAAATTATTATTTATTTGGATTGTAAAGTGATTATGTGATTTTAGGAGTTTAATGTTTCGACAAAAATACTTACGTTGGGAAAATATAAGAAAAAAACTTATCAGACAATTATTAGATATCATTTTTTTTTGGATTTGAATAGTATCCGTAGCCGTAACCATACCCATGCTCGATCTATCCAAATTTTTGGATATGGTATTGATTTGATAATCATATCAGTTATAATAACCTATTTTCTAGATTGGGTATATAACAAGCTTTCAGGTTTATAAGTAATTTTGTTGGACCCACTTTTTAACACTTGTTTTACATAAAATAAAAATAAATAATTGATAGTTGTTTGGATATGGTCGTATAATAACATATTTCAGTGTAATTTATTTATTAACTATTGTGGTTAAGAGTATAATGCATTTGTTTTGAAAATTTTATATGATTTTTTTTTTTTTGCTATTTTTCTTTTACGGAGTTTCCGTAATAGTTTACTACGTACTTCCTTCGTTCTTATTTACATGACACAATTGGGTTTATGACACTATTCACACAAGCTCCTTTGACTTCCTTTTGTGATTTATATTTGAGAAAAAACATAGTCGTGTGGGGTCTTATTAGATTCGTCTCAATAAATATTTTTTAAATATCAACTTTTTTTAATTTTTTCTTATCCATAATTGAAGGTATTAACGTTTGAAATCATGCATTGACAAACGTGTCTAAATAATTATGTCATTTAAAAAAGGAACAGAGGAAATATATTATAAAAACAATAATATAAAAAAATTATGTGTTTTCTTACATAATAGTAAAAGAAAAATTGTCAAGTTAGTTGATAGAGTAAATAATGTCTAAACGAGAAATGATGCAAATATTGTTAAACGGAGGTAATAATAAAAAACGTGATGAAGTAATATTTTAGCAATGGGAAAAAGAGTATCCAAAGTTATACGTGGAGACAATACTCCTTAGTAAAATAGAAAAATGATAGTCCTTGTAAATTGTAATAGAGCTTGTAATAGTATATTCCTAGGAATAAATAAGTTCAGTCTATTGCATGTGAATGTATTGTACTAGATTCAGTATTACCCGACCTTCGATGTCTCCAGAACTCACTGCTTAGCGGATCAACTGTCTCCGATTCTTTTCTAGCCGGTTCTGACTTGCATCTCATTAACATCAATCGTTTCCCAAACCCATCATCTCCATTTGAATCAGGAACAATACTCTTTTCATTTTCTAATTTAACAACTTGTGCACAACTTCCCATGTCATTTTTTAAACTAATGTTTGTACTACTACTACTTCGTCTACCTTCAATACTGTCTCGATCTTCCCTCGATTCTGATGAAGTGGAATCTCTGCTCACCTCAATTCCCGATGCTCTGTTTTCCAGCTCCACCTTCTCTGACTCTTCTCTCGATGGTGAACCCAAAAATCGACACGCTAATGACGACGATCTGTACGGCGCAGATCTACTCCTTGTTAACAATAAAGCATTCTTCGGAGGCGTTGTCGTCGTCGTTGTCATCTCCGTTTCGATTGAAATCGATACTCGTCTCTCTTCATCCCGGACCCGGACAACTTCTTTTCCTTGTTGCTCATCGTCTTGCTCGAACCGACTTGACCCGAATTTTGAAGAATTTGTCCGGACCTTAACACTTCTACAGTTAAAAAACAAAACCCATTTCCGAAACTTCGGTTTGCAACATAATTTCAATTTACAAAACTTCTGTAAATTCAAACAACAACAACTGTTATTACTCTCATCAACGACATTACCATTGTCATTCTCATTTCCGCTGCATTTCTGTGAGCGGGTTGTTTTTGACACTTGAGAGGATTTGTTACGATTCTTACTCTTGGACCGTCGAACCCGAACTTGACCAATACATGTAACTTTCGGGGAAGAGGGTTCTTGAGTCGTTTCGATAGCAGATGCTGCCGTTAAAGACTTCTTTCGCCGCATAAACAACGGTCTTCTCCTTGTTCTTCCCCTACTGCTTCGACTTCCCACATTGCTTCGCAGAAACCTCATTAATGGCGGTGGGAATTTATCTGTCCTACCAGGACTTGATATGGGCTTTGAAATAGAGGATAACCTCATCCTCATTTTTTTCTATTTAATTTTTTTTCTTAATTTTCAGTTCTTCAACTTTTTTTTTCTCTCTTCTTTTCTGTGAAGTTATCCAATGGAGTGAGATTCAGAGGAAGGAGGGCGGAGAAATTTTGGGTGTTGCCCGTTTTATTTAGGAAATTTATATTTTTACTTTTTTTTTCTTTTTGGATTTTATTTATGGTGGATTTGCTGTCACTGTAATATGAGTACTGTTTTTACTTAAAATAAAAATAAATAAATTGTCTTCCCTGAAATAAAAAATGGTCCAAGTTTAAATTTTGATTAAGGTGCACGGATGGGAGATTCAGACTGTAGCTAACTTTTCTTTTATAAAGCCTGTAAGGTTCTGGTTGTCTTACTATAGAAGATACAAGTCAAATGAATATGTGCTTATTAAAACCCGCTCCATTATTATTCACCCGTCCTATTAATTGATCTGACTATTTTTCTACTTTATTTATAATTTATTAAATGGTGCACTTTGACCGACTTAAAAGATAAGGAAATTGAGTTAATTTTATTAAATAAGAAATAAGTGGGCGAAAATATGATTGTGCTCAAATTGATTATAAATTAATCATCTTAATTTTAACAGTTAAATTCAGTAATTTGAGAAACATTTCTGGATCTAAAGATAGCTTGTATATTATCTTATGTTCAATAAGTCTAAGAGGCAAATGAATGAGAATACACACTTGCCAAAAGGACATGTGAGAGACAAAAGCAAATGTGTTCTTCAACCAAAGTGCATTGTTCTAATATTATTGTTCAGATTAATTGCCCAAACAATTAGTTCAACGAGATCAATGCTTCCGACCAGGAAGAACTAATCATTCTTAGACTCGTAACTTACTCTTGATTGAACCTGCAAGGTCACACCAATGGCATGAAGCGGGTCGCTAAATAAAATGAAACGAAAATTCATTTAATAGTTAAACGAAAAACTTTAGATCCATAAAACAATACTACCGATTTTGTCTGAACCAAGCCCTCACGTTCTCAAGGCTTTGTTGGCCCAAAAGAAAAGGGTCATCAATAAGTAAGAAGCTAAGTAATTAGCTCCTTCTACTGTCTCGCGAGTTCTCGTTAGAAATAGTCATGTCGATTGCTTCCGTTGGATAAATTAGTAGGGTTGTGAGCGAAGGGGAAACTTCGTTTTGGATTCGAGCAGCCTACGGAGAGAAAACGGCTCGCGTCTTTTTTCGTGCAAGGAATTAAACGACATCTTCTTACTTAAAAACAGCATCCGTTGATGACTTCATTTTCCCGATTGTGACAGTCTTCATCCGTTCCACAAATATATCACACCATATTCATGTTGTATCTTTGGCCATCTTTTGTAACACAAACGTAAAAAAAAAAAGATTTGTATCAATATACATACTTTCTATAATTTTTACTTATGCATTAATTCGAGAGATAACGAGTAAAGTCATGTGTCGGGAAACGTGAAGTCAACATGGTATAATGTTTAAGAAACGGGAAAAGTATGATAAAACTTCTCGTAAATTGTAGCGCGTATGTCGTAGGCTTGGTCGCACGACTCATTGTATAGCAAGGTCATCAGATTGTCGTGGGCTATACGATATATATTGGCTGCAAGGCAATTGGTGCCTAACGAGCCACACAAGCAAAGCTGCTAAAGCAAACACGCAATTTTGACGGGCAAAAAATGTAGATAACTATTACATACGAAGTATACAATAGGAACATTTAAGTATTTTAAGTTAACTTTTATTCCAGTGTACAGTAAATTTACAACTAA
Source organism: Spinacia oleracea (assembly GCF_020520425.1). Classification (NCBI taxonomy): domain Eukaryota; kingdom Viridiplantae; phylum Streptophyta; class Magnoliopsida; order Caryophyllales; family Amaranthaceae; genus Spinacia; species Spinacia oleracea. The sequence continues at coordinate 86,851,542 of NC_079488.1, read as the reverse complement.
GAATACGTAATAATAATTTGCCACACTTGAATATTTAAATACTGACACTCAATTTAAAATAATTTAAGTAGAAATTAACAAATATTCATCAACATATGTCGTTTAAATAATAATTATTTTGCAACAATTGATAGTAATTATAAATATAATTCAGACTAATAAATTATATTTTACAAATATTTCAATAAGACCGTCTGACGCGTCAGACGTGTCGACGTGGCAGAGCGCGGGTCGTGACGCGGGTCAAATCTTAATCGGGTTGAAAACGGTTATTTTTCCGGGTTTAGTATAAAAGGCTTTCTTTCCCACCTTTTTTCCCATTTTCAAATCACTGTTCATCTTTTAGAGAGAGAAAACCGCCGAGTTCTTCCATTTTAGGAGAGAGAAATCTTCTACTATTTGATCTTCTCTTCGATTTCTTCAATTTCTGTAAGTTTTTTGCATTTTCACTTGTTTTTCTTTGTTCGTCTGTAGTTCTTACTAATTTATCCTCTTTTTTTTTCGTTCGATTTAGGGTTTTGAAGGTGTGATTGTGATATTTTCCGATTTACTTCAACATTCGGTAAGTTCTTTCTATTTTCATCTACTTTTTGTTCAATTTTGTCATCATTTGATGTTCGTTTTGTTTCTTACTGTTTTTGGTTTTGATTTAGGGTTTTGTAATTGTGATTTGTGATAATTTCGGTTGTTCTTCATTTTCGACAATATTTTTGAAGCTTCTTGTCATTTTTTCTTCTTTTTGTTCAATTTGTTCATAATTTGAAGTTTGTTTTGGTGTTTTTTTCGGTTTTTTTAACTGCGATATTTAGTTTACTATTCATGATTTTATCAACCTGTAGATGTTTTAGTTTAGAATTTCGTGTATTTAGTTAAGATTACAGTATTTTTAGTTTTAATTTTCGTCATATTTTCCATTTTATTCTTGTTCATCTGTGCACATGAATTAGTTTTGTATTTGTTGTTATTAGTTTAGTAATGACATTCATTAGTTAAGTTTTTAAACACATTAGTGATTTATTAAAATTAAAAGTTCGCTGATAAATTAGTTAGTTTTTTATCCAATTAGTTAATTATTTTTACCAATTAGTTATTCTTTCAAAGAAATTAGTCATATTCTGACATTCATAAATCAAGTATTAAACGAATTAGTTATTTATTTAATTTCAAACTTTCTTGACCGGCCAATTAGTTTATTTTTTTGACCAATTAGTTAATTGCATAATCCAATTAGTTAACTATTTTAACCTGTTAGTGAAACATTCAAAGCAATTAGTTACACAATGAAATTGTTTTGTTTTTATTGTTATTTATACTGCTTATGTTCATTACACATTCTTTTTATTTGCGTATTGAAATATATTGAACTACATTCATTTATAGTTTCAGTTCACATAATGAGGTCGAAAAACGCAAACAAACCATCTGATTATCACGATGCTGGGAAGTCGAGTCAAGATGTGGAAGCCAGTTCGAGGCCGACTGAAGATATTCCAGCTAGTCCAAAGCTGAGTGCAGATGAGAGGAAAATTGGAAGAGGGCCAAAGAAGTCGAAAGTTAAATTAGAATATACGGAAGATGGCGGGGAAGTTGTAGAGTTGGATAGGTATAACTCCTATCTTTGTAACTATTATTTATCACTGTTTAATTAGTTGGATAGGTATGACTATTTGTTATTTATTTTTAAATTAATTACTTGTGCTTTGAAACAAATTATTTTACCTATATGAAGTAGTTATGTAATTAAAATAATTAGTTAACCTTAAAACACAATTAGTTAAAAATTGATTTTGCAATTATCATAACCTATTTTACATTTAGTTAACTTTTTTCATCATTTAGTTAACTTTTGACTGCAATTAGTTACATATTTTTCAGTAATTAGTTAACCTTTTTTTAAAAAGAATCTTTCCATTAGTTTCATATTCAGCTTTTGGTCATTTAGTTAACCATTAAATAGTTAACTTTTTCCATTAATTAGTTAACCTATTTCATCAATTAGTTAACCTATTGCATGATTAGTTAAGTTTTTTCTTTACTTAGTTAACCTATTTCATCAAATAGTTAACCTTTTTCTTCAATTAGTTAACTTCTTAAGCAATTAGTTAAATATTTTCATTAATTAAATTCTTTTGTTTTGTGTAGGGGTTACAAACTAAATTGTAGAACAGAGGCGTTGATTAATCTTCTTAATTCTATAAAGAAGAATGATAAGAAAATGAAAGCTATTAAAGAAATTGGTTTTGGTGGTTTGTTGAGTGTTCGACTTCATGAAGTCAACACACGCCTTATTTCATGGCTACTTCAGCATTTTAATTGTGTTGGTCATATGCTCCAATTTGGAGAAACTCATAATGTTCAGTTATATGATTATGATGCCTATGACGTCTTTGGCTTACCATGGAACAAGGATGTTGATGTTCAAGAGACGCCAAGAAAGCGGGTTGAAGGAGATGCCAACCATGTAATGATTCAGAGATGGAATGAGAAGTTCCACAAGAAACCAAATGTGTAGGCTCCCACCTTGACGGAGTTGGAGTCTTTTTTGAAAACAAATGAGTGTGGAGATGATTTTAAACGTGCCTTTGTGGTATATGTTTTAGGTAAAACATTTCTAAATTATTTATGCTTAAGTTATTTACTTTTAACAGCAAGTATGTAGTTAACTATTTACATTAATTAGTTTACCTTTTTTTTTTTATTAATTATTCTTCTTTTTTCATTAATTAGTTAACCTATTTAACAATTAGTTTACCTTTTTTATCCATTAGTTACTGTTTTCATCAATCAATTAACCTATTTTACAATTAGTTAACCTATTTTACATTTAGTTAACTTTGTTCATCATTAGTTAACTTTTTACATCAATTAGTGAACTATTTTTATCAATTAGTTAACCTATTTTCTTATCAGTTTCATATTCAGCATTACATCAATTAGTTAGTTAACCGATTTCATAATTTAGTTAATCTATTTCCTAAAATAGTTAACTTTTTTCATCAATTAGTTAAACTATTTCGTAAAATAGTTACCTTTTTTCAGCAATGAGTATTGTTGACTAATTTCTTTGCTTGGTTAATGAATTTCTTCTTAGTGTAATTGATTGAAATAAATGGTTAAATAATTGATGTAACCATTATCTTATTGATTTATGTAATTATCTTATTGTTTTTATAGGTGTCTTTTTGGCTCCTACGTTTAACCAGTTGTTAGACATCAAGCTTCTCAAGGCTGTTGAGGATGTTTCACAGATTGTGAAACAAAATTGGTGTAAATATGTGTTAAACCAGCTTGGGTTTGCTGTCGAGAGGTGGAGAGAGAGTGTCAAGAATGACAAAGTTGGTGGCTGTGTTCTATTTTTGGAGATAATTTATCTCCAAAGATCGTTATTTCGGGGTGTAGTCCCCCCTAAGGAAATCCCACTTGTTCAACATTGGAATGATGAACAAGTGACTAAACGTCTGGTCTCCGAGGACAAGATGGGTTTTGGGGTAGCTTTGGTTGATATAACCAGCTATCCCGTGTCTAAGACTTTTGCTGATTTGTTAGGGGGTCTTAACCCTATCAAACTCGAGGTTCCTGAAGTTCTGCTGCTCCTGCTGCTTCAGCTGCTCTTGCTGCTTCTGCTCCTTCTGCTGCTCCTGCTGCTTCTGCTGCTCTTGCTGCTTCTGCTCCTTCTGCTGCTCCTGCTGCTTCTGCTGCTTCTGCTAAACCTTCGGAAGGTGCAGCGGATAATTCCCAAGCTGATCGAAGCAGGATTATTGAGTTCCAAATTCCGGAAAGTCTTCAAACTGATGCTGAAATTCAAGATACCTGCGATGATGTAAGTCATGATAATGTTCATATTTATTTTTGTTGTATTGTTTTTTTAATGAATCTTTTTAATAGTTAACCTATTTTGTGAATTAGTTAACCTTTTTTATGAATTAGTAAACCTTTTTATTCAATTAGTTAACTTATCTCACAATAGTTAACCTTTTACAGCAATTAGTCAACTTTTTCCATCAATTAGTTAAAAAAGTGTTACTTGTTTTATGAATTAGTTAACCTATTTCAGCAACTAGTTATCTTATTTCATCAATTAGTTAACTATTTTTTCTCTATAAGTTAACTTATTTTTTAATGAATTTTTCCAATAGTTTCATCATTTCATCAATTAGTTAACTTATTTCATCAAATAGTTAACCTTTTCCTTCAATTAGTTAACTTTTTACAGCAATTAGTTAATGTATTTCATCAATTAGTTATCTTTTCCCATGAATTATATAATTATTTAGATAATTCAATTAGTTAACTATTTAGCTGTTGTTTTCTTTTCTTAATATTTTTTTTTTGTGTGAAGGAGTTGCAATTAGCAATGAGAATATATTGCCGTGATTTATATGTTGTGTCCAGTTTCCATAAGGACCGTATAAATTTGTTAAAGAGTAGGCGACAAGAATTGTCAGACAGTCCAGGATACAGTGATCCTGTGTTTTTGGAGATTATTGACTCAATTATTGCTTATGCTGAACACTTGAGAAAAGAAAACAATGCTGTTGATGATGATGTTCATTGTGATAACGCTGGTGGTGATTTTGTTGGGAAGTCTCCTTCTCATGTTGGTGCTGCTGACAAGGGTCCCGGTGATAATGGACCTGGTGATAAGGGGCCAATTTAGAAGAATGTTGAAGGTTCTGGAAATGTTGATCCCAAAGCTGCTGAACCTGAACGAGAAGCTAGGAGTTTTTATAGCAGTCTTCCCATTGGTTCTGCTACAGAAGAAGTGCACTGCATATCTGATTTAATGGAGAGATATCCAATGACCCTCGGTCGTCTAAGGAGACTAGAAAAAGAAGTTATTGATTTCTGTTTCTTGGATGATGAGGTACTTCATCAAGGGTAAGTTAACAATTAGTTATCTTTTGACATGAATTAGTTAACTATATATGTCATTTAGTTAAGATTTTTACATAATTCAATATTTTACTTATTTATTTGTTTTAATTTTTGTGTTAAGGGCTGATGTTTTTGTTTTTGGGATGCTTTACAAAATATCAAGGGAGGAAATGCAATGTTTGGTTCCTGAGAAATATATCTTATCAAACATTGTTGATATTTGGTCTATTCTCTTAAACAAAAATCAGTTCATGTTGAATGAAGAAAGAAACAATTTCTATTTTGGTCTTGAGTACACGGTTTGTTTCTATTTTACGTAATTTTTTTTTATTAATGTCCTTAACTTTTTTATGTTTTATTATTTTATCATTTAAATGATCAATTACTTATCTTTTTACCACAATTATTATTTTTTTACATCAATTAGTTAACATTTTCCATCAAGTAGTTAACTTTTTAACTCTTTAAATCATTTAGTTAAATTTTTCTGACAATTAGTTAACCTTTTCCATCAATTAGTTAACTTTTTCCATCAATTCGTTAACTTTTTCAAACAATTAGTTAAGTTTTTCCATCAATTACTTACACTATAAAGTAACTAGTTTTGTATTCAATTCAATTAGTTTGTGGTACTATTAGTTAATTTTTGCTATCAATTAGTTAACTTTTGCTATCAATTAGTTAACTTTTTCTATCAATTAGTTTGCCTTTTCCATGAATTAGTTATACTATTAAAGTACCTAGTTTTGTATTCACTTCAGTTAGTTTGTTGTACAATTAGTTAACTTTTTCTATCAATTAGTTAACTTTTGCTATCAATTAGTTAACTTTTGCTATCAATTAGTTAACTTTTGCAATCAAATAGTTAACTATTTCTATCAACTAGTTAACTTTTTCCATGAATTAGTTATCATTTTCCATCAATTAGTTACACTATTAAAGTACCTAGTTTTGTATTCATTTCAGTTAATTTGTTTATACTGTTTCCTAATTAAATTTGGTTTTTTGCTTATGCCAGAGGAAGCTTGAAGGTGTTCTTAAGACGAAGTCAGCTGAAGTTCTAAATCGAATTATTGAATAACTTATCAATAGTTGGAAATATTGGGTGCAAATCAATGACCACAGATTCGATCTGAAAAATGTGGGAATGGTAAGTTTTTATTTTAGTAGTTATATCTTTATATATGTAATAGTTAATTTGTGATATTAAATAGTTAAGTTTTTATATATTTTAGTTTCATTTTTCTTACTTTTTTTCCTTGATTCATTTGCAGTTTTTCTTTCCCATTCATTACAAAGAACACCTCTCTCTGTTGATTGTCAATATAAATCAGAAAAGTATTGTCTATGTTGACAACATAATTTGGTGTGACAAGATTAAGGATGATTATATGTCAATGGTGTCATTGCTTATTGAAGGATTCGCACAGTTTCTGCTAGAGATTGGGCATGCGGCTGCTGCTGATTGCTTAACTTTTGAAATGTCAATTCTGGACTTTCCTGGGAGATCAGATAACCCTGATCATGTAGATTGCGGAGTTTTTCTGATGACAGCAATGCAATATTTTAATGGCCAAAATATTCCCTTGGATCTTTCCTATGTAAGTGTACTTAAGTTAAGATTTTCAAGCAATTAGTTTATCTTTTCTAATTTCAATAGTTTCAAATTAATTATTTCATGAATTAGGTAACTTTTTTCTTCAATTAGTTAACTTATTTCTTCAATTAGTTAACCTTTTTTCAGTTAGTTAACTTTTTACATTAATTAGTTTACCTTTTGCATCTATTAAGCTTTTTACAATAACTAGTTTACTTTTTCCATCTATTAGTTAACTTGTCTCATCAATTAGTTATCTTTTTTCATCAATTAGTTATCGTTTTACAGTAATTAGTTAACTTTTTTAAACAACTTTTTCCATCAAATAGTTAACCAATTTCATTTAGGTAACTTTTTACAGCAATTAGTTAACTTTTTACTGCAATTAGTTAACTTTTTACAACAATTAGTTAACTTTTTACAGCAATTAGTGAACTTTTTTAATCTATTAGTGAACTTTTTTAATCTATTAGTGAACTTTTTTAATCTATTAGTAAACCTATTTTTTGTTTCATACAAACAGTATTTAGTAAACTTACATTATCCTATATTTTTATGTTTTTATTTCAGCGCGGTACAAGGACAATGTTACGGGCTAAGATTTGTTCAACCTTAGTCCTTTCTGATATGAATGAAATTCGAGCTAATGTGCTGGAGGAAATGAAATCATTCAACATGATTAAAATTGGTATTTGCCATGCTGTTCGTGATCGCCGAAAGAAAAAGAAAGAAGAAGAAGAAAGACAGAGAAAAGAAGCAGAAGCAAAGAAGAAGCTAGAAGAAGAAGAGGCTGTTAAGTTGAAACAACAGGCTGATTTTAAAAAGGCTGAAGCTACAAGGAAAAGGTTAGAAACAATTGCAAAAAGGAAAGCAGCAGCCCAAGAGAAGTTAGAAAAAGATGACAATGCTCCTTTGAGAACATACAAGTCATCAAGGCGAATTTCCAAGAACAAGGAACAAGTGGCAGCAGCTGAAGCAGTGCCAACAGTAGAAGCAGTGCCATTCTCTGATATGGATCAAAACAAAGCTACTCTTGGACCGAAACAAAAGAGACCAAAAGTTGTTCATCATAAGCCACCTTCCAGTTAATCAGTAAACTTATCTATCAGGTTGTTTTTAGTTGTTATTTAGTAAACAATTTAATATGTGAATATTTTTATTAACTGCTCTGTTTGGTTGATATATTTTGAGCAATAGGTCATTTAAAACAGAAATTTAATCTTTGAATATTTTGGGCAAGTAGCTCTTTTGTGTTGAAGTATATATATATATATATATATATATATATATATATATATATATATATATATATATATATATATATATATATATATATATATATATATATATATATATATAGGAGCTTATTTTGAATTATTTACTTGGTATATTTCACAAGTCAGTCAAGCTAATTGAATATATTAGTTAAGCATTAAATTAAATTAGTGAAATATCAAATTCAATTAGTTAATATAGAAAACAATTAGTTACATAATCAATCCTAATAGTAAACTTTTTACAACAATTAGTTAACTTATCAATGAAAATAGTTAACTAATTGCTGCAAAAAGTTAACTAATTGATGGAAAAGGTTAACTAATTGATGGTAAAGGTTAACTAATAGATTGTAAAGGTTAACTAATTAATGCAAAAAGTTAACTACTTTTAGGTTAACAATATTAGTTAAACATACTCATCCTGCATATTGTGACATCAACAATAATTACAGTAACTTGACTTTTGAAAATGAAATCAATTAGTTAACTAATTGAGGGAACAAGTTAACTAATTGATGGTACAAGTTAACTAATTGATGAAAAAAGTTAACTAATTGAAGAAAAAAGTTAATTAATAGATGGTACAAGTTAACTAATTGATGATAAAAGTTAACTAATTGATGGTAAAGGTAACTAATTGATGGTAAAGGTTAACTAATTGATGCAAAAAGTTAACCAATTTATTTGTGCTATTAGGTTATACACTTTTACAAACAATTAGAAATACCAATCTAATTTGTGGAGTATATAAACCAATTAGTGAGGTATTAGACAATGAATTAGTGACGAAAACTTATTAATGAAAATAGTTAACTAATTGCTGGAAAAAGTTAAATAATTGATGGAAAAGTTTAACTAATTGATGGTAAAGGTTAACTAATGGATGGTAAGGTTAACAATATTAGTTAAACATAGTCATCCTGCATATTGTGACATCAACAATATTTCATTAAATTACAGTAACTTTTGAAAATGAAATCAATTAGTTAACTAATTGAGGGAACAAGTTAACTAATTGCTGGTACAAGTTAACTAATTTGATAAACACTAAAATTCAATCTAATTTCATTCAATAGTATATATAATGCTTTAAAAAAGTTGTTCTTTTGGTGTAAAAGTTCCAAATTCTGTAGGTGCTGTTGACGATGTCCTTATCTCAAAGTATCCTTTTTCCCTTTTACTTCTTCCTTTTGTCTTCACTAGTGGTGGATTTTCAACTATTATTTGTGGTGCATTTGATGATGATGATGATGTAGACGGTGCTATGTTGATTGTGGTTTGTTGTGTTTCAACATCGTCTTGTGCCTTTTGTGCTGCCTCCTTTTCTGCTGCTTTTTCTTTTTCTAGAACCTTATTTATGCTTTTGTTAGCATGAGCATAAGCCTCTTTAAGCATCTATTAGTTAAGATTTAAAGCAAACTAGTTAGACTCTTGAAGTATTTAGTACTTATTGTTATGTATTAGTTAAATAATAGTTAGTAAAAACCTTTTTAGCTGCATCACTCCCTTGACATTTAATAACCAAGTTGTACAAATTTCTTACCATCTCATAACGCCATGGAGTAATTTTTCTCTTTTCTGTTCCATTATCTTCTCTATGTTCCATTCTCTTCCATACTTCACTTTTTGCAAACTTTGTCCACCTTTTTGAAATGTATTGCTCTGGAATGTTGACTATAGAATGTATATGTAGAACTCGTATTGCATGGAAACATAGCCATCCTGCATATGTGACATCAAAATATTTCAATTAATTAGTTAACTAATTGTTGTAGAAGGTTAACTAATTGATGATAAATGTTAACTAATTGATGCAAAAAGTTAACTACTTTTAGGTTACACACTTTTAGTAACTGTACATGTTATCTGTTCATTTAAAATCTCAATAAATTAGTTATGTTTTAGAAGGAAATAGTTAAGTTTTTGAAAATGATGAAACAAGTTAACTAATTGATGGTACAAGTTAACTAATTGATGAAAAAAGTTAACTACTTGATGAAAAAGTTAACTAATTGATGAAAAAATTAATTAATAGATGGTACAAGTTAACTAATTGATGAATAAAGTTAACTAATTTATGTAAAAAGGTAACTAATTGATGGTAAAGGTTAACCAATTGATGCAAAAAGTTAACTAATTTATTCGTGCTATTAGGTTATACACTTTTATTAATTGAACATGTTAAACATATTATATGTTCATGTAAAATCTCAATTCAATTAGTTACATTTTAGAAGCAATTAGTTAAGTTTAGTGTATGTAAAAATGCAATTAGTTAAGAGCATAACCTGATTCTTCGAAGTTCCTACAAGTGCATTTAATGGAATTTGTTGTTGGATCAAATGCTACATATTGGGCAGTATGTTTTGGCCAAGATTCATGTTGCACTTTGTAACCAAAGAAATTTCCGTTGATGTAGTTGACATTTGAGATGCAACCCATTGCATACTTGAATTCTTTTTCAAAATCTCTAAACAATGTAAGTGTGTAAACATTTGCCGCATGTTTTATCATTCCGACCATTGGAAAATCAGATTTAGGCAAAGCATTTCCACAATCATATTCATTTTGATCTTCTTGATATCTCCAACGATCCACTGTTGCTCCAAAAATGTGAAAGAATTCTGTTAGTGTAGTTGATTTGTTCCCTTTAAATCCAATTACATTGTTAGTGATCTCACTCCTGTGTAACAAGATTATTATTCAATTAGTTAAACATTCTATTCAATTAGTTAAGCAGGTAGAGGAATTAGTTAAGTATGTAAAGGAATTAGTTAAGCAAACAAAGGAACTAGTTAAGAAGGTGAAACAATTAGTTGAACATTTTGTTCAATTAGTTAGGCATGCAAATGAATTAGTTAATCATTTAGTTTAATTAGTTAATCTTTCTGATCAATTAGTTAAGTAGGCAAAGGAATTAGTTAAGTAGATGAAACAATTAGTTAAACATTATGTGAAGTATTCAAAGCAATTAGTGAAGTATTCATAACAATTAGTGAAATATTCAAAGCAACTAGTGAAGTATTCTGAGCAATTAGCTTAGCATTAAAAAAAATTAGTGGACTTCTTTTATTTAAGCATTTACCTTTGTGAAGACAATATTCCAGCTGAGAAAAAATCTTTGTTCAAAGCCGTACACCAATTTTCTTTTATTATATAGAGATTTGTAAACCAATCATGATTTTGAAGGTTATACTTAGCAATCATGTTAAACCAAGTGGTTTCAAATTCTTCTTCATTGTAACAACGATATAAGCACTTCTTGAATGTGTCTTTGAAGGTATTTGTCAGCTTTTAAGTCTCCAAATCTTGACACATCATTCTTTTGTAAGTGCCATAAGCATAATCTATGTCTGGTATTAGGAAACACCTGCAATTTTTTTGATGAATGTATTAGTTAAGAATTTAAACTATTTAGTTAAGTCAGAACAGAATTCTGTATTAGTTAGGTGATATGAAAATGATGCAAAAAGTCAACTAATTGTTGTAAAAAGTTAACTAATATATGCAAAAAGTTAACTAATTGTTGTAAAAAGGTAAGTAACTAATATATTATTAAAACAAAAGTTTACTAATTCATGCAAAAACTTAACTAATTCATTGCAAAAGTTAACTAATTGATGCAAAAAGTTAACTAATTGTTTTAGAAAGTAAGTAATTGAGGCAAAAAGTACACTAATTGATGCAAAAAGTTAACTAATTGTTTTAAAAAGTTAACTAATGTATGTAAAAGGATAACTAATTTATGGAAAAAGTTAAGTAATTGATGGAAAAAGCAACTGATTAGTTAAAGAGCAGTAGCAAATAGTTAACAATTTTTAGCAATTAGTTAACTATAAAACCCAAATAGTTAATACACTCTTACTTGTTCAATAGCATTTGCCATTGCTTGATCTTGATCTGTAAAGATAGTTATAGATGATTTTCCTCCCATAGACTCCAGAAATGTTTCCAATAGCCAGACAAAAGTGTGTGTCTTCTCATCAGCAATAAAAGCACAACCAAACATCACATTACTCCAATGGTTGTTGACACCTACAAATGGCGCACAAACTAAATTGTATTTGTGTGTTCTGAAAGTTGTGTCAAAGACACAGACATCACCGTATACGTCATAATCTTCTTGCATCATTCCATCCCTCCAACACATGCTTATTACTTGGTTTTCCTCGTTCACCTTTACTCGAAAATAAAATGTTGGATCTTCTTCTCCTCTCTTAATTAACATGTTCACAACTGCTTGTGTATCTTTTCCTTCTAGTCTTTTCATTTTCAATCTACTTGTGAAATTCATGTGGTCAACTAATGTGTGTCCAACCACCCTTGCGTCGCCAGCTTCATTACACATATATCTATAGGAATCTGTTGGAGTCATTCCTGATAGTGTGAGTCCTTCAATTACTTTCCCCTTTTCTTCATCAATTTTTCTTTGTGATCTGAAAATGATGCAAAAAGTTAACTAATTGTTGTAAAAAGTTAACTAATATATGCAAAAAGTTAACTATTTGTTGTAAAAGGTAAGTAACTAATATATTATTAAAACAAAAGTTAACTAATTCATGCAAAAACGTAACTAATTGATTGAAAAAGTTAACTAATTGATGAAAAAGTTAATTAATTGTTTTAGAAAGTAAGTAATTCAGGCAAAAAGTAAACTAATTGATGCAAAACGTTAACTAATTGTTTTAAAAAGTTAACTAATGCATGGAAAAGGTTAACTAATTTATGAAAAAAGTTAAGTAATTGATGGGAAAAGGTAAGTAACTGTTTTATCTAGTTTATTATTAAAACAAAATTATTTAAACGCTTAAGTAATTAATGTCAAAGCCTAACTAAATATATTGAATGGTTAACTAATTACTTATATTTTGTTTTGTACCTTTCAAAGTTTTGCAGTGACTCTCTTGTTAAGTCATGATTGTGTTCTATAACATGATGAAAGACTATAAACTTTCCATCCTTTTGTAACTTCAATCGTATAGATGCATTGCACCCTGTTCTAGTAAGGTTTTGCTGCCTTGGGTTCTTTGACTGCCCTTTCTATTTGCTCTCACTTGATACAGTTGCTTCTTCTTTCTTTGTGCTCTTTGTGTTTTCCTTTCTCTTTCCTTCCTTTGAACAACAAAAGTATCTTTCCTTTATCTCTCCCGTTTTTTGATATCTCCTTAATGTATTTTTTCTTATTGAAAATCCAAGAAGTATTGAATGTTTGTCATAAAGTTCATGTAGTTCATCTACTATGCCAGTATATCTAGTTAAAGGTCCTCTAATATCATCCTCTGTTAAATTGTTCCAAATATCTTTTGAACCTGTAAAATGAACAAAAGTAATAGTTAACAAAAGAAACTAATTAGTTACAAAATTGAGGAAATTAGTTAACCAATTGAACTACAATGTTTTTTGATTAATTTTTTATTTATTTTTGTTTTATAATCAATTAGTTAAATAAATCTTCTATTTAGTTACGTAGTGGAACCAATTAGTTAAGAATTTACCGAAATTAGTGAAAAATGAAATTTGAAAAGTAGCATTAAAAAAAATTAGTTTAGTATTGATATTAATTAGTTAAGTTTTTAAACAAATTAGTGATTTATTTAAATTAAAAATTCCTGATAAATTATTTAGTTTATTATCCAATTAGTTAACTATTTTTACCAGTTAGTGATTCTTTCAAAGCAATTAGTTATACTTTGACATTCATTACTTTATTTTAAACCAATTTGTTTAGTTTTTTAACCAATTAGTTAATTGCACAATCCAATTAGTTACGACAAATAATCAATTAGTTAACTATATTCATTAAATTAATTTTAAAACCTGAAAAATAAGCTGAGGTTGTTTCTCCTGTTGTTGCAGAACTTGTCAGATGCATTTCCCTTTGTTCCAGAACTTGTTTCAGTAGTTACTTGTTGCATTGTTGTAAAAGCTCTTTGATTAGGGTTATCAAATCGCGCAGGAGGTTGAAATTGAGGAGGAGGATGAAGGTCGCTTTGATTAGGGTTATCAAATCGCGCAGGAGGTTGGAATCGAGGAGGAGGATGAAGGTCGCTTTGATTAGGGTTATCAAATCGCGCAGGAGGTTGAAATCGAGGAGGAGGATGAAGGTCGCGAGGTTGAAAAATCGGCGGTGGTAGAAATCGAGGAGGATGTTGAAGGTGGCGAGGTTGAAAATTCGGTGGTGGTAGAAATCGAGGAGAATGTTGAAGGTGGCGAGGTTGAAAAATCGGTGGTTGAAATTGTGGCGGAAATATCTGTGTTGGTGGTTGAAATTGCGGAAATATCGGTGGTGGTGGTTGAAAGCCGTCGGCCATGTCTGATCTGAAAGTTGTCGGTGGCGATTGTGGCGGAAACGTCGGTAGTGGTGGCTGAAATTGCTCATAGCCAACGTCGGCCATGTCGGATCTGAAAGTTGTTGGCGGCGATTGCGGCGGAGCAAGTTGAAGAATTTCGCGAAATTAGATTAGGGTTTGAGAAGGAATTTCGCTGTTGTCGAAGAAGGAAGGAGGAAGGAGAGAGAAAAAAAATATGAAAAATCGCTTTTATGTAGCGCGTGAAGCACACACGCGCGTGGGGGAGTCAGCGGACTGACAGGCGCGTGGCCGTCAGGCCGCCTGACACAAAAGGCGCTGATTATATTTTCTCCGTTTCATAAAAATTACAACATTTTTAGGCTTGCTACTATTCGTACACCAACTTTGGCCTCATTTTTCCCTTAGCTTATCAAAAGCAAATATTACCAAGTAAAATATCGTTAAACTAATTTCATTAGATACTTTCATAATATATTTTAAAATTTTTTAGAAAAGAATAATTAAAGATAATGGTCAAAGACTCAAAGTTATATCTTGACAAACGTATTAGTCAAAATGTTGCAATTTTTTTGACACAGATGAAGTATTTATAAAATGTATAAAAGTACTAGGTTAAGGCGTGGATGGAAGAGTGCCCACCAGAAACTTTGCCGTTTGTCTTGTTGGACAAACCCATAATTGAATGATAAGAAGCTACCGTTTTCCCTCAAAAAAAAAATAAACAGCAGAATCCCGAATCATCCAAATTCCGCCCCTGTAATATGCAACAGTAGCTTGAGCTTGAAGTCAGCTTATATATATTTTTTCCATCGGCAATCATTACAACGCGTTCTGCAGTAGTAACCATATCACTTATCAAGTATTGCATTTGAAAGCAAAATTAAACAAGTATGATAAACAACTGTAATTGAACCAAAAATAGGTACTCACGTACTCCGTACAAGTTACAACTGTTGGAATAAAAAAACATCGAATTTCCTGGATGTACATTTATCACCATGCAATGTGATTCTCCAGCGATCAGCTTGAAATACAAAGACAGAAGTTTTCTTTGGGACAACTGTACAAGTTTGTGCAAATTATAGGTTAGATAAAGATCTACTTTGTAGACAGGACAACTTGCAGCTATTGATTGACTACACACAATCACAGGAAAAGCAGTAACCCCAGACTCCAGAGTCCAGAATAAACACATCTGAAGATAGGAGGCTTGTGCAAACTGGAAATAGTTGACAGCAAATGATGGGATAATCTTACCAGTAACCAAGCACTTTAAGAACAAACAAAATCATACTACCTCCAGGTTTTTTTTTACAAGTCTACCCACCTTTGACTTTCCCATTTTCCGAAATTTGACCATCAATGTCATCCATTGTGGATAACTTTTTCAAAATTAATATTCGGACACTATAAATTTGAGAGATTTGAAACGAATCTAACAATATCCAACATCGCTGCATTTTTCCTGAATATAAATTCCCAAGATTGGTCAAAATTGTAATATGTGAATAGCGGCAAAAGGTAGTGTGTGTAGATTGAAAAATAAAACGTAGGGAGTAATATGACAAGATTTACACCTTTCATAGGCTTGACGTTCGTAGACGATTGACCCAAAAAAAAGTCCCACCGAACAAGGATTAAATTAAGAATCAAGGAAAGGAAGAGACCTAACAAGATATTGAGCAAGAAATGTATATTTTTTTCAGCCACTGTGCCAAGAGCACAAGACATATAGACACAAAGCCCATCCGAGACACAGAAGACATATAGGCACAAAGCAGATATGACACCGCCATCATACTACTCAATTATTTAGGAACTTAAGCTAGTACAACTTTTGGATAATCCAGTATCTGAGGTTAAAGCATATCAAAACTTTCCAAAAGAACACACATAAACATACCTTTTGCAACGGTCAAGCCTGGGAAACTCCATATAACACAGTCACGTAACATCTGCGTGAATGGACCAACTAAATCCCCGAACCCCATAAACTTTTTCTTGCAACATTACAGGCTGCTTGTACAAATAGGCGGAAAACGAGTTGTTCAATCAGGTTCTGTTAGGCTTAGTTAATATTGTGTATATCATAACCAAGATATGAGTCACTCAGTTTCTTTTCAGAGCTTATTATAAAATATAATCAATTCTATTCATCTTAATTTTAGGGTCAGTACAGTTCAGTTTGGATCAATGTTGGTTTGAGACATGTGATTTCGGGTTGGGTTGATCAACTCAAATGGGGTAATGGGATAGGGTAAATCCTCAAGTGCATATATATACACGTGTTTGTAAAAATAAAAATGAAATATATATCCAGTCTTCCATTAATTTTTATGAACAGAAAACTTCTCTGCAAGATTTTAATGTCAAAGTGATGCTTTTGCAGATGATGAGGTAATGGATGACTTCAGTAGGGTACCATAGTTCAGTTCCACAGAAATGTAATCTTGAAAGAGAATACAACTGGTTCATGTTACTCTTAGTATGGCTGGTATAGGCGTTTCGCAAGTTAAATAAACGAATCCTAAAAGAAGTTGTATGTTGATGATAGATCATAGATGGATAATCGATTATGAATGAACAACTCTAATCCTAGGTGTTGATAAACAACCTTCCTTAGTACCTTGCGACTTTATTTTCTTGTTATCTCTAAATATACATTCTAAAATAGTTGATAAAGCAAAGAAGCTATTGGACTATCAGTTTGAACTGCAGCCACGTAGAAGACATGACAAGCACAAAGGCCTATGAAGACTTACCAGCTGTAGGATTCGGAATGAGAGAAATATGTAAAGATTCTATGATTTTTATACAGTACAGCTACCCTCCTTTAGTAAGTCGGTAGAGGTTTAATAATTAAGGTTAATATTATTGCACTTGCAACAATAGAATGACATTCACTTGCTGGCTTAAAAAACCACCCATCGTGACTAACGCTCCGTTTGGTAGGGTTTAAACGATTTTCCTCTCAATCATTTTACAATGTTTGGTTTGGCAAGGATGAAAAATAATTTTCCATAACTCCCTCAAAGGTGGAAAACCATTTTTCATTTGAAAGGGAGGGAAACCACTTTTCCTCCTTTCCTCCTCCCTTTTTCCCTCAATCTTCACCATCTTCTCCCGTTTTCTTTTAAGAAACCAAACAAAGTAAAACTAGTTTGGAATTGTGTTGGAAAATGTTTTCCGTGGAAAATCATTTTGCACTGAAAACGTTTCGCACCAAACCAAACGGAGCCTAAAAGAAAGTGTCAAGAACTGAATTTAGCTATGTTGCTCTCAGACTCTTTCATTACCTCAAGTAATGTTGGATCCTTGAAACCCCGACATGAGCATGGACACTTGACATTTCAATGAAAAAAAAAGGAAAAATAGATAAGTGTCAGATACTTGGATATGTACCAAGTCTGATGCTCAGTTGTAACTCTGGTCTCGTTTACTCATACATTTACGCCCATTTGGTAGGCGATATGAATTAATGGTAAAGGTCATGAATGTATAAGAAATATTGTGGAAAAAATTGCATGCTAATGCCGAACTCTGACAGTTTTAAAAATTACCATTACCAATGTAGAGGTGGTATTGAGTGGTAATGAAAATTCAGGAAGAAGTTACATTTCTAGTTCATTCCCATTACCGCCTACAAACAAAATATTGCTCCAAAGAAGGCAATTGGATTTCTATTCCCATTCCCATTACAAGCATTAAGATGTGCTTGTTGCAGCATGGAGCTAACATGTCCTTAGAACCACTACCCTACCATCACTTTGAAATTCATTTCAGCGCAGAAGCAAATGACTGAAGAAAAGGAGCAATAGGGTTAGATAAAGTTTTAGAAAAAGCCACGCCCATATCATAAAGCATCTCATTTACCACAATGTTTACTTCGTGATAGTGGACAACCAAGATGACAAGTTCTACAGACACAGTCAACACAATTCCTTAACGAAAATATTTTAACATGTACCAACAATGGAAATCTTAAAAAGGGGCATCAAGGATGAAGGAAGACACAAAAAAATTATTGGTACATGTTAACCATATGAAAGCATTTTAGGCATTGAAGTTATTGCATATTTACCTCGGAAGTTATTTTCTCGTGTAGTTATTCCAAATGTCTCTGCTGTTTCACGGGTCATGATGCCGACCACCCCAGTAAAAGAGTTGGTTTCACATTCTACCACTGCCAGAAATACAAGAAAAAGGATACTTTTAGCTAGAAACAACAGGTATAAAAAACGCTCCTTGCCGTAGAATTCTTAGGTAACGCCAGTTTCCTCTTATAGACAAGTGCTTATCTCATCCATTATTTTTAAGCATGAAACAGACCCTTTAGTCACAGACACAAAAATTTGTAATTGCAATAGCATTTACAGCGGCCAAAAGGAAGATCTAACCTTATGTCAGAGCTTTCGTCACAGACACAAATTAATTTCAAATCCTAAGTACTAATTATTTGCAAGTACCAAAAGAATTTTGTTATACTGGATTTTCTGCATACATAATGTAATCTAATCATTGGATTATTTCCAATGCATTGTGATTATACAAAAAATACAATCATCCAACTACATAGACTTGACATTTTTTGAGCTGAAGTTGTAAAATATAGATATTAATACATAAACATATTATAACATCATTGAGTATGATCCTACAAACCCTGATATGTAAAGGATATACATCATGTAACAGCCCATGATATTTTATACCATAATTAGACCTCATAATATTGGTCATTGGGTCACAAGATTACGTCCTCGTGTACCGGATTTCTATTACGTAATGATGTTACATAAGGTATTGATCTAAATTTGGTTCCATGTCTGTAAACTAATTCAAATGAAGGCATTTAAATGTTAGCCTAGTAGACCATGATTTATGAAATTCGCATGTTTGAGTACCGGAACTCCGGAACCCATGTTGCCCAGAGTAAAAATGCCGAATTGTAATTGAGAACTTCATAACAATTCAGGAGATAATCAAAGATCAAATAAGAAATGATGTAAAGAGGCGTTGACAACTCGACACTGGTAAGCGCAACTCGAAGAAAGCACAAAGTCATGCAAAGAATTGGCCAGCTAGCTATGTATAACATCACTGAATTTCAAAAAATTCTCGACAAAAGAAAGATAGTCCAAACTTCGTTTTACGTAACTTCTGTAAATAATACCTAGTGATTACCGAGCATAATACTATGCATCAAAGCCCTTCCCCACCCACACCCCTCTTTTTACCAGCCATAATCTTTGTAATCCACTATCAGTCTACTGGTTAAGCAGAACCTAATTAAGTTTCTTAATTTCCTTACCCCAAACTGCTTAATTCTTTCTCTAACAGGTTATTGAATCCAGGATGTGCCGCAACCATCACGCTCGCAAAACCACTTTCACTGGTAATGTGGCTGGTTGGCAGCTGTCAGATATCACGGAAATGGCAACTGGTAGGTTGAAAATATATGGTCGAAAGCGAGATGAGGCCAACATTTATGTTGTCTCTATTCCATTTGGTCAAGCAATCTTGTCCTACAAGAATACCCAAAACTCCATTCCTTTTGGTCAAACAATCTTGTCTTAAGTCATAATGCCTCGATAACTCACTAAGTGGCTTGGGACAAGATCGGTTGGCCAAAATAAGGAGGGGGGTTCGGAATTAGGTGTTGTAAAGACTTTAAAAAAGCCTACTATCTCAAACTATGGTGGAGAAAATTAACCTTGTTCTGCAAATGCCAAGGTGAAATATTACATCTCAAGGTTGGGGTGAAAGTATTTTGCAAAAGGGTCTCACATCTGGAGGGATATAGGAACAGTTTAGGAGGTTTTCGTGGTGTGGGGAATGGCCATCTCATTCTTTTCTGGAGTAATAACTGGTTGGTGATGAGATCCCTCAAGTGTTCTATACATGGCCTACTAACTCAAGGTGAAGTTTAATTTACAATTGTGATCTAATAGCAAACAACCAGTGGGTCTCTCCCGTCTATTTACAACTCCTGCAAGAAAGCAGAGATCTAATTGATGCTATCCCTATCCCCAAGTTCTCTATTATGGATTTCATTCCTACATTCCTCTTCTTGTGATGGTAAGTTCCCATGCGTTAAAATTTATCAGGAAATCTTCTGGGAGCTCTGACTGTTAATTGAATTGAGTACAGGAGATTAATCCCCCCCCCCCCCCCCCCCCCGCGAAACCCAAAAAGAGAGCCTGGCTCATAGATTGGGTTTGTTTTATCAAAAAAAAAAAAACCCATCAACTCCCTTCATGTAATTGGTTCATCAATTTCAGTGACTATTTTATGCATTTGTCATAGATTATTCGTATGACAAATAAGTTTGGTGGTCCTATTGGATGCCCCATTTTTCTCTGATCACCTTCATACGGCCTAAGAAACCTCTCTTGCCTCCCCTCCCCCACCTCAATCTACCCCTCCCTTTAATTTGTGATGCTTCTTTAAAGATATTCACTCTGTTAGTGGATTGAAGAGGTGTTTTGTGATGAGACAGGAAGCTGACTGCAATGCAAAAAAGAGGTGCCTTGAATCTACAGTTGCGGAACTAAATGCAATCTTGAAAGGCTTCAAACTATATCGACAAAGAATGGAAAACCATTATCCAACGACTGGAACCAAGAAAAGAAAATTGACAGACTATAAGACCTTAACAACCCAAAAGCTTAAAGTGTTGTGCGTAAAAGCAGGGAAATGATGATATATGGAGGACTGAAAATGTGCCAAAAATCTGCAACAGACTCACAAATAGGATAGCTAAAGATTGTGGGCAGAAGGAAAAATTGTGCTAATGTTATATTGGCTTGATTCTGCCAATATCTTGATATGTGACCCAAGAATTTCCAGGTTCTGGCTAAATCCTTGGAACTAGAAACTTTTTCTATAAAATTACGAAGAGTAATCACTATGGCATATGCAGGCTGCAGCATCTTTCACGATGATTGAATAAAAGAGGAACAAAAGTAAACGGACGGTTATGGCGCAACAGGTTTGATCATGGGTTAAAAGATGAGAACAAATAAAGGAAGGAGGCACAAGTCACAACAAGAGGGACACGATCTAAGGGGAGAAGAAAGAAAGAAAGAAAGAAAGCGGGGGGGGGGGGGGGGGGGGAGGGGGTGCCATGGAAGTTAAAAGAGGTGGAAGAAAGAAGAGGGAGTGTACTAGAGTAGTAGAGTTCCCATAGCTAAATTAACTCAAGCATCTTAGTTTATGGGTTGCAACTGAAATTCAGGTTCTATTCTATAATCTTTTGTAATCATGTTGATTAAATTTTTCAATTGCAGCATTGTGACTGAGCTCTATGCTTATCTGAGGGAATCCCGAGCCTGAAATGCAGGAGGAATCAAATGTTTAAATGGCCCTCCAGATGCTTCAAAGACAAAAGAGCATTAAAGCTTATTTGTAAAACACCCTTTTGATGCACTGATCCAATTTGTATGCCATGAGAAAAACCATAGACCGTTCAAAGGATACCTTGTAATAATTACAATACATGCAGAGAAGTTATTCAAAGTATTGATCCAAACGAGTAGCCGAACAGATAAGACACTGGGTAAAAAGCAGGGACCATATTGGTTTTTCAATTTTACACTTGGAACTGTACTGTGGTACTGAGTTCTTGATCTCAAGCCTAGTATGCTACACTATTGGGAACTTTAAGAATTCAATCCCCTCCCCCCAAAACCCAAAAAACATAAATAATGGAAAGCCTGGTGTCTTCTATTTTGGATTTATTACGATAATTCAGGCAAACAACTGCTTATTTACATTAAAATTCAAAATTTAACCATGAACGTTGCATTTTTCTAAATAGATAAGATACGAAGTATATAATATATTAGAGCACCGTTTATTCAGAAACCTCGAAGAATAGCACCATGGAGGTCTGCAGCAAAAAGAGACTGGGCCACGTGATTTTTCCTAAAAACATGAAATGAAATCTATGAATATGCAATTCAAACAATATTCTAAAGAGCAAGACCAATGCACTTTCCTCATATTGAAATTAAAAGATTATTGAAAAGAAACCCACAAGGGAAGGAGCTCTTACCCACTGTTTTTCAAAAGTTGAATTACATACTTCTGCCACATCTCATGCAGTGGCACAAAAAGCTCAAATCTGGAAACAAAGGAAAGTGAACAACTCAAAATATTGTTACTGGCAAAAAATGGTTCTTAACAACTAACAAAAAAAAGTTAATAAAAAAAATGAAGAAAAGGTAGAAGGGAGAGAGTGAGGAGTGGAGAGATTCAAGAGGCAGCCTGATGCAAAAATTAGAAATACTTCAGATGAAAAAGAAACTGAAAAATATTAAAACAAGCCTAAAAGAACCATGTAATCATACAGTATAACCATTACAATTAGCAACCCACTTTTAAAACTCAGCCCATAACAAAAATGGGAAGAAAAAAGAAACTTGCTTCAGCGGAACAATCAGGGAAGATACCTACAACACTAAGAACTATACTTATACTAACACATTGCAGAGTTTTGGACAAATGTTTTAGCCAACACAACAAAAACTAATGACTTCAGGAAAGCAGGCCAGCTGAACTAAGAAATGTAGCACATGCAACACATTGAAGCGATGAAAAACATGTGCTCATCGCGAACTAGGAATGAACAAATACTCATGGCATAGCTAAGTCGATCAGCCGCCCACGTAATCCATCCACATTAAAAGAATAGGAGGGATTTTAATCTTCTACCTCACTCAGAGATCTGAGGTCTGATTTTCAAGAAAATTAGTCAAGCTATCTCTCTGTCCAATCACCCAGTGGCCAGCGTCAGCCATAACTCCCTCCTGTTCTGGGTTTTCTCTATCGTCTCCATTTCTCAGTCCACACAAGCACCACCTTCACCTCATTAAAGCAGGTAATATTAATTGTTAGTGGTTGGTCCTCCAAAAAGTGAACATCTTCAACATTTAGTACGAAGTATATCTCAAAGCAGAAGAAAAACAAAACTTCCCAACTTTCTTGTTCAGCGCTGCTGGACCGTTTGCGCAGGCCATAGCATTAGCACTGCACCGATCATTACCATTTTAGAATTTTAGAATTTATATAGTCCAATGGCCACTGAGTCGAAGGTATGGAGGGGTGGTGGCGTGGTGCCGATGGTCACAGAAGATGGTGTTTGGAAAGTAGCAATATGTTGTATGTTACTGCAAAGGAGGATATTGACATGCTTATAAAAAATAAAAATCTCCACGGCATTTGTAATGACATACATTTCTAAGGGAAAAGAGATAATTGCAGTTGTAGAAATAAAAGCTGAAAATTTAATATGCACCAAAAAAAAGATAAAACTCACTTGTGTAGGTCCTGGGGCAGATTTAATAACCCATACTTTTTAAGCTGTTTCATGGACATATGCCTCTTTGAGCGTTTGGAGTTTGCACACAAAGCATGCAAGCGAGCAACAGATGTGTTATTCCCTTGGACAAAATTATCAAGTAGGATCCAATTGTCCAACTTTATGCTCCTAGACCCCTGAATGTACTTCTGAGCTGAATTGAATCACCTTTTTGATGGTGCTCATGTAAAATTTTATCAACCGTAGACTTGTCTTTATTAGATATCTGGATGAAAAAGAAAGAATTTAAACATTCCAGCCACATACACGTATGTAGTACCATAAAACAGGAAGCTCTATGATGATAATTCAAATGTCAAGCACTCACCTCTACAGCCGTCAGAAGATTTTCATGTACAGGCTCACATAAACATGAGTAAGTAAGACCCTCTCCTCCCAAGTCTGCGAGTATAATTAGAAACTTCATTAGATTTTATCCAGAGAAGTTCCATTGCATGCACCCGAACATACACGAGTGAGTTCCATCAAATAAATCTAGTAGCATAACCAGTATGAGGAAGAAAGTCATTATCAAGCCAGGCATGGTCACCAGGAAAATTAACTGCAATCTGTTAGTACAGAAAAACAGTCATATAAATATGCACTTTCTCCAGCACCAAAGTTCAAAAAATCAAAACAAACAAATAACGACATAAAGCAAGCAACTTGTAGCAGAACTTTCAGTATTCCTCTACAAAATACTACTCAGCCTTAGGGATGGTTTGGTTCACATTGGAATTAAATATGGGACACTTTTTTCAGGGGAAGGTAATTCCCTTCTGAACTTCCTAGGAAATGGCACCACTTGTTTTTTTTTTTTTTTTGTAGGCACTCACACTTCCTGTGAATGGAAACTTTCACACCATATATGGTGGCATTTTGAAAAAGAAACGGAGCCAGCAACAGACAGACGAATATAGATTATGGATCACTTTTACTACAAGGGTTCTGTTTCTGTTCCAGCTTATATGACACTTGAAGTCATTTGCATTTCAAGAATCTTATTACACAGCTTCACTCAGTCATTCATTCTGAGTCAATTAATACGAATGTAACAAAACATACCTTTTCTGAGAGAAGCCTTCTGCACAGAAGCAGACGGTGCCTGGACCGAAGGTCCTACAGAAGAACCACCAGATGCACACTTCGAAAGTATGTCATCACGCCTTCTCTTCTCCCTCACTTGTGGCTGCGCCTCGGCTTTTGCAGCCGCAAATCGGCGTTCCAATGCCTCCATGGTCCGCTTTTTTTGTTCATTTATAACAATCTTTGTTCCCATAATACCAGAGGCAGCTAAGTACTATACTGCTCCCGCCAGAAATAAGTGGTCTCTGGTATAACCCGCAGCCGGTAATTGGCGACTGAGAAATAAGTGGTCTCCGATCCGGTTGAAGCGGCGTTTTTTCCCTCTTGTCTCCACTCTCCAGTTAATACGACAAAATAATTAGTAGTATTAATAAACAGAATCCACGTGGCTAAATTAATAATGACGAGTTTGACACGTGTTCCTGCATGTGAATAAAACCCAGGACGCGGCGTTTTATTGACTAAAAAGATGACAGGTGTTAAAGCTTTTTATAGAGACGTACTAAAAAGTTGGAAGTGCGCACAAATATAATAGTAAGACAATCACATATAGAGATAAGCTTAGCTTAAGGTGAAGAAAGCAAAGGAAAAAATGGGATCAGAGACGTTTGTTGAAGTGATACTTGCAATCCTGCTGCCTCCTGTTGGTGTCTTCCTTCGTTATGGGGTTGGGGTTAGTTTCTCAATCTTATTTCTTATTTGCAAATTTTATATTTACTCCACCTTATTATTCTTTTAATTTGTTCTAAATTGATTCTCATGTTGATAAATAATGTTACTTCAACTTGTAATGTACTACGACTTATGGGCTAGTGAATAGTGATGCCTCATAGTGAAAGTAATTTTGTCCACAATTACATATTGTCTCTTTTCATAATGTTCTTGATATTTAAATAGCAAGTAGTTGCACGAATATCGATCATAGGATAAATTAAGAAAAGAGTAAAAACATGGGTGATCGAGCATAAGTAAAATGGATAAAATATGAGAAATATAGTGAAAAAGGTGTAAATGGTGTGGGTAAATCCCCTAAAATTGTACGATACAGGCTATTTGTTCTACAATGATCTTTCAATTTTGACAATATCTACAATTGAAGAGAATTTTGACAATATCTACAATTGAAGAGAATTTTATAAATTCTTTCCTATTATCTAAGAAAATAAACATATTCACTATGTTTTTGTTTGATTTGATTATCACAATTTTACGTGTTAGAGTTTTATTGATACGCGTCACATAGTCCATGCGTCATCGGAACACTTTTACCATCAATGTAATATTTTTACTATACTTGATATAAAGTAAAGAAGGAAATAAATTAGAATATTAAGATTTTCCTTTTTTTTAAAACACGTATAATATGTTATGTAAGTTAAATATTTTAGTTTTCAATTTAAATCATGACAGATGACATACCATGTCATTATTGTGACACGACTTAAAGGTCGCATATTGCGACCTTTATCAATTTCGATTTAAGAATATCAAAGTTTTATAATTTCACTAATACATAATTAGAGATAAATGAATATAAAATGTGCATTGAAAGCCAAAAAAAGTGAAAATTGAAATCTCATTATAGACGAATAAAGTTTTATGTTCAAAGATGAGAGTAATTGGATAAGGGGGTAGTATGTTCTATCAGTATTGATAGTATCTCTTCGTCCACAAATAATATTCTTGTCGGGTTTGGGCATGTCAAATACGGATTTTAATAGGGCATGAAATATGTACTCTGTCTACCTTTTTTGTTTGTCTCATACTTTGGGGTTTTCATCTAAGATTGCATGTTCCATACCTTAAAGGAAAGCTTTACACTTGTTCTCTTTCCATGAAACCAACTTATTCAACCCATGGCATATTTGGCACCCGAATCTATTAAGTTAATTTTGGCTATGGGGTAATCAAAAAGTGACGGGAAGTAGTATGTTTATGGTAGATAGGGAAAATGTGACCAAAAAAATGGTTGAAAGATAGACAGAAAGACAATAGGACAAAAGAAAAATTATAAGGTACGATCGTACGGAGTATATAGTAGGACTCGTATGACATAGTTTTTGGACAGAGGGAATGTGAGAGACGAAGGGTTCATGGCTTTACTCGACAAACTATCTATTTAAAGTAATAGAAAAATTTTGCGTGAGGCATTTAAAAAGGGACAATGGTAAATGATTTGTGGATGGGTGATATTGAAAACATTTTTATATATACTTGGAAAGACAGTTTGACTTTAACATTATTCATACTCCTTCCTTTAACCAGATTGTTATTTATGCGTAAGGTAAAATATAGTCATTCTTGTTAGATTCGTCTTGATAAATATTTTCAACATCTCAGCTTTTTATAACTTTTCTTTTATATAATTACAGATATTAATTAATGATTGAAAATGTGTATTGTTAAACGTGACTTAAGAAATGTGTCTACTAAATAAGAACAAAATAAGAACAGAAGAAATAATATATTAGAAACTTGTTGCATCATCCAAGGGGAACGTGCTACGAATGACAACAAGAGTTGCTTATAGTGGTTTTTGAATTTAAGCAAATTAGTTTTGGGCCCGTTTGACGAACGGGCTGGATATATGGTGGTCATGTAATGGAGGTTAGAAGGTATGGTGTTCTTAAGCAGGTGTTGTCTTCTTAATCATTACATTTTTCTGTGTATGTTTATCTCCCCTGAAAAAATAGATCAACTTTAAATCACCTATTACCACAATAACATATTACTTATACAAAGACCAAACAAATTTGCAATTGTTACAATTTACGACTATACTTATGTTATCCAATTAAGGGAAAGGCTTAACAGATTCTAACTATTGAACTATATTGACAAAACTTTTCTTATAAGAGGACTAAAACTAATCGTACGTAAGTTTCCTTTAAACTAATTTTGAAAGAATGCTGCAGGAGAAGGGAGAAGAATTGGGGAGGGGATTGAATTAAATTGACATTGATAATAATGTAGTTTGGAGTTAATGGGAAGGTAAACAATGAGGAAGATGAAGTAGGGGACAGTTGTTTAGGTATAATCAAGTTGAGTATCGATCCTAATTTTTGGTAAAATTTTAGTAAATTAAAGAGACGTGGATTAGTAGTATACTATGTAATAATTAATGGCAATAAAGTGGAATAATGAATGACTATTATTTTTATAATAAATTAGTAAGGTTGGAACACGTGTCCTCAAAATGGTGTTGCTTAAGTTACGTGTCATTGAAATGATGTTGGTTGACACGTGCCCTCAAAATGGTGTTGCACACTTGTCATTTAAATGATGGTGGTTTTATTTTTTAAATACTACTCCCTCTGTTTCTTTTTGTTTGTTACGTATTCCTTTTAGGGTGTTTCACAATGTTTGTCACATGGGAGAACTTTTCCTTTTATAAACTTATTATACTATTATTTTTTGTGCCATACTTTAATTTTAATTGGTCAATTTTTTCAACTCATTAAATAATCTTTGCAATTTCCCAAATATGTTAAGTTAGCAATCTTTGTGCTTTTCCATTATTAGTTCATTTTGATAAATGATGCCCCGGTTAGGAGGATAGAAGGGTGGCAAAGGGATAGAATTGCAAGGGGTAGAGAAAGACCTAAGAAAACTTGGAGGAAGGTGATTGAGCACGATATGAGCTTTCTTGGAATTGAGGAAAATATGGCGTTGGATAGGACATAGTGGAGGGAGAGAATATACATTGATGACTTCATTTGACTTATACAACTTCAATGTTTCTGATTCTCTTTATTTTTATTTTTATTTTACTTGTATTCTATTTTTAAAATTCTTTCAATTTTTTTTTTCACATGCTATTTTGAAATGTACTTATTTTACTTATTCATTTATTTTAAATTTTACTTATTTTTTATTATTTCTTACAATATTTCTTCTATAATATATATATATATATTCATTTTTTCTCTTATCCTACTTTCATTAATTTCACTTTCTTTTCCTTGTATTTTTCTTTTTACTTCCTGCCCCCTTTCTGGTTTGATTGGTGACAATGACGATCTCCTACGACGATTCATGCTAGCCGACCCCAAATCATTTTGAGACTAAGGCTTTGTTGTTGTTGTTGTTGGTTCATTTTGATAAATAAAACAATCTTATTGGTTGTTGTAATGATTAGTGGATTGGGGGTTTTACATGGGTTTTTTTTTTAAAATAAAAAATAGAATCTTTATTATACGTTAATAAACGTGCAAAAGTCCAAACGTAACAAACAAAAAGAAACGGAGGGAGTATGTATTGATTGATTGATTTGTCAACATGTACATTTTTGTTCCTTTTGCGAACTACTAGCTAGTATCTTAATGGTTTGATTTTGTTTAAGCTTTAACTTGTTTTTTCAAAATCTTTTATAAACATGCCTTCAAAGACATTTTCGAGCGAAATAATCAGCATTTTGGTAGCCTTTTTATTAATTTATTTTTATCTCTGTTTTTATTTTATTTATTTATTATTGCATCTTCTGCAATTTTACACTATTCATGCATTATCTTCTTTTTTTTTGTGATTTATACATAAGGAATTATGTAGTCATGTAAAACCTTGTTAAATGCGCCTATATACATATTTTTAAATATCATTTTTTTTTATTTTTGCTAATGCATTATAAGAGATATTAGTGATTAAAGTTTTGCATTGGCAAAAATGAAACATCAAAGGGTGCAACAATAAAAAAATAAACCCGAGGAAGTATATAAAAGGAACTCTTGAGGTAGCATTAAAGATAAAGATTGGGAGGTTCTCTTTTATCCTTCAAATAAATTTTATAAAAAAGCTTTAGAAAAATAATAAAATTATTAGATATGACTTCTATAAATAATTAGTGTGGAGTAGTAAAGAACATTGTGTGAGTTTTCTATACATATGTTTATAACCTTCAAAAGGAGGAGATCGAAATTATATATACTCCGCAAATATATATACGCTATATTAACGCAATTATTTTAAAAGGAGGGAGCACTTAATTTTAATAAAATGTCTGCAATTATTTTATGAATATATTGCGCATTGCATTTTATTGATGCACGTGATGCGTGCATATATATATATATATATATATATATATATATATATATATATATATATATATATATATATATATATATAGTTTCACATAGCCCGACTTAGTTGATTTTTTATGAAGAAATTTTTGTATCCACATCTTTTTTCTCTCCTAATCTCTGGTAAACAAGTACTCCCTCCGTTCCTAAATAAGTGTCACTTATAGGGAGTGGCACGGTAATTAATAAAATTATAAAGTGTGTAAGAAAAACAATGATTGTGAGTATTTTTTTGGGAAAAGGATAAAATAGATAATTGTTTATTGATAAAGTACAAAGAAAAGTGGATGTGGGGATTGAAAAGTGGAAAAAGTTTAAAATGTGTAAGAAAAAGTTATCATGATTTATGGAAAAGTGAGAAAAATATATGGAAAAAGTGGAAAAAGTGTATGTTCAAAAATGTAAAGTGGACACTTATAAGGGAACGCCATAAAAGAAAAAGTGACACTTATTTAGGAACGGAGGGAGTATATTTTTATTTGATTTGAAACTCAAGTATCCAAGCCAATTAACATAGGAGATTTTATTTAAAAGAAAATCTTTTTATAACGCATTTTTTATATGAGCACATACTCATACGCACACGTACTCAAACTAGATTAGGTCGCATGCATGCACAAATAGTTTTAAAATTATTTAACTGAAATATTTCTCTCCTAAATGTATTGTAATTAATAAATATTAAATATATTTATTTAATAATCTCATACAAAATATGTCATCTACGTATTTCATATTTTATATGCTTGATATGCTAATTTGACAAAAATATTTGATATACTAATATGCTGATTTGACCAAAATATATTTTACATATTAATATAATGATTTGACTAAAATATTGCCAAAAGTTATTAATATACATGGAATATAATATATTCCACAATATATAAACAATATTTTTTTTCTATACATAAACATAAAATAAAAAGGATAGAAAATAAATAAAGTAGAGATTTCGTTGAAAAAAAAATTTGGCGGAATTTTTTTACACCAAGAAGTGACACGTGTTTTTCCTGGTATCTGTTTTTGTATAATATACTCATTTGATGGTTTATTTCATTCACCTTATTTTCACTTACTTATTTCTGAAATATCTTATTTACTTAATTAGACTTGTTAGCATGGGCGGTTGTGGGCAGCGCGCGCGAGGTGAGCGAGGGACCCAAATTTAAATTTTAAATGTGTAATTAGATTCTTAAATATACATAAAAACTAAACCGGAGTATCATTTAAGGTGTTGTGATAATATGTCAAAGGTCCCGGGTTCCAATTCCCTAGCAAATTAAATTACTTTGTTGAATTTTCGATTTATTACTGTATGACAGTTGAGGTCGTGTTGTGATTCTTTGTTTTTTGTTTGACGGAGATACCTATGTACAAGAGAAACGCTAATTGACTCATTCATCCCCAATTCTCATCCAATTTTCCGAAATCTTTCAATCTCCCAACTTAATTTCATCTTTAATTTCTTATCAAAAGTCTTTTTCAACAGCTAAATCTTCAATGTTGTCACAAAATTGATAATCAAATCGTTGTTTCTCTCCTTATTTTTTTGTATAATTTACAAGTTCTTTCATTTTCACAAAAAAAAATACAAGCTTGATTGCAAGATATTCAATATGCTTTTTGTTATCGTTTCGACCAACTTTTATAAGTGAAGATTTATCTTATATTCCCTCTGTATTTTAAAAAGAGATACACTTTGACCGGCACATAGTTTTAGGAGAGTGAGTTGAATTTATTAAAATAAGTTGAAAGTGAGATAATGGTGAATTATGTATGAGTAAATAGGTCTGGAGGTCCCTAAACTTTGCCAAAAGGAGCAGTTAGGTCCCTCAAGTTTCAAAAGGAGCATTTAGGTCCCTCAAAATGGATGGAAACCGCTGCTTTTTGACTTCTGTTACTAACGTCTGTTAAATGAATTAAAAATAAAGGCAAATTAATATAAAAGGCAGAAAAGGACAAAATAACAGTTACTTTTACATATTAACAATAATTAAATAAAGGGAAACCATTTTAAGTTAGCTTTTTACAAAAAAACTAGCAGTTCAAAGTATTTAACAAGGCCATTTGTACCCAAATTATTCAACACTTAATAAAATAAAATAATGGATCAACGCTTCCTACTAATCAAATCCCCCAAATTAACACACCCAACAAGCATAGGTTAATCAACAACATTTCTCAGAGACAATTTATCAAACACCTTGTGTGCACACCCAAGTAACTTACATTTCCGGTAAAATTCATCCGAGCTCAAACCCATAAACTCCATGCATCATCATCATCTTCAATCTCATGTTTAATCAGCAAGTCAGCAACTCATACATGAAATCTAACGAGCCTACGACTACTAGTACTCTGCTCAACCATACTCTTTCAATTATATTCTTATCAACAGCCTAGCTAGCTAACATAACTTTGTGGATCAAACAACAATGCAAAATCGATCGAGAACCAATACTCACAACCACAAAAACAAAGCACCTTGCTGGATGTTCCTTAACAACAGGGCCCGACTCCGAATTTTCAATCGGAGCCTCTAAGTGGGCTTAGCCAAGCTCTGGACACCTCTTGGCTGATTTCCTGAAAGGGGGTTTAATTTCCTCCGCCTCTTAATTCTTACTCAAAGTCTCGAACCATCTTAGTTTACTCCTCTTCTTCTTCGGTATTTCGTGGCTGCAAGTAGGGAAAAATCCCATGGTTGATTGGTTTCTTCACTGCTACTCTGCATCATCGTTGATCCTCATCATGATCACCATCAATCATCTATCAACTTGAGCTTGAGATCACAATAATCGTGCACCTTCAAAGATCACTTTCAACAGTATCCCATAATAAAAGAGGAGAGAGAAAGAGAGAGAAAAAGGTAGAAGAAGAACTAGTGGTAGTAGCAGACATCTGGGAGAAGAGAATTTGAAACTTTAGAGTTGTGGAAGAACAACAATTAGCTGAAGTTTATGGCGATAATTGCTGAAAATTTAGAGTAAATTTGCTTGGGTTACTCACTAAATTCGATTTGATTAGGAAGAGTTGTGGAAAAACCTAGAAAAGGGAATATAAAGGGTGAAACGTGTAAATGGAGAAAAAGCCATATGAAAAAGCTAAGTAAGTGGAAAAAGCTAAGTCATAATTAAAATCAGCTGTTTTCATTTATTTATACACGTGTAAATTAATTTTCCTTTTCTTTAAAGCGGTTTTATTATTATTTTATTGAACTTAACGGAAAATGAAACGGTGTTAACAAAAGTAGCTGATTCCATCCATTTTGAGGGACTAAAATGCTCCTTTTGAAACTTGAGGGACTTAACTGCTCCTTTTGCCAAAGTTTAGGGACCTCCAGTATAGTTTACTCTATAGTAAAAAGATGATGTGAGTAAGTGTAGAGACCACAAAAAAGAGAAATATGCATATAATTGGAAGCAGAGACCAAAACATGTCAAGCGAGGAAAATGTATCTCTTTTTAAAATACGATCGTTTAAAGAAAATGTATACGACTGTTTAAGGAAAATGTATCTCTTTTTAAAATACGGAGGGAGTATAAAAATTGGATATTTGATTAAAGTAATGAATTGAGGGCGCATTTTGTGAAATTACACAGGCCTTATTGTTGTGGTGTAATAGTAGTACTCTTGTTAAAAATGTCATAATTGAAATTTTCTTTATTGTAAATATGTAATGGCATGGGTAGTATATAATTCGAAAACCTTTATGCCCCATGTGTAGGCGGTAATAGAAGGGTGGTAATGATAATGAAATTTTCATTACCATATTTTGAGCGTTTGGCACCCTTCAATGGTAATGCTAAGGAATAAAATCTGGTAACAAAAGTTCTCATTTACCCCATTTTCATTACCAATTGGAACCTTGTATTTGAGTGGAATGGTAATGCATCAATCCACTTGGGGAAGAAACACACGTGCACTTGTAAAAAGGAAATCCACACTTTGTTACTGCACCTTCTTCTTTCTCTCTCCTCAATTCCTCTCTCCTTTGTGCAAACATCAATGAAGATCATCAATTCCGAAAATGATAAAGGTCGCAACATGCGACCTTTAAGCCGTGTCACAATGATGACATGACATACTTATGTGTCATGATTTAAATTGGAAATTAAAATATTTAACTTATATAATCTATTATATACCTTTCAAAAAAGAAGTTGCGACAACATTTAGTTGTCGCAATCTTACGTGTCGCAGTTTAATTGGTACACATAGGCGCCACGTAGGCTATGCGTCATCAGAATATTTTTACTATCAATTCAATATTTTTACTATAAAAATATATAAATAAGGTAATCAATGTAAAGAAGGAAACAAATTAGAATATTAAGATTTTTCAACCTTTTTTTGAAACATGTATAATATATTATATAAGTTAAATATTTTAGTTTCCAATTTAAATCATGACACGTAAGCATGCCATGTCATCATAGTGACACGGCTTAAAGGTCGCATGTTGCGACCTTTATCATTTTCGACTTTCTTTCTCCGTCCTCTGCATTTTTGTATTATTGATTTCTTTTTTGAGTTTTATATAATCGATATCCAATATATACACTGCAAAATGTAAGGAATCAATTTGATTTTGATTATTTTCTTCATATCTTCAATCATTTGTTTGTAGTTTTGTACCTCGTTGGAAGCCATGGTAGATGAAGGATATAAATGATTTTATTTTTCTTCCATTACCATTCTTACTATTCCCATTACCGAACACCCATAGCAAAGATATGAATTTTTCTTTCTTCCATTACCGTTCTTTATTAACACACACCAAACAATATAATTCAATTACCATATCTCATGTCCATTCCTTCATTACCATTGCCATTACCTTATTTCATTCCCATTACTGTATTATCAAGTACCAAACAGGCCGTTAGGGTATCATAGATGTTCCATTCCATAAGGAGGTTCGCTGAAAAGTAAAAGACCCTACTATAGAGATAGAAAGACTAGATTACGATCATACTATTTTTTTTTTGGCAACACGATCATACTATTTTCATTTCTTAATATTGTTGGTATGTACGTTATTTCATAAAAAATATAAAAAATATAAGTCTTCTCATTCTTTACGTGTGTATAATTTGCAGGTTGAGTTCTGGATTTGTTTGTTATTGACAATATTGGGTTACATACCAGGCATAATATATGCCCTTTATGTGCTTGTTGCTTAAATTTATGTGACATGGAACAACTTCTGAATGTACTGAATTTTGTAATGATGATAAAATGTACTCTTGTAGTGTTATTTGTAATAGAGGTTATGTAGGATAGTATTGTATGTACCCTTTTTCGCGATCGGATAAGTATTTGGTGTGTGTAGAGTGTTTTTCTTTTTTTCGTTCTTTTGTATATATGTGTGATTTTATCCTTCCGAGTATAATAATGTATTAATTTTTCTTTATTTAAAGAGAACAGTTAGGCAGACATTTTATAGTAAACGAAAATCTGAAAATGGTTGGATATTTTGGGAGTTCTAAAACTAACTTACAACTACTAGGGGCGGGTCTAGGCCGTAATTATAGAATGGGGTCCAAAATTTATAGTCCACATTAAACACACTAACATATTAAAAGTTAAACAAAATGAACGAATTGTTTACAAGTTAAATGATACTACTCCGTACGAAGTGATAAGAATGTAAAAATAAAATCAGTGTAGTCGACTCATTTGAAAGGTAAAAGTTTTGACAAGCTAACCCTAATCAAAACAAAAAACACAATTCATATTTCTAACAAATTAAATGGATATTTTACTACAAAAAATGACATAATCAGAAATCATATGAAAAAAAATCAAATCAACACAAACTTTTGCCGGACCTAAAATTCATACTTCGTACATATAAAACTTACAAATCAAAATCAAGTATTCAATTAAATTCAACCCCTCAATGACTTAATGTAGCGACTAAACCAGAAATTAGAAAAAACTTATCTGATTCGATGAACTGAACGAAGAACAATTGTTGCGTCGTGGACACACCACTCTCACGCTTTCTTAAACAAGAGTTACGCTCATTCCCCAATTAATAAACAAGGAGAATATGAAGAGTTTTTTCCATGTGGGACTCTTTTATTTTCACTCACTTTTTTCCCTTTGTGTTTCCCAATGAGAATTTCCAACAATCCCCCACAGGTTCGAATATGCGGAAAAGAAAGGAAAAAGGAGAAAGATATTGGTTTTGGGCAAAACAAAACAATTGAATAGGTGTCAATGTCTTTCGACTTGAATTAACACTTACTGACATTTAAGCTATGATCTCTTTCCTACCAAGTGACTTTCGTATTGAACTTGATAGGGAGTTAGAAACCCGTCACTTAAAGCACGCAACTGAATATGTATGACATTCTGACCCCGCGAATAAAGTGACGCCTTATACTGGCCATACGTCCGACCTGGATATGCTCATAGGTGCTCTAGAGAATAGCCCACATCGCAATTCTCATAGGAAGCGGCCACACTTCCACACCTACGTAGGTGAATCCCATCAAGTGTGAGCTACCTTCACACCACCAAACTTATGGTATGGGTTCATTAAGAGCCGTATGCTCAACCTCTTTCCGATTGTAGCAAGCACATTATAACATCTAGGGGATGGACAAAAAATAAAATTTTGTGCTTCCGAATTATAACATAATGTCGTCCTTTGAACTCTGTGAGTAGGAGTTCATTATTTTACAATTCATTCAATGGGCTTCAAGCCCATCCCTTCCGATGTTTTCAAAACTAGTTTTCTACATAGGTCTTTCGTTAACGGATCCGCAATGTTCATTTCAGACTTTACATAGTCTAGTGATATCACCCCACTTGACAACAATTCTTTGACGGCCTTGTGCCTCAAACGAATGTGCCTTTTCTTCCCATTGTAGGCATGGTTGTTTGCCACAGCAATAGCCGCTTGCGAATCACAATGAAGTGCAACTGAAGGAGCTGGCTTCCCGCACAGCGGAATATCTGCAAGCACATTTCTCAACCATTCTGCCTCATGACCTGCCAATTCAAGAGCAATAAACTCAGATTCCATAGTAGACATAGCAGTACAAGATTGTTTACAAGATTTCCAAGACACAGCTCCACCCCCTAGGGTGAAAACATAACCACTGGTAGAGTTAATTTCATCATTGCCAGAAACCCAGTTGGCATCACAATAGCCTTCCAAAACTCCTGGAAACTTGGAGTAGTGCAAACTCCAATCCATAGTACCCTTAAGGTACCTAATCAATCTCTTCAAAGCATCCCAATGTTCATGACTTGGGTTATGAGTGTACCTGCTCAATCTACTCACAGAATAAGCAATGTCAGGTCTAGTGTAGTTCATTAGAAATATAACACTACCAATAATCTTAGCATATTCAGATTGGCTAACAGGATCGCCATTATTTTTCTTTAAGTGGATGCTTGGATCATAGGGAGTCCTAACTGGATCGACGTCAAAAGAGTTAAACTTTTTAAGTAATTTTTCAACATAGTGAGCTTGGCTAAGACAAATGCCATTTGGAGTTCTCTTGATTTTCACTCCTAAAATCACATCTGCCTCACCCATATCTTTCATTTCAAATTTAGAACTTAGAAAACTTTTTGTCTCATTTACTCGATCCAAGTTAGTCCCAAAAATTAACATATCATCCACATAAAGACAAATAATCACACAACCATCATAATCATGCTTAGAGTAAACACAAGAATCACCTTCATTTACATGGAACCCATTACCTGTCATAGTCTTGTCAAATTTGTCATGCCATTGCTTTGGAGCTTGCTTAAGCCCATACAAAGACTTGACTAATTTACAAACCTTATTCTCTTGACCAGGAACAACAAACCCTTCTGGTTGAACCATGTAAATTTCCTCATCCAAATCACCATTTAAAAATGCAGTTTTAACATCCATTTGATGCACAACAAGATCATGAATGCAAGCAAGAGCAATCAAAGTTCTAATAGTAGCAATTTTAGTGACAGGAGAGTAAGTATCAAAATAATCAACACCATGCCTTTGGGTGAATCCCCTTACCACAATTCTAGCCTTATACTTGTCAATGGATCCAGTGGATTTCAATTTTTTCCTAAAGATCCATTTACAAGTAATGGGCTTGCAACCCCTAGGCAAATCAACCAACTCCCAAGTATTGTTACTTAGGATTGACTGAAGTTCACTATCTATTGCCTCTTTCCAAAACACTGCATCAACAGATTTCATAGCCTCTTCATAGGTTCTAGGATCATCTTCCAAAATAAAGACATAAACAAAATCATCATCAATCAAGTAAGGTTCAGTTAAGAAAGCAGTAATAAAATCATCACCATAACTGGTTTCCTTTCTTGCCCTCTTGCTCCTCCTTGGCTCCAATTCAGAATTCACATTAGAGGTGGGAGGAGCAGCAACAGGCATACTGGAAGAAGTGTTAGAAGAAGGCACATCATTGATACAAGATATTTTCAAAGGAAATACAGTTTCAAAAAACTCGGCATCTCTTGCCTCAATGATGTTACCACCTGCATAAGAATTGTTAGCACCCTTAACAAGAAAACGATATGCAGCACTTTGGTAAGCATAACCAATAAAAATACAATCAACAGTTTTAGGACCAATCTTGTCCCTTTTGAAGCTGGGTATAGCCACCTTTGCTAGACACCCCCACACTTTCAAGTAACTTAGGTTAGGTGCACGACCCTTCCATATTTCGTATGGAGTCTTGTCTAGCTTCTTGTGAGGTACCCTGTTCAAAACATGACAAGCAGATAATATAGCTTCCCCCCACATGTTATCAGAAAACCCAGAACTTATAAGCATAGAATTCATCATGTTCTTCAATGTTCTGTTCTTCCTTTCAGCAATCCCGTTCTGCTCGGGTGTGTAGGGAGCCGTTGTCTCATGTATGATCCCACTCTGCTCACAAAATGCCTTAAGAGTGTTAGGGTCATACTCACCACCCCTATCACTCCTAAGTCTCTTGATCTTCCTATCAAGTTGGTTCTCCACTTCGGCCTTGTATTTGAGGAACATTTCCTCAGCCTCATCTTTTGACCTGAGAAGATAAACCATGGTAAATCTTGAGCAGTCATCAACAAAAGTAATATAATACCTTTTACCACCCCTGCTCTCATAATTTTTAAAATCCCCCAAGTCACTATGAACAAGCTCTAGTACTTCAGTTTGTCTATCTATTGATTTAAATGGCTTCTTTGCAAACTTGGCTTCAACACATACTTCACATTTTGCAAAATCAGTTTTAGAAAAGCTGGGAATCAAGTTAAGTTGTTTAAGCTTTTTAATTGAAGCAATGTTGAGATGACCCAACCTTGCATGCCATAAATCAATAGACTCAGCAATATAAACAGAAGAAGTACTAGCATTCTTATTCATAATTTCAAGTTTGACATCAAGAGTAAATAAACCCCCATTACAGAAACCCTTTCCCACAAATTCCCCATTGTGAGTAATAACAAGCCTATCAGAATCAAATGAAAGCTTCAATCCAGCCTTCATTAGCAAGCTACCAGAAATCAGATTCCTACGCATTTCTGGAACATGCAACACATTGGTAAGAGTAATAAGTTTTCCAGAGGTAAGAGTGAGAACGATCTTCCCTTTGCCTTGAACAGTTGCAGAAGCTGAATTACCCATGAAGACATTTTCACCATCAATTTTTTCGTAAGTAGTGAACATGTCTTTGTTGGTGCAGATGTGTCTCGTTGCTCCAGTATCAACGATCCATTCAGCAACATTACCTGTCAAGTTAGCTTCTGAAACAACAGCAATAAAATGGTTAGGATCAGAAAATTCATTAGCTTCAGCAAGGTTGGCTTGGTTCTGATCAGGCTTCTTCTTGGATCTGCAATCTACAGACTTGTGACCAGTTTTCCCACATTCAAAACATTTCCCCTTGAACTTATACTTCATTGGTTTCCCTTGAGGCTTGAAAGGACTGCCCATTCCCTTAAACCTATCAGAATATGCATTAGGCTTAGGTTCTACAAGGTTAGCCTTAGCGGAACTGGAAAACACAGATTGACCCTTATCCTTAATACGATTTTCCTCCTCAATTTTCAAGTGACCTACAAGCTCCTCTAAGGTAAGGTCCTTCTTTTTATGCATCAACTGATTACGAAAATCTTTCCAAGAGGGTGGGAGTTTCTCAATTAAAACTATAGCAAGAGTAATATCACAAATACCCAAACCCTCGGCAGCCATAGCAATGCAAATATTTTCATAAGCATGAATCTGATCAATAATTGGTTTATCATCTTGAACTTGAAAACCTAACCACTTACTGACACAATAACGCTTAGTACCAGCATCATCAGTTCCGTACTTCTTTTCTAATGCATCCCAAATATCCCTAGCATGACCAAACCCCATATAGATATCCAGCAATGCATTCGACATATGATGCAGCAACATGCCCTTACATGTCCTATCATCTTTAGCAAATTTCAACTCAAAAGCATGCAATTCAGTTTCATCATCTGGTTCGACAACATCATCAAGCACATAAGCAATCTCAATTTGTTCTAAATAGAATCGTATCCTAACAGCCCAACGTTTATAATTCTTGCCATCAAGAGGTTCTAACTTAGACATATCAGGAATCATGAATTTCGAAGTCAAAGCCATAATAATCGTCTTTTAGATTGTAGCGACTAAACCAGAAATTAGAACAAACTTATCTGATTCGATGAACTGAACGAAGAACAATTGTTGCGTCGTGGACACCCACTGTCCTAAAAGACGATTCCGCGCTACCTCCCGGTGCAGTAGTACAGAATGCGGTCGCCTTCCAGGATTAGCGCAACTCCGACGTTGTGTGCACTCACAAAGCCGGATGGAGTCAGAACGTATGCCCAAAATCGAGAGCAATTTTGTGTGAGAGAAAGAATGTGTTTTCGTATTTGTGTGAATGATTTTCTGTGTTTGAAGGAAACTGAAACTCTGATTTAAGTAATCAGAAGGAGAGCAACTCAACAGACAAAAACGGCTGAGGGAATGAATATTGCAACAGCCAAAAACGGTCAGAAACATTGAATGTAGTAACGGACGTAATTAATGGTAATTAATCCAACGGTTACGTAATCAATACAGATTCCCGTAACAATGACTTAAGAAAAACGGTCCAGTTACCAAAAAGAATAGGGTTGACCCACAAAACCCACCCCACGCCCGCGAACCGCATTCCCAAGAGCCCAAGAGCCCATGGCCCGAGGCCCGAGCCCGGCCCGGCGCGCGCGCGCGTGTGATGTGTCCACCCATACCACTCTCACGCTTTCTTAAACAAGAGTTACACTCATTCCCCAATTAATAAACAAGGAGAATATGAAGAGTTTTTTCCATGTGGGACTCTTTTATTTTCACTCACTTTTTTCCCTTTGTGTTTCCCAATGAGAATTTCCAACACTTAAACATTAAAAGATTTATTCAGTTACTTTCTCTGTTCCTGAAATATCGAATCATGGTTGACTTTACTCCTTTGACCATTACTTTGACTTTTAATATCTCAAATCGTGTGCAAATAAAATTTATAAAAAATAATACTCCATCTATATTTATTTAAGGGATACACTTGCCTATTCCGGCCGTATTTATTTAAGAGATACACTTTCCATATTTAATAACTTATCAACTCCATCATTTAATTAAATAATACATATAATTTATCCTATGACCCACCGTCCTATTAAACAAATAATTTCAGAAACCCATCCCACCTCCCACCCCCTAAAATGACATGGTCCCCACTTGTTTACTTATTAAAATATCTACCTAACCCTACTTGTTTTATTACTTTATTTCATTCAATTCTTCTTTCTTAATACCCGTGCCCGGCCAAGTGTATCTTTTAAATAAATACGGAGGGAGTATTTAGAAAATATATATCGATACGAATCTAACATGACCCCACATGACTAAAATTTCCTTACGTACGAATCATAAAAAATGGCTAAAGTCGTAGTGTGAATAGAGTAAAAAACAAATGGTGCGACATTTCCGAAACGGAGGAAGTATATTATTTGTACTAAAACACTACAAAATTAACTCATTTTGTTATTTTGGAATACTAGGTGTCGGATAGCGCGCGAATGCTCACCTAAAGAAGCGATTAATTAAGTTTTGTACCACGTAATATGAAGGGATTAATTAAGCCGTTTATCGTAATATTACTTCGTGGATTGTTTATGCTAAGTTTCTAACTATTATGTCTTAAGGCACTTTTTTTTATGCATTCAACTTATGTAATTATTGTGCCTAAAGTTTTCAGATCATCGTATTGAAGCTAGTAGGATAGGAGTACAACTCTAATAAATGTCTGACGAAGTTAAAGTACAGTGTTACCTATCCTCTAAAGTTGATGGGGTTGATACGTGCCCTGTATTTCTAATATCGAACTTGGTGAGATTAGGTGTTAGTTCAGTAGGAACACTTGGCAAGAGGGGGTGAATTGTTTCTTGGGAACTTGAGTAAGTTTCTTGCGGAATTTAAACAATAAAGAGACTGACAATAATGAGCGAAGAAAGATATAAAACTGAGGAACCTTCTTGATCCTAATCAAGAAGAACCTCACAACTCTTTTGTATTAATGCAATAACTCTGTTACGAATACACTCTTTAACTCGAGTTCCTCTCGAACACGAGTTCCCCACAGCAATTCCCTTCGATTACTGTGCTACTCTTTCTCTCTCTGACTTAACTCTAAGTCGCTCATTTTCTCTTTGACTTAACTCTAAGTCGCTCTTTCTCTCTTTGACTAAACTCTTAGTCGCTCTTTCTTTCTTTGACTTAACTCTAAGTCACTCAAGGATCACTCAATCCTTATACCCAAGATACAATATGATAGATAGATTCTAGTACATAATAAAGCTTATAGTAATAAGGAACTCAAGGAACACTCTATTTTGCCAACTGATTCTTTTAAAACGTTTAAGCTCTTTAAGATATATTTTGTAGAAATCAGTTGTGTTTGAAAAATCAAAACTCTTCTCCTTTTATAGAGGAGTTTTACTTAAGGTTGGATACACATGTTCTCCTCAACTACTCACTAAATGTTACTGCTCAGTAACATGGGCATAGTTGGAGAGAAACAGGAAGACCAAATCAAAACACTACTTGCACGTTTAAACAGAAATACGTGGGAGAGTTTTAAGGATCATGGAAAATCTTTTGCTAGAGAAACAAGGAGAATGAAAACAGAATCCTATGTTTACATTTATTAATTAAATTCATTTTATTTATTAACAAAGATTTTCCAACTTAAAACTCTTTTATAATTACAGTTAATATATTTCAATTTAAAACGTACCAAAATACTTAGGTTCCTTTTGTTCCAAATTACGTATAAACAATATTAAATACTTACATAAATCCTAAACATAAACTCATATGTTGTAGTCTTCATGTTGCACCTTTAGAAGCTTCACTCGAAGTCTTCCCAATTTGTTCCTTCTCTGGAACATCGAGGATCCACATAATATATGAGGATCTCGCCTTAGGAACTCGCCTAAGGATCTCGCCTTTGTAAACTTGCTTAATGATTATTTCTTCAATGTAGTGTCTGACATGGATCAACTACTTGCTTATATTCCACGTTGCTTATTTTATCCGACTCAGGATCTCCTTAACTTAGCATTATCCCTCTAAGGATCTCGGAACCTATTATGCAACATAACTTAACCAATAGTCAGGAGTTTGCTTTTTCATCATCAAAACTTTAGGGTCAACAATATTCCCCCTTTTTGATGATGACAACAAAAGCAAACTTTCACTAAATATAGTTTTAATCAATTAGCATAAATATAAAATAACACAATAAAATAGATTTATTAAAATTAATTTAAGCTACCGAAATTGAAATTAAGG
Organism: Spinacia oleracea; assembly: GCF_020520425.1. Classification (NCBI taxonomy): domain Eukaryota; kingdom Viridiplantae; phylum Streptophyta; class Magnoliopsida; order Caryophyllales; family Amaranthaceae; genus Spinacia; species Spinacia oleracea. The sequence goes on along the minus strand of NC_079488.1, from coordinate 86,808,087 downwards.
AAAGGCAAAATTAATTTTTAATAAACGTTTTAATAAATGTAATTAATTTTAAAACGAAAAACAAAATGTAAAAATTAGCTTACATCGAGAAGAGAGTAGTGAGACGGACACAAGTGATCAATTTAAGTTAAGTTTGCATTCATTTCCCCCTGTTGGCATTAACAAAAAGTAGAAATACACAATACTAATATATACCGATTAGAGCACCCTCCGATCAACGATTGGCAAACTAAGTTAAGTTCCAACGTACTAAATTTGAATATAAAACATAATACCTAACGAGCCAAGTTTTTAGAGATACGATCATTTATGAGTTCCACGGAAATAAAAGAATAAAACTCGTTATGTTTCCCAACAGAGGGTTACATACCAAAAAAAAAATATAAAAAATAAAAATAAAAATAAAAATAAAAAGTTCCAAAAAAAATCAAAAGCGTAATGTAACACAAATGGATAGGATCAGGAAAGATGGCTTGGGTATGTAACAACTTTAGGTTGTTCCTTTCTCAACTGCATATCGATCCACATTTTTTCTCAATTTTTACTGCTTCTTTGCATTCTTTCACTTTCTCATCATTATCCTCATTATCACAAGATATATCAACAAACAACAGAGGACTGTTCACCTTAGGAACCACGTTGTTAACCCTTTCATATTTACCTTTTTTTTTTTTGGAGAAATAAAACAAAGTTTTCCCTTTAATATTTACATCATAACCCATAAGTTCCTCAATATCAATTGCAAACCTCTTCACAAAATTTACATCCTCAACCAAAGGAACACAAGATGATATAATTCCCCCTGAGAACGGGCACTCCCTTTTTTTCGGGTTTTTGGAAGGACCCCACCACCGAACGCCGCTGTCTTTTCGTGGGTCGATGGGGCTCCTCTTCGGTTGTCGGGTCGTATGGACAGAGAGGGAGGGGGAGTTTCGGTTGGCTGACGGGTCGGTGCTATGGGTGTTGGGTGCTGTTGGTGGTGGTTAGGCGAAAAGGGTCAGCCGTTTGTGGGTTACCGGCGCCACCAGAAGGAGGGGAGGCCGTCGTCATTTCGGTGGTTCGCGGCTGGCTCGACGCTAGGATTCGCGGCTGGCTCAGCCGATTTTCCGGTCAGGTCCGGTTGATTTGCTGGGCGAGTCCGGTCGTCGGGTTGAGGTCGCCGGTGGTCGTGGCTTGTTGGGTCCGGCCGCCGGTGATGGTGGTGGTGGTGGTTTGAATTTGGGGATTTTCATTGTTAGGGTTTGAATTTGGGGATTTTTGAGTTTTAGGGTTTGTGGTGATGGAATTGATGAGATGTAAATTTGTGGGTGCTTTGGGTATGAAAGATCCATAGGTGTGATCCATTAGCTTTTAATTTTGGAAAAAATAAACTTTAATGGAAAAAAAAAATTATGGATATATATGTAAAAATTGAAAAGAAAAAATAATATGTGAAAAAAATAAAATAAATAAAAGATGTAAAAAAAAATTATAACAGAAAATAATATATCCATGATCCTTCTATTTTAGTGGAACTGTTTGAATCACGTATCTCATATTACTGACTAGTTAAGTACATATTTTATTTCAAAATTTTTGGTTGTTCCTTAATGTTGGTAAACTTCAGTTATGCTTTACGCACATGTATTTATAATGGTATATAGTAGTTATGCGTAAATCTATAAAGGTAATACCTCGTGAGGAACTATCCTGCTTACTTATCTTAGCTTGATCATCCCGATGTCCAATCTCATTTTCCCGTGCTTCTCTCTGCTTACTTACTTTGCAAGTTCCTTGCAAAAACTTTCATTAGTTGTACCAAACAGTATTTTATCAACGTAAATTTGTACAGCTAGTGAGTTAGATCTTTTGATTTTAAAAATAGAGTTTTATCAATTCTTCCTCGTTTAAAATCATTTTGTAAAAGAAACTTGGATAATCTCTCGTACCACGATCTAGGAGCCTGCTTTAACCCATAGAGAGCTTTGTCAAGCTTATAGATGTAGTTCGGAAATTCGGGATTCTCAAAACCGGGGGGTTGTTCCACATAGACGTGTTCTTTAAGAAAACCATTTAAGAAAGCACATTTGACGTTCATATGATACAACTTGAATCCCATAAAGGCTGCAAAAGCAATTAATGTACGAATAGCTTCTAATCTAGCAACAGGAGCAAAAGTTTCTTTGAAATCAATACCTTCCTGTTGATTGTAGCCTTTGACTATTAACCTTGCCTTGTTCCTGATGATTGTTGCATGTTCATCGAGCTTGTTCCTAAACACCCACTTCAAACCTATGACCTTCTCATTCTTTGATTTGGGTTTCAGATGCCACACCTTGTTCCTTTGGAACTCATTTAACTCATCTTGCATGGCAGTGATCCAATCAGCATCTTCCAATGCTTCAGTGTGGTTCCTTGGTTTGATTGTGGAGAGAAACGCATGAAAAGCACAGAAGTTCCTTAGTTGAGACCTTGTTTGAGTTCCTTTCATAATTTCACTGATGATTAGATCCATTGGGTGAGAACTTTGATGTTTCCAGGGCTTAGGTTGAAATTGTGCCACTGGAACATCTAAGGTCTCCTCAGTTCCTTCTGTTTCCTGAGATCCTTGTTCCGGTTGAACTGTAACTTCTAATAGATCCTCTGCATCAGAAGTTTCTTGATCTTCTTCCGGTTCCTCAGGATCAGCAGTTTCTGGTTCCTCAAGATCAGGAACTCTTGGATTTCTTCTTACAGGAACTTCTTGGTTAGTGGCAGTTTCTTATGTTTGTGGATCAGCTATTTCATTTTGCTGTCTTCCAGGAGAGATTTCCTCATCATTATCTGTAAAACGAATTAAACCAATTTCGAAATCTTCCTGTTCCTGAACTTCATCAAGATTGTCAGCTTCATCAAAAATAATATGTACAATTTTAACTCTTTCAAAAGAGTCTTTAAGAGAGGTATTCCTGACAGGCAACTTAAAGAACCTACCATGTACATCAGATTTAACATTATCAAGGTAGGTTGTGTGTTCTTTGCTAAGTTCCATTGCCTTGTCACTTTGAGCCTTTATTACGATAAGCTTTTTAAAATTGTCTAGAGTTTCTATCAATAATTCCACTAATTTAATGTTAGACAGAGATAGAAGAGTTGAGGACCTTACTTCACTTGATGGATCTTGGGTGGTTCCATCGATCTTTGCCATAAGACAAAGGTTTGCTGTTTCTTCATCTGATTGATCCTCATCTTTTTCCGAGTCTGTAGCATCTCCCCAAGCTGCGATCATAGCCTTCTTGAAGTTGGGTTGGGCAAAGGTTGATTTGTTGAATCTTTCCTTGGACAGATCCTTTCCCTTGCCTTTCCCTTTTTCATTTTCCCACTGAGGGCAGTCTTTGATTAGATGGTCAGAATCTCCGCACTTGAAACATCCTTGGTCAGACTTGGAACCACTTGATTTTCTCACTGAGTTCCTTCCTTTTAGATTTCCAGGTTTAGAGTTCCTGTAAAATCTTCTTATTCTTCTGACCAACGTAGCAACCTCATCTTCATCAGGTTCTGAGTCCTCCTGTTCCTCAGCCTTGAGAGCAAGGCCTCGGTTCTCAGGAACAGCTGCTCCTAGATGTAATTCGTGAGTCATCAAGGATCCCGCCAATTGTTCAATGTTGAATTTGGTGAAGTCCTTTGTTTCAAACAATGTTGTGACCTTGGTTCTCCATCTATCATCTTGTGGCATGCTCCTTAGGATCTTCCTAACCTGTTCGTCAGAGGGAATAATTCTTCCAAGAGAAACTAGCTCATTAGTAATGTTAGTGAAACGAGTAAACATTTCCTGTATCGTTTCTCTTGGTTGCATTTCGAAACGTTCATACTTAGACATTAATAAATCAATTTTTGAACGTTTGACCTCATTAGTTCCTTCATGAGTTATTTGAAGGAGATCCCAGATTTTCTTTGCGCTCTTGCACCCCATAACTTTGTTATGTTCGTGAGGTCCAAGGCCGCAATGCAAGATTTTCACAGCCATTGCATTGATTTCAAATTTCTCCAAATCTTCCTTAGTAAATTAAAACATGGGTTTAGGAACTACCTCATTTTGAGCATTGGTCATTGTTACCTTGAAATCACCTACTTCTATGACTCGCCAGACTTGATAGTTCTCTGCCTTGATATAGATCTCCATCATGTTCTTCCAATAGGTGTAGAATTTCCCGTTGAACATTGGAGGTCTTTGAGTGGAATATCCTTCCTCGAGTTTCTCGTAAGCGTTCATACTTTCCAGGAACTTTTTCTCAACAGGGTTTCCTGTGTTTTTGTGAGATCCTGCTCTAATACCAACTGTTAGTTCAGTAGGAACACTTGACAAGAGGGGGGGGGGGGGGGGGTGAATTGTTTCTTGGGAACTTGAGTAAGTTTCTTGCGGAATTCAAACAATAAAGAGACTCACAATAATGAGCGAAGAAAGATATAAAACTGAGGAACCTTCTTGATCCTAATCAAGAAGAACCTCACAACTCTTTTGTATTAATGCAATAACTCTATTACAAATACACTCTTTAACTCGAGTTCCTCTCGAACACGAGTTTCCCACAGCAATCCCCTTCGATTATTGTGCTACTCTTTCTCTCTCTGACTTAACTCTAAGTCGCTCCTTTTCTCTTTGACTTAACTCTAAGTCGCTCTTTCTCTCTTTGACTAAACTCTTAGTCGCTCTTTCTCTCTTTGACTTAACTCTAAGTCACTCAAGGATCACCCAATCCTTATACCCAAGATACAATATGATAGATAGATTCTAGTACATAATAAAGCTTATAGTAATAAGGAACTCAAGGAACACTCTATTTTGCCAACTGATTCTTTTAAAACGTTTAAGCTCTTTAAGATATATTTTGTAGAAATCAGTTGTGTTTTGAAAAACCAAAACTCTTCTCCTTTTATAGAGGAGTTTTGTAGACACCTACTTTTGTCCCCGTTCCCGCAAGGGAAAGGTTCGATGATGAAAGCATAAAAACTCCACTTGACAACGCATCTCCTATAAAATAAACGAATCTCGATTCCCCATTTCATTTTACCCGAAACCTGCTATTTATGGAAACCTGCTAAAAATAGTAACTGCCGTAAAAGGTAGCTTCTAAAAGTGGCAAATCATAAAAGATAGAAACCTGTCAGAATTAGGTGTTGCACTCCAACATAAATCCTAAATGAGATAGAAAACCGCGAGAATCCTAATCCTAATTGATTCGGAAATAAGAGTTACGTATTAATTAAAATCCTAACGAACCTAGAGTTCGTAACGGGCCCAGACGCATTCCGTCACAAAATTGATACGCGCTAAAAGACTCGAATTAATCTCAAACTCTACGGATTTTAGGAATCCGAATCTGACTAAACAAAACTGCCCAGACCCTATTTTCAACGCCTGGCTCTGGGCGCCGAAATCTTCGGCGCCCAGGCCTGGGCGCTGAAAATACCTGGGTACGTCTCTTTTCCTAATTCTTTATGGATTAGAACTCTGCAATTCTATCTTTCCACGAACTCTTCCCTATAAATAGGCCCCTAGTTTCGACGTAAAACAACACACAACAACACATAATATATTCTGAGTATTGACTCTAAACCCCTTAGCCTGAGCCTCTCGCTGCGAAACTGTTCACGCGTTCTGTCGCAATCGATCCATAAATCGAACAGAACGTATCCTGTCCCATAATTGAGATTCGTTAAATAAAAAGGAGAAATAGCAAAGTCAAAGTGGTTAGTTTTCTGAGAACCGTGACGCACCTCTCAAGGGTGCGTCGTAACGTGTCCCTTTTCGATGATTTAACTGCTTTCCTCGCCCTTTTTATGAACTGTTAAACTAACCTAATCTGATTGTTCTATCACGCCTAACAAATATAATATTTTTGAGAAATCGGATTATCATGCTAGGTCCCTTAATGTTATTTAAATCAGATAATCACGATCGAATTAGTATTATATGTTGCATATTGCTAAAATCAATTCAGATTAGTTTAATAGTTAACGCATGTCCCTTCAATTATTTATGCTGAGCTAGTAAGGATATCCTGCCTCTGGAGTTATCGACGAGCGAATTACTCCTCTCGGTAGTTACAGTCCCCCGAACCCTCAATCTCTACCTTGCGGGTGTATATTGAGAGATCCCCACACCAGGGATCACAAGGGAACCTACGGCCGTCGTGGTCAAACATAATTGCACTCCCTTTATGTCACGATAACCGGGTTTTGTCAGTTTTTCTCATTGTTGTTAAAAACTGAATGGCGACTCCTATATTACTAGTCAATTGGGTGTATACTCACAGGAAATCCAATTACACTTGATTGAATAAAAAGAATCGTCACACCCACGAGGGACAAGGTCACGCATTAGCCTCGCGCTTTTTCGACCCCCTCACAGTGGCGACTCCACTGGGGATAGTGAAGGAAATACTCGTGCTTGTAGGTAATCAAAATAGCCGAAGGGTGAAACGATCCTACCCCGCGTTTATTTCCCCATCAAGTTGGGACGACCTGAAAATCAGCATATTAATGTGAACGGGCAGAACATCATAACGAATCTCGGCTCCCTCGGGAGTTGGGACTAAGGATACCTTTTTTCGCCAACAGGGGGGTGCATACGCCGCGCATGTTTCCCACTCGGTACTTGTGCAGGTAGTACACCTATCCCGAACCCAATCGCTCGCTCATTAGGTCCCTCTCGCCTGCATGCCCCCTTGGCTTGCACTTGCGGGTTGGCCTCTTGAGCGAAATTCGTCTGTTGAAGACACTACCTCGACCGGGGCATGTGTTGGATCTACGATAGAAGCGGTACCAAGCCAGGCGCAAATAAACTACCCATAGAAGCCTATCATAAACTACATGACATATTTAATTTTCAAATCCATGTTTGTAATGTAGTTATGTGTAGCGAAATATGTGATTGTGTGTGACAAACTATCCTAGAAAGCCAATGACCTTAAAAATTGCCCAAACATTCATAGACTAATTTGCCAAAGAGTTATACCGAAACACGTGTTCCTCAAACCCGAATGATCGCCACAAAATAAGCGACGCTCGGGATGGCCTGTAACGAATCCCACAAACGCTGTTACGCGTAAAGGACGTTATTAGGCAAGCACGCAAAAGTCGCATAAATAGAAAACAGAAAAACGAGAACCAGCCAGGGACGCATTTTCAACGCCCCTGGCTGGGCGCCAAAATTTCTCACGCCCATTGCTGGGCGCTGAAGTTGCTGCTTGGCTTTCTGGTCAGGCGCAGCGGCCTCGGTGCCCAAGCAAAAAGAAAATACGTAGCAAAAAATATTCATAAAAAAGGAATTGCTACGAGGGCGTAAGAAAAGCACTCGATTTCAAAAGCGACTCGCGAAAAATTAATAACTCTTTGCGTCGTTGTTAGGCCTCCTACGACGGCAATGCTCGACACTAAAAGTCGACCATGCAAATAATCATGAATGTCACACGGGCAGAGATTTTCAAAAACATAAAGAGTTCAAAGTGCACACATAACAGTCCAAATATACTAGTCCGACTTAAGGGTAGTCATAGAATGCCTAAAAAACTGACCCACGAAACAAACTAATGTGTCTCCTACTCCACAACAATAATGCAGGGCCCCTGAGTACTTGCCCGTGATAGCCATCAAGAAACGCGATGGAAGAAGCATATCCCGAACATCTGTACCTAGAGGTCACACAAACCCAAGAGATGCATGCTCTGGGACACGACCCTTTACGTTCTCAAAGGCCACTCGCCCCAAAGAACCATGCTATGCCAAAAACGCTCTCCAACTCACATGCTTTCGGACTATTGTTTGGGTTAGAAAAGAAAAGAGCGAAGAAAGAAACAGAAATTATGGCATTAGCTCTCTAAGATGAAGTGTTCGATCCTACTAAATTGATCGCTTCATCACCCTCAAAAGATGACCAAATCCAACGAGGGTGGCGCAAGACTTTCAAATGGACTAATGCTCGTGGGATGAAGTTCAAGATATCTGCGGGAGAGGGTCCGATGTACGAAGAATTAGAGTCTGAATCCGAGTCTGACTCCGAGTCCGAACCTAGCAAAATTGTAACCCCTCCCAAAAATAGTTTAGACCCGGAAATCTCTACTCCGGGAGATCTTTTTGATGTAATGCTTCATGACTTTGATAAGATAAACAAAACTTTTGAGTATGTGCCGCTTAAAAATCAGAGTAATGATGCAGAATGTCTCGCCACTAATGAGCACGAAAAAGAGCCAGAAGAGGAATATACCGAACTAATAAAAGCTGTAAATGAACAAGAACTCAAAACTCCTATAATTGAGGACACAGAATCAGTAAATATTGGAACAGAAGAAAATCCTAAAATTATTAAAATTGGCCTCACCTTAACTCCCACTGAAAAGGCCGATCTAATCTCCACGTTGCGGGAATTCTAGGGTGTCTTTGCTTGGTCCTACAAAGACATGCCGGGAATAGATCGAGAAATCGCTGAGCATAAAATTCCGCTAGATCCCAAAATGACGCCTGGTAAAACAAAAGCTACGGCGGCTCAAACCAGAGATAGCCTTGAAAATAAAAGAAGAAGTCGCTAAACAATTAGAGGACGGATTTATAAAAGTCTCCAACTACCCAGAATGGGTGGCCAATATTGTCCCCATAGCTAAAAAAGATGGACGAGTGCGAATGTGCGTAGACTTTCGAGACCTCAACAAAGCCAGTCCTAAAGATGACTTACCCCTACCTCACATTGACATACTAGTAGACAACACCGCAGAACACGCGCTCCTCTCCTTTATGGACGGGTACGCCGGATATAACCAAATACTAATGGCAGAAGAAGACATGGAAAAAACAACTTTCATTACCCCTTGGGGAACATATTGTTACACTGTAATGCCTTTTGGTTTGAAGAACGCGGGGGCCACCTATCAAAGAACAGCCACCACGTTACTCCATGACATGATACATAAAGAAATCGAGGTCTACGTGGACGACATGATCGTCAAATCTAAAGACCGGCGCGGTCACCTCCCGGCACTTAAAAAATTCTTCACTCGAATCTTGAAATATAACATGAGACTAAATCCACAAAAATGTGTGTTCGGGGTAACCTCGGGAAAATTGCTAGGATATGTTGTTAGTACGCGAGGAATCGAGATTGACCCATCTAAGATCAAAGCCATTACCGAAATGCCCCCACCAAAAACTGAAAAACAGATAAGGGGCTTCCTAGGAAAGCTGCAATACATTAGTAGGTTCATTTCCAAGCTTACTATGACTTGTGAGCCAATATTCAAAAAATTAAGAAAAGAGGAAAAGGCCGAATGGGATGAACAATGCCAAACTGCCTTCGATAAAATCAAAGAATACCTAAGCAAGCCACCCGTCCTCTCCCCACCTTTGCCTGGAATCCCTTTACGCCTATACCTAACCGTCACGGATACTGCAGCAGGAGCTATGCTCTCACAGTGTGTACATGGATCCGAGCGAGCCATTTACTACTTGAGCAAGAAGTTCATACAGTACGAGACGAGATACACAGAACTTGAGAAAACCTGTCTCGCCCTCGTCTGGGCATCCAAAAAACTCAGACATTACCTATTGGCCCACACTTTCCATATAGTGTCACAACTAGATCCCTTAAAATACCTGTTCGAAAAGCCCGCCCTGAGTGGTCGCCTGTCTAGGTGGCTAGTCATGCTCTCAGAATTCGACCTAAAATTCATGCCGGAAAAAACAATCAAAGGAAGAGCGGTAGCCGAATTCCTGGCCGAGCATGCCACGAATGAGGAAACCCCGGAAGCTTACCTCCTCCCCGACGAGGAACTTCTGATGATACAAGACGACTATTGGACACTATACTTCGATGGCGCGTCCAACCAAAAAGGATGCGGCGTTGGAGTTCTCCTAGTCAGTCCCGAAGGAGCCCATATACCAATTTCCGTCAAACTTGACTTCGAGGCCACAAACAATGCCGCCGAATACGAGGCCTGCATAGTCGGGCTAGAGGCCGCAGTTAACCTCGGAGTCAAATACCTACAAGTCTTCGGGGATTCTTCCCTAATAATCAACCATATATCCAAAAGATGGAAGGTCCGAAGCACTAGTCTCTCAAAATATCAAGCTCACTTGGACCAAATAGTCGAGCAATTTGAAAAAATCGAGTATACGTACCTGCCAAGAGACGACAACCAATTCGCGGATGCACTAGCGAAGCTAGCTTCAATGCTCAACATCCCGAATGAATGGGACGGAATGACCCTTCGGGTCGAGCGAAGGAAAGAGCCGGCTTATTGTTGTGCCATAGACTCCGAACCTGAAAACACCGAAGAAGAGCCATGGTACATGGACATCCTTCGTTACAAAACAAGTGGGGAATTCCCCCCAAACACTTCCCCGCGAGCACAAAAGGCCCTACGCCTCCTCGCTTCACAATATAGCATAATTCTGGGAGAACTGTACAAATACACGCCGAATAAAATCAAGTTACTTTGTGTCCATCAAAACCAAGCCCAAAGACTAATGGAAGAATACCATAACGGCGTGTGCGGACCCCATATGAACGGAAAAATGCTATCCCGAAAAATATCCCGCTCAGGGTACTATTGGACCACTATGGAAACCGATTGCCATCACTTTGTAAAAACTTGCCCAAAATGCCAAATCTTCAGTAACCTTAACCATTTACCTCCCTCAGAACTATACACCTTCACTTCTCCATGGCCCTTTTCCACCTGGGGTATAGATATAATCGGCAAGGTAACACCAACAGGCGTAGGGGGACATGAGTACGTTTTAGTTGCAATTGATTACTTCACTAAATGGGTAGAGGCAGTCTCCTATGCAAAGTTAACAGCCAAACGTGTCGCTCGATTCCTAGAAAAGAACATATTCTGTCGATACGGGGTTCCACATGAAATCATAAGTGACCAAGGTTCCCACTTCAGGGCCGAAGTCCAAGATGAAGGAAATAATGCCCTTGGTCCAAGTATGCATTCTATGTTAAGTCTAATAAATGCGGTTCAGTATTAATTAACAAGTTAATAATTCAGTGAGATCAAGTGAGCTGAATGCCTAGCTAGAGGCCGCTTCAGTTCAAGTGGAATTAATGATATTAATCCACAGCTTACTCTTGACTGAACCCGTAGGGTCACACAAATAGTACGTAAACGGATCAAGTATTTAATGGCATTAAATACTCCATCTATGAATATTCGGAACCGACGGATCTTGGTTTCAGTGGGAGCTAAGATCGTCACAGGCAAGAATGAATACTCCGGAAACGATGATATTGCCGGAAACGAAAATATGGATCGTATCGGAAATATGAATATTATCCAAGTCATAGATGTTGCCGGAAACGGAAACATGGTACGTATCGGAAAATATTATTGGAAATGGAAATATTACCAGAATCGGAAATATTGCCGGAAACGGAAATATTGTCAGAATCGGAAATATTACCGGAATCGGAAAATAATTCCGGAAACGGAAATATTAAATATTTGTTCGAAACGGAAATTAATTCCGGAATCGGAAATATTAAATATTGTTCGTATCGGAAATAGATTCCGGAAATGGAAATTTAATCGGAAGCGTATCGTACGAATTAGCATCGGACGAGGCTTGCCGGACGAAGGCCCAGCACGAAGCCGGGGCCATCGCCCAGCAAGCATGCGCGCCACAAGCCCAGCCAAGGCAGCGCCCAGGCCTACCGCAAGGCAGGCCCAGCGCGCGCCAAGGGCCACGGCTGCGTGGGCCGTGCTGCGCGGGCTGCTGCTCGCACGCGCATGGGCAGCCCTTGTGGCTGCCGTGTGTGTGTGAGTTTGTGCTCATGCGTGATTCCTGAATCTACAAGAGTCAGTGTATGATTAAATTTCTATTCCTAATTGGATAAATTAATTAAATAGAATTCATGTAGGATTCTAATTCCAATTAATTCGCATCCTACTAGGATTACGATTCCTTTTCCATAACTCTATAAATAAAGGCCTAGGGGTCATAATTTATACACAAGTTTCAAAGTATTCAAAAGTGAGTTTTTTGAGAGAAAATTAAAACACATCTTGCTCATAAAGTGCCGAAATTTTCTAGTACCTTAAGGGCGATTCTAGTTGGTCAATCTTAAGGCGGATCCGGACGTGCTGTGGACTATCTACGGAGGGACGACACTTGGAGTCCTAAAAGACTTGTTCTTGTTCGGTTCGGGCGCAGCTAGGGAGGGCACGCAACAAAGAGTATGCATCTAAATTATGCTATATGATTATGTGTAAATAATATGTTGTCCTGGGTTAATGGTTGTTTCCGCATGATCTATGTAATGTCATATGTATCATAACCTAACAGTGGTATCACGAGCCCCTTATTATTTTCATAATCTAAATTGCATGAACATGGTTAAATATTACAAATTTGCAAGAATTAAAAGGGGTGATTAATTTTCGTAATTGTTAATTAATTGCAAATTGCGTTTATTTAATTATATGTACGCAGTTTTTTCGGCAGTTTCTTCATTACTCATCCGAATTGAGTGATTTTTGTGTCAATTCCGCATGTAAAAGGCATTCTAAAATTTTGACAAAAATAGTATTTTTCTGCCGAACCCAGAATTCTCAAATTCGAAGCCTAGCTATGACTTTTCGAAGATTTTAGTTTTTCGAATGCAAAATTTCGTAAATTTAAGATGTTAAATTAAATATTTGCGATTCCTGTTGATAAATCTTGAATTTTTGATTGACCTACTGCATATGTTTAACAAGTTTGAATGCCTAGTCTTGTTAATTATGCAATCTAATTTGTAATTATGATTAATTTGTTGAAAATTAGAATAATTTAGAATTAATTTGATTTTCATAATTAATTGTAATTTAATTAGAAACCTATGATTAAAAACCACCATAAAAATTGTAAATTTACGATAAATTTTAAATTTTTATGACCTAGACTTGAATCCATAACAATCGGAAATCAATTGGATAATAAATTTTCGATTTTTTCGCCCTAAAATTATGAAATTAATAATATTTATTAATTTGTCATTAATTTTAAATATAAATTTTAAATTTTTATGCGATTCGTTCAAATAACTTGCACGCACGAAGCAATGGACGCTTCGTGTTACCCTTAAGGGGTGTTGTATAATGCGGGCATGCGACGACGAGCAAGGGAGCTCGTCGCCCGTGCGGCACGAATGCAATGAGCAAGGGCGTAGTGCACGAGCACAAGGCAGCAGCCCTGCCTTGTGTCGTGTGCCACGAGCAATGAACGAATGGGCATGGGCGAAGGGCGAGCCAAGGCAGTCGTGTGTGGGCAGCAAGCGAGCTGCGCCACAACGCGCGTTGCCTCGCACAAGTGCGCGCAGCCTCGCGCGCAGCGAGCGCAAGCTCGCGTGCCACGAGTGCTGCGCCCAGCACTGCTCGCGCGCGCAGCGCGCGATGTCGCTCGCCCAGCGAGCGATGTCGCGCCCCAGCGAGCGATGTCGCGCCCCAGCGAGCGATGGCTCGCGCGCGCAGCGCGCGATGTCGCGCCCCAGCGAGCGATGGCTCGCGCGCACAGCGAGCGAGCCAGCGCGCCCAGCGAGCGATCTCACGCGCGCGCACTGCGAGCGATAGCTCGCGTGCGATGGGGCGCTGTGCGGAGGCTTGCGATAGGACAGCAGCAGCTATGCGACGAGCGCATGAGCTGCGCGCACATAGCCAGCAATGGCTGTGTGCGTGCGGCCCATGGGCGTGCAACGCGTAGGGTGTTTGCGTTACGATTAGATCGTTTTGAATGTTTAATTTGAAAATTTCAGTTCACGTAATTTTAATTAATTTTAAAATTAATAATTTGAATTAATTTTTTGGATTTTAATTTTGAATATTATAATTATTCTAATTATTTTACTAAAATTAAAATCATGAATTAATTTAAATGCGACTGAAATTAAATTAAATTTTTGGATTCAATTATAAATTTATATGAGCTTTAAATTTTAATTAAATTTGTATGTTTCCGGTTAGACTAGAAATACAATTTTATGTTTAAAATTAGTAAAGCATATGAATTTATTGGTTTGAGTGGGAGCGCTTTTTAGTCATAAACTCTTGATTAGGTCTACAAATCCTTAAGGTTAAAACAACTTGATTAGAATTAATAAGGACTGAATAATTGGTAGATTATTGGTGCCCTTGATTAATTGCTGCAAATGTTTACGTGATGCATAACGTGTTTTACTAACCAGCTATGTGGGCCATTCATGATAATGAATGGGTGAATGGTATATATATTGTATATGTACTGTTTTGCAGGTTATAAAGTGACTAGTATGGCCCAAATAGGATAGAAAATATGGTCTGCGTACCATTAATTTGAATGTAATTGGTCTAAAGCACCAAAGTTATTTTTCAATTCAAAATGGTCTGCGTACCATCAAATAGTTGTAATTAGTTATAGCTTATCCTATTTGAAGAAAATGGTGCCTCCCACGGAGATTTTCAAGACGGACTTTGAAGTCAAAGCTTCAAGATGAAGTCGGGCCATACTAGATCACAAATATCTTATGCATGTTTTAAGTTATTTATTGTTTTAAATATGTCTTAAAATGCATGAGATCAAAAGCTTGATTATGTTGCATGATTAAGGATTTTAGTTCACTTAAAATCTAACCAACATAGTAAGAGCCTTAAGTTCCAAACTTAAAAATTGAGTTAAAAGGTGCCATGCCAAAATATACACTTGCTTGGATATCCTTTACATCAATCTAGTAATAGTTTTCGCTCAGCGAGGTGTTACTTATTGGTCCTAAAGGGGCAAGGTACACAAATAATTGTGAGTACATGTTAGTTTTGGTGAAACTCAACGATATAAGTAAGGAGTCCTTTTATGTCGTGGCAAAATCGATAGGTTTACCTAATAAGTTCTTAGACGTACCTATCAACCAAGAGTAGTTTTTAGACTATTAGCAAAAGGCTTTTGCTTACCTAAAATGTTTTAGAATTGAGTCGACAAACTGTGCTTAATTCTTCAATGGTTTTAGGATCTTGGAATCATTTTATTCACACCTGCCGGAACACATAATTCGAATAAAATGCTAATGACTTGTTTAAATTGCATGATTGCTTTTATTTTCAAGTTATTATTCATGATAAATGTTTAGACTTTGCATGCTTCAATGTATGTTTTAATTATTGTTTATAATTAAATGTCTTGCACTGCAATAAATCCTTTTAGAAAGGTAACAGTAAATTTCCTCGATTGGTAGTGAATCCAAGAACGATTCACGGAAATGAGAGAAAGTGAGCAATTTAAAATGTACGTTTCTTATATCGACTTTTATGGTTGTTTTCGAGTATCATATCGAATGGCAAACCGATTGGTGCTTGTGAATTCAAAATACAATGTGGTTTTGAGATCATAAAGCATTGAGTTTAAACGCTCAGCTTTACCAATGGTTAACAACCTAAAATCCTTTTTCCATTTAATTCTCGAATGAGTCTAGTTCCTAGACATTCGAATAGATCGATGCTTAGAGAACTTTAGAAGCTTCTGGTAAAATCATCTAGTTGAAACAGTATATTCAACATAAATTAAAATGGTAAAGAACCTTGTTGGTGACATTGGACATGTCTAACAAAGTATAAAAGTCAACACTAAAGAATTCAATTCTTAAGACTATAAGAAAGGGTACAAGAAATAGGAAAACGAGGAACAAATGAAAGGAATTTACGATTCCGTTTCTACCTATAAATCTATGTTTAAAGAGAAGTGACCTAGCAATCAAACTTCCTTGGTATCATATACCGCTTGAGGTTCTTACTTCGGTAATAACTCAAATAATGGAAGCTAGGATACACTAATGACCTACAAGTGGGAAATGAAGCATGGCAATGCTACATTAGTTGTAGGGTCATCTAGTTTGTTTTAAGTCCTTTCAAAGGCTGGAACTTAATGGCTATTTTGTTCCATAATCAGCATACCTAAATTTCTGCTTCAAACACAGAAAGACTCACATTCAGAAGAACAAAAACAATGCTTGTTTGTTTGTTTATTTGAATGAAATGGTCAATTACTGGTTGAGTCAATATGCTTGATTAAAACAAACAACTCTTTAAAGAACTTTACTAGGTTCAAATCAAACCCTTGATTTGAGTTCCATTAAATCTTTGGCATTGTTGCTTAGACCATATCAACAAGTTAACATTCATAAGCTCTATTTTGATGGACTTTTGAAAGTTGGTTGATTTCTAGATCAACTTAAGACAAGCTAGTCTTACTTGTTGAAAGTAACAAAGAATATGAACTATTGTTAGAACGCCTAGACGATAGAGTTCAAAGCTAAAGAAAGGTTTTATGACTTTATTATTTCACATGGATTTGAGTGAATATAGGTTTATTTACTCAAATGTGATATAAGTTGAATCTGTTTGGCTAGTTCAAAGATTCAGAAGTATAAAATCCACTTGGCAAGAAATCATAAAGATCTAGGTTAGATCATGTTGATGATTACTTGAGACCAAATATGATCATCAATGGTTGTGTGGTGTAATTTCACAATCTAGGTCCATAAGATATGGCATATCTTAGTTGGAATAATCGAAGTCAATTAGTACTTGATTCGATTAATGATGAATCATAAAGACTTTTCCTATAATTTCTAAAACAAAATGCTCAACTACCACCAAACTAAACCAAAATTCGTCAAAGCTATTGAAAAGTAAATTCAGGATAACTTTTCATAAAATATATATCTAGAGAGTTACTAAACTCAGTGGGAGCTTAGTGTTTGTTATTCAACAAACTAAAGCCCAAGTATAGATATATGTTTCATTGTGATTTATTCAAATGAGACACAAGGGTATTGTTTCTACCACGAATTTTTGAGAACATAATGTTTGTTTGCTCGAAATAATGTCCTTTTGAAGATTCGTTTCCAAAATGACAAGTGGGAGAAAATAGACCTCGAAAGTCTTCGAGACGAACAACAAACATAAACGGACATTCCGGAGGCTTTTCGAAGTGCTTCAGAAAATCCGAACTTATTCTTTAAGGACTTTAGAAGTGGCTTTAAAGAATAGACATCTCTTAGAAGACTTTACAAGTGCTTCAAGGAGAACAGAATATTCAAAGGACTTTCAAGTGGCTATTTGATATTCTATTGTTTGATGTTCTATACCCTAGTAGGCATAGAGTTCAAGTCACTGGAACTATGAGATTCTTCTATTAGATAGTGAAGAAACATGGAGTTCAGGTCATTGAAGCTATGCGATTCTTCCATTAGATAGTGAAGAAACCTACAACTTGCAGTCAAACTATTATCATGTAGATTAATGAGTTTGTGACTTGTAAGAAAGCTATGACGAAACCCAGATTCCCTAAAAAGGTTAGAGGCCATATATAGACTCAAATGTTTTAAATGGTTAGAGGCCATAAAACATACTCAATGTTTTGATGACAAAATTGAAATTTTGTTGATTTGCAAGAATAGTTTCACACCTATTGGTTGCAAGTTTGTTTTAAGGATAAAAACCATCAAACATGGAATTGTGTTCACACACAAAGCTAGATTAGTTGCTAAAGGTTACAAGCAAATTCATGGCATGGATTGTGTTGAAACCTCATGCAAAATCGTAATGCTTAAGTCTATAATTCAAGCAATGATTGCATATTGGTACATATGGCAATTGGATGACAAAACGTATTCCTCAATCAAATGTTGGAATAAACTATGTACATGGTATGTCATAGGATTTGTGGATCCAAATAAATGCTTGAAAAGGAAAGCTAGCTTATGAAATCTAAGTACAGATTTAAGCAAGCAATTGGGAATTAGAAATGTATTTTAGTGAAGCTAATAAGTATTTTAGTTTCATAAAATGTACATGATTCTTATAGATATATAAGAAGTTTAGTGGGAGTACTTAAAACTTAATTGGTCCTATGTGTATTACACACATATCTCTCTATTGTGAAATAACATTCAAATGCTAATGACTTAGATTTGAAATAATTCATCAATGATGGACCATGGCGAAACTTAGTACATACTGGGTATTAAGATCTATTTACAAAAATCTTATGATATTGTTTTGGATTAAGTAATGGCATTTACTAAATCAAACACGAAAGTCTCCATTGGAGATATTCGACCCATGTGAATAAATCTAAGTAAAGGATGTTTGAACTATGTATAAGCATTTACTAAGTTAAACATCAAAGAGTCTAAATGAGATTCTTAACCTATATTATATGTCAAAGAATTTAGCTGGATTCAGTATCTGCTGAAATTGAATAAGCTAAAGTTACATGAATAGAATTCAATTGGGAATTATTCTGCAAAAGAATTTATCATGTATGATATAATATGAGGATCGCCAAAAAAAACGTATCGTATGACTTTAGCCATGACGAACATATACCAATCTCTATTGATCTAAGTGAAGATCAACTAGATTGAGATCAAGAATACTTATGGTACTTGAAAAGGTACATAGGAATAGTTCTTGATTCAAGGAAATAAAGATACGCTAAATATTGATGCTACACGCATAAACACTGGCAAAGGATCAAGCAAGACCCTTTGGAGTTAACCATTGATAAGGACGAGCTATAGAGCATTGTGTTTTGAAATGGCAACATGGATTGGAGACCATGAGTTGTTGCGTGGAAAATTAAAATATTAATTTCTATGTTCTAAGATATAGTTGGAGAGTCTTCCACATATCTATGAACTGCTTGGATAGGTAAATCCAAACAAAGCATCACTAGCAACCTATGCAGTTGAAGTAAAAGTAATTATTGCCTAAGAAGCAATAAAACAGGGTTGTTTAAAGTTCTTCACTGAACTTGGGTAGATCACCTATCTGCTGGCTTGATGGTTCTTCATTGAAAAATGCGTAGAACCACTCTTGAAGCAAGAAAAAGGTCTGCTAACTTGATGGTTCTTCATTGAGAAATGCGTAGAACCACCATTGTAGCGAGAAAGACTAGATCACAAAATAAACATACTCAAAAGATCTTATCATCTATCTCGAAGAACATTCGATGAAAAGGATATTAAGATTGGCAAAGCATGATAACTAAACCTATGCAACAAGTGAGAAGCAACACTTACATTGTAGCACTGGAAATCAAGCATAGCTTTGAAATTCCATGAACTGTTTTAGAAGATGGGTTTGAGGCCCATGGTTGTAAAACATTGGGGTTGAACATTTATCATATATGAAATGTATTTTCATATTCCATTTAATCTTGGTTTAGTATTAAATGATGAGTCCCTTCAATTTGACGATATATTCAAGATAGACTGTCAGGACCAGTCCTGTGACTAAGAAATGTCTATCAAGTGAACTTGAATGTCAAAGGTTGAAAATGGTCCCTAATCGGAGTTTTCTATAAAATTGGACGCATAGAAAACGTTAGACGATTAGAATGCAAGATGACTAGTAGTTCTGTTTCTTGAACTATGTGGACATGGCAATGTCATAATCATTTGCATAGATACTTACTTTGGGAAGACTAGTATCGGACAAGACCTATGAAACTTTACTGTAAGAGATGAAAGTCTGTCATAAGTAAATTTCATTAAATAATTAGACACTAAATCCTCAATACCTGAGTGATTTGAGATTACTTGTTTGAGAACTGGTTGCTTTGACGTTGACCAACCGTCGCACCGTAAAAGGAGGCTATAAAGGCAACGCTCAGGTAATCACCTATCAAACGAAGTCTAATCTCAAGATCGCAAGATTGGGATTGTCCTCCCATAAATCGGGAGGAGATGCTTAAAAGTTGTACAAGGCCACTCGGAGAGCTAGAAACTGTGAAATGCATGGCCGTGCTCGGATGAATCATAGGCTATGATTATCTGTTTATTTGATCAGTTGAACTCTGAAACCGAGGAACACCTCTGGACATAATAAGGATGACAACTCTTACCTTATGTTCAAGAGAAAGCATCGAGCGACAAAGGAATTAGGAAATGCACACTTGTCCCTAAGGACAAGTGGGAGACTGAAGGAAATAATGCCCTTGGTCCAAGTATGCATTCTATGTTAAGTCTAATAAATGCGGTTCAGTATTAATTAACAAGTTAATAATTCAGTGAGATCAAGTGAGCTGAATGCCTAGCTAGAGGCCGCTTCAGTTCAAGTGGAATTAATGATATTAATCCACAGCTTACTCTTGACTGAACCCGTAGGGTCACACAAATAGTACGTAAACGGATCAAGTATTTAATGGCATTAAATACTCCATCTATGAATATTCGGAACCGACGGATCTTGGTTTCAGTGGGAGCTAAGATCGTCACAGGCAAGAAATGAATACTCCGGAAACGATGATATTGCCGGAAACGGAAATATGGATCGTATCGGAAATATGAATATTATCCAAGTCGTAGATGTTGCCGGAAACGGAAACATGGTACGTATCGGAAAATATTATTGGAAATGGAAATATTACCAGAATCGGAAATATTGCCGGAAACGGAAATATTGTCAGAATCGGAAATATTACCGGAATCGGAAAATAATTCCGGAAACGGAAATATTAAATATTTGTTCGAAACGGAAATTAATTCCGGAATCGGAAATATTAAATATTGTTCGTATCGGAAATAGATTCCGGAAATGGAAATTTAATCGGAAGCGTATCGTACGAATTAGCATCGGACGAGGCTTGCCGGACGAAGGCCCAGCACGAAGCCGGGGCCATCGCCCAGCAAGCATGCGCGCCACAAGCCCAGCCAAGGCAGCGCCCAGGCCTACCGCAAGGCAGGCCCAGCGCGCGCCAAGGGCCACGGCTGCGTGGGCCGTGCTGCGCGGGCTGCTGCTCGCACGCGCATGGGCAGCCCTTGTGGCTGCCGTGTGTGTGTGAGTTTGTGCTCATGCGTGATTCCTGAATCTACAAGAGTCAGTGTATGATTAAATTTCTATTCCTAATTGGATAAATTAATTAAATAGAATTCATGTAGGATTCTAATTCCAATTAATTCGCATCCTACTAGGATTACGATTCCTTTTCCATAACTCTATAAATAAAGGCCTAGGGGTCATAATTTATACACAAGTTTCAAAGTATTCAAAAGTGAGTTTTTTGAGAGAAAATTAAAACACATCTTGCTCATAAAGTGCCGAAATTTTCTAGTACCTTAAGGGCGATTCTAGTTGGTCAATCTTAAGGCGGATCCGGACGTGCTGTGGACTATCTACGGAGGGACGACACTTGGAGTCCTAAAAGACTTGTTCTTGTTCGGTTCGGGCGCAGCTAGGGAGGGCACGCAACAAAGAGTATGCATCTAAATTATGCTATATGATTATGTGTAAATAATATGTTGTCCTGGGTTAATGGTTGTTTCCGCATGATCTATGTAATGTCATATGTATCATAACCTAACACAAGACCTGCTCAAAAAATATCATGTCAAACACCATAAATCCTCTCCCTACAGGCCGCAAATGAACGGCGCGGTAAAGGCGGCCAACAAAAATATTAAAGTCATAATCGAAAAAATGGCCGAAAATTATAAGGATTGGCCCAATAAATTACACTTCGCATTATGGGGCTATCGAACCTCAATCCGCACCTCCATTGGAGTAACACCCTACTATTTGGTATACGGAATGGAAGCAGTCCAACCGGTCGAGTTGGAAATTCCCTCCCTCCGGATCGTCCTAGAAAGCAAGCTACCCGAAGCTGATTGGGTTCAAGCTAGGTACGACGAACTCGTCCTTTTAGACGAACGGAGGTTGAGGGCTCTACATCACGTGCAAGTGTATCAAAAGCGCATCGCAAGGCAATTCAACAAAAGAGTCAAACCTCGAAACATCAAAGAAGGCGATTTTGTTTTAAAAGAAGTCCGCGCACCTGCTACGGACCCTCGAGGAAAATTCCGGCCTAACTGGACAGGACCATATTTTGTAAAGACCATCCTACCTGGCGGAGCAGTCCAACTAGCCGACATAGATCGAGCGGAATTCGCTAACCTCAAGAACTTAGACCAATTGAAAAAGTACTATATTTAATAAAATTCAGTCCGGAGTTAAGGCATCTAATAAAACATATTAAGACTCATAAGCCAACATTCTGCGCATTACTCTAAACAAACGGCATAAAACTCGATAAAGTAGAAAAAGCGATGGGTAAAAATTCAACGCCCAGGACTGGGCGCCGATATTTCCCTCGCCCTAAATCGGGCGTCGTTCTCTCTTGCCACCTACCCTCCCGCTTCTGCAAAGTGTTCGTACTCCTTTTTCTAACCCTCAAAAGAACCACGAACACTTGGGGGGGAAGCAGACGAGTAACGAACACCCTTTCAAAAAAGTTTTTTTCAAAAAAGCTAGAACTACGCGCGACCTGATTCTGACAAGATACGTAGGCAATCCTTCTCAAGGATTCGGTCCAATAAAAAATTAAAATATAATAAAGTCATGCAACGCATCAAGAAGAAAAGATATTGCAAAGGGCACTCTACCCTAACCCATGCACGGGCAAGACCAAATAAAATGAAAAAGCCACAAGAGTTTCCAGGAACAAGCCCAACAAAGGAGTATGACACGAGTCGACAAAAAAACAAAAAATAGTAAACATGCATATGTAATACCCCAAGTAGTTGGTTAGTCTAAAAATATATGTGCACTCTTATATGAAATCATTATTTTTACGAAAGTCTTTTCCTTTTCGAAATTCGTCGTTGGTTTAGGAAACTAATATTGCTATAATATGTTAAAACAAAGCCCACGGAAGGCTCAAAACATTCTTGCACCAAAAATCGCAAAAAATATATATATATACATGCGGAACACAAGAATGAATATGTATAAAACAGGAGGTAAGCCTAAGACTCGTCATCGGCTCCATGTCTCCAAGCCTCGTCGGTCCATCCACTCCACTCCCCGTGGTATGAGGGACCCCAGCCAGAGTCACCCCAAAAATGAGGTTGCGACTGCAACTCGGGGCTAGGCTCTCGGGCCAACGACACGGAACGCCGCCTACGCTCCGGCTCGGACCTCTCCCCGGAAGAACTCACCCCCGCGTCAGAACGACGATGTCGTAGGGGCGAGTGTCGTGCTCTCTCTCTCTCGCGACGACCGTGTTCCCCGCCCGAGGGACCCGCGTCGTCGGCCCCAGCACGCCCAGTAGCCGTCTGCAAAAAGGGACAAAAAAGAGAGTGAATAACCGAAAGCCAAACCAAATGTACAGATCAAAAGAAAAGAAGAGAGGGCACATTACCCGAGTAGAGTGGGGGCTCCTGCAAGAAAGTGCAGACCGAGCTCGAACCAACGCGGACTTCAACCGGTTGATCACCCCCACCATCGCATTGGCCGTACGGGCCGGAACCTAAAACAAGAATGTCAGTAAAAAATAAAGAAAAAATATAAAGAAGAGTACACAAATAAAAGGTGCATACCGCCTCTACTCCCTCAGGGAGCGGAGCATGGAAAACCCGATCTTCCGGGAAAGTCTCCACAATCTCGGATCCGCTCTCTCCGGTATACGAGATCCGAGCATCGGAAAGCACCCATCCCCCCAACAAAGGGTCAGGATCCTCCTGCACAAAACACAGTAGGCATAAACACATGGGCACGAACACGAAAACACTAAAATCAATACAAAGAGAGGAGGCAACTTACAGCGCCAGGCTCCGGGAGACGAAGAGAATCCTGGATAAACTGGTAATAGCTAGCTCCCTCTATCACCAACTTTGTCGCCAGCACACCTGTCCTCGAGTGGACCCTCCACGACTCGCCTATCGAGCGAGTAGACAGCATGGTCGCAGGCGGAGGCCTGGGTACCGAAAAAACCCCGACCGTCTGCATACGTACCCGCTCTCCCAGATACCAGACAGGGTCCCAGCGGCCAACGAACAAGACCCGCATCTGGCTCAGGGCATAACTCTCCCTGACCGAAGCATGGGTACCCCTAAAAGAGAGCCATGGGGTCCAAACCACCTGTTTTCGTACGAAACGTAGTCAGATCTCGCACATGAAAAGAATGACGAAATACGAGATAGAGGATAAGATTCTGTACATGCTCAGGGTTCCCGTCCCGGATAAGATCCCACACGGTATCGGGCGGTGGACGCACTGTCAGCTTCTTCTTCCAACCCCAACGGCGACCGGCAGGGAACTCCAAAGGCCTCTGCCCCTTTCGGGGAGCCAGCCAGGGTAAGTTCTCAAAGGCCCACAGCTGCGAAAAAGAAAAGGATAATAAAACGTTAAAAAAAAGAGGCCGGGTAAAAGCGAGAAAAACAAAAGAAAGTCTAGGCACATACCTCGATCAAACGCGGCACTCCCGCTAATGTAATCACAAAGTGACGTATACTCGGGTCCGAGACGCGCACCGACAAACTCATCTCGCCGACAAGCGTCGCATAGCCCAAATCGCCCCAGCGATAGTCACCCAGTGTAGACACGTCCTCCACCATGCCTATCCACCTCGGGTCAAAGGTGTCAGTCGGACCCGATAGAAAAGTGGAAGTAATAAAATGGAGGTAGAATAACCGAGCTTGTCTCGAAGACGACTCCTCTACCCCGTGCTCCAAAGCCCACATCAGGTCAGCGAAAGGTATCCCACGGGGCTGGTACGAAGGTAACCTACTACCCATCCACGAGCCCAGGAGCCTGGTACCCTCAGCAACAGTCGGCGATGGGCCGTCCGACCTTAGACGAACGGGGTTCCCTGTAAAGGTCAAACCCGTCAAAGCTGTGTAGTCCTCAGGAGTGATCGTCATCTCGCCCCAAGGAAAATGGAAGGTGTTGGTGGTATCCCACCACCACCTCATGAACGACCGCAGAAAGGACAGGGAGATGTTGAGCCGCAGTATCTCCCAGAAGGTCTCAACCACCGGAAACAGTGAGCTCGCCCTCACCAAGGCCTGGGCGTCCGAGCTCAGATAGCTAAAAACGGTCTCACTCGTCGCGGCGCCATAGCCGCGAACCGTAGTCTCTCTCCTCGCGTGAAGGCGGGAAGTCACATGGTGCTCTAGGTCGTAGTGCAGATCACGACCATCGTAAAGCTCAGGGCCCATCCATAGGGGACCCGGGCCAGTCGACTGACGCGTCATGCCACGCACCTCGTGGCCACCAGGAGGGGGTAACGACTCGTCAGACATGCTGATCAACAATACAACAAAGCATTATACCTTTGACAAAATCGGCACTCATACCGATCCCTAAAGAGAGTGCATTTCACTCATGAAATGGAGTCATACAATTTTTGTTCCCTAAAAACATGATACTAAGTTCATACTTAGCAAAATTCCCTAAGTAAAAATTAACTCCAGCAAAATCAAAATTCTCCCATAATTTGTCATTCATGAATTATGAGGAACGCAAGCAATACACCAAGAACACCTACATTATAAGAAAATACTAGATTCGTAGGTATACTTGGGGGCTAGCATGAAAATGCCCAAATTCAACAAAAATCAACATACTTGCAAAAATTAACATGCACAAACTAATTAACATGTTATGTGGAACATTTCCAACTATCTAATTGAAGGAAAGGGGCACAAAATCAAAAACCCCCAAATCAATTTCATGCACAAAAATACTTGACAAAAATACTGAAATTGACAAAAAAGCTCAAAATTACTGAAAATTACTTACATTGGGAAGATTAAGAAGTGATTTGGAGTAGAACTCGTGAAAAAAAGTGAAAGAAACGAGCAAAGATCAGTAGAGAGAAGTGAAGAGTTTGAGCGAAAATGGTGGAAATGGGAAAGGAAGGAGACGGTCCGCGAATTTAAAGACCAGCCCCCCTTTCGCATTTTCAACGCCCAGCTATGGGCGTTAGAAATTCTCGCGCCCAGGCCTGGGCGCTGAAAATGCTTCCCAGACAGCGAATATTCGCTGTCGGGCACGCGTACTCCCCTATTTTGTGTAAAGATATCCATAATCTTGATATTTCTATCCCAAAAAAAAAAACGGTATTTTGAAAAAATATATAAAAATAATAAAATAAAATATCGTTAAACAAAAATATACACAGTGTGGACCCACTTATAGGACACATCTAATCAGGAAATATTACGACCCACCAACAAGTTGTAATCACCAAAAGCTCTTCTACATAGGAAAAATAAGAAATTCAAAATGGGCTCGCCCACCCTCAGCGGGCGGGGTCTGCGTCACTAGCCGCGCAGGTCCTCAGTTTCGAAAAATAAAGTCTTCAAATTTAAAATAGGCTCGCCATCTTCAGCCGGCGGGGTCTACGGCGCAAAACACGTAGGTCCTTATTTTCAAAAAAAAAAACAAAAAAAAACAAAATAAAATTTCAAAACAGATTCGTCCACTTCCATCGGACGGGGGGTCCACCCTCAGCGGACAGGCTCTCCATCTTCAGCCGGCGGGGTCTACGTCACAAACCGCGTAGGTCCTTATTTTCAAAAACATCAAAACAGATTCGTCCACTTCTATCGGACGGGGGGTCCACCCTCAGCGGACAGGCTCGCCCACCTTCAGCGGGCGGGGTCTGCATCACTAACAGCTAAGGTCCTTAGTCGCTGCAGCGATAAATTTTATCGGTTTTCCCTTTTTCCGAAAATCAAAGGATCGGTTTTCCCTTTTTCCGAAAATCAAAGGATCGGTTTTCCCTTTTTCCGAAAATTAAAGGATTGGTTTTCCCTTTTTCCAAAAATTAAAGGAATGGTTTTTCGTTTTTCCAAAAAAGAGCGATGTGCTGGATTTTCCTTCGTTTTACGTCCTATAAAAACAAGGGGTTTTTCTCGTTTAGCTAGCCCTAAAAATGAGAATCTTTAAAAACGTTTTACCTCGTGATTGGGCTTGGCCAGGCCCAATTACACTTTACAGCTTTAATTTCGAAAACATTTGTAGCTACTCCCAATGACAAAGTGAGGGAGTTTCTACGCATCTTTAGATCCTTCCAATGACAAAGTGAGGAAGTTTCTATACTATCAGTTGACAAATCCCAATGACGCGTGAGGGATATGTCGACACTTCAAGTGATAACCCTTAAGTCAAATGTTATCACTCGGGGGCTCGTGAGACCCTCGCAAAATAGGTCACCTACACCATGGCTTGTGTGACGCACTCCGTCTAATACTTTGACCATCGTCTTACTCCAAGACTCAGTCAAAGTGGGGGCTAACTGTAGACACCTACTTTTGTCCCCGTTCCCGCAAGGGAAAGGTTCGATGATGAAAGCATAAAAACTCCACTTGACAACGCATCTCCTATAAAATAAACGAATCTCGATTCCCCATTTCATTTTACCCGAAACCTGCTATTTATGGAAACCTGATAAAAATAGTAACTGCCGTAAAAGGTAGCTTCTAAAAGTGGCAAATCATAAAAGATAGAAACCTGTCAGAATTAGGTGTTGCACTCCAACATAAATCCTAAATGAGATAGAAAACCGCGAGAATCCTATTCCTAATAGGATTCGGAAATAAGAGTTACGTATTAATTAAAATCCTAACGAACCTAGAGTTCGTAACGGGCCCAGACGCATTCCGTCACAAAATTGATACGCGCTAAAAGACTCGAATTAATCTCAAACTCTACGGATTTTAGGAATCCGAATCTGACTAAACAAAACTGCCCAGACCCTATTTTCAACGCCTGGCTCTGGGCGCCGTAATCTTCGGCGCCCAGGCTTGGGCGCTGAAAATACCTGGGTACGTCTCTTTTCCTAATTCTTTGTGGAGTAGAACTCTGCAATTCTATCTTTCCACGAACTCTTCCCTATAAATAGGCCCCTAGTTTCAACGTGAAACAACACACAACAACACATAATATATTCTGAGTATTGACTCTAAACCCCTTAGCCTGAGCCTCTCGCTGCGAAACTGTTCACGCGTTCTGTCGCAATCGGTCCTTAAATCGAACAGAACGTATCCTGTCCCATAATTGAGATTCGTTAAATAAAAAGGAGAAATAGCAAAGTCAAAGTGGTTAGTTTTCTGAGAACCGTGACGCACCTCTCAAGGGTGCGTCGTAACATGTCCCTTTTCGATGATTTAACTGCTTTCCTCGCCCTTTTTATGAACAGTTAAACTAACCTAATCTGATTGTTCTATCACGCCTAACAAATATAATATTTTTGGGAAGTCGGATTATCATGCTAGGTCCCTTAATGTTATTTAAATCAGATAATCACGATCGAATTAGTATTATATGTTGCATATTGCTAAAATCAATTCAGATTAGTTTAATAGTTAACGCATGTCCCTTCAATTATTTATGCTGAGCTAGTAAGGATATCCTGCCTCTAGAGTTATCGACGAGCGAATTACTCCTCTCGGTAGTTACAGTCCCCCGAACCCTCAATCTCTACCTTGCGGGTGTATATTGAGAGATCCCCACACCAGGGATCACAAGGGAACCTACGGCCGTCGTGGTCAAACATAATTGCACTCCCTTTATGTCACGATAACCGGGTTTTGTCAGTTTTTCTCATTGTTGTTAAAAACTGAATGGCGACTCCTATATTACTAGTCAATTGGGTGTATACTCACAGGAAATCCAATTACACTTGATTGAATAAAAAGAATCGTCACACCCACGAGGGATAAGGTCACGCATTAACCTCGCGCTTTTTCGACCCCCTCACAAGTTTTACTTAAGGTTGGATACCCATGTTCTCCTCAACTACCCACTAACTGTTACTGCTCATTAACATGGGCATAGTTGGAGAGAAACAGGAAGACCAAATCAAAACACTACTTGCACGTTTAAACAGAAATACGTGGGAGAGTTTTAAGGATCATGGAAAATCTTTTGCTTGAGAAACAAGGAGAATGAAAACAGAATCCTATGTTTACATTTATTAATTAAATTCATTTTATTTATTAACATAGATTTTCCAACTTAAAACTCTTTTATAATTACAGTTAATATATTTCAATTTAAAACGTACCAAAATACTTAGGTTCCTTTAGTTCCAAATTACGTATAAACAATATTAAATACTTACATAAATCCTAAACATAAACTCATATGTTGTAGTCTTCATGTTGCACCTTTAGAAGCTTCACTCGAAGTCTTCCCAATTTGTTCCTTCTCTGGAACATCGAGGATCCACATAATATATGAGGATCTCGCCTTAGGAACTCGCCTAAGGATCACGCCTTTGTAAACTTGCGTAATGATTATTTCTTCAATGTAGTGTCTGACATGGATCAACTACTTGCTTATATTCCACGTTGCTTAGTTTATCCAACTCAAGATCTCCTTAACTTAGCATTATCCCTCTAAGGATCTCGGAACCTATTATGCAACATAACTTAACCACTAGTCAGGAGTTTGCTTTTTCATCATCAAAACTTTAGGGTCAACATTAGGGCAGATGGAAGTTCATCTCAAACCATCCATGGTCAATCTTTGAATAATATTAGAGCCGATAGATCAGCTGTCGCATGAACTGATTCAGGTTTTTAAGGGTCGCGTCTTCACCAAAGCTAACTTCAAGGTGTTAAAATAAGATTACAAATATATACATTTATTTACATTTACATCAGTTTCAATATTCAATTGTGCTAGTAGTGCATAGCAATATAGCATACTGATAATAGTTATACAATATAAAAGATGTAGTTGAACTTTTGGTTTCTACAAAACATGCTAATCATCTTACTCACTTCTGTCACTATAAATCCGTGTTAGCTACAAAGTATGTACTATAAGATAACAAGATTCAGAGAAGATGGTGGGTTACAGAAAGAGGCTCAAGTGACTTTCCTGGTTAGTGAAAGAATAGTCGAAACCATAAGCTTGTAATTATTTGGCTTTGTCAGATAAGCATCCATGCCTACCTCCAAGCATTTATCCTCATCAGATGACATTGCGTGGGCTTTCAGTGCAACTATTGGAATGTGGGCACCTGTTCCTGATTCTAATCTTCGAATCTCTTTCGTAGCCTCATAGCCATCCATCTGGCATCTGCATAGTTATAACATCAGATAACAACAACTAATTAATTATTACTGATTTTAGTGGATAATCAATCAATCTTTAAACCAGTGTAGTTCAATTAAGTGCATGTATTACCTGACAATGTATTAGAATTAAAGTCAAACGGAGGGAAGTTCAGGCTTAGAGCAGGAGTTATACTTGCTACTATCCCTTCTTGCAGGGACATGTTGTGCAACATCCTTCGGCATTTAGAGAGCATTTGAGAGTGTTTACTGCCTATAATCCATCTCCATCAGCCATCAATCTAGATCCTACTTTTAATTAATTTAATTTGAAGTTCACACCCTAAACACACCTCTAAAAAAAGCAGGAATTAAAGGGTTTGCTAGTAATAATCCCACAAGATATTACGATTGATAAAGAATGCTTACATATCCACTACCACCGAGAAAGACATCCCTGACACTTTGGCCACAGGTCATCCCACTCTTAGAAGAAAGGTCAGGTTGTGGAACACACATTTTTGTGCGGCGTTCACTATCCCGAACCTCACCAGGATCCACTGGAAAATCATTTGAGATACAATAAGGACTGCGACATTCCCGAAAAAAAAGGTCTTCCATTAGTTCATATGGTTTTGCTGGAAACACATACAGAAGCAATACCCATCTGCACTGGTTGACATATACAATTGTTACCCTTTAGCAGCAATAAAGATTAACCATTTTTCATAAACTCATTGAAAAAAGACGCTCTATCTGAGGAAGACTACAATAAGGAAGAACAAACAATAGTGAAAATAATAGATTTCTAGAAAATTTTCAAATATATAAATAATCAGCCAAAATAATTCATAAAACATGTGCAACGATAATATCAAAGTCACAATACAAGCAAGATCATGCAAGAATTGGACACAGGTGTCGAACTATCGACAATGTTTAAAGAATCTCTGATAAAGTCTCTCAAAATCCCCAAAAACATATCTTCATGCATGGTATTTCATGCAAAAGAGTAGAATTTGTAAAGGTTAGTTGCTGGTGTAACAGATGTTTTGGTTGATATTGACTACGGTATCTAACATGCAAGGGTCCCTTAAGGTCAAATGTATTATGCACAGGATAGTTTATACAGAAGAAAATACATAGCTACAAAGGCTTAACAGTCATACACGCCTAATACTACTAATTAGATCAAAGTTCTACTTACATAGTATCATAAATATCAATAATATTTTTTTAATACAAATTTCAAGCACCACTTAACGACCCCTTAGACCTTGGTATATTATCTCTTAATAAGCTCATCCTCCTCTCGTTTCATGATTGATTTGCTAGAGGATTAGTAAAGGCTTAGCTTGAGGGAGTTTGATGAGTGGCATTTATGTCGCTCTAAGCCGGTATTTTCTTATCTTTTTATTCTAGTTTTCCTTCTCATTTCTTCTTATATTCTATGATTTTTTACTATGTTTTTAGTTTTACCCTAATTCTTAATAATTCATAGTTTAGATCGTTTTCCCTTAGTTTTGTTTCGTTTTCATTCATTTATTTTAATTTTGTAGGAACTTGGACGACTTCAAAGGAAAAGAAGAGAATTTCAAGCATATGGTGCGCCCGCATGTAGTTGTAAGATCCCGCACAAGCTCACATAGAAGACCCATATTTGTGCGCCCGCACCAGCGTCCGGTTTCTTTTATTTCTTATTTTCTTTTGTCCTTTTTAGGAAAGAGTATAAATACTCCTTTTCCCCCAATTGTTTGGATACCTCATTACATTCTTATTTTCTGAACTTCTTAAAGTTTTAGAGAGAAAAAAACAAGGAACTTCATTAATTGCTCATGTATGTTGGGGATTCTCCTCAAGTTTTGGATTAAAGCTTCATTGTAAAACACTCAACCTTTGCCTTCTTTTATTTTCATTTATTTATAGTCTCTTTTGACTTGCCTCCTTTTCCACTTGCTTGTCTATTTTAGGATTCTTCTAATCTTCTATGATTAAATTTATTGATTCCTTGGCTAATAATCTTTCATGGTTTGGTGGTTTTGACTGCATTATTGGTGATAATTTTGTTTATAGATTTGATTTCCATGATGAAGTTAGTCTAGACCATTTGGTTAAGGATTTTTGCTTTGATTATTTGGAGATGCATGCTTCGATTGAATATATGGTATTGAAATTTGTAGGCAAACCTATGTGTTAGTAGTTCCTTATCTAGGGGTTTGGGTGTAGTCTAGGGGTTTTCATGTTTGGGGTTTAAGGTAGAATTTTTAGCTCTTACAATTAAATGCATAAGTTGGGGGGTTTTATCCGTTGTTTGCTCGGTTAGACGTAACCTTGCTTAGTTAATGGAGTGCAATGCATTGACTTGGCAAGGAATTGTGAGTCTTTGTGTCGTACGATTTCGGTTGAATTTTCTTAGTTTTCTCTCTAGATTTGAATTGATGCGGGAGCATGATTTATGGCCTTGTGAGTAGTTTGAGAAACCGATTCCCTTTTGACTTGTCTTTGTAGTTCTAATTTGTTAGTAATCCCTTATTCCCTATTGCATGCACCCCTTACTGAACCCAATTCCCTGGTGTTTTAAATCTTTGCTTCTCATTTTAGTCATTTAGTTTTTACACTCCCTTCAACAAACAACCCTTCTTCGAACTAGCTTATGTTAGCACTTTAAGCTACAAAACCCGCAAATCTCCGTGGATGTCGACCCTTGCTTTTCATTCTACTTGTTTCTAGTGGTTAATTTAGGTATTTAGATTGATTTAGGTAAGAATAGCAACGACCTAGTTTTCCCTTTATCATTTTCAGTGCTCGGGGAACACAATCAACCGAATGTTAATTCAATTCAATTACTATTATATTATTATTATTATTATTATAATGAATATTAAATTATTAAGGAAAGTTTGTTAAAAATAATCCAACCTTTGCCCGGTCTGCTAATATTAGTATGACAACTCGATTAATTTTAAATAATCCAACGTTTAATTAACATCTTCTAATAACAGGTCAAATTAGATTGTGACCTGTTGAAACAGGTGAAGGTGATGAAATGACGGTTTATTACCGTTGGCGGTTTAAAACCCCACCTCCCTATTAAAACCCCCCTTCCCTGCTTCGCCTCCTTCATCCTCTGCTATTCCATTCATCCCCATTTTTTTCTTTCTTCTCTTATCTCTCGCACTTTGTCTTTAATTAATGGCTAGAGGAAAAGCAACATCATCGGGGATTTTCTTCCTCGAATTCGGTTCGAGGATTGAAGTGTTACCACAACATTGAAGCGGTTGTTAGAACGACAAAGCAAGGGCCGAACGCGGGGTTGAAATTCATTGGGTGTTCTTATTGGCCAGTAATTGCTCTTTTTGATTTTTAATTCCTTTTTGATTTTGAATTTGTTGGTCTAATTGCACAATTCAGTTTATGGGTTAACTAATTTCATTATTGTTTCTTAATTAAGATGAACGACCTTGCAAGTTTTTTAGGTGGATAGCCGATGACAGTGGATTGTGGTGATGATTTTCATATGAAGTTGCTGGAAAAAGACACACAAATTATTGAGTTGGAACATGGAAAGAGTTTGTTGGAAGAGAAAATTAAGAAATTGCAAACGAAGAAGGAAAATCAGAAAGAGGATGTGCATGAGATGAAGAATGAACTTTGTCATATGCGCATTGAAGTGGTGAATTATACTAGAAATGAGAAGAATTTGTCTCTCACTTTGATATTCTCATGGCTTATTTTTGCTGTTTTGGCCATGTTATTGAGATAGGTTAAGTAGGAAGAGTTTAGGTTGATGGATTATTAAGTAGGCTATTGTTGTTTAAAGTAGGCGGTACGGGTATCAGAATTACGCGACGGATTGTTGTTAAGGTAAAGGCATATGTTAGTTTACATGTTTATTGTGGTACGAGTATTTGGAAGTACATAGTTGACAGGCTTAAGTCGTATCACCTAATCAAAAATAACCTAAATCCACTAACTAGGTAGCAAGGGAAGTCAGGGTCGAATCCACAGGGAAACAGGCGTTCTTTCTACTATCAATTAATTAAACTAGACTATTGGGAACAAGAGTTGGTTGATGATTTGTATACTAAGACTACGAACGAATATTAAACGAGTATGGATCAATAAATTAAGGAATCTAGGGCATAGGTTCACCAACAAATAACAATCCAGGATAATAAACAATCACGACAATCAACAAAGTAATTAATTAGACTAGCATGCTCTCTCGAATCGATACTAATCATAGACTTAGAATTAACGGGCTCTCGCTACGTATTAACTCTAATTCCACCTATTGACACAAGCCTAAACATCAAATTGCATCTCTCGGATCTTAACTTGATATTGCATAACTACCACAATTAAACCTGCGCAAATCTAATTGTATAGTGAAATAAACCAATCAATAGGAATTAATTACAATGCCAACAATCACAATTATTCAATATCCCTTCATATTATTCATGGATCCCCAAACCCTAGAAATTAAATTACTCAAGCATATTAATGATAAGCAAAGCAATTAACATGATTGGAAACATGAGTATAGCAAAACAAAGGATTGAAATAAAGAACAATACCTAATTGAAGAACAATGGTAATAGAAAGCTTGAGTTTTTATTGAATTTGAAACTAAGTGTTTTGAACTAAATTAGAGAGAAAACAAAGCTAAGAGAAATAAACTAAGGGGCTAATACTAGGAAAAAATAAGATGTCCACTAAAATAATTGAAGCCTAGTATTTATAGTTTGCCCATAAAAATAAAAGAAAACCGGAAAGAAAACCGCGCATAAGCCTGCTGGGTTGTCGTCGCCCGGTCGGGCAGCCTTCCGCCCGTCGGGTGACCAGCTCGAAATCCGCCCGTCGGGCGCAGGTCTGCCCGCCGGGCGGAGGGAGACATTCTAGAAATCATCGACACGCGCCCGGTCGGGCAGCTCCCGCCCGTCGGGCAGACGTTCGCCCGTCGGGCAGCCATTCGCCCGTCGGGCGCGCAAACAAACTGCACGATCCTCTATATTTAAAACGCCATATCTCCTTCGTTATTCGTCGGAATTAGGCGAGATACCACTCGTTGGAAAGATAATGAAGTCTAGAATCCAACCCAATTGGAATCACTTCATTTGGAGTTGTAGAACGTAAGTTATGATCAAAAGAGTAGACGAGTGTTGGTTTTCTAGTTCTTTCACTATCCGCTTTGCTCGAAAACTCTTCCAACTCAGTGTGTGTGCTCTCGAAAGTACATAATCTATTGTATAGATTCAAATGAGTAAGAAATGCACAAAAATATGCTAATTCGTACAATGATGAACCTGAAACTACAAACACACTACAAGGATCACATTAGTACTAAAAATCGCTCCGAAGAGCTCATTTGAGATCAAAAAGTACTAAGGGACGGGGGTAAAAACACTATAAAATATGAACATATCAATAGTTTACATTTGTATTGCTTTACGAGTTTTGGAATTATATGACATGTTTATGCGTGTTTAAATTTTGTGACATGTTATTGAGCACACTTTTGTGTTCTATTTATAACTATGCTTAAATCGTCCAAAAAGCATATTGTGCAACCAAACATACAAACGCTTAAATTCATCATTGAAGAACTTGTCTTGCATTACATTACCAAAATAAGAGGCATCGCCTTAATTACATTCATCTGAACAACCTTTACCAAAATAATACATTCATCAGAACAAGTTTTTACCGAAATAAGTGGCATGCCATTGCCTTACATTTATCCGAACAAGTTTTTACCAAAATAAGAGGCATGACATTGTCTTACATTCATCCACACAAAATAAGATCGACAATGTCTTATATAAATCTATGCATCAGTTCTTTTTAGCAAAAGCAGTCATCTTCAATACCTCCTTATCACTTAAAACCCTTCTTAAACCATTAGTCATTAGACAAGTTCTTCCTGGGAACCAAATTACTTGTTCACTTTTTTGGTAACTTCCCTCCCCACATTTCTTTGCTAAGTCAACAAGCCAAAACCAACATAGCTCATCAGGATCAATTTCAAAAGTCCTAATCTTTCCTCCTAGACCATTTTTCTGCTTTTTAAACAACCATCCATGAAAAAACTTCAATGTCACATCTTCATCCACACTAATGATTACCTACCAATAACAGTTCATATTCAATCAATTTTACCCACAAAACCACTCATTCAAACACATGCAAATAACCACAAAATTAATTTAATTCGCAAAATCAATCACACAATTAAACGCAACCAACCAAATAACCACAACGTTCATTATAAATTTTCTATAATAACATTATAAATTAGTTAATTACGATTCTTATTCAAACAATTTGGAAAATGTCAAGGTAAAGCATTCAAATTTTGAATTTCGCATATTAGGGTTCTTGGGACTTACAATTACGCGAATAAAGCTTCACTTCTCTGTTTTGGCACTCTTCTTCCTGTTGTTATTCCAAAATATAGCTTTCTACTTTCGCGATTTTTCACTTCTTCAAGCTACGTCAGCCATGGCGTCGTTTTAGTTTACAGAGGAGAAATGAAAGAGATGAAGAGAAGGTAGGTGAGAGTGTAAATGGGGTGAGTGGTTTGGTTTAGGAAGGAAAGAGAGTCAACAAAGACTTGCTGAGTAGGTCACCGATAATTTGACCTGTTAATAGAGATGTAAATTAAACGTTGGATTATTTAAAATTAATCGATTTGTCATACTGTTAATAGCAGACCGGTCAAATGGTGGTTTATTTTTAACAAATTTTCCAATTATTAATTATTATTATTATTAATTATTGTAATTATTTATTATTATTATTATTATTATTATTATTATTATTATTATTATTATTATTATCGTTACCGTTATTAATATTATAAAGGCAAAAGCGTATTTTCATACACTAAATGTGGGCATTTTTAAAAAAACGCGGGCGTCATTTAAAAATCCCTATGGTGTGTTTGGGAATAAGGAATCCATTTGAAATGATGGAATTGGAGAAATTATGGAGTTTGTGAAAGTATAGAATTTGGAATTGAAATTGATCCAAACCACGCTCGCTAAAATGCTGCTCCTAAAGAAGAATTTCAAATGACACAAAAAAACCTGTCATTTACAAATTCTTGTTTCTTTATAACTTCTCCTCCCTGATTTAGCCCTTCTCTATAGCCAATCACTATCACAAACTTTGTAACTCCATTGTGGTTGTTGCAACACTAGTCGGAGGTCGATACTTCAGTTGCTCCACCATTGGAGGTAGCCACAATCCTTCACCTTCAAAGCTAGCCGCAAGCCCCGCAAACCGATGATGAAATTATCCATCTTGCTACTATGTTCTACATACCGCACTAGTGCAATCGCGATTCATCGAATCTTTCTTTCCCAAATATGAGTTTGTGGTTCATTAATTACCTTTGATATCCAAAATACTTCAATTGCATATTGTTCTTCCTACTTTATTGTTGACCAGTATAACCATTTTTGATGAGAATAATATTTACGAAGGTTAATAATCTATATTTTTTAAAATATTTTTATGCAAACACCAAAACAACGGTCGTTCGTAATTAGTATTAGAATTGAAATATCACATTGACTTCCCTAACATTACAGTGGTATTGGAATGTTGGAACTACACTGATAAGTGTTTGCTAAACAACTGATTTGGAATTCAAATTCATCATCTCAATTTCCAAATTTGAAATCAAGGATTTCAAATGAAATTCAAGTTACCAAACGCTACCCAAAGTTTTTGGGGGGTTTTTAAACGACGCTCGTGTTTTCCTAAAAACGTCCGCATCCGATGCAAGAAAATACGATTTTGCCCTTTTTAATTTTCATCCCAATAATAATAATAATAATAATAATAACAATAATAATAACAATAACAATTACAAATACGTTTATAATAAAATAGATTATCATATAACAACAACAATTACAAAAAAGTTCTTAAAAAAAGTTTTTAAAAAAAGAAAGAAAGAAGAAAAAGTATCCACAAGGGACCAATATACAAGAGCAACGAACATTCCGAGCCTCTACATCACCGCCATCTCTCTCTCTCTCTCTCTCTCTCTCTCTCTCTAGCTCTCTCTCTTTCGGTATTTTGGTGAGTACTGATCTTAGTGCATTAAGTGGATTCGCCTACTTTGTATTTGGATTTCTTGACTATTTTTTTTTTAATGAAAACCACCGCGCACAAGGTTAGTGCCATCGACAAGGCTGCCGCGCAGAGGGATTGCGCCGCCGACATGGAGGCGGTGCACAAGATCTGCACGACTACCGTGTCACCGGCGCAATCCTGTGCGCGACAGCCATGTAAATGGCGTGAACCCTGTGCGCGTTAGTTTGTTTTTGTTATTATTATTATTATTATTATTATTATTATTATTATTATTATTATTATTATATAAATCAAATGCCAACAAAGTCAAATAAGTTACAAATAGTTAGTGGGAAGCCGAGGCTGTTGGTCTGTTTGAGTTGATGAAAACAAAACCCTCTATCTCATCTCCTCCTACAGCAAAGACGTATGCGATAGTGATTTTGGCACTTGTTAAGATTGATCGAATTGATGACTGTTTTAGAGTAATTGGGGATATGATACAAAGCGGTTGTCTTCCAGACGTTTCCACTTATAAGGAGTTGATTCAAGGAATGTGTTTGGCTGGAAAGGTGAAGGAAACTTACTGGTTTTTGGAAGAGATGGAAAAGAAAGGTTACCCATCTGATATTGTCACATATAACTGTTTCCTCAAGGTACTTTGTGAAAATAGGAAGGCTGATGAAGCGATTCAGCTTTACCGGAGGATGGTTAGTGTGGATTGTGTGCCTAGTGTACACTCTTTTAATATGCTGATTGAGATGTTCTTTTCTATGGGTGATCCCGTGGGAGCGCTTGAGACTTGGGATGAAATGGGCAAGAAAAGTTGTGAGCGAGATGTCAATACTTATTGTGTGATGATTGAAGGACTTTTTGTTTGTGACCAAATTGAGAATGCATGTTTGTTTTTGGATGACGTTGTACATCAGGGAATTAAAATACCCTATCTGAAGTTTGATTTATTTCTGAGGCATTTGTCAAGGATTGACGATCTTCGTAGAATTCATAAACTTTCAGAGCACATGAAAAGGTTTTTCAATCCTGCTATGGCGAGACATTTTGTACTTAATCAAAAACGAAAGGAGTTGAGTTATAGGAACAAGTGAACTTTTTTCTGTGTTTGGTTGCGGGCATGAAGTTTGTTTGGAAATATACAACCTCGGTATGGGATCATGGTTTATCCTAAATCAAGAGCCACCAACATGAGTTTAAGAGAAACTGGAACTTTTGCTGTATGCTTCACAGAATCCATATATTAGTGGCTAAAACTTGTTCCTAGGACCAGATGAGGTTCATTAATTTACTGTATCATGGTTGTCTCCACTATTCCTTGTATACTCATTTAAACCACCATAAGCAAAACCACAAGAATCCCAAAGATTAAGATTTTGGTAACCAATAAAATCATTTAGCCTATCGAAATACAGCAAAAAAGGCTCATTTACAAAAAGGAGGAAAAGAATAATAATCCATTTTTTTAGGGGAAAAAAAGTAAAAAATAAAAATAAAAAGTAAAAAATAAACTAAAGAAAATAAAATATATACATGGTCTCAAAGAACTGGAAGTTCTATGAGAATCAAGAAAATAATCTAGGTCATAAAATTAATAGCAGAAAATTAAACCGTTTCCCCGGCAACGGCGCCAAAATTTGACAGGCTTAAGTCGTATCACCTAATCAAAAATAACCTAAATCCACTAACTAGGTAGCAAGGGAAGTCAGGGTCGAATCCACAGGGAAACAGGCGTTCTTTCTACTATCAATTAATTAAACTAGACTATTGGGAACAAGAGTTGGTTGATGATTTGTATACTAAGACTACGAACGAATATTAAACGAGTATGGATCAATAAATTAAGGAATCTAGGGCATAGGTTCACCAACAAATAACAATCCAGGAAAATAAACAATCACGACAATCAACAAAGTAATTAATTAGACTAGCATGCTCTCTCGAATCGATACTAATCATAGACTTAGAATTAACGGGCTCTCGCTACGTATTAACTCTAATTCCACCTATTGACACAAGCCTAAACATCAAATTGCATCTCTCGAATCTTAACTTGATATTGCATAACTACCACAATTAAACCAGCGCAAATCTAATTGTATAGTGAAATAAACCAATCAATAGGAATTAATTACAATGCCAACAATCACAATTATTCAATATCCCTTCATATTATTCATGGATCCCCAAACCCTAGAAATTAAATTACTCAAGCATATTAATGATAAGCAAAGCAATTAACATGATTGGAAACATGAGTATAGCAAAACAAAGGATTGAAATAAAGAATAATACCTAATTGAAGAACAATGGTAATAGAAAGCTTGAGTTTTTATTGAATTTGAAACTAAGTGTTTTGAACTAAATTAGAGAGAAAACAAAGCTAAGAGAAATAAACTAAGGGGCTAATACTAGGAAAAAATAAGATGTCCACTAAAATAATTGAAGCCTAGTATTTATAGTTTGCCCATAAAAATAAAAGAAAACCGGAAAGAAAACCGCGCATAAGCCTGCTGGGTTGTCGTCGCCCGGTCGGGCAGCCTTCCGCCCGTCGGGTGACCAGCTCGAAATCCGCCCGTCGGGCGCAGGTCTGCCCGCCGGGCGGAGGGAGACATTCTGGAAATCATCGACACGCGCCTGGTCGGGCAGC
The DNA here is from genome assembly GCF_020520425.1 of Spinacia oleracea. Lineage (NCBI taxonomy): Eukaryota > Viridiplantae > Streptophyta > Magnoliopsida > Caryophyllales > Amaranthaceae > Spinacia > Spinacia oleracea. Next base: position 86,767,525 of record NC_079488.1, on the reverse strand, counting down.
TCCCGCCCGTCGGGCAGACGTTCGCCCGTCGGGCAGCCATTCGCCCGTCTGGCGCGCGTACAAACTGCACGATCCTCTATCTTTAAAACGCCATATCTCCTTTGTTATTCGTAGGAATTAGGCGAGTGACCACTCGTTGGAAAGATATTGAAGTCTAGAATCCAACCCAATTGGAATCACTTCATTTGGAGTTGTAGAACGTAAGTTATGATCAAAAGAGTAGACGAGTGTTGGTTTTCTAGTTATTTCACTATCCGCTTTGCTCGAAAACTCTTCCAACTCAGTGTGTGTGCTCTCGAAAGCACATAATCTATTGTATAGATTCAAATGAGTAAGAAATGCACAAAAATATGCTAATTCGTACAATGATGAACCTGAAACTACAAACACACTACAAGGAGCACATTATTACTAAAAATCGCTCCGAAGAGCTCATTTGAGATCAAAAAGTACTAAGGGACGGGGGTAAAAACACTATAAAATATGAACATATCAATAGTTTACATTTGTATTGCTTTACGAGTTTTGGAATTATATGACATGTTTATGCGTGTTTAAATTTTGTGACATGTTATTGAGCACACTTTTGTGTTCTATTTATAACTATGCTTAAATCGTCTAAAAAGCATATTGTGCAACCAAACATACAAACGCTTAAATTCATCATTGAAGAACTTGTCTTGCATTACATTACCAAAATAAGAGGCATCGCCTTAATTACATTCATCTGAACAACCTTTACCAAAATAATACATTCATCAGAACAAGTTTTTACCGAAATAAGTGGCATGCCATTGCCTTACATTTATCCGAACAATTTTTTACCAAAATAAGAGGCATGGCATTGTCTTACATTCATCCACACAAAATAAGATCGACAATGTCTTATATAAATCTATGCATCGGTTCTTTTTAGCAAAAGCAGTCATCTTCAATACCTCTTTATCACTTAAAACCCTTCTTAAACCATTAGTCATTAGACAAGTTCTTCCTGGGAACCAAATTACTTGTTCACTTTTTTGGTAACTTCCCTCCCCACATTTCTTTGCTAAATCAACAAGCCAAAACCAACATAGCTAATCAGGATCAATTTCAAAAGTCCTAATCTTTCCTCCTAGATAAACTACACCATTTTTCTGCTTTTTAAACAACCATCCATGAAAAAACTTCAATGTCACATCTTCATCCACACTAATGATTACCTACCAATAACAGTTCATATTCAATCAATTTTACCCACAAAACCACTCATTCAAACACATGCAAATAACCACAAAATTAATTTAATTCGCAAAATCAATCACACAATTAAACGCAACCAACCAAATAACCACAACGTTCATTATAAATTTTCTATAATAACATTATAAATTAGTTAATTACGATTCTTATTCAAACAATTTGGAAAATGTCAAGGTAAAGCATTCAAATTTTGAATTTCGCATATTAGGGTTCTTGGGACTTACAATTACGCGAATAAAGCTTCACTTCTCTGTTTTGGCACTCTTCTTCCTGTTGTTATTCCAAAATATAGCTTTCTACTTTCGCGATTTTTCACTTCTTCAAGCTACGTCAGCCATGGCGTCGTTTTAGTTTACAGAGGAGAAATGAAAGAGATGAAGAGAAGGTAGGTGAGAGTGTAAATGGGGTGAGTGGTTTGGTTTAGGAAGGAAAGAGAGTCAACAAAGACTTGCTGAGTAGGTCACCGATAATTTGACCTGTTAATAGAGATGTAAATTAAACGTTGGATTATTTAAAATTAATCGATTTGTCATACTGTTAATAGCAGACCGGTCAAATGGTGGTTTATTTTTAACAAATTTTCCAATTATTAATTATTATTATTATTAATTATTGTAATTATTTATTATTATTATTATTATTATTATTATTATTATTATTATTATTATTATTATCGTTACCGTTATTAATATTATAAAGGCAAAAGTGTATTTTCATACACTAAATGTGGGCATTTTTAAAAAAACGCGGGCGCCATTTAAAAATCCCTATGGTGTGTTTGGGAATAAGGAATCCATTTGAAATGATGGAATTGGAGAAATTATGTAGTTTGTGAAAGTATAGAATTTGGAATTGAAATTGATCCAAACCACGCTCGCTAAAATGCTGCTCCTAAAGAAGAATTTCAAATGACACAAAAAAACTTGTCATTTACAAATTCTTGTTTCTTTATAACTTCTCCTCCCTGATTTAGCCCTTCTCTATAGCCAATCACTATCACAAACTTTCTAACTCCATTGTGGTTGTTGCAACACTAGTCGGAGGTCGATACTGCAGTTGCTCCACCATTGGAGGTAGCCACAATCCTTCACCTTCAAAGCTAGCCGCAAGCCCCGCAAACCGATGTTGAAATTATCCATCTTGCTACTATGTTCTACATACCGCACTAGTGCAATCCCGATTCATCGAATCTTTCTTTCCCAAATATGAGTTTGTGGTTCATTAATTACCTTTGATATCCAAAATACTTCAATTGCATATTGTTCTTCCTACTTTATTGTTGACCAGTATAACCATTTTTGATGAGAATAATATTTACGAAGGTTAATAATCTATATTTTTTAAAATATTTTTATGCAAACACCAAAACAACGGTCGTTCGTAATTAATATTAGAATTGAAATATCACACTGACTTCCCTAACATTACAGTGGTATTGGAATGTTGGAACTACACTGATAAGTCTTTGCTAAACAACTGATTTGGAATTCAAATTCATCATCTCAATTTCCAAATTTGAAATCAAGGATTTCAAATGAAATTCAAGTTACCAAACGCAACCCTAAGTTTTTGGGGGGTTTTTAAACGACGCTCGTGTTTTCCTAAAAACGCCCGCATCCGATGCAAGAAAATACGATTTTGCCCTTTTTAATTTTCATCCCAATAATAATAATAATAATAATAATAATAATAACAATAATAATAACAATAACAATTACAAATACGTTTATAATAAAATAGATTATCATATAACAACAACAATTACAAAAAAAATTCTTAAAAAAAGTTTTTAAAAAAAGAAAGAAAGAAGAAAAAGTATCCACAAGGGACCAATATACAAGAGCAACGAACATTCCGAGCCTCTACATCACCCCCTCTCTCTCTCTCTCTCTCTCTCTCTCTCTCTAGCTCTCTCTCTCTTTCGGTATTTTGGTGAGTACTGATCTTAGTGCATTAAGTGGATTCGCCTACTTCGTATTTGGATTTCTTGACTCTTTTTTTTTAATGAAAACCACCGCGCACAGGGTTAGTGCCATCGACATGGCTGCCGCGCAGAGGGATTGCGCCGCCGACATGGAGGCGGTGCACAAGATCTGCATGACTACCGTGTCACCGGCGCAATCCTGTGCGCGACAGCCATGTCAATGGCGATAACCCTGTGCGCGTTAGTTTGTTTTTGTTATTATTATTATTATTATTATTATTATTATTATTATTATTATTATTATTATTATATAAATCAAATGCCAACAAAGTCAAATAAGTTACAAATAGTTAGTGGGAAGCCGAGATACAATCTGGGCCCACACTCATTATTATTATGATTGTTATTATTATTATTATAATAATAATAATTACGAAATATTATTGTTATTTAAGTTATTTTTTTTATTTATTATTATTATTATTATTATTATTATTATTATTATAGGAGGGGTGAATAATTAAAGGGAAAAATTGGTATTTTTTCCTATTATAATTGCGGGCGTTTTTAGTAAACACGAACGTAGAATAACGATACACAATTTTTTTTTGGGAATTTAATACGGAGTACTCAAAATAGGTAACTTCAGTCAAATGAACCAAAAAGAAACATAGCCAGACTTGGAAAATATTCCCCTGGTACCTTACGCTGTTACGCATCACAAATAACGGCAGCAACCAGCAAGAGTTCAACTTGCAAGACTAACCTCGCCCCTCGCCTCGCCCGCTCCCCATGTAAATGTTGCAAACATTCTGAGCTCCTTATCAATCCCCTGTGAAGCTATGATCAAGCTGTGCTAGCAAACAATCAAACAATTTGTTCAAGCTTGAGTCTTTCTGGGCCTCGCAATTTTTGACAGGAGTTGAACAATCTTTCAACAAGGTAACCCTCTCAAGTCTTTCTTTATCGTCACACTAGCTGATTTCCTTGAGAAGAAATGTGGAGAACTTGTGTAATTTTGATTGTCAGGCAATGCAAGAATTCAATTTATTTTTCTAATCTTCAAAACCCAATTTTCTATTCAGTTTCTCGAGCTTATGAAACTTCGATTTTCGGGTTTGGTGTGATCCCCAAACTTCATTCTTCAAAGGGTTGCTTTGAGTTTGGGAACCCATTGAGAAAATTTTACTCCACTGATGACTTTGTGGGTGAAGATGAAAACAATTTAGTTTATAGTAATGTTGATGGGGTGTATAGAATTATTATGGAAAATGTGGGTTCTGATAAGAACATGGAGAAAGCCCTTGAACAAGCTAGGATTCCCTTAACAACTGAGTTGGTTATTGAAACCCTTGATAGGTTACGTTTCGAGGAGAAAATAGCCTTTCGTTTTTTCATGTGGGCTGCTCGCCAGGAGCATTATCACCACGAATACAAGGTTTACAATGAAATGATTGATATATTATCAACTACGAAGTTTAAGATTAAACAATTTAAAATTGTTTGTGATATGTTGGATTACATGAAAAGGAATGATAAAACGTCGATTCCAATTGAAGTTCTCTTGACTATTTTGAGAAAATACACGGAAAAACATCTGACAAAAGTCCTCACATGCTCTAAGAAGAAGAGAGGAGTTAGGGTTAAAATGCAGCCGGAGATCAAGGCGCTTAACTTGCTACTTGATGCTCTTTGCAAGTGTAATTTGGTTGAGGATGCGGAGATCCTGTTCAAGAAGGTGAAAAATAAGGTTGCTCCAGATGCTAATACCTACAGTATCCTTTTTTTCGGTTGGTGTAGGGTTAAAAACCCTGCAAGAGGAATGAAGATCTTGGAGGAGATGAGTAGTATGGGTTTTACTCCAGATAGTTTTACCTATAATGCTGCAATTGAAACCTATTGTAAAGCAGGAATGGTGACCGAGGCTGTTGGTCTGTTTGAGTTGATGAAAACAAAACCCTCTATCTCATCTCCTCCTACAGCAAAGACGTATGCGATAGTGATTTTGGCACTTGTTAAGATTGATCGAATTGATGACTGTTTTAGAGTAATTGGGGATATGATACAAAGCGGTTGTCTTCCAGACGTTTCCACTTATAAGGAGTTGATTCAAGGAATGTGTTTGGCTGGAAAGGTGAAGGAAACTTACTGGTTTTTGGAAGAGATGGAAAAGAAAGGTTACCCATCTGATATTGTCACATATAACTGTTTCCTCAAGGTACTTTGTGAAAATAGGAAGGCTGATGAAGCGATTCAGCTTTACCGGAGGATGGTTAGTGTGGATTGTGTGCCTAGTGTACACTCTTTTAATATGCTGATTGAGATGTTCTTTTCTATGGGTGATCCCGTGGGAGCGCTTGAGACTTGGGATGAAATGGGCAAGAAAAGTTGTGAGCGAGATGTCAATACTTACTGTGTGATGATTGAAGGACTTTTTGTTTGTGACCAAATTGAGAATGCATGTTTGTTTTTGGATGACGTTGTACATCAGGGAATTAAAATACCCTATCTGAAGTTTGATTTATTTCTGAGGCATTTGTCAAGGATTGACGATCTTCGTAGAATTCATAAACTTTCAGAGCACATGAAAAGGTTTTTCAATCCTGCTATGGCGAGACATTTTGTACTTAATCAAAAACGAAAGGAGTTGAGTTATAGGAACAAGTGAACTTTTTTCTGTGTTTGGTTGCGGGCATGAAGTTTGTTTGGAAATATACAACCTCGGTATGGGATCATGGTTTATCCTAAATCAAGAGCCACCAACATGAGTTTAAGAGAAACTGGAACTTTTGCTGTATGCTTCACAGAATCCATATATTAGTGGCTAAAACTTGTTCCTAGGACCAGATGAGGTTCATCAATTTACTGTATCATGGTTGTCTCCACTATTCCGGCTTCTTGGTATGATTTTCTCCACTCTTGTTAAAAGTTATCAACTACTTGATGTATTAGTTTCACTCTGTCAATGTTGTATAGGTCTTACATCCATACTGGCTTAGTAATACTTCAAAAAATAAAACAATGAATTTCAATAAAATGGGAATTAATATTTTTTAGCGGAGCAAATGGAGTTCCAACATTGCGATGATACCAAGATGAGCTGGGCAGCTTTCTAGAAGGGACTTCATGAATTACAATTTTAGTGCTACCAAACTGCAGTCTCCTCTTGTCACTCTCCATAAAATAATCACTTTTTAGTATTCTATTCCTGGTTTATCACCAAGGAGGACTAAAGCTAATGCATGGCACAACATAGATTATGCAACATTATGCAACAGAAGTTGCTCGAGAGAAGGGACGGATGTTGATTGCGTGCGCTAGTATTTCTGTAACTTTTAGTTTTAACCCCACTCTTGAAAATTGTCATGGTATATTTCATGTTCTAGTAATATACAGTAGTACCAGGAATATGAACACTAGTATATTGATATGAAGTTTGGATTTTTGGACAAATGAACTCATGGAAAGATGAAAGAATAGTGGGTTAGCACAAAGAAATAAAGATAAGCTAAATAAATGAACTTCAATGAAAGAAGTTTTTTTTTTGGTTCTACTACGAGGAGTTCCCACCGTCTTTGGCGAGTGGACTAATCTCCCGCGGGAGTTTGCATGGGTACCTCATGGGCAGCATCCCTCCCGGTTGAGATTTTTTCCATACCCAAAGCTCGAACCCGAGACCTTGATTAAGGAACAAGAAGTTGAGTAGAAGGAGAAAAAAGCATTATATATTTAAAGCCAAACAGTTAATGCCATGTTATACTTTTTATATAAGCATTGGAGTGTATATTGCTTTCCATATTCCTTTTCAGATCTGAAAAAATACTTTTTGAAAGAAAGGAGAAAGAAGGTAGCTATCTGATCTTAGTTCTGTTCTCATCGCTATTCCATGGTTTTTTAAAATCATTTCTGTTGTTTGTTTTAATGCTTTTCGTTGCTTCTTATATGGTTCTTTATTGCTTAAACGAATACTCTTACGGCCCATTTGGTAGCCTGCCATAAATGGTGTCAATGAGAATGAATTTGTATGTAAATTTGTAAGGAAAATCAATATTCTTCCCATGGTAATGCTAGTTCACTCAAAATTATCTCTTTTATTTTATACATTTCCATTACCATCCATTACCATTTGGGGAGTGGTATTAGGTGGGAATGCAAATTCATGAGTAGAAACACCAAGTTTGAGACAAAATTTCAATACCATGGACATAATGATCAAAGGGAAAGGGAATGGGCTGATCATTCCCTTTTTTGTTGTTTGTAGGTCTATTTTATCATTCCCTTTACCCTTTTTCATTTTTGAGGTAACCCCTAAACCCTCTACACTCATTCCCCACCCCTCCAAGACTTTCCCATTCCCTTTCCCATCACCTCTCAACAACATTGACCACCATTATAAACGAGCTTGACCAAACCTTATGACACCGCAAAACTACCGGACCCACCACCAAAACCACCAACAGCTGGTTCCACCACCCTACCCGCCACCTTAGACACTACCGGAAGCCACCGACAACTACCCACACCGCAAAAAACCACCAAAAACTACCGGAAACCACCCTAACAACCGTTCGAAACCATTATTAACCACCACAAGCCCAAAATTTTCAATAGAAAATAAGAGTTAAAATGAAAAAAATACCTTTTTGAATTTATAATTATGGCTTTAAATGGTCAATTCAGTTTTTAGGGCCGAATTTAACCTTCAAAACATCAAACTTGCCTCTTTATGTATATGGTACGGCGACACGAGGGAAGGAGGCGGCGGAAAAAGAGGGCGGCGGCGACGATATGAGGGGAGGGGCGGCAAAAGAGGGGCGGCGACGATAAGAGGGTAGGGGCGGCAAAAGTGGGGCGGCGGCAATGTAGAGGGGCGGCAAGTATGGAGTAAGATAGAGGAGGAAGAGACATAAAACAATTATGTTACCCAAACACTATTCTATATCAAAGGGTTTAATTTCCTTTCTCCTCTATTCTCTTTGTTGATCCCATTCCCTTTACCCCGTACAAACCAAACACCCCCTTAGATTTATTCTCATTCCCACCATTTATTATCGGCTACCAAACGGGCCGTTAAGGTTTGGTGTTCTCTAGCTTTATATTTGATGCATGATTGTCCAAATGGGTATAATTGAAACTGATTTTTACATGTTCAGGCTGTTTGTTTTATGTTACTTATGAAGAAGCAAATGTTCTACACCTGGTTCAGTAAGTATGTGCTCATATTTTGCTCTTTTAAATTAACAATTTTTTATAGAGGTTACTTTATTTATTTATTTAGATGCATACTGTCCTGATTCTATTATTTGAGACTGATAGAATCATTGAACATTTGCAAGATTCCCAGTTTATGTTATTTTTTATGTAGCTCACGGGAGCTACGCAATCTTTAGTTGGCTAAGGCTTTGTTTGACAACACTAGCCGAAACTGATAAGTTAAATGGAATTGATAAGGTAGCCTCTAAAACCTTTTGGTGCTGAAATTGGTAAGTTTGCTGTTTCATTAAGTGTTTGGTTAAACTAGTTTCCTAAGAGTATTTTAATTAATATTCTATATATATCCCCATCCTTCGTAAAGATTATTAGAATTAAAATTAACATACAAGTAAGATTTTTGAAATTATAATTTAACATTATATGAAACATAATGTCATAAATATGATATTTTCCCCCCTTCGTGCTGACCCTCTTATTTTTTACTTTATACAATGTATGGAGTATTTGAAAGTTTTTTATCTACTGGGTTACACGGTTCCACCCTCTACAAAATCGTAAAAAAAATAAAAAACTTCATAACTTTTATTTTTATAACAAATAGAAGTAATACTTATAACTAATACTAGTACTCCGTACTATGTAAGTTACCATCGATTATACCATGGGTTATCTAAAAATTATTAGGTGCACCCAAGGGTATTGTTATCCTCAACCTAAGACTTGAGAATGATATTGTCCAAATCTCCAAACTTTGCCATTCACAACAACAACTTGTTATTCCCATTTCTCAAAGCCTTTCCTTTTTGGAGAACATGAGATGGGTTAGATTCATGGGTATTAATCCTTCTTCTACATCACAACTTTAACGTTGGAGCTTCTGCTCATTCCAAAAAGCCTTATTATCCCCTTCTTCTTTAACGCTTATACTTCATCACTTGGGTTTTCCAATTCGTTACCACCGAGCCCAATTTTTCGAGCCACTACACCGCAAGAATAACATCTAAATTACCTAATTCAAATGGCAAGAAATCCTAAGTCACTTATACTTCTTCATTGAGGCTCAAGGGAACTGCTTTACAAACGCCAGTGCCACGAACCGCTTCACCTTTCCCCAACGAGACTCCAAATCCTCCGGATTTTGTCACTGGAATCTCCTATTGTTCCACCGCCATGAGTGAGATAAAATTATGGATTGCACCCGGATACACCATCACTTCCACCTCCCGTCCCCAATTTTTCCGGTCATCTACAAGGTTCTCGGATTTGTGAGTCCGACAATCAAATTCATGGAAACTGTGGTCAAAATTTCATCTTCTCCCTCCGCATCTCGATGGCTTGGAACTCACCGCTCCCCCTATCTTGCTCACTGTCTTCCTCATCCACTAACAAAACGCTCACCTCTTTGCATTTACATTGATGACCCACTCCCCATCTCTCATCACAATGAAAACACAAACCTTAGCTCTTTTATCTTGTAATTATTGATCCTTCAGCCTCTTAACCTCTTAACTTCACCGGAAAACCTCGATGGCGTCGCGGTTGATCTGGTTGGAGCTATGGTGTTCGGGCCTTGCCAGCCCGTGAAAGTTTTGGTATGTGGTTTGGGCACTCCTCCTTTGGTTAATGGATTTTAATGGTTGTAGGTTAGAACATGAGATTGGGCCTTAGAGCTAGTGGTGTTCATTGAGTTCACTCGAGGATAATTAGGCCTTTATTGAAGTAAGAGAAAGGCCCAATTCTTATTGACCCATATCCCCCTCGTAGTAATCCATTCACCCGATGCCTTTCTTCGAGCTGAACTGCTAACTCCATAGTCTATTCTAGCGTGTAGGAATTTAAAAGCCTAATCTTTGCTTTCATCTCATCTCGCAGACCATTAACGAACTTAACGAACTGCCCCATCATTATGCTTTCTGACACATCATCAAGCGGCTCTACGAACTCAATGAATCGCCTCTGATATTGGGCCACATTGGTTGTTTGCATGGTGGCCAACCATTGTTCATGTAAGCTCCTGGCGTTGGTGGGGCGATATTTTACCAACACTCTCGCCTTCAATTTTGCCCACGTCCTCGTCGGATTCCGCCTTGATTCAAAGGTAAACCACCTCAATGCATCATTCTCCATGGAAACCACATCGACATCAAGTTTCTCACTCTCCGTTAAACGATAGTAAGCAAAATACTTCTCCCCTCTTAAAATCTAGCCATCCGGGTCAGTCCCTTCGAAGAGGGGCGTATCTAATTTTCGACATTTCTAGTGACCACCTCCTCCGCCACCGTCGCCTTGTTTCCCTCTCTCGGTCACACCGGTTATCCATGTCTCAGAGTAGTCACCTTCCTCCTCAGCATTTCGGCCAAGTTATTTCCGGCTACCAATGCTTTCATCTCCTCTTGAAACTTCTCCTGGTTTCTCAGTATCACCGCCATATGTGTATTCTGGTCCTCCTTGAATCGATCGATTCACCCCTCCATACGGGTGGTCGCCGCTGCCACCACTTCTTGGGTCTACCAGGTATCTTCTTTGCTTTTGGCCGTGAAGTTTGCAGCCATCGTTTTCTAGAAGGTAGCCATACCTTCCGTCAAAACCTTCTGGATGTTACCTTCTAACCCTCCATTCATTGGGTGACTTCATCCATTCCCGTTTCCAAGGCTTCGAACTTGCTGCGAATTTGACAACACCATGGCGGTTGTTTTCCTTTCTAGGTTTCGTACGGCTCTGATACCAAGTGGAAGGAACTGACAAGTTCCTTGGTCAAGAACACACATAATAGGGAAAATAGGAAGCTTTAATTTCACACCAAATAGTACGGCTACAAAACAGGCTACTAGGTTGAGCAATCAGATCTCTGCCTTGATTTCCTCCTTTAACCCATTCACAAACTGACCCATCTTTATGCTTTCTGGAACATCGTCAAACAACTCTACCAGCTCAATGAATCACTGCTGATATTTCATCACCGTAGTGGTTTGGATGGTTGGTCCATTTTCGATGGAGCCAATGATTCATTTGTTCTTTTGGCTGTGGGATGTAATGGACTAAATCAAAATGGCTCTTAAAACCTCTTTGCTTCCTTTCCATGAAGTAGAAGATGGTCGTCCCGTTATTGCTTCTGGGTTAATTGGAAACAACCTCTCTGCAGTAAGGTTGCGTACGTCTGACCCCCCCCCTACCCCGCTTCTTGCGTGAGCCTCTTTGAGGCAATGGTGTAATGATAATGATGAATGAGTGGTTTGGGTGGTAATTAACCATTGTTCATGTAGTGTCCTGGTGTTGGTAGGGTGGCATTTCAACAACACCTTTGCTTTCAGTTCTTCCCAAGTATTTATCGTCCTCACGTGTCTGATTTTTTAAGTAAACGTTTATTGGTGTTTGAGTGACATGATGAAAAGGAGAAACAACACGTGTTTAATTTGAAGGAAGAACAAAATGGCGCGTATAGCCTTATCGGAAATATTTTAGCTCGCAGAGGACTAAGGTCGACAAATAGGGATAGGTAAGGCTTGTATGTTTGATTGTTTGTTAACACTCTAATAGTCTTATGCATTAATAATATGCTATGTACACCTATTTCATCCTGAATTAGTTGTCTCTGCCAGACGTCATGTCTCCATGAGGTTTTTCTTTTTTTATTTCGGTCAACTAATTAATTAACTAACTATATCCAGGACCATTCTTTTGACAGGTTCAGGTGCTCACGGTTTGTTAATCAAGAAAAGATAGCCTTGAAGGTAATCGCACTCTATTTTCTTATTACAGGCCTTCCTTCAGTTCCTTGTTAGTTTGGACTATTAAACCAATGGAGGCTCGGAATGCTTTTCTATTCACCTACTAACTATGCTAGAATATGTTATCTGCCTTAGGCTTTTATCAGTTGGTTGATAAGTTTGATTTTCTCCATGATAGTCATGCAGTTGTGGACCTTGTGGAGAATTGTTCTTATAATATTAGTTGTGAAAACTTCCAGTGACGAGCATCCTTGAACTCTCCAAATTTTTCAAACTAGGAGATCCTTGAACTCTCCAAATTTTTGTCTCTTTGTTGTCATCCGTAGAATAGTTAACTATATTTTATACTCCATAGTATACGCTCTCTTAAACCCTTGTTTAGCTGTTCTCAGACAAAATAGGCAGTTGCACACGAGTGCCGTTATCAAATAGAAAGGAACCCAATCATCAAAATTCAGAAGTCATCCCCCACCCCCACCACCTGAGCAAACTTGGCTTCAAAGAAAACAAGAGGGGCTCCATGCTTTGGAAATTTTAGTACAGTCCTTTTTATGTTGTGAGAAAATGGACAAAATTCATTCTTTCCTAAATGTCTATGGAAAAATAGGAGGGGCTCCAACTTCTATGCATAGGCATACTGTTCCTGTTAAGTTAACTCGTGTCGTCTTGTTACGATAGAAAGCTCTGTTGCAAGCTAATAACTGCCTGATTGAAGTTGGTTATTGTGTGTTGGCATAGTCCCCAAGCAAAACTTGCACTTCCTTCTGGTTTTGTTTGGTTTTATCAGCATTTTATGTCAGAGAAATATCTAGAGTGGTATATGTTATATTATTACGTCTTCCTGTGATCTTTGACTCTTCTCCCATTTCTGTTATGTTTCTTGCTTGAATTCATTTGCTTACTGTTGGAAACAGGTTTTCATTTTATGGCTGGGGTATGTGCTTAGGCATCTTACCCTTTACTCTAACCTTTTCTTGTTGGATCTTACAGTTTTCTTCCTAGTTCTTTTCATGATCCCCTCTTTTATGGCTACTTTTTAGACAGAGTTACTGTGTTAAAGTGAGACATACTATTGTGATGGAGGATCTTCTATATTTCACATTTGTGGTAATACTGTACCATTCCATTTTTAGTTCTAGAACTTTTTTGTTAGATTCTACCAAAGATTTCCTATTCTGGCAGAATTCTAGTTTTTGTTATGTGTGAACTATATTTGTTCTAGTTTGTTTTTCTATGTTTCATATATTTGTGGTGTAAGACATTTGCTGCTGTTTGTTGTCTGCAGGAAATGGAGTCTTTCAAGACGGAAAGCGTAAAGAAGTTGTTGAGCATTATACTACTACTACTACTTTGTCATTCAATATCAAGTCCCGTCTTTTCTGCGCTGTATGTTTTGCGCATCGTGGTGCAGTTATGCTCGTGAGAAAGCCGAATAAAATGAAGCCAAGAGAACATGCAGATTGAGATTGCAACAGTATTTACATCTGTAAGGAATCCATATTTGCATGGTATGCAGGAGATGAAATAAAGATGCTGTACTGCTGTAGCCTGTAGGCACCACAAGCAAGGCAGAAGAGATCATTTAGGAGTTTAGCACTTTAAAGACGAAGCCTAGAGTTTCATTTAAAGAAGCTTTTGCGTGTTGCGTATTTTGTGTGTCATCCAGTCCGCCTGAAATTGTCACAGGTAAGGTTTTTGTTTTATCAATCAGTCAAACTCCAAAAGTGATTATTGGCTTATTAGTTACAACATAATCATGCTTTATCCTCGATGTAAATTAAATAAACCAAGTTATAACAAACATACAAACCGATATAAATAAAACGCAGTATAATGAAACTCGAGTTATTTTATCTTATTTTCATAGAAAATCTAAATATGATCTGAGGAAGTAGAGCGCCTTGATCTTGCAGGAGAAGCAGGTTGAGAAGCTCTTTTCCTAGCAGAAGTAATAGACAATCTGTCAGGTGTGACACTCTTGTCCCTCTTACAATCACCTCCTAATCGCGATCTAGCCTTTGCAGATTCTGTAGCAGCCATATAACTTGGAACAGTAGTTTGAGAACTGGCTAGGCTCTCATCATCCCTAACAGATGACCCTGTTATACTAGTCCTCCTAGATTGTTGTTCTGATTGCATACTCAGTGTGCTTCTTGCATCGTCATCTGGACCCCACATGCTAGTCCTTGGGCTAACCTTTGGGCTTGGAGATCTCAACTTTCGAGCTGCTGCAATGGAATTTGAAGGAGCATTAGAAGTTGACAGGCGACCACCAGTAGAAGAATGGGGTTGTTTTCTGATGGATGTAGGGGTAGGCTTTTCACGAGAATAGTAGGCTTTAGTTAGCTCGTGATTCCCAGACAAAGCGGTCTTTGATGAGACCTTAATACGGGGGGAATTATCATTGCTAAAATCTTTCTCAGGAGTGGTTGCGGTCTCCCATGGTTTTGCAGCTAACCATCTCTCTAACCAACTCCACCCCCAGTGGGGATTGTTTACATCCATAAACAACGTGTGAGCAGACATCGATGAAGCCTTCCATGCTTGCTGTAGATCATATGATTTCATTTAGCTACTTGAACAAACTAAGCTAAGCTATTGGATTCTCTTATTCTCCCAATTACTACTTCGCAAATTAAAATAAGGGACAAGAATCATTGATATCACTATGAACACAGTACAGAAGGAAAAAGATTAAAAAAAAAAAAAAAGCAAAATTTTATTAACTGATAAACCAAGTAAATCAATAAAACATTCTTAGTGGTAAGGAAAGAAGACGCAAAGACGCCTGCCTAATCATGAAGTAACTTGTTTACATGATGATTACTAAATATGCTTTTGCATAAGAATTAAGAAGGCATAGGTAACCACTCCTCTCCATGGTCTTCTGGTTTTAAAATTTGCGTTTACTACCCTGAAATCCTTGATTTTCTTTGGGGGCAATGGCAATGGCAATGGCAATGGTTGCTGGCATGTAAGCGGGAAAGAAGTCTAAGTCGTTACCTGATGAGTGAAAGCATAAGCCAAAGTCCTTTCTCTTCTTATAGCTGCCTCATGTCTGCTTTGTAACTTTGCTTCAATCTGTTCCTTTGTCTTTCTACTGCTATCCCAACCATCACCATTTTGCTGCAACATTTCACCCACATTTTGTCATCAGAATTCTATTAAAAACAAGAAAGTGCATGTAAATTTATTGTTAAGGATGTACACACTTGTGATTTGTCAAGCTCCTTTGCTTGCTCTTTTGCATATTTGTGCTGAATCTGTTTCTGACGAGCCAGATTCTCCTCAGCCATCCTCTGCCTTCTCTCATGTACCTGAGACTGCACGCGTGCTAATGTTTGCATGGACTTTAGAGTATTTGTAGTCTGACGTTTTATTGCCTTTCCTTGCATCATTGTTTTCAATCTTATAAGACCTCGCAGAGCACGTAATGTTCTCCTTCCCTATAAAGTTACAAATAATCAATTGAATCACTTTTCTTGAATCAAAGAACATATAAACAGAAAATAGCATTCTAGGCCAAAAAAAAGATACCATGTATCCACGGAAAGCTGTTTGAATCTTGATTGCTGCAACTTCCTCCTTTGACTTGCCAGCAAAAGGCGGAGCCGTTGCTGTCAAACGAGCAACCTCTGCAGCAGCCTGAGCAGCAGCAACAGCAGCCTCAGCTGCCTTAGCAGTTGCAAGAGCAACAGAGTAAGCATGTTTTGTCTGCTCCTTATCTGTTACACTGCTTACTTTTGCTGGTTCAGGGGTAGGAACAACCACTTGAGCCTGCACGGTTGCCTGAGGAGGTAACGTCGTTGTACTTGGGACAGTTTCTGCTGCTGATACTGCTGTTGCTGCAACTGTGTTAGGAACAGACCTCTTGTTCTTCCTAAACCATTTCTTTTTTGATTTTCCAGATTCCTGAAAGTAGAGGCCAGAATACATTGAATTGCTTACACAAGGTTGATTATATGGGGTTATTAAGAATAAGTACAAACCTGATTGTTCATCTCCTTCTCCTCAGGTCCATTTAGCGCTTTCTTCACTGAAGAGAACCAGTTTCCTTTTCTACCCATTTTCGCATTCGTTGACACACTCAAACACCTGGTTCAAAATCATGGGGTTGGCCAAATTAGTTCATTTAATCTTCTCCAAAATTCGAAAACCAAAACCTTGTTAAGAAGATAACAAAGATTTTGATACATGATAATACTCCCAGTCCCTAGATCATCATCGAAAACAAAAACTCCTAGATGAATAAAACACAACCCGCAAAAGATTTAAATAACAGTTGGAAACTGCATAACCAATTTCATATGATCATATCCCTCTCTAGGAACTAGACAATTTGTTCTTTTTGCTCATTTTTATCAATTTTGTAGAGAATTTCAATAAAATTTAGCACACAAACTACCTTTAGCTGCACCTAATTCTAAATGTATGCGGAGAAGATGGATTTTGTAGTTGACTTCTCAAAATTCTTTTAGCATACATTAAAAATAATCTAAAAAACTCTATGACAAAAGGTTTTAACTTGAAAATTCAGTTTTTGTTCACAAATCACAAAATAAAATTACCTTGAATCACACAGCCAAAAATGTTTATGGCAACCCATTGAACCGCACTAGAAAATTACAAAAATTCAAAATCTAGTTGATCAAAGACGATGAAAAACTAGGAAAAATCATGGTAAATTACAAAATCAATCATAAAGAAATGAAAAGAAAATAATTAGTAGGGAGCAGAGAAAAATGAATACCAGGTTATAATAAAAGTCTTAAAAGCTTGTGATGAAAGAAATGGGTGACAAATGATGTATTTTGACAAAAGGTGTATGAAGTTGTAAGAAGAGTCGACAAGTTATTGCAGGCCAAAATAATATTTGAAGGATTATTCAACGATGTGAGTGGAGGTATATTATTTTCAGTTTATGGGAGCCAAATAACGGTTACTACCAACCTCGTCGTTAGACGTTAGTGTTTCCCCACTACTTTCTTAATATATGGAATTGGAGGGAGATAGGGGCTCCACCTTTTAAAGTTTTTGGACGGTCAAATGGCATATACGGGTATAGAGATTGAAATGGGTGGGATTTGGTTCGGGTGGAGCATCATCATCTGCATTTAATTCGTTCTACCTGGTCCAATCGTCATCTGTATTCCGCTCATCCATCACCCGTAGGTGAACCAGGTGAATTAGGTGATATTCATGTGAAAAATATTAACTATTAAAAAATCACTACGTACAAATAATATGCATAATATTTAACAAACAAAAAAAAACTTGTATACCTACTTTTACTTCTGAAACATATAATTACTTTATAATGGATTTACCAACACCTTTTATGTTTTAAAATATAACTAAAAATAATATTATATTAAATAATGAGTGACGGGTGGGGTGATAAATGGGTGATGGATAAAAGAAAATATCACCCGCGTCCATCACCCTCTTTTCATCCATTTAATTCGGGTTTTTTCCGTTTAATTGTACAGGGTGACCGGATTATTGGATCAGCACCGGATATTTTCATCCCCACACGAAAGTAAGACTTGTTATGTAATCCCTCCGTGTTTGCCCTATCAAAGGGTTAACCAAAGTTTATCAAAAAATTAAAATATAAAATAAAATAAAAGAGGTAGGCCTAAGAGAATCAATTGTATGCTCACTCTTAATTTGCCCTCTCTTAATCTCTCTCCTTGTACACCTCATCACTACCTCTTATATAGTTTTTTAATATTTTCAATTTTATTTTTAATAGAAAAAGCAACCAAAATACACCACATTCTTCCACCTCACCCCACTCTTAGTTTTAAGAGCTACCTCTTATTTAGAGGAAGTCCCAATCAACCTCTAAATAAGAGGTAGTTAAGAGTTAGCTCTTATTTGTTAAGAGGTAACTCTTAAATTTTCTCTCTTTAAGAGTGGATTAAGAGATACATACAATTGATGCTCTAATAAGAGTTACTCTTATTTACCTACTCTTAATTTCTCTCTTCATCCACCTCATCACCCTCTCTTAATAAGAGTTACCTATCAAAAAATCCAAGAAATAACTATCTCTTAGTTACTCCCTCTTAAACAACTTTTACATGTATTTATTTTTATTTTTTGTAACAAAAATGTCAAAAAATGGTATAATATTCTCATAATCATCCACCCCACCCCACTCTTATTTCTAAGAGTTACCTCTTATTTAGAGATGTCTTAATCAACCTCTAAATAAGAGGTAGCTAAGAGTTAACTCTTTTTTATCCAGAGCTAACTCTTAAAATTTCTCTCTCTTTAACAGTGGGCTAAGAGTCCACTACAATTGATGCTCTAACTCCTTTGTCCAGTGACAGAGCCATAGGGATGTCAGTGGGGCGGGTTTCGCGGGAGACCCGCCCCGCATCCGCCCCAAGTAGGCGGGGATGGAGGTAGGTTTGGCGGGTGATGTAATCCCCCGTAAATTTATAAATTTTATTAATATATTTTAACGTATATTATTTATATTTAAATAGAATTTATGAATTTTAAGTAATAAATATATAATTAACGTATATTTATTTTATTTTAAGTACGTTCTAAATATTTAACGATTTTTGAACTTTATTATATTTATATATTTAATGTATATTTAATTTTATTTAAATATATTCTAAATATTTTAACGATTTGTGCAATCAAGAATAATTTTAGAATTTTAAGTTGAAAAGAATTTGAATTACGAAAATTGATTGAATTTAGAAAATGATCCTATTCAGTTTTGGATTCGAATCATAAAAGCTAAATCCTAATTCTAGCCCACTTGGAAAAGCCCAACATTAAAATCCAAAGCCAAAACCCCACCCAAACCATTTTCACGTAAAACACCAAAACCCTTTTGCTTTCTCTCTGTTTCACGTACAGCAGGCAACACTCAGCCGTTTTTCTCTCTCCTTCCTTCACGCCACTGCGTCCTGCTCAGTCGCCGGACCACCAGTCCGTCGCCGCCGGTAAGGCTCCTCACCTTCTGCTCCTTCGACCCCCTTCTCCATCGTTCCTCGCCTCCTAATTTCTTGCATTCTTCTTCCTTTTGTTGTGTCGGTTCGCACGCAACAGCAGCAGTCACGAGCCTCACCGCCGTGAGTCTTCCTCGCCGTCAGCTCAACCCCGACCACCGCGCACGGTAGTCCTCTCTCCTTCCGCCCTTTTCTTTCTATTTTCGTTCTTTTTCATTGCTTGTCCTTCTCCTTTTCGTGGCTGACTTCTGCCCATCCGCGCAGCCACCACCATCGCGTGCCGCCACCGTATGCAACCACCTTGCCCAGCCTCGCTGCCGCGCCTGCACTATCGCCGGCCAGCACCTCCTCCTTCTCTTTTTGGTTAATGCTTTAACCTCTTATTTAATTAATGAAATATTATGTTTTAATAATTTAATTAAGGTTTTCATAGTTTAAATTATTAGTTTTGATAATTTATGTTTAGAATTCAAATAATTTATGTTTAGAATTCAAATTATATTATAAACTAATTTATTTTCAGATTTGCTAATCATGTTTAAGTTAGGGCTTTAATTATGTTTACTAATTTAATTCATGTTTCTTGAATATAAATTATAAGTTTTATGATTAAGTTAGATTTTCAGATTATATATTATGCTTAATTAATAATTTAATTTTCAGATTACATAATTGAATTGAAATAAGAGTTTTTAATTATTAAAGTGTGAATTTTTAAGGTTTTAATGATTTAAATCATAATAGAATGACTATATATTATTAAAGCTATTATTTTTAAGATTTTAAGAACGTGGATTATGTTTTTTTGGACGTTTGAAATTATTTTATATTGCTGGAAATTTTAAAAAGGAACGTTTGTTGGAGTTTATGATAATTAGGGATCGTTAGGGAATTAATCACTATTCTAGGAAGTTAATTAATTAAGTTTCGATATTGGGGAATGTTCTAAATATGTTTAGGATGTGTTTAGAGTACGTTAGTGTTGCTGTAAATTATTAGGAATTGATTTGGGTACGTTTCTTGATTATTTTAGGCGGAGAATTCTTTGTGGGCGACTTTTGAATTCGTTAAAGTGGCCTATCAGTTTGTTTACACAAGGTACGTACATACCGTGTGCTTGGATGTGTGTTGTATTGAGAATATGATGAATATATTTATGAACTTGTTTATGTTGGAATTTCATGTTCAATGTCGTTGAATTAATGCGTTGAGCATAGAACTTTATTTATAAGAATTGAATCATGTTAGCATGGAATATTGATGCAAGCATGTTGGTTTTGTGGAACTTTATATTATTTAATATTGGTTTAGATCTTTATTGATCGTTGTTCCTCTTTAGATTTTCACTACTTTATAAGGGCCGAGGACCTTGTTTGGTAGTTGAACCTTATACCTAATAAAGGTTTTTAAATATGGATAAAGGAAGGATTAAAATGGTTGGAATTGGCTCTTGGTTGAACGTTGTGATCACTTGTTTAATTCAAAGATAAAAGAAGTTGTGTTTACTTGTTGAATATAATATTTATGTTTGATGAGTCATAACCAAGTATTAAAAGTTAAGTCATGTAAAGTGAAAATGAGTAGCAATAGCTTTAGACTGTGCACGTCTAAAGTGACGGACAATCAGGAGTTGGGGTCATGGGTAGCCTATGACTTTTTCTGGGGCCGGATTGATCACCGGTTCTATTTTTATTTAAAAGTCCCTCGATATCGCAGGTCATTGGGGTTTACGGAGTCGCGCCCGTACCTCGTCTTCCTTAGTGAAGAAGAAGAAGTTTTTAGTAGCAACTCGGTCCATTGACTATTTCAATTAAAATAATGTTATTGTTGTAAAAGTCTAGTCCAGTGTAGCCTAGCCTAGTAAAGTGTTGTCGTCAAATTAACATGTTCTGTCTACCCTTACTCGTGTTTTATTAGTACCATGTTAGGTGTGTTCGTTCAATAGTATCATGTTAGGATTATTATTGTTTTAGTATGTAGTACTCAGCTTTGCTGATTACGTGCTTTTGCTTGTGCATGTTGATCATGGCTATGCCTTATTGATCCTGTGATGACCCAATCTTTGGTGAGCAGTCTCTAAGGATCAATAAGCATTGTCCATCTGCAGGTTTGAAGATGTTGCATCATTGGGATCGGGAATAGAGAGCTTGTATTTAGTTTTGATTTGCTAAGTTAACTTGGGTTTGTTAATTGGGACTTTAAACTTGTCGTACTATTTATATTTCCTTATTTTCGTTGGATAATTTTTGGGGACTAAATCTGTAATCGATTATTTATAAACCTAAAGTTAGTTTTATGTTTTCCGCTGCAAAATTCTGAATAAGCCGTTACGTTTTCACACGGGCGATAATGCCTTGATAATTCTCTACGTTGTATATTAAAAGATTATTTTAGAAAAGAGAGAATTGTCGGGGTGTTACAAAATGGTATCAGAGCTAAGGTTTTACTTTAATAAATTTTTAGGCGCCTAACTATCTAGTTATTTAAAATAAATTTCTTAAAAAAATCGAGATTCTACGTATTATAGTGTTCAAAAATTGGTACTTTTTTTGGGGGGCCGATTTCCTTTTATCTTGTTTGAAAGTATACGATATTCCTTATTTACGTTCAAAATCAAATTGTTTTTTAAAGTTAAAGTGATACTTTCGACATTTTATTTTTCTTATTATTTATTATTCAAACAAATAAATAAAAATAATATGAATACATTTTTTTTAAAAGGAGTTCAAATTTTTTTTTTTTAGTTGTTTCAAAAGTTAGAATTCGTTAGTTAGGAAATATAAAATCTTTTTCGAATTATTAACTTTATTTTCGAATTTATTCGCTACGCATTTCCTTAATTCATTTTACTTTATTTATTTTATATTTTTATTTATGTTATTATTCTATGTTATAATTTTATTATATTTTCGTTCTTTTATTTCGTTATATAAACGATTCTAATGCTTTAGTTATGAGAGATGGGTAGTATAAGAAGGGCATATAAGATAGAATTATATGTGCATTAGTGGCTAGTCAACGCTAGCATTAGAAATTGATTGTTATGTACGTGCGTGTGCTAATTGTTTAAGTGTTACATTTACATGTGCATAAAGAATTGTTTGATTCCACCAAACTTATTGATCATTGAACCTTGTTTATGTTTTGGCTGGAAAATCGTTAGTGAGACCTTGAATTGTTTATTTCAGGAATAAAATGTTTCTTTCCAAGTATACCAACATAGGATCTTTCGAGAAACTTGATATAGAAACCCCAGATATTTACGTGAAGAAAATTGTGTTTGGATGTGAATATTATGCTAAAGTTCAAGGGCAACCTATCTTAATGAGAAAGGATATCATAGCAGCCACTATCATTAATTGCTTACCTAACAAATTTCCATACCTAGAACTCAAGGAAAAGTTTAAAGACATGCATTCTGATAATGGAACTCCAAACTTGGCTAAGTATGGGACTTGGGATGGTAGATGGAAATATGATTCAGAAATTCTGACCACCATCATTGAAGCGGCAGAAAGTGGGTTTAGAGACAGTAAAATCGTAGGGAGTCATGTTGGAGATTCAGTTACAGAAGAACCTATGGGAATAAGTGTAAATAATGACCTAGAGGAAAATGATGTAGCTGTGGAGAATGAGAATGTAGGTGTTGAGGAAGAGAATCCTAACCCAGCGGCTCATGAACCAACCATTGAGATCTCTAGTGATTCGGATGCAGAGCTCGAAATTGAACAGGAGATGGCAAGTGAGCCTAATCAAGATGAAGACATGGGTGAAGATGCAAACCCTGAGGAAGACCCCGATGAAGACCCTGAAGAAGAGTTCGATGATCTTGAGATCTAAATTTCACTCCGCAAGTTTCAGGAGCAATACATAGGCAAGAGGCCACAAATATTTTGAAGTCATAAATAGTTAATTAGCTCTTTTATGTTTTAAAGAATAAGTAGCAAAGCTACAACTGTTTAAGGTTTAAGTTTATTGAAGTTTGAAATGTTCTTTATTATTTTCAAGGATGTAATAAACCTCTATGGAGTTTGCAATAAAAGTTAAAGTTTTCAAGGAAGTGTTCTTTATTCTATTTTGAGGATTCCATAATACTCCAACCTCTAGGTAGTACGTCGTGGATTAATTGTTTGCATACTCAATGTGAATTGTGGATCAATTTAATTGCCACAATAATATTAAATAATTTGAGTACATAAAGGAAGTGAGAGCCATTCTAGACCCTCATGACCAATATGATTCAAAATGTTATGCCTTATGTGCAGTGTGGGAATGTCTTTCGTGAATTATTGAGTATGATTACTTTTCAATGATGATTGCATCTTGTAGACGATTGTTGCACCTTTGTAAACGATTGTCGTGCCTTCATAAATGATGTGTATTAATGTGAACATTGTTGGTTGAGGCGATCTTTATGGTCAATTCAAGTATTAAATTGTATGGGATAACGTATAGGTGATGTTTCAAACCTAAAGTAGAGTATACTAATTGCAGGTCGCGTTCTAGAATGGCCAACAACAATGATCTAGCTACTGCGATTCGCCTCTTAGCGGAAAAGCTAACCCAGGAGAGAACTGAGTGCCCCGATTCTGCAGGGGAAATGTTTGAAAGACTTTCTAAGGTTAAGCCACCGTATTTCAAGGGACAAGCAGACCCTACCTTCCTGGAAAACTGGATTAGGGAATTTGAGAAACTATTTGAGGCTGTGAGTTGCCCTGGGAGTATGAGAGTAAGTCAAGCTGTCCTATATCTAAAAGATGAAGCCGATTTGTGGTGGAAAGAAAATGGAAATAGACTAAGTGCTGTTGAGGGATTCAATTGGGATTCATTCATAGTTGCCTTGAGGGGGAAGTTTTATCCTCCTTTTATGAGAAAGCAGAAAGCGCAGGAGTTTATCAACCTTAGGATGGGGAATATGACTATTGTTGAATACTATAGCAAGTTTATAGCTTTATCGAGGTTTGCACCTGAGGTGGTAGCTACTGAGGAGCTAAAGGCTCAAAGGTTTGAGCAAGGGCTGACTGATGAAATTCAATTGGGATTAGGTGGAGAAACCTTTACATCCTTAGACATAGTGTACGGGAGAGCTGCTCATATTTATGGTCTGCAGTCTAGAAGGGACAAGAAAACTGTGGTAATTGGGGAAAAGAGAAAAGATTTTAATACTTGGGGTAACCAAGAAAACTTTAAAAGGAATAGAAACGGAAATGGGAATGGAAATGGAAATTTCCAAGGAGGAAACAATCAGGGGAACCACAACAACTCGAACCAATCTAAGAGAGTGCATCATTGCAAAATGTGCAGTAACAATCACCCTGGTAAGAACTGCAAGGGAGAATTAGTGACCTGTAACTATTGTCAGAGAAGGGGGCATAGGGAGTATGAGTGCTTCACTAAGCACAGAAAGGAACAAAATAATAATGGAGGTGGAAACCAAGTGAGGTTTAACCAGTCTGGAGGTCAAAATTCAAAGCCTGGAGGGGCACAAAACAATCAAGAGAACTATAATAAGCCTGCAAACGATAACAACAACCCGAATAAGGCTCCAGGAAAGTTGTACATGATGAATCAGAATGAGGATGAACGATCTGCCGATATGGATTCTGGTACTTTTTCTATTTACTCCGCACAAGTTAAGCATTATTTAGTTCGTGGGTGACTTGTTCTTTTGTTTCGTCATCTGTTGTGAAAAGTCTAAAGTTAGTAGTTTTAATGAAATAGGAATTTTGAGAATAGAATTCGTCGAAAGAGAATTTTGGTTAGCTATTCCCTGATGTGAGTTACGAGGGCGTAACTCGTTTTCTTTAAGGGGGGTAGAATGCGATAGAAATTCGCGCTTTTTACCTATTTTTATGGTATTTTTATGCATTTTATGCGTATTTTAGCAAATTTTACAAGTTTAGGCAAAACAAATAGACTCTCCGCATAAGAAAAGGTGTTCATGAGTAACACAAACAGCTTTGAGTTGGCAAAAGAGTGCACATAGGTGGCACAAGTACTTCTCTAGTAAGAATAAGTTAAAAGCTTTTGGGGAAAATGTGGGAAATTTCGTGTCAAGTTTCGGGACGAAACTTCCTTTAAGAGGGGTAGATTGTAATCCCCCGTAAATTTATAAATTTTATTAATATATTTTAACGTATATTATTTATATTTAAATAGAATTTATGAATTTTAAGTAATAAATATATAATTAACGTATATTTATTTTATTTTAAGTACGTTCTAAATATTTAACGATTTTTGAACTTTATTATATTTATATATTTAATGTATATTTAATTTTATTTAAATATATTCTAAATATTTTAACGATTTGTGCAATCAAGAATAATTTTAGAATTTTAAGTTGAAAAGAATTTGAATTACGAAAATTGATTGAATTTAGAAAATGATCCTATTCAGTTTTGGATTCGAATCATAAAAGCTAAATCCTAATTCTAGCCCACTTGGAAAAGCCCAACATTAAAATCCAAAGCCAAAACCCCACCCAAACCATTTTCACGTAAAACACCAAAACCCTTTTGCTTTCTCTCTGTTTCACGTACAGCAGGCAACACTCAGCCGTTTTTCTCTCTCCTTCCTTCACGCCACTGCGTCCTGCTCAGTCGCCGGACCACCAGTCCGTCGCCGCCGGTAAGGCTCCTCACCTTCTGCTCCTTCGACCTCCTTCTCCATCGTTCCTCGCCTCCTAATTTCTTGCATTCTTCTTCCTTTTGTTGTGTCGGTTCGCACGCAACAGCAGCAGTCACGAGCCTCACCGCCGTGAGTCTTCCTCGCCGTCAGCTCAACCCCGACCACCGCGCACGGTAGTCCTCTCTCCTTCCGCCCTTTTCTTTCTATTTTCGTTCTTTTTCATTGCTTGTCCTTCTCCTTTTCGTGGCTGACTTCTGCCCATCCGCGCAGCCACCACCATCGCGTGCCGCCACCGTATGCAACCACCTTGCCCAGCCTCGCTGCCGCGCCTGCACTATCGCCGGCCAGCACCTCCTCCTTCTCTTTTTGGTTAATGCTTTAACCTCTTATTTAATTAATGAAATATTATGTTTTAATAATTTAATTAAGGTTTTCATAGTTTAAATTATTAGTTTTGATAATTTATGTTTAGAATTCAAATAATTTATGTTTAGAATTCAAATTATATTATAAACTAATTTATTTTCAGATTTGCTAATCATGTTTAAGTTAGGGCTTTAATTATGTTTACTAATTTAATTCATGTTTCTTGAATATAAATTATAAGTTTTATGATTAAGTTAGATTTTCAGATTATATATTATGCTTAATTAATAATTTAATTTTCAGATTACATAATTGAATTGAAATAAGAGTTTTTAATTATTAAAGTGTGAATTTTTAAGGTTTTAATGATTTAAATCATAATAGAATGACTATATATTATTAAAGCTATTATTTTTAAGATTTTAAGAACGTGGATTATGTTTTTTTGGACGTTTGAAATTATTTTATATTGCTGGAAATTTTAAAAAGGAACGTTTGTTGGAGTTTATGATAATTAGGGATCGTTAGGGAATTAATCACTATTCTAGGAAGTTAATTAATTAAGTTTCGATATTGGGGAATGTTCTAAATATGTTTAGGATGTGTTTAGAGTACGTTAGTGTTGCTGTAAATTATTAGGAATTGATTTGGGTACGTTTCTTGATTATTTTAGGCGGAGAATTCTTTGTGGGCGACTTTTGAATTCGTTAAAGTGGCCTATCAGTTTGTTTACACAAGGTACGTACATACCGTGTGCTTGGATGTGTGTTGTATTGAGAATATGATGAATATATTTATGAACTTGTTTATGTTGGAATTTCATGTTCAATGTCGTTGAATTAATGCGTTGAGCATAGAACTTTATTTATAAGAATTGAATCATGTTAGCATGGAATATTGATGCAAGCATGTTGGTTTTGTGGAACTTTATATTATTTAATATTGGTTTAGATCTTTATTGATCGTTGTTCCTCTTTAGATTTTCACTACTTTATAAGGGCCGAGGACCTTGTTTGGTAGTTGAACCTTATACCTAATAAAGGTTTTTAAATATGGATAAAGGAAGGATTAAAATGGTTGGAATTGGCTCTTGGTTGAACGTTGTGATCACTTGTTTAATTCAAAGATAAAAGAAGTTGTGTTTACTTGTTGAATATAATATTTATGTTTGATGAGTCATAACCAAGTATTAAAAGTTAAGTCATGTAAAGTGAAAATGAGTAGCAATAGCTTTAGACTGTGCACGTCTAAAGTGACGGACAATCAGGAGTTGGGGTCATGGGTAGCCTATGACTTTTTCTGGGGCCGGATTGATCACCGGTTCTATTTTTATTTAAAAGTCCCTCGATATCGCAGGTCATTGGGGTTTACGGAGTCGCGCCCGTACCTCGTCTTCCTTAGTGAAGAAGAAGAAGTTTTTAGTAGCAACTCGGTCCATTGACTATTTCAATTAAAATAATGTTATTGTTGTAAAAGTCTAGTCCAGTGTAGCCTAGCTGATATGTGTGTTTTATGTAGAGTTTTTACCCCCGTCCCTTAGTACTTTTTGATCCCAAATGAGCTCTTCGGAGCGATTTTTAGTACAAATGTGCTCCTTGTAGTGTGTTTGTAGTTTCAGGTTCATCATTGTAGGAATTAGTATATTTTTGTGCATTTCCTACTCATTTGAATCAATAAAAGAGATTATGTACTTTCGAGAGCACAAACATTAAGTTTGAAGAGTTTTGAAGCAAAGCGAATAACGAAGGAAGTACAAAAATGACTATAGTCCACTATTTTAAGCATAACTCAAGTTCTACAACTCCAAATGATGTAATTCCAATTGGGTTGGATTATAGACTTCAATATCTTTCCAACAAGTGGTCACTCGCCTAATTCCGACGAATAACGAAGGAGATATGACGTTTTGAAGATAGAGGATCGTGCAGTTTCAACACGCGCCCGATCGGGCGGTCATTCTGGGCGCTGTTCTGGGCATTTTGCAACCGCCCGATCGGACGGAATTTCGCCCGATCGGGCCGACTATCGAGCATATCGCCCGATCGGGCGAAGCGTCGCCCGATCGGGCCACGCCAACCTCCAGCGTATTTCGCGAGATTTTATTTCCGGTTTTGGGCTCTATTTTGGGCAAACTATAAATACTAGCCCCTTATATTTTTAGTGACACCTTTTATTCTAGTTTTCTAATTACTTAGTCTATTTTAGTTCTCTCTATTTTCTCCAAACACTTAGTTTTAATTTTAATCAAAGATTCAAGCTTTATTATTCCATTGTTCTTCAAGTCGGTATTGTTTCTTGCTTTAATTTATCTTATTGCTTGATCATGTTTTCTATTATGTTAATTGCTTTGTTATTTATTATCATGAGTGAGTAGTTTAATTTCTAGGGTTTAGGGGATCCATGAATGCATGATTGGGATTATATGTGGACTTGATTAATTGATTGATTGATTATAATTTCTATAGCTTATTATTATTGCTCGTCAATTCTGTTCGGCCGGACTATTTTGATTTGAGTTTGATTAACCTTAGATTATGCGCCGAGAGGTATAAATATGATGTTTTTTGGTCTGTGGCTATTAGATAGGAATTATTTCTAGTACGTAGCGAGAGCCCGCTAGTTGTTCTATCCTAAGGAATTCATAAGATTCGAGAGATGCATGTTTTCCTAATTATGATTGTTCATTGATTGTTATTGTCCGTTGTCCAATCCCGCTCTGCATTTATGGTGAACCGTTGCCCTAGATTCCTTTAATATTGTTATTTTCCGATTTGATTATTTGCTTTAGTTTAATATACAAACCAATCCAACTCTTTGTTACCAGTAGTCTAGATTAGTTAATTAATAGTAGAAAGAACATTGTTTCCCTGTGGATACGATCCCTGCTTCCCTTACTATATTTTTAGTTGGTGAACGTTAGGTTTATCTTTGATAGGAGTGCGATTTAGCCTGTCACTAGCCTAGTAAAGTGTTGTCGTCAAATTAACATGTTCTGTCTACCCTTACTCGTGTTTTATTAGTACCATGTTAGGTGTGTTCGTTCAATAGTATCATGTTAGGATTATTATTGTTTTAGTATGTAGTACTCAGCTTTGCTGATTACGTGCTTTTGCTTGTGCATGTTGATCATGGCTATGCCTTATTGATCCTGTGATGACCCAATCTTTGGTGAGCAGTCTCTAAGGATCAATAAGCATTGTCCATCTGCAGGTTTGAAGATGTTGCATCATTGGGATCGGGAATAGAGAGCTTGTATTTAGTTTTGATTTGCTAAGTTAACTTGGGTTTGTTAATTGGGACTATAAACTTGTCGTACTATTTATATTTCCTTATTTTCGTTGGATAATTTTTGGGGACTAAATCTGTAATCGATTATTTATAAACCTAAAGTTAGTTTTATGTTTTCCGCTGCAAAATTCTGAATAAGCCGTTACGTTTTCACACGGGCGATAATGCCTTGATAATTCTCTACGTTGTATATTAAAAGATTATTTTAGAAAAGAGAGAATTGTCGGGGTGTTACAGGTGATGGGTATAAAAATCGTACCCGCCATTGGTGATGGGGCGGGTGTGGATTTTATGTTGAACCCGCCCCATCCCCGCCCGCCCCGCCTCATCCCCACTCGCCCTCCCCATCCCCACTCGCCCTGCCCCATCCCCACTCGCCCCGCTTCATTCACGCCATGGGTGATGGGGTGAGTTTGAATTTATTTGTATCTTTAGGTGATAATATAAATTTAGGTGAGATTTTTAATTTTTTATGACGAGTATGTTTTTCAATTATATAGGTTACTTTAGTCATAAGATATTTTTTTTTTCTATAGTTAACTTTGAATACTCCGTATATATGGCAAATGTTTGCTAAATAAGAAAAATTAGGCGGGTATTAGCGCGGGTATGAAATGGGGCTAAGACGGGGATGGATACCCAGTTGGGTGGTGGGGCGGGGATGGGTTTTAGCTTACACCCGTTGGGGCGGGGATGAAAATGAATTTTGTACCCGCCATGGGTGAAGGGGCGGGGATGGGGATGAAAATTTTAGGTGGGGATGGAGATGGAGGGACCTATATCCGCATCCGCCCCGCCCCATTGACATCCCTACAGAGCCACCCTCTGGCATAGTGTGTCACGACGTCACGTGACAGACCATTTCCTTAAAAAAAATGAAAGAAAGTTTAGACAAAAAACAGTTATAGAAAAATTCGCGCACAATGTTTCGTTGGTTCGCTGATTAGTGCACCTGCATTCCTTACGTACATCCCGAATTCGAATCCGCACTTCTGCAGCTTCTTCAATTTATTTTCCTTCTTTCCCTATTTATTTGTTGATTCAATATACATTATGCAACCCCCTATTTTATTTACTCATCTGTTTTCTCCCTGTTTCTTTGATTGAGTAGCAGCCCCATGACTCCCATGCAATTTATTTATTTTATTGTTTTGGCAATATTTTTCTGTCGCTTTACTTTAAAACATTTCCCTTTGCTCCTAGTCCTTTGTTATTTGATAATTGGTGCTTGCAGGCTCGGTCCTGACAATTTATGGGCCCTAGACAAAACATAAGACGAGGGCCCCTTAAAATATACAAGGTAAAAAACTAATAATTTCGTATACAGAGTAATAGTATTTATACCTCTAATTAAATCTCATACATATGAAATACAAATTTTGCTGCTAACCACCAGGCTAAAGAATCTGCATTGAATTTGTGTGTGTATTGTTTTTACAAGTACTTGTAACCAACCAGCATAAAATAATTTTGGGCTACCTTTTCCCCCTGGCCCTAGGTTGTCGCACCTCTGGCTAGGCTCGGGGCCGGGGCTGGTTGTTTGTCTTTTGTCTAGTGGAAGTTGAAAATGTGAATATATGTCTCAGTTTTCAGCTTAGATTAAGATTGTGCTAAAGGAATAACATGAAAAGACACCCTCAATAAAAGGTTCATTTCCATCTAATTCCATTACGACTTTGGTTGTGAATTACAGTACATTGCTAAACCAAAAGAATATTTCCAAGATCTGGTTACAAAAAATGTGGTGAAATCAATTATACAAGGTTTATATCAGAAGAGCAATATAGAGAGGGGAAGCTTAAGAAGTAATAGCGAATCTCATGTTTCTTGTGGTTCATTATCGTTTCTCCTCCATAGAATGTGGAATGTGGAATGTAGAATCTTCAGTGACATAATTTAGGATGAAAGATGGAGTTGCCAGATGTTAACTTTGGAGCAATCTTCTGAGGCAACTCCCCTTATTTTGCTCTCATCTTCAAAAAATGCTTGTTTCACAAATTTGAGTGAATTCTGCAAAACAAAAACAGTCAAGTTCAGTCTTGTAATTAGTTTAATGATGGAAGAGTATTAGTTAAAAGAATGAACCTGTTTGGTGGCATCTGCAAAAGGGAGATAACCCCATCGTTCAGGATCCCATAGGATAGAGCTATTGAATCCAAAACCAGAAATATGAATTGGTAATTCATCTGTATCCATCTTCAACTTGTTCAGATGCCATCCAATGACTTGGGAAGATTGGCAAACTGGCCCTTCAATTATCATTTTCTTTCTTTTTGTTGATAGTTTAGCAAGTGGCCATGTCCCAAATGTCCTGTTTAAACAAACACCTCCATTAAATTTTACATTGAGATATAAATAATGGAAGCATTACGTAGCATTAGAAATAAGAGAATGCATACTCTGTAGATCGAATGTGGTCGAAGAAGCTGAGATGATAAACATTTGAGAGTGCAGCAAAATGTACAATTCCACTTAAACGATGATGTTCAATATGCTTAAGAGCAAGATTTCTCTGATGATCCATCTCAGTTGTATGATCTGTAAAATTCTCCATAAACACCAAGTGTCTATACATAACCCCTGTACTCCTTAGTATATCTGATACATCAGAAGACTCCATTTTTGACTCCACAACAATCCACAGCAATGGTGGAGGCACCAGTTTCAGAGTATCTGCCATCCTTCTTAGTAAAACTCCTCTCAGAGGATCCTTATCATTTGTAGGACTTATTACAATTATTTGTTTCCTTTCCTCAATTTCAATTTCACTTTCAGTTTCCTCAACTGCACTCTCTGGAGTTTCTGATAGGCTTCTGTTGTTGCCTGTAACACCCAGCATAGGCCTTGGTGCTAGCTCCACCATGGAATTGTTGTACTGTTTTTCTGCTGAAGAATCAACCCTAGTAAATGTAGGTTTACCAGTAGGAGCAAACCCTGTGAAGAACCCCATGACAAAACATAGCAAGAAATGTAAAACGGCTTTCTTCCATAGATGAACCCGTTTCTTTGATCGCTCTGTCACTCCCATTTATCACAACTAAAAACTTAAGTAATTACAGATAAATTATGAGAAAGACTTATTATGTTAATAAGGGTGATGTAGAAGAGTTGAAATGACATGTAGGTGACAATAGACTGATATTTCGTGTTTGCGGGACTGGGATAGATGTTTGTCTAAAGCACTAGTATAGTACAGTAGAGACCATATGAATATTGAATAATGATGGGCAGTAGCTAACTCTAATGACAAAATAACATGAATATGATGCGTTTGTTTTAATTATTCGGTATTTGTATTATTAGATTGTTTAGGTGTTTCATGTGTTTTGTGTTGTTGCTTCTACAAGTAATTACTTTAAGATAAAGAAAACACAACCAGCAAGTTTAAACATTGGAGTTTCTTATCTTTAGTTGGTGGCTTCACCAAATGGTGGTTGAAGATGCAAACTCATTACCTAATTAAGAATCAATATGTAAATATGATTATTTTCTAATTTGAATTTCATCTGTCATTAGGAGTTGACTGTGGGTTGACTATTGATGGAGATGAATAACCAATGCAAGTAGTTTCAAGCATGGGTAACGAATACGGTTTTGCGGTCCGGGTTGGTATTACTATTTAGCACCCAATCCAAACCAAACCACATACAAGCGGTTTTGAAATTTTTGTATCCATATCACACCTCAAAAGAAAACCAAATTGCACCTCTCAAGTTGTTTAAGCATAGTTTTTCGGGAGCACCCTGCCTAGGTCGCACGCATCGCAAAATGTGGTATATCATGGCATGGTTTGCATTTTTAACCACATTTTAAAAAAAAAAACTTTAGCTTATTTTTACAAAAAAATTAATCAAGGACAATTATGATTTATTTTAGATGTTTTGAGTAAATAGTAACCCTACATTAATGTTTTATCCTTTTAATTTCTTGAAAATAAACCAAAATGATACAAGTTTTTTAAAGGTTTAATGTAGTTTGCGGTGTAAACTATAAACCAAATTCAATTGCGGTTTGCTTTCATAATAAATCGCACCTAAAACACAAACCGACGACTTGGTCAAAATCACAAACCACCAAAATGGTTTTATTACGGTTAGATGTCATTTGGACCGCGCTCGATCTGAAGAAGCGCCGTGAAACAACTTTTTCTATTTATGATTGCTTTTTAACATGATTACTTGATTTTTTTTTTTGTACCATCTAAAATTTATACAAATGCAAAATCTTGCATATTACCATTTCGAAATATAAAATTGTATATTGAACCTTAATTCTCATTAATGTCAACTACATCCGCCAACTTCTTTTGTATCTTGACTCTATCTTAACACGTAGGATCAAGGAGTAAGGAGCATCAAAAGGGGCAAACCCGTTGGCAATGGACTAAACTCCCATTTACTTTGTGAGATCCAGTTTGAAAATTCTTTTTCTACCAAAATAGAAACATGCGTTATATACAAAATTATAATTCCAAAAATATATATTTAGTGAAAATAAAGACTCACTTTTATAAAATATTTATTAAACAAGTAGAATACTCAAGTAATCCTTAAAATTCATTTATTATGACAATCTCGTACTATGAGCTCAAGATTTCATCGGAGACGGTCTATCAAACTAGCAAAGGCTTTCATGCATACCGATTAGTTTATAAAATCAGGTCAGCATAAACACAATCCTTAAAGAACATTATAAAGACATAAGCATGACGTTCATATAAATCGGAGGAAGTATATAATATAATGGGGAAAAGGAATTTTGAGGGCAAGGGAGTACGATTGTTCGATGAGCACTAGATAGCAGCGGGACCCTATGAATAATGATTTTTGATGGAGCTCATCCTGAGTAATCGTGTCAATGCATTTCAAGAGAACAAAAATTCTATCAACAAGAAAGTTACTAACGACTGGAAAAAAAAGTCTAGAACTAATTCTATAATCCTAAAAGAAAAGGGAAACTGAAAAAGTATGATTGTATCCTACACTAAATTCGGATGGGACTCTGGAAAAAACAGTAACAAA
This sequence comes from Spinacia oleracea, assembly GCF_020520425.1. Classification (NCBI taxonomy): domain Eukaryota; kingdom Viridiplantae; phylum Streptophyta; class Magnoliopsida; order Caryophyllales; family Amaranthaceae; genus Spinacia; species Spinacia oleracea. Next base: position 86,733,132 of record NC_079488.1, on the reverse strand, counting down.
AATAAATACATGCAGAATTACATCTTTCCTTAAATTGTCATCAAACTACATACGATCGACGGGACCAGAAAATATAGAATTCCTGACAGGACGATGCTTCTTCCATTTGGCTTTTGGCTTGGACATGATCCAAGATGGTACCTCACTCCCAGACTCTGACATAATATTAGCCACATTACGCAAATATGGTACATCTACTTCTGTATAAAAGGTAATGGCTTCTCCTTCTCTTCCAGCTCTACCAGCTCGACCTACAGATAACACCAACTCAAAATCCAAGTATAACAAACTCTAACTCTAACACCAACACACACACACACACAAATGGACAAAAAACAAAAAAAAATATCAAGCACGCATTGGTAGCCAAGTATTTCGTGCATGATGAATGGTGATTCATACTCATATTGCATCTAAAATAATAGTATAATACAATCCTGAGAATTAATCAAGAACTCAAATGTTCAGATAACTAGTTACAACACTTATTTTTTAAACCAAAATAGTGACCTGTGGCCGTTAACAATAATTATGACAGCATTCACCAGTAGGTAGTAAAGATTAGGATCAAATGTTGTGATCATAAAGATCTTCTAATCACACTATCTTAAGGGTGACAAGCAGAAGTCTTTTAATTGGTGGTTTTAAGCAGAATGAATGACACAATCACTCAGAGATGATCAAACAATCAAAGGATTTGAAATTACAAAATTAAGCTCCTATGAAGTCCATAACACCTTTTCCTTGGAGAAAGAACATTAGGAAATTGCACAGTTCATCAGAACATAAAATCACAAACGTTGACTCCGCATATTGAGCAGGATAAATCACATTAGGAATTGTACTCAACTCACCAACTCTGTGGATGTAAGAAGCAGCTGAGTCTGGAAAATCATAATTAATCACACAGTTGAGACCTTTGAAGTCCATCCCACGAGCAACAACGTCCGTAGCAATCAAAACCCAAGTTTTACCAGACCTGAAATTATCAACAGCATTCTCCCGCTGAACATAGTTCAACAGACAACACAGGGATAATGGAAAACGGTTAGAAGAACCAACTATGCCACAAAAGTATGTTTCCACCGGAAAAGGGAAAGACAGTCAGCTCAGTAATTATTGCCACATCCAATAAAAATGTTACAAAAACAAAATGGGTATTAAAACATTAGTACAACTATTCTCACTTCACCATCAACTGATTTAAACAAAAACCCTTTCTGATCATTTCCCATAATATTTCAACCTTCTTTAAGAATTCATCTAAATTGGAGTTTGTATACAACAAGCAACTTTTCTTCAGTATTTAGCAATATTTTCCATTTCCGTGTCACAAAGACACTGATATACGGAAGGAGTTTACTTCCATATGGATTTGCTTTGCATCCCTATCCTGAATCACAAAAGTAGTTTCACATACATGATCCAAATTCCAAATACATGTTTTGTGGCTCTAATTGACGATAGTGCTGAAGGAAGTAGGCCATAAATCATGTGCATAACACTGTATTCATCATAGACAGGATACCGAATAAAGAAGCAACTTACTGGACAAAGAATAGACATTACCTGTGCTTCTTGCAAATCACTATGGATGACATCCACTTTGATATCACTAAACGCCAGTTCTCTATAGAGCTCTTTAGCACGTTCCATGCTTTGCACAAAGATTAAGACTGGTGGATTCAAACTCTGCTCAGGGAAGAAAAAAAGATGTACTAGTATGAAAAAAGATGTTCAATGCCACGACGCCATCAGATCGGTGCAACCTAGGAGTAGAATCTAAAGCATGCAATTTTTTCGTGTATGGTCACATAACAAGTCCTACAATCAAATGCACCACATTTTGTTATGACATACCTGCTGTAGGACAATTGAGCTATCAAACCCCCAAATTAGAATGGAGCTTTTACTCTTCATCTACAGACGAGAATACCTTTTTTTTTTTGCATCATGTGAGTTATAGCCAGAAAAGTCCGTTATGTTAATAGCATCTATGAGTCTGAAAAGGATGAAAAATAATATATGCAAATTTGCATTAAATTGTGGCCCATTGTGGCTTTTAGTTCTAGCTGAAGCGGGGCACCTTTTGTGTTTTCGGACTGGAAAAATGCATGCCCATTACAAATTTACAATATTCAACGTGCAAATTATTAACATAACTCAACCCATATACACAAACTTCCAGGTAGCATCTATTTCAATATATTATGTGAACTTGATCCTGGATCAGAAATGACAAAGTCTCATAAAAATTAAACAAGAAAACATTAAAACTATCCGTGGTCCTATTTTTTGCTGGCATCTATGCGTTTGTTATAGAATAACCAACTAAGATTTGAATATTGGATAACAAGAAGCTTTCTCGCTGCTACAATTACACTATCTCATAATCTTACCTCAGAAAAATTTTGACGCAGTGCAAGAAACTTCCCTTCTTCACTTCCAGCAAAAACCAACTTCTGCTTTATTGATGCAGAAGCTGTATTCCTAATCAAAGGAAAATAACAACAAGCAATGTCAGATAACTGAAGGGGAAAGCTTTATACCAAAACAAAATAAAAGCAGAAATCTAGGCAAAAATTACTGATTGAGAACTACAAAAACTGGAAATATATAGTTATTTACTACTATCTCCGTTTCCAAATAGCTGCATCACTTTGACTTTTATACTATTCATATACTCCCTCCGTTTCTTCTGAATAAATCCATCACTTAGACTTTTACACTATTCACATGCTAACTTTTACTTGATTTCTTTATGTGTGTGTTGTCAAATAATATGTTGTTGGATTAAACACAATGAACATTTTATAATATTCAACTTTTTATAAGTTATAACTTTTGATAATAGAATGGTCAAAGTTGTGCATTGGCAAATGTGCATTATTCGGAAAAGGAGGGAATACTAACTTTGAAGTTTGAACACGTTTATTTACTACTTCCTCCGTTCCATAAAGATGTTCCAGTTCATAATGTTGATATTATTCATAATTGAAGAAAATCTTTTAAATCCTTTCCAATATATAAAATATATATCATATATATTTATATGGAGTCTTATTTGATTCGTCTCAGTGAATACTATTCTAATAATCCAACCTTTGAGTGGTCTTCTTAAAACAGTCCCACATTTTAGTTAACTAAGAATAATCAACAGTTGGTAGGTATCTTCTCAAATCGGACCTTAACCTGTTGTTTACTTGTATGGTAGGCAAAGTGACACATGTCATATTTTAATTGGCTAACATTTTTTACTCCCATATCACCTCCCCCTTTCCTTCTGGCATCCTCAACTTCCTTTCTGGCAAACATTTCGATCATTGTTGTCTCCCTTTCCACCCTCACCACCTCTCTCCGCATCCTCCTCCACTCTCGCAGTCTCGCTGCACATCTGTCCTCCTCATACACCGCCTCGCCTCTCACTGCTCCTCCCTTTTTCACTCTCCTCCTACGCGGCAGTGCCATCTTTTCTCTATCCTCCAACAACTACACAGTTCACATCCACCAAGCTCGGCCTTTTTGGGACGAAAAACCATTCCAGTTTTGTTATATCTTCCTAGTGATTTTTCTAACATAAAATGGTTGTTTGTTCTGACTAATTTTTCCTTTTCAAATTAATCCGAGGTTTTGAATTTGATCTTTTTTGGAAATAGGTTTGATTTTGTTGCCTTGTTAATCTATGCATATTTGATTACCTTGTTAGTCGAATTCGGTTTAATCCAGCCACCGTCTTTGGTGCAAACAAGCTTATAATTAGCTCAAATTTTAGAAGAAATGGCAAAAAAATCGATTATTTAAATACATATTTCACACAAGTCTTACTTTGTTCAACTGCTATTATTTTTTTGACAAAAAATTTTCAATTTTTATTGGGAAATGGGGTGCAGAAATTCGAGAAATGGAAGGGGTAGTTGTCTGGTTGGTACATACCGTATCTCACAGGAGTAGTGTATGGTGGGGGTTTTAGTTTGGATGATCGTAGTGAGTTGGAGAAGTAATTAGAAAAAAATTACATGCTTTTCAGATTGACCACAAGGGACCAATTTGGGAAGGTACCCCTCAAAAGTTGGACTATTTTTAGTTAACTAAAATGTGAGACTGGTTTAAGAAAACGGTCTAAAGGTTGGATTATTAGAAAAAATTTCCTAATTTTTACAAACATATAATAGAGAAAAATGATATAAATGTGCATTAGCAAGCATAAAAAATAAAAATTGGACCACCTTTATGGAACGGATGGAGTATTATATAAAAATAAATTTCATTATTAAGGTTAATCACAATGTATATTTGAAAAAATAATATTTTATAATTAACTAATACTTCCTTCATTTAGAAATAGTTAAACCACTTTGACTTTCACGTTTTCCAATGTACCACTTTGACTATTAATATCTTTAATTATTTATTAGTAAAAATTGTTTTATATTTTGACAGTAGACATTGAGACAAATCTAACAACTTTTTTATGTGAGAATATTTATTTTTTATGTACGTGTAAAAAGAGAACCAAAATTAATATATGAATAGCGCACAGGTCAAAACGGTGCAACCTATGTTACTCGGGCTCTTAATTTTACCTCAAATACCCGTGTCGAATCCTCAACACTCGGACATGGGTATGGACACTTCGACATTTCATTTTGGACCAAAATCATGCAATTTTTTCACAAAATAACCGTGTCGGACACTTGGACACATACCCGTGTCCGATATGAGTACTCGAGTCAAGGTAACTTAGGGTGCAACTATTTCTAAATGCTCAAAGTTGTATATAAATAGTCCAAAAAGTCAAACTATTCATATACTAACTTTGAGCACGTTTAATTACTATTTACGTAAAGATAAATTTCATCATTTAATTGTTTGGTTAATCTTAATGTATATTTTCAAAATATCATTTTTTAAATAATTTTAACTAATACATAATTACAAACAATGATGACCAAAGTTGTTTATAAACAGTATAAAAAGTCAAAACGATGCATCTATCAAGAAGGAAGAAAGTATGTTACTCCAAATCTTCATATTACCTCAAACATCCATGCCAGATACCCGAGGTAGTATGAGCGTATGACACTTCATTTTGACAAAATCATGCAAATTTTCAAAAAATGGTTGTGTGTGAAACTTGGATACAAACCCCATGTCACACACTTCTAGCAAAATTTGAGTAAAATCATGTTCTACACACACATATACACGCACAGATGCACTACAAATCAATCATACCAAAAAAGAAGACTAAATATTGTAGCGTTGCAATGTGTTTACACATTCTGTTGCTATTATATCCAAAGACCTGGAAGCAAAGACGATAATTCAACTCGGAAGCAAGAGGGGCCTCCCCTTAGAATTGTTCACTTGCGAGAGGACATGAGCAAGGAAGCACACTTTGATCCAATTACATTGAGATCACTTTTAACATTAAAATTATTTGGTCTAACCCTTCCACGGAAAAAAAATATTCTCTACAATTTAATACTCCCTTTGTCTCTATTTGTTTGTCCCATAGGCAAAATTTTCTTTATTAAGGCTTGGGACAAAAGTTTGCAAGAAGATGCGGGTAACATTGCCCCTTTAACTTTTATGAATGTATACAAGTGGGTAAATGGTGGGGACCTATTACTATATAAGGAAATGGGGCAATCTTTAAGGGGCAGACTAAAATAGAATATGAGGCAAACAAATAGGGACAGAGGGAGTATAAAACAGCTGATTTCATAAGCTCGCAGAGGAAAATGCTTTTTAAATTGAAAACGCTAGTAAGAGCGGTAAAATGAAGATTATTAATGAGATAATAAAAGAGAAAAGTGAGACCTCTTTGGCTGGAGGCAAGAAATGACAAACAAAGTTTAGATACAAACGTGTCAAAAGCAGGCATAGAGGAGAGCAAATTATAACAGAATGCAAATAAGAGGTAGATAGATGCAGAAATGGGAGAAGGGGGTCAAGCAGAGCTGGCCTCTCAAAGGATTCCAAGGACAGCTGGATAGGGCCATTGATTAAGATCTAGGACACTCTACCAATCGAGTAGCCACCTCAAGTAAAGGAACTCCTAAGAACAGTTTTAGTCCGGGCACTTACAATGTGTGTCTCTTCTCTCCCTCTTTCTCTGTTCTTATGAGCATCTACTCTATGCGACTTTAATGTTATGTACATCTATGAGGGTATTATTCCTGCCAGCTATATATTCCTTCATTCCCCTTCTTTCTCATTTAGTCCTGATACTAGGTTCTTCAACCACTACTCTAATTCAAGTACTTTTCATTAAAAGATCCGCCTCTTTCAAATTATGAAGATCTTTAAGAAAAAACCCTTTTTATACTAGTCTTGTCATATTAGGGATATGAATTACTGTTACACCTCCTCAAAACCTTGCTAAAGATGTGATTCACAGTTTCAGTTATCTAACTGCTCTACAACGCCACAGGCTAAGATTCCCTTCAAGTTTTCACTTCCATGTCAAACAAGAATTGTTTTCAAATGGAAAACAGTAATATGTGCAACATAACACCATCAAACTTGTACTTACTTTCGGCCAACAATAATCCGCACAGCATCATGCATTAATGTCCGCGCAAGGTCTTCAACAGTGTCAGGTAAAGTCGCACTAAACAACATTCTAATAACTGACGGATTTGAGCTGGCTTTAACGATGAAATCAATCTGCTGCATAAAACCAAGTTCAAATAGCTGATCTGATTCATCGAGAACAAGGAATTCAACCCTGCAGAAAGAAAAATGGATGGTCAAATTTTATTTTAAACTAGCTTTTGAGCCCGTTCAATGAACGGACAATTTTATAGTGGTAAAAAACAATTTGTCAACTTTTTTAATTTTCAATTACAAGACCAAATTTAAAATTTGCTAAAGATATACTTCCTCCGTTTTATTTAATCTACACACTTGTCATTTCATCAAAACCAAGGTTCCCATACAATTTTAAAAGAGAGAGAAGATCAAGCTACGATAATGACATGCATAAAGTAGTATATGTAAGTAAAGTGTTGGGTCAATTGTCTAAAAAAGGTAAATTAAAAGTGCGTAGATTTAGATTAAAAAGAAACGTTCCAGAAAGGAAAATGAGTAAATAAAAAAAAAAAAAAAGTATAAATAGTTATACTAGCAACAGATCTGATTTAGAACTAAAGTAAAACAAATAACAATGAAAAGATGCTGACAACACAAATGCAACCCTGCAATACATCAGCCACAGTTATCATTGGTTCAGAAAATATTAAAAATAATTTCTTCCCCCAAACCATTCTGTTCAGATTAAATATATAAGTGTATATAATTGATAAATGTATTTAAATAATCTTCTGACGAGACAACAAGTGAATATTCTATCATTTGTTTCAGATTTTATATTCTGACTCCCGTCTTAGGTGATTTGGCACTATTCAAAACAAAGAACACAGCTCATCGCCAAATCCCCTAAAAATAAATTCAGCATAAATTGGAAAATACACATACCTGCTTAAATCAAGCTTCCTTTGGCGGATTGAAGATTCTAAGCGAAGTGGCGTTGATATAAGTATATCACAAGGCACTTTTGAGAAATCAGCGCTTCTTGAAAGCTCCTTAGTCATCAATTTGATATAAAAATTCTTTCCTTGAGCAAGTTTCTTGCTTTCTCGAGTCGTTTGAGCAGCTAACTCACGAGTAGGGCAAACAACAACAGCACGAACACCATCTTTTAACCCATGCTGCTTATTAAACAGCAAACAATCACATCCCCATAAAATCCCTTTTTATCCACATATCAACATATGTGAAAGATGAAACACAGGATGCATACCTTAAGTTTCATTAATATGGGACAAATGAATGCTAAGGTTTTGCCAGAACCAGTGGGTGCACAAGCAAAACATTCACGTCCCTGCAGAAATGTTTAATTCAAAGCATGCAAAATGAAGAAGAAAATAAGTTAGATTTTTTGCTGGAAATCAACAAAAGACCAAGGAACATGTGAACAGAAGAGCCATAAACCAAGATTGTCTAGGATAGGTTGAACAGAAGGCATACAGATAGAAGGACTGGAATAGCCTGCCTTTGAATTGGTGTAGGCTCCTTGTATCCAAGTTCAGCTAAATTTCGCAATATATAGGGTTTGCAACCATATCTGTCCAAAAAAACAAAGACAAAGTTATGTTTTCACATTAGACACGAATTTACAAAATATCACTTCTACTGCTTTCTTTTTCTTTTCTGTTCTTCTCTTTTTTTCTTATTACATGATTTACATCCCTATCTATGAGCCATAGGTTGAGCGCAAAAAATATTAAAGTAGGAAACTGATACCAATCCAATCGTTTCTTACTTCACTGCAAGAAAGAAAACTTCAACAGGTTTTGTAATGAGCATAACAGCCACCTATCTACGAGAAGTTGACACAAGGAAATTTTTGTTCCATCTGCAGACAATAATCCTTAAAAAAAATTAACTAAAATCCACCCCTAAGTAAGTGGCTATGCAGCAGGCATATGTGGAAAGAGAGAGAGACAATTTCCATAAAGATAGGGAACGTGGAAACGCAATGCCTAAAGCAATATAACAATAACTTTGCGTATGTACCTAAAAATAATTTCTTTTATTTTAATAAACATGTACTGAAAAAACGTATTAATTAGTTTGGTATATTTAAATTAAAGTGAGTTTTGCATTAAAAGTAATTTTTTGACTCTAAAGTTCCTTGAGGAGAAAAACATGCTGGCCTTTTCAAAGAATACGGTTCACCTTGAGTTTCCTTAAGCTTATGAGTGTCTAAGTTCCGGACTTTCGAGAATAGAAAACATGACTGTCACTAGTATCCTTGCTTCATAGGTGAGCGATATTTTCCCATTATCACCCACCCATAAGTTCTATCTGTCTACTAAAAACCACCCATTAAAGTTTGCCATGGCCATCCCAAGTCAAATCCTTAAAAACATGTTGTTCCACCCAAGTCAAACTCCACCCGAGATTCCATTTTCTCTACTCTCCCCACCACAACTTCATCCACCTTCATTTTCTCTCTTCCTCCAAGACTAACCACCCACCACCCTTTCTCTCTCATTGAAACAGAAATAAAAACGAATTAATTAAGACACCAGAAGACAATGACTTCTCACACGCACAGAGATCAAAGCAAGGCCAAGCATCCTGAAATTACTCGAGCACCAAAATCAAGGTATCATGAAGTCTAAGGTATCATAAAAGCCTTAGTTATCGGACAGTCTACTGTTAAGAATCCTAAGAAAACAAAAAATCGAACTAGAAAAACACACCGATCTAGTGGTTTTATTGCAAAGCAACTCCAAGATAGAAGAAGCTAGTGAGGGTGAGGCACCCAAACCCGATAGGAAGTGGTTAAGCAAAAAGCAGGAAATGGTTTTTATAATTACAACCCCCTCCCCTCTTTTTCTCTCTTCCTTTAGTGTTTTCAAGCTGTTACTGTGACCAACATTAACAATTGACGGATCTCTCCACCGCCAATTCTATTCACATGCTTCAGTGCTTGTCCTGCTTGCTGCAGGGATGTGAGTGGGTTGGGCAGCGAGCATAGGTGAGGCGAGAAGAGAGAGAATTAAGTGGAGAAGGGGCATGGTGGGGTGAGGGTGGATAGGGAGATGCAGAAGAGGCACAACACATTCATTCAATCAAACACTGCATTTTGAGCTCCAGTATTATTTTATTATTTTTTCCTGCTTTTCTTATTAGAGTGTATTTTTATATCTTACCTATTTGGACATATTCTCGTCTTTTTTTTAACCCTGATTTTTTCAAAATGTGCCGCACTTTAGAATAAACAAAACTGCCCACACATCTTAAATTTTCAAATTCTCTCTTTCTTGTTGGCCCACATAAACCACCCCATATGATGAAATCTCCTCTCCCTCGCTCCTTTTTCTTTCTTGTGCCACATACCAAATGGCCAAAATAAATAAATACAGATGGAATAACGGTTTAAAAATTATACTATGTATACTTCATGAAAAAATTAAAGGTTTAAGATGGAGCAGTTAAAGTTGGCTTTGGGTAGACGAAATAGTAGTTATATGAGTTTATTTTTAATTTTTTTAGCAAGGGGTGATTTTGAGAATACAGACTTCCCTTAGGGGTGGTTATACTAGAAATCCCCCTGTGCTGAATAACAGAAAGATTGCAGAACCTGGAACACTGATGGCATCGAAGCACTCAGTGGGGAAGCTATAAGCAAAGAAGGCCTTCTATGTAGCTCAGATGAACCGGTACCTCTCAGGTTCTCAGTCTCTCACATAAGTGGTGCTGAAGGCCTTGAGGTTTGCTTCCTTTTAGTTGTGCTTCTATTTCATTATTTGCGCTTCTTTCTTGCTTTTTTCTTTATTCGTCATTTTCTTTCTTTTCAGGTCTTTAACTTTTAATAGTAATTTGATTCTTAAAGAAATTGAATTAGACTAAATTTATTATCATCAACTATACACTCAAATTTTTGATAGGATAAAGTACCAATCTCTACTGCTGCCCCCTAACTTTTAAATTTAGACTCTGTTCTATAGGACTTCCACCAAATACCTCCTGAGGATATCAATGGTAATTAGATACCCATTACCCCGAAAACGATCAAAACAGTATAATCCAGAAACTAAAGAAAGGTCTAAAGAACTCACTGGTTATTGTCAGAGTGGATAATAGTTATTCTCAAAGAAAATAGTGCTTTCTTCTTTGACTAGTGAATTTAAGAGTGTTTATTTCTTCAAGAAAATAGCGTGCAATACTTTCATTGTTTGGATCTTATTACACATAATACAAAATAAAATTGTCTCCTAGAACAAAAAGAACTCTCAGGGGAGCGTACTCATGAGAGCTTAGAAAATCAGGCTTCAGTGAAAAATGATGTCTTTGGTGCCTGCGTCACTACCTATGTGCTACATTTCTCCAAGTGGGTGTATTACATACGCTTTGGGTATGGGTTTGCTGTACAAGAGGATATTATATCCCTCTTATTTGTTGTTGTCATCTTACAAACAATATTCTTTAAAATGGGGGTGAATTGCATACAACTATCAGTTTCACCCTATGTAAAAGGGCATCAAACCAAACCATGTTTAGTGTGTAATGACATTAACGGGAAATGCTTCTTTACTTGACAAGTTATGGCAGGAGTTGGAGTCTTTATCTCAAGCTTCAAGCTTATATTTGACCCTTCCAAGATGACTAGGTTTGAAAATCTTATAACATGACCAATCAAAAATTGCCAATTTGACATCACTGGTTTTGCTCGATGCTTTGCATTCCCACAAAATGGAATACTTAACTATGACTCTCACTCTAATAAATGTAGCACATGATTTTCAATGCCTTGTAAATAAAAAATACAAGAATCCTGTGCTAACTGAACACAACACTAACAATATGCTGGAAAAGTGCAAGTGATGAATTCTACCTCATTTTCATGTGCACTTATACAGGGTCATTTCTTCCCAAGTTTTTCTTGTTGCACCCATAATGCGCTGTTAAGCAAATTGGATATGTTTGCATGGGTTTCAGCTACTTAGGGCTCAACTTTTAGACCCACAATATTTACACAGAAAAGTGTAGCTTACTACTATGGCTATAACTACAACCATAGATGGACATTAAAAACAGTGTCCATAGTATTAAAACAATTAGCAGTTGATGAACCTTGCCTGCACATCAGATTGCAAAAGTAACCGAAAATAGAGGAAATGTACCCAAGCCTACAATATTTTGTGGTTCTATTCCATGGTAAATTAAATACATTCAAGTAGATATGGAGATCAAATTTTACTAGTTGATATGACCAGTGTTAAAAAAGCGCGCTTAAGCGCGAAGCTCTAGGGCAAAGCGCTTAATTAGGTATGAGTGAAGAGTTTGTGATTAAGCGCCCATGAAGCGCGTGAAGCGCAAAAGGCGTGCTTTTTGGCGCTTCATTGAAATTCTTTTTTTAATTATTACTTTACGTTGAAAGCTTTTTTTTTATATGTTGCTATTGTGTTTTAGACCACACCCTATTAATCCTTAGCAATAGAAAGTGGGCCAAGAGTCCAAAAGAAAAGGAAAAAGAAGTACAACAGTCAAAGCAATCGGCCCTACCTTCTTGATAAACACTATGTTATATGCTTTATTTTTGTTAAAACAAAATGTAATATATTTTTGGAAGCAAATATGACGTTTATATATTGTTGGAAGCAAGTAAGATATATATGCTAATAGTAAAAAAAAACACCTTTAAATTTTTAATTTTTAAATTTTCGCTTCACTTCGATGAAGCGCGCGCCTTGCGCTTAGGCTCTAGGACTTATATCGCTTTAGTGCGCTTTGTGTTTTTTATACACTGGATATGACAACTATTCCAAAAACAAGAATTCAAAAGGCAAATTTAATTTCAAACCAGAACTAGAGTTTCATATGAAGTAGCAATTTAGTCAGAGTTGAAATTCAAAGCTTTACCTAGTATTAAGCTCCTCAAAGCTTTGGAGAGGAGATGGAACATTACTCCCAGAAATATGAATTTTATGATCTTTCCGCAGAAGCGCATCACGCTGAAGTTCATGGAAAAATTACATGATTAAATAGAAAGAAAGGTTCAGCATTTCATAATCAACATACTAATCTCAGCAGTAGCACAAGTCAGGATACACTGATAGCATGCTTGTAAGAATAGGGAAAGCAATTATTAAAACAGAGGAAAAAACAGAAAAGGACCTCAAGTTGCTGGAAAAACTCCTTCCTCTCATCAGGCTTCCCATCTTCCTCATCATTTTGTGCAGCTTCATTGACTGCATTTGTACTCTTATTAAAGACGCTAAACCCCTCCACTGATTCTGAAACCAAACAATAAAATTAAGCCAAAAAAAGCGATCAGTACATTCAAGTTTCAATCACAGATCAATATAACCAAGCCATCAGAAAATCATTTAACCTCCAGTAGCGCCCTTTCTTTTTCTCTTCCTAATGGACTTTTTCCCTACTTCGGCTTCATTCTTAGAACTGTTAACTAAACCTGGATTCACTTCCAAATCTTTGTTTTCTTTGTTCACCTGGGTTGAGAAAGATAAAAACATCAATGAAAGAGTGAACAAAACCCAAGTATATGAACTTCAGATTTTAAGCAATTACCATTGCTTCAGAATTAAGGCAGCATCCTCATTTCTCAATATCCATCAAATCATCGTTGATCAAGTTGAGTTATAACATTCCATTTAATGAGTTAATAAAATACGTAACCAACGTACACGAATAGCAGAATCCTGAAATTAGCATCTTAAATTTTACTCCCTACTGTTTCATTTGTGTCAGGAAAGAACATCTCTTTGTTCCAAAAAACTAAACAATATACACCACAGTTTCTTCAATCCATGTCAAATGTACTCAAAATTAATCTAACATAGTCTCCTCCAAAATCTTAATTAACCGTTATGGATCAACAGAGTACAGAGTAAAATAAAATGATCCGAAGTCTCATCATTTCGATCGCCCTCCACGAACAAACATAATTACACCATTTTATAAGTAAACAAATCTCTTTTCCTAGTAACGTCAGAAACCACAATCAGAATTGAGATTAATATCACACAAATTTGAGTCGCTCTACATTGTCTCTACATCCAGTTCAATTTTCTGAATTTGAACTAAAACCAATGGAACTTAACAAAAAGATTACCTTAACAAAAAACTTTACAGAGCAAACAAAAGATTACCTTAAACTTGGCGAAATCTTTGGCGAACTTATTCTTATCAAATTTAATGCCTGCAAATAGGAAGGAGGTATCTTCCATTTTAATTGAAAACCCAAAATGAATCGGAAACCCTAATTCTGTATTTTTCCCTGCAATTTACTTTGAAAAGAATTGAGGCCAAAACAATGTAATTTAAGTATGAATTATTTGGAAAAGTAAGATGAACAAAAACCCCAATTCACTGCAGCAAAAACTACACTGGTCCAAGAGAGTAGGGTTTAAGCGTCATGGTACAGTCGTAAGTTCGTAATATCATCACTCATATAGTCATATGCCTAACTTGAGCGGGGCATAAACTGACCCAACCTACCAACTCAACCCGAAACCGACCCAATAATAAACGATTGGGTTAAGATTTATAACCCGTTTAATTAAATAGGTTAATCCAACTCAACCCGCTTAATTAGGTCAAGTTGAAAGTTATTTTAAAGATTTGTTTCTCATTTTGCCTTCAATATCTATACTAATATATTAATAGGTGTTAGTAAGGATTGAACATTAGACCTCTTGAATTAAAAGTACAATTCTTACCATCCTAGCTAGCCACAATGATGTTACATCTTTCTATAAAGGATTTTTTGGTATTTACTACCTTAAAAATAAATCACTTTTGTATTTACTACCTTATGAAAAATTTGTTTTAAATTACTAATTTAAAGTTCCATTTTTTTGTATTCACTGCCATTTTACAGTTTTCTCATTTTAAAATTGAGATATCTCTTTTGTTTCTTAATCATTTTAAGTGATTCAAAACTCATTCTTCTCATTTATGTGTAAGAATTCCATAGGGATCTTACTTTTTAACATTTCGTAAAAGTTTAAACAAATTAAATATTATTTGTAAAACTTTTAAAATATTTATGAATTATCAAACGAATTTTTTTGAAATGACGTTCTCAATGAAATCCCTATAGAAAAAGGAAAATAATGAGCTTTGAATCACTTTAAACAATTAAGAAACGAAAGAGATATCTTAATTCTGAAATAAGAAAACTGTAAAGTGATAGTAAATTAAAAAAAAAATTGGAAGTTTAAAGTAGTAATTTAAAATAAATTTTTTTATAAGGAAATAAATACAAAAGTGGTGTATTTTTAAGGTAGTGAATACTAAAATTTCCTTCTATACATAATAAAATATAACCTTTTTGAAATGAATAATAATGAATTCACGAAAATAACGGAAAAACAAAAATAAAAGGGAATTAATTACTTAACTTATAAATGTACAATTCTTCTCTTCTCAACTTATAAGCTTAAAAAACAAAAACAAAACTTCGGGTAATGGAGTGTAATATGAGTGCAAATATGAGTGCAGAAGAGGAAAACATTGACAAGTGTATAATAATCAACTAATCACGAAGAAGAGAACTCGACTTTGTTTTGATTTTCGGATATGGGAAGAAAGTTTGTTGACCGGCCCCTGATCTTGCATGGAAATCCGATAATGGCACCACCTACGCACATTTTTTTTAAAAGTACATCCCACAAAAAGTAAAACCCGGAGCAACGCCCGGGCCACAAACTAGTTAAATAATTATTTGACGTTTTGGTTCATGTTAAATGCATATTAGAGTATTAGTTTTTCTATGGATTTGCCTAAAAAAATCACCGCGCAATTATATAGTCAAGTCAATTTACACTTAAAAGATGAAAAAAAACTTAAATGAGTCAACTTCAGGTCAACATGTTTATAGTCTGGTTGGGTTGGGTTGAGAATCTCAATCCTTTTAAGTAAACAGGTCGGGTTGGTTGGAAAAATTTCCAGTCGTTTATAAATGGGTTGACCTGATTCCGACTCAACCCAACCCATTGTCAGCTCTTATGCTTTCCTATAATAGAAAAGTTTACCCCGGGATATTTAATCTTAACAGTTGGTTACATTGACAAACATTTTTATTTATTTATATATATCTCCAATATATTTCCTCCGTTTCAAAAAAAATTGCAACACTTTGTGTTTTGCCACTATTCATACACCAACTTTGACCATATTTTTTTTTTACTAACTAGTTGTTGGCCGCCGCGCTATCGCGCGCCGTCCCCCAAGGTATATAAATTAATGATGCACTTACTTTTATTAAAGTTTCTCAATTATAGTTGATTAATATAACTTTGTATTTGTAATAAGAAACACATTCTTAAAAGCAGCATTAGCGCTAGTTTTAAAGATGTGGTCTCATTGAGTATTATGATAAGGCCCCCTGTTCACGCTGGTGAGTATGCCAAACATTTGAGCAAAAGTCTTGGAATATCGATTAAGCGGCAAATTCTATCCCGGTTGGTACATGATTTGTTAGTTTTATTATTTTCACAAATCTTGAATTGTAATTTGAATATAGAACTGTAAAGAAAATTTGCAGCATGATTATTCAAAATTGTAGTACTTGAAATTATAATTTTTACTGACCAACTAACCAAGTTAAAAAAAAGAAGCAAAATTCTACTGCAAATATATCTAAAATATACTCTATTTCTCATCTGATTTATTCAGAAAAATCTAAATTGGAATATGAAGTACTTATTTGCAGCTTTGAATGTTTTTGCATAACATTAAAGATACATCCCACCGCCAACAGCTAGTTCAATACCAGTAAGATAGATTGGTCAATGTGAGACTCAATGTTGGCCACAAAAAGAATTGTATCATTTGAGAAAGTAGCAAGTTGCTAATAGAGCATCAGATCATTTGAGGAAACGACCTAAACATGTACACTTAGTTAGCTACAAATCAACAGAAAGTAAACTCTTAAAGATAACGAAATTTATTTAGCATAAAAGTTATCTATAGGTGACATGCTTTTGGAAAGTGTCTCACAGCCATCTGCAATTTATGATCAGTCTTATCCTATGGTTGTCTACAAATAAAGCACAAATGAAGCGGGCAAGCAAATGGATCTCCTGCACGGATATTCTCCTTGGGCTCTGTCAGCATCATAAAAGTAGCCACATGCTGCATTACCACATTGAAGTACCTAAATATAAGAAGGGAAAATAAAGTCGGACACTCATTATAATGTCATAGGAAAGAAATTACACTTAACGCATGAATAGAAATAAATCAACAAGAAAATCTTCAAAAAAGGCCAATCTAGAAGGTAAGCTAAAAGAACATGCCATTTAAAAGTTGAACGCATGAACCATGCCAAAAGACATATATATATATATATATATATATATATATATATATATATATATATATATATATATATATATATATATATATATATATATATATATATATATATATATATATATATATATATATATATACTTATATATATATATACTTCGTATATGAAGAATCCACCAAGTTGGTAATCAATGCCAACCCCCAGAGAAATCCGAGATAAAATTTTATTTGTTTGTCCATATATTCATCGAGCCATTTGGTCAACTATAACTAAGAGAACTCAATAACATCAAGTATACATCAAGTATACAGGCACACATCAATCGCAGTCCCACTAATTACCATTATGAATCCCACCAAACATAGAACCCATGAATCCCACCAATGAGTCAATATCTGCAACAACCTCTTACAAATGCCGAGCCTCCAGGATACTGTTGTAGTTGAAACTTTACTTATTCAACTACCCCTCAAGCTATGCGTAAGGTGGAGGGAAATGAGTAGTAAAGAGATATGGGTGGGGGGAAAACCGGCACCACACTATTGCTGCAATAGTAACTTGAACTTTGCATGTTTTAAAGTGTTAGGTGATGATTCTCATTCTCACAACTAATTGGTCGGGTCGATTATCTCTCTGGTTACTGCATTGACACTTTCTCTAATTGTTGCCCAATAAGCATCCATTTGTAAAATAGAGGAAGCATTAACTGATCCTAGATTTCCAGTTTTGCACAAACGTAATATTCCTCAAAATCTTATTGCGCTGATCCTAATGAAAAAAACACCAGTTAATCCACTTACTATTGGAGCTCAAATTCTTCTACTTTGAGATAATGCGAACAATTCTACAACAAATGATCTCTTCTTAAGCCACCAGAAAACTCTCAACTTCTGCTTAACACTACTTGACACGTTTCGACATAATATTCCAGATTTCCATCCTAAATCAGAAATCCCTAATTGTCAAAGAAGTAGAAAACAGACGTTGGATAAAAAAATCAATGAACAATTCCAATAACCAAAATAGAATCAAATAGCAGAAACACATCATAAAATCAAATAAAAATCAAGAACAAAGGCCAGGCTCAAGCAATTCAACATAGAACAATCTATAGATTCAAAATTTTAACACCAATAAACATAAAATTCATACCCAAGAAACAGAGGGGAGTAATTACTAAACCTCAGGGGTAGATAGGGTTTACTTATGAATTATATCAAGCTCAGACTTCTCAAAGTAACAACATTACAACACCAACAACTTCAAACTCTTCATAGACGGAAAGCACTTGTGTAGCCTGTGAAACTCTAGATTCAGTCGAAACATCAACAAAATGTTAATTAAAATCACAAATTACAACCCATAAACAAATTAAGAAGCAATCATCATTTAACCTTAGCTTTTATCGGAAAAAATCAACACAATCCAAAAAACAAAAACCGGAAAAATAATTTAATTTGAGGGGGGGGGAGAAAAAGATGAAATTGTATTACCTTAACCACCTCAGTTTCCATCTTTTGTCATTTCTATGTATAAGACTTCAAAGAAACACCCAGATAGTGAAGAAAGATCGAGAAAAGGGGAAGAACTATAGAATTCTCCTTGTCTTCGCCATCAAGTTCCTACAGAATCTGAAACACCAAAACCAAAAGTCTATTAGAACAATAAAATAGAAAAGGGCATTAATTTAGGACACAACGAAGAACAAAGAAAAAGAAATTGGGAAGGGAAGGGAAGGGAAGGGAAGATCAGAAAAGAATGTAACCATGGACAACAAACGAAGAAGGCAAGTATGTAACCATAGACAACAAACAAAGAACAAAGAAAAAGAAAATGGGAAGGGAAGGGAAGATCAGTAATGAAGGCATCGAAAGGGCAAAGAAGAAAGGGAAAACCTAAGAAGAAAAAAAGGAAGGGAAGCAGTGAAGAGCTAAACACGGAAGAGGGAGAAGTGACACAATAGTAACGGTGGAAGGGAGTGCACGTGGCACAATCTGGAAAGAGGGTCAAATGAGTAATAAAGAAATATGGGTGGGGGTAAAATCGACAACACACTATTGCTGCAATAGTAACTTGAACTTTGCATGTTTTAAAGTGTTACGATTTATTAAAAGCAAATATTATAAAATGGCATTGAATTGATTCCATTATATACTTCCATAATATTAAATTTTAAGATTTTTAGAAAAGATAATTAGAGATAATTATGGTCAAAGTTGTATCTTGGAAAACGTGTTAGTCAAAGTGTTGCAATTTTTTTGAAACAGACGAAGTATGAAGGAACTTTGAGGTCATTCTAGTAAATGACTTTTTGGTGTCCCCTATAAAATAGTCTATCGGAATCCAAATTGCATTGAATAAAACAATTAATAATTAATGCCAAGATTTAAGGAAAGTGTGATATATACATATTTACTACCTAAGGGGAGCACTCTGATTAGAAAAAAGTCAAAGCAAGATTATATAGTGACAACAATTATTCGATAAAGATGCAAATAATACATATAGTATTCACTTTGAAGATTAAAATAAATACAAAGTACAAAAATGCATAAACTACACACTAAAGATTTAGTATTCACCTTTTTAAAATTTAGTAACAAAGAATATGATTACTAATTATAGACTAAAGATGTAGAAGGAAAAAAAACCTACGTTTTACTCGGTAAAATATTAATGTTCAATACAAAGTACTATAATGAAGTAAATTATACTCTGTATTAATTATACACTAAAGATGGACCGGCGAAAAATGTAGTAAAAAGGTTGATTAATAATGTTGGAAAAATAATACTTGGATGAAGATGAATACTTGGATCGACTTACCATGTTTGGTAAAGGTAGTATTTTGAGAGTAACAACTTGCACAACATGATTTAGGTTGCTTAACTCCTAAAATAAAAGTAGTACTTGTAGACACCTACTTTTGTCCCCATTCCCGAAAGGGAAGGTTCGATGATGAAAACATAAATCTCCACTTGACAACGCATCTCCTATAAAATAACGAATCTCAATTCCCCTTCTCGTTTCACCCGAAGCCTGCTATTTATAGAAACCTGCTATTTATGGAAACCTACTAAAAATAGTAACTGCCGTAAAGGGTAGCTTCTAAAAGTGGCAAGTCATAAAAGATAGAAACCTGTCAGAATTAGGTGTTGCACTCCAACATAAATCCTAAATGAGATAGAAAACTGCGAGAATCCTATTCCTAATATGATTCGTAAATTAGAGTTACGTATTAATTAAAATCCTAACGAGCCTAGAGTTCGTAACGGGCCCAGACGCATTCCGTCGTGAAATTGATACGCACCAAAAGACTCGATTAAGTCTCAAACACTACGGATTTCAGGAATCCGAATCTGACTAAGAAAACAGCCCAGACCCTATTTTCAACGCCTGGCTCTGGGCGCCGAAATCTTCGGCGCCCAGGCCTGGGCGCTGAAAATACCTGGGTACGTGTTTTTTCCTAATTCTTTGTGGATTAGAACTCTGCAATTCTATCTTTCCACGAACTCTTTTCTATAAATAGGGCCTTAAGTTCGACGTGAAAAGAACACACAACACACAATTCATATTCTGAGTATTGACTCCAACCCTTAGCCTAAGCCACACGTTGCGAAATTGTTCACGCGTTCTGTCGCAATCGATCCATAAATCGAATAGAACGTATCCTGTCCCATAATTTGAGATTCGTTAAATAAAAAGGAGAAATAGCAAAGTCAAAGTGGTTAGTTTTCTGAGAACCGTGACGTACCTCTCAAGGGTGCGTCGTAATGTGTCCTTTTTCTGTGATTTAATTGCTTTCCTCGCCCTTTTTATGAACTGTTAAACTAACTAAATCTGATTGTTCTACCACGCCTAACAAATATAATATTTTTGGGAAATTGGATTATCATGCTAGGTCCCTTAATGTTATTTAAATCAGATAATCGCGATCGATCTAGTATTATATGTTGCATATTGCTAAAATCAACTCAGATTAGTTTAATAGTTAACGCATGTCCCTTCAATTATTTATGCTGAGCTAGTAAGGATATCCTGCCTCTGGAGTTATCGAAGAGCGAGTACTCCTCTCGGTAGTTACAGTCCCCCGAACCCTCAATCTCTACCATGCGGGTGTACGTTGAGCGATCCCCACCACCAGGGATCATAAGGGAACCTACGGCCATCGTGGTCAAACATAATTGCACTCCCTTTATGTCACGATAACCGGGTTTTGTCAGTTTTTCTCATTGTCGTTAAAAACTGAATGGCGACTCCTATATTACTAGTCAATTGGGTGTAAACTCACAGGAAATCCAATTACACTTGATTGAATAAAAAGAATCGTCACACCCACGAGGGACGAGGTCACGCATTAGCCTCGTGCTTTTTCGACCCCCTCACAGTGGCGACTCCGCTGGGGATAGTGAAGGAAATACTCGTGCTTGTAGGTAATCAAAATAGCCGAAGGGTGAAACGATCCTACCCCGCGTTTATTTCCCCATCAAGTTGGGACGACCTGAAAATCAGCATATTAATGTGAACGGGCAGAACCGCATAACGAATCTCGGCTCCCTCGGGAGTTGGGACTAAGGATACCTTTTTTAGCCAATAGGGGGGTGCATACGCCGCGCATGTTTCCCACTCGATACTTGTGCAGGTAGTACACCTATCCCGAACCCAATCGCTCGCTCATTAGGTCCCTCTCGCCTGCATGCCCCCTTGGCTTGCACTTGCGGGTTGGCCTCTTGAGCGAAATTCGTCTGTTGAAGACACTACCTCGACCGGGGCATGTGTTGGATCTACGATAGAAGCGGTACCAAGCCAGACGCAAATAACTACCCATAGAAGCCTATCATAAACTACATGACATGTTATTATCGCCTCATGATGAATGTTTGTTATGTGTAGCGAAATATGTGATTGTGTGTGACAAACTATCCTAGAAAACCAACGACCTTAAAAATTGCCCAAACATTCATAGACTAATTTGCCAAAGAGTTATACCGAAATACGTGTTCCGCAAACCCGAATGATCGCCCCAAAAATAAGTGACGCTCGGGATGGCCTGTAACGAATCCCACAAACGCTGCACAACGCGTAAAGGACGTTATTAGGCAAGCACGCAAATCGAAGTCGCATAAACAAAAGTAGACGCAAACAGAAAACGAGAATCAGCCAGGGACGCATTTTCAACGCCCCTGGCTGGGCGCCAGAATTTCTCACGCCCGACGCTGGGCGCTGAAGTTGCTGCTTGGCCTTCTGGTCAGGCGCAGCAGCCTCGGTGCCCGCGCAAAAGAAAAAACACATAGCACCAAAAAAAACGTTCGTAAAAAAGAATTGCTACGAAGGCGTAAGAAAAAGCACTCGATTCTAGAGGCGACTCAAAAAAAAACAAATAATAAATAACTTTTTGTGTCGTTAATAGGCCTCCTACGACGGCAATGTTCGGCACCGAAACCGAACACGCTAATAACTATGAATGTCACACGGGCAAGTGTTTCGAAAATTCAAAGAATGACCAAAAAAAAACCAAAAAGTGTACTAATAAAAGAAAGAGCAAAAAAAACCAATAGAGAGAGTCGAAGTCTAGACTAAGTAATGCTTGAAACTTTGGGAACCTAAACTTTAGCTTATCTTATGCCTAGGACTGGTCCTGCCACTTGGTGCCGATCAGGGAATCAACGGTTAGTGCGTCTCGAAGATACATCGCCAACATCAGGTTTAGTGACTCCAAGCTCCGTCCGTCATCCCTCATTTCAAGGATCTCCGCTTCCCCAACCTCGATTCGCACCTTCAAACATGTCCATCGAAGATTTGCGAGACCAGATGGTCCAAATGACCCAACTTATGGGCCAATTGAAAATGGAAAATGAAGTTTTAGCGGCTGCACAAGCCAAAAATGACCTCGACAACGAGAAGAGGATTGAAAAAATGGTCCTACAGCAAACCATGGGGAGCAAATACTTCTCCCTCGATCCTGAACCTTTTCCTGGCAAACTACCAGAAATGTTCAGTTCATCTAACTTACCAAAGTTCAAGGCCACGGACAATCCCCGTGATCATCTACTGAGCTTTGTGAATGCCATGAACTTGAAAGGCGTGGACAAGTCCATGTATTTACCTGCCTTTCCTTTGTCCTTGGAACCTGTGCCGCTCAAATGGTACTATCACCAGGACCCTAAGCTCTTCCCCACTTGGGAAGACTTTGTCAATGTCTTCATCAAGCAACACTCGTCGAACATGGATTTCCAAGTCACCATGCGCGAGCTGGAAGTTCTCTTCCAAAAGAAAAATGAGGGTTTCACAACCTACTTTGCTAGATGGAGGGTCCAGGCGGCCCAGCTAATCAATAGGCCTCCAGAAACAGAATTGGTCCAAAAATTCATTGACAACCTGGACCCGGCTTACAGACAACACCTTAGGTACCTGGGACTTGACACTTTCAAAAGAGTTTATGATGTGGGAATAAAGATCGAGGACGACCTCGCCAAAACCATACAAAGCAAACCCACATATAAAAACAACATCTATAATCGGGGTAACACATCCCAAGCCCAAGAAGTCCATGCTGTAGAAGAGACTCCCGCCCGAAGAAGCCCTGGAAGGTGGGTCTGAGACCGAAAGTTTGCCCCACTCGGGTCGACTTTGGTACAAGCCTTTGAAAGATTAACCAATCAAGGAAAGTTGAGACCTATAGGCCCCACCCGTGACCCTCCTGTCAAAAGCAAATATTGGGTCGAAGGTACTTACTGCAAATTCCATCAAGGAAATGGGCATGACACTGAAAACTGCTGGAACCTAAAAAATACCATCCAGGACATGATAGAGGATGAAGTGATACCTCTCCCTAACGTTGGCAAACCCAACAACAACAAGAGCCCACTCGGCTCTTGTCACATCTCTCTCGACCAACCAGAAAATGAGAACTTCGACCCTACGGTGTACATTACACCTCAAGGTGCACCACTCGCTGTGGTCCCTATGGATCGAATCGAGAGAGAAGTGTGTGGTGTGTGGGATGATGATGCTGAAAATATCTACCTATCTCAAGTGTCGGGCCAGGACCTCTTTACTGAAACTTGGCCCGGTTATTCTCTCATCGACACCACCACTCAAGAACCCGAAGTCGACGACCTCACCAGATCAGGAAGAATATACCAGCCTGACATTCGCCCACCTCCTATGGACGATATCCCAGTCAGGCAAGCTACTGAGAATGGACGGCACACCACCGTCGCAGAAGTCATTGAAAATCCTCTTTTGAAACAATTGAAAAGAACCAAGGCCGAAATTACCATCTGGGATCTCATGTGTACCTCAAAAGAACATCGCGAAAAGCTTATTCGCTCACTCGACCTCATCTCAGTGCCTACAGATATCACACCTGACTCATTGGTTAACCACGTCACGAGAGATGCTGGAGAAAAGGCCATAGTTTTCACTGACAAAGATTTACCCAGGGAGGGGGGTGCCCATAACAAAGCCCTCTATCTAGTAGTCGGATGCAAAGGGCAAAACATCCCCCTAGCGCTCGTAGATAACGGTTCGGCGGTTAACGTTTGCCTGTTGCGAACCGCCCATTGCTTGGGACTAGGAAGTGATGACTTCCAAACCTCCACACAAGGGGTACGAGCCTATGATAACTCTCGAAGGCCTGTGTTGGAAAAAATCAACCTTACCATACAAACCGGGCCTGTGGCACGCACCACGGAGTTTCAAATAATCGACATCAAGCCCACTTTCAACCTCCTATTGGGGCGACCTTGGCTCCATGACTTAGGAGATGTGGCTTCTACCTTGCACCAAATGGTTAAACATAACCATAACGGGGTAATACTAGAAATCCGCGCCCCTCCTCTCGACGTCAGTTGTACTATGGTTGGAACGACCGAAACTACAGACGACCTTTATGGGTTTCAAATGGAAGAAACAATCCAGTTCATCGAAGATTATGATCTAGCATTCCTAGACCCGCATGCATCCCGAGTCATCCCTAGAATGCTGTTAGCTCAAGGTTATTTCCCTGGAACCCCATTGGGCATAAGAAAGAAGGAATGCACATTCCATCCTTTACCCAACAAATCTACTCCCTTTGGCTTAGGCTATGAACCAACGGAGGAAGATATTGTTGACCGCCTGTCTGGGCTACGCCTTAACAAAGCCAAACAAACCACCCTCCTTCCCCCGTATCAAAGAACCCTTAACGGGATGTTCGTTCGGGAAGGAGAAGAACACCCATGCTGCGATTTCCCTGAACCCTTCGTTCAGGATGGCTTGCTAAAACCCGGATTTGAAATTTTCCATGACTGCCACGCCTTGGATGAGGCACCCCACCTCACCAAGACTAAAACAGCTGAAATATTGGACAACCAGGCTCTATGGACATTGTTTAACGAATCGAGGCCTATGGAGAACGAGACTGTGATGACTACCCTAGCTTTACAAGATGAAGGTTTCGATCCAACCCGGTTAATCTCTCCTGCATCAACACTAGAAGAGATCGAGAACGGATGGGTGAAGACATATCAGTGGGTCAATGCAAAAGGAATAGAATTCAAGATGAGTACCGGTGAAGGACCGAAGTTTTATGAGACTAAACCCCAGGCTTGAGCCACATAGAGCACCATTAGTAAAAGCGCCTAGTAGTTCTTTAGACTGGTAAAAAAAAAATAAAAAATAGAGACTTTAGATGGCCCTAAGGCCCCTTAGAATATAGGTCAGTTTTATTTCAGTGTGTTTTCCTTACTTTCCGAATCAATAAAGGCGTAATATTTCTCCTAAAAATTTAATTCTAACACTAAATAAGCACCAAATGTACTTGCAAAATACAAAAATAAAGAGGCGGCCCACTCTAGGCCCAACAAACAAAGCCCACTCAGTTTTGAAATAGTGCCATGGGAGCTAATTCCCGAAACCCACAAAATAAACCGCACCATCCCATTCATATCCCCAAAACATAAAAGTCAACCAGTGTAACCATAAAAATCAACCCATACAACCCAAAGAAGTCAAAGGAAATCAAAATCCAAAACGAAAGCAAATGTTGCTTAAAAGGGGAATTAATAAAATATAACCCCCACCAATCCTTCAAAAACGACACGCACCTCAACCCACCTCAAAAGCCTACACAAAGATCTTCATAACTTCCGCACCCTAACTCCATTTTCAAAACTGTTTCGAGTCACGAATAGAAAAAATTAATCCGGACAAAAACGCATTTCACGCTAACAGTAAAAAAAGCCTCCGAAATGACCTCAAAATTGACTTTAAATACGAGCAAAAAATAAGGCATAAAAAAGAAATAAATGCAAGAACATGTGAAGCAAAGCGTCAAAAACGACCGCCAGAAAACATTTTCAGCGCCCAGGGCTGGGCGCCGAAATTTCTGACGCCCCAGCCTGGGCGTTGAAACTCTCTGCCTGCCAAAAATTTTCTTTTCAGAAGTGCTCGTCATTTTATCCGCACACAACGGAAAAATAACGAACACTTGGGGGGTACAGTACGTATCCAAATAGGCTTACCAAAAATACAGCCATACAAATTAGTCGAATTTCATTTTTACGCGACTTATGGCAAAAAAAAACGGCAGATGAAAATAATGATAATACTTCACTCATTTGACCGATTAAGTAATATGCTTCCACCTCAGGGCATATCTACCGAAATCCGGCATACTAGAACTTATTCTAAGCTAGAACTACGCGCGACCTGATTCTGACAAGATACGTAGGCAATCCTTACCAAGGATTCGGTCCAATAAAAAAAAACACATATTCTTTGTGCAAAAAGTGTTAGACATATAAAAACATAAAAAAGAGGAGAAACAAAAATAAATAAAAATGAAAAATAAAAATACGCCTTTATTGAAAAAAATAATAAGAAGGAAAACAAAGTGCTAAGAATAAAAACAAACACGACTGAAATAAATAAAGGGCACCTACACCCTAGCAAGAACTACACTACTCTAGTTCTTCTGGATCATCAAATAAAGTCTTGTAGAGGGCAATGTTCGCAGGATCCACCCCCACAGTCTTCTGCCCTGCCCCAATATCAATCTCCATAAGAACCGGCTCCTGGACACTAACTTCCAAAGATGCCAAGGCTTCAGAAACATTCTCAGTTATAGCCCGCTCAGCCTCAAGGGCACAGACAATGGTGGGAGAAGGATTATTATCATCAACTAGACTAGCCACTGTTTCTACAGGCGGCTGAGCCTTCCTAACCCATACATTGTTCCGGCGACGATCTCCGCAAGAGCTTGCATTTCTTTTAACAACAACAGGCCCCTTCATGTTAGGCATCTTTTTAGGCCTGAAACTGGAACGGGGAGGAACTTCCTTTCGCTTTCGATCAGGACGAGCTTTCACAGTCTTAATACTATAGGTACGAGGTTTGGCAGAATCAGGACCCTCATACTTAACACGAATACGAGGTATCAAAAGCTCAGCCGGCTCCCCATTTCGAGCCTCGGTCCTCACATCTTTATCATCGGAGCTCATCCACAACTTGTAGTTTTCAGAAAGACCCACAAAGCCATTTGTAGCTACGGCCCAACGCGGGAGACCATCATAATACTTAGCCCACGCTAGAACCCGTGCTTGTGAAAAGGCCGCTACCTTAGGTGGTACCGTATCAGAAAAAGGGATAGTCTGCCTTAAACCATATTGACGCATGACTCGGTAAGGGAAAATATAAATGGGACGAGATAGCCCCAACAAAGAAACATAAACCGATACATCAGAACCCCCTGTCATAGTAGTCAAACCCCACCATGGTACCACCCACTTAATAGAACAAATGCCATAAGTAAAAAAGGAGGTCCATTCGGCCTCGTCCTGGCCTTGGTGCAAGTATTTTCGGTTACCCAAGGCTATAGGGCGATAATGTTTAGGATCGGCAGGAGCCTCCAAAAGTCTAAGCCGTTCCACGAGCCAAATCTGCAAAAAGCGGGCACGATAAAAAAAAATAGTAAAAGAAAAACGGTTCCTGGTGCGCAGTTTCAACGCCCAGGACCAGGCGCCGAAAATTCCAGCGCCCAGCCCTGGGCGCTGAAACTCATTGTGTACGCAAAAAAAAACGTGTATACGTGCGCAAGAAAAAAAATCGATTACCTGCAGTAATAGGGGGCTTCCCTTAAAATGTTCAGATTTGGCATCCTTCTTTAGCTCATCCGCACTCAGCAAAGTCTCGGCAACAGCCAACGGCATAATAGAATAACAACTTTCCATCTGGCTAATCAAGGGGATCAACCTTATGTCACCGAACGCGCCATTATTATTCGACAGCAAATAGTGATTCAACAAGAAAAATACAAGGGCTCGAATATTCAATTTCTGTTCGGTCATATTCTTACTAGGCCTAAAGTGATGTTTTACAAGTTTTGCCAAGTTAACCTTGTCATCTACAACAGTTTCAACAAACATGTTATCATCTAGCCCTAGGAAAGCCCCTATGGTTGTTTTACCCTCTTCAATAGTGCCAGGGGTAGCAGGAGTAGCATTAGTAGGATAACCAAGGATCACAACAAATTCATCTGGCAAAGGACATATTTCGTTGCCCCGAAAGGCAAAAACATGATGATCGGAGTCCCAAAAGCTTAGGGCAGCATGCATAAAGTTATAATCAATATTAATTTGTTGTAAGCCTAAAAGTGCCTCTAAGTGGTATTCTTTTAACAAAGCCTTTTCTGTGGGAGTAAAGGCCCGTAGCCAACGCCTAACAGTCCGTTGGAGTGAGAAAGTAGGGATCGACATGGCAAAAGCAATGAGTAATTAAAACACAGCAAAAAAGAGAGAAAGAAATTGAGAGTGGTGGAAAATAGGGACGTTTCTAGCCCCTATATATAGCTGAACGCACCCAGTGACATCCTGATCCCATTCGGAAACGTGTTAGGAAATCCGAAAGTCAAATATCACCAGGAAAAAACTTCCAGCGCCCATGGCTGGGCGCCGAAATGTTTAACGCCTAGCCTTGGGCGCCGGAAATGCAGCCCAAGGCCCAGATTTCACAAAACGCGGAACAGGAAAGGACTTAAAACCGTGTTGCTAAACACGAGGCCCTATTGCAAGTAGGATCAAGCCCAAAAGCACCTTTAGCTCCCAAATAAGCAAAAATAAACGTTTTATAACTTGGTCGAAACTTAGACTTGTCTCAGAAAATGCTTATGTACACTTTTCAAATCAAAATAAATATCATGGTCATTCTTCGAAACACCAAAAATGTGTGTCGTTAAGTCGTTGGTTTCCCAAATAAAAAATGTTTGTCTGTCAAAGGATTAATCCGGGCCAAGCTAAAACCGGATGTCGCCTGAAAACTGAAGTCGCACTCCACGACTTCGCTAAAGTAGCACACTACTATAAAAGGTCGCTCGCGCATACGAGCATGACCCCAAACATGATTACAAGATGCGAAAAACGACCAACGGGCCCCAGTGCTTGGGGGCTCCGCGAAAAAATATACTCCAACAAGGAGCGCACAATCAAAATCACATTCCCGGACTACGCCATACACCATCTCATGTTTGGATATCTCAAAAAAAAGCAGGTTCGACCTCAGAGAAAGGTCGTCATTGACACTTGTGCATGGTCATCTGATCAAAGACCAAGTAGTGGCAAAAATCGAGCCGTAAAGACTAGCTCAAAACCACGAAAGCAGACGGTCGCAAGACAAAGGTCCGTCTAAACCCGTTGTCAACCCACGTTCAGGTTACAACTAAATCCGAGCATCCCTCGAAAGAATTCGCTCTTGCCAGAATGAATAAAAGACATTCTCAAAAAGAAATCACGATGAAAAAAAAGGTAGGAAACTTGCCCACCTTAGTGGGCATGTAATATCCCGAAATTTTTAAACTTGATTTATTAAAATTAAAAATATTTATTAGCTTGATTTCGTTTTAAATAATTACGAATAATTAAATTGCGTTATTTTAAACGATTTTACGATTTATTTTAAACGATAAATTTATAAACGAAAATTTATTTATTTTTCGTTAACGATATTTTTATAGAGAATTATTTTAGCTAAACATTTCTACTTATAGTCGTTTCCAAAAATAACAACCAAATTTTCTGAATATTAGACCAACTATGTGAAATTACTGTTTTGCCCTTATGACTCTAAGAGGACAAACTACCTTCTTCTTCCTCCATACTCTTCCATACGTGTTGAACCAAGCTATGAAAGTCAATATTTCTTTCCAAGTGTCACACATTCCTCTTATTATGGCTTACTCATCAGTAATGAAACCCCCGGTGTCATTCTTCTTCTCCCAAGATTTCCCTTGTATTGAAATTCCATGTTTTGCAAAACCATTGGCATGATCTCATTGCTTACGTTAATTAGCTTCTTCACTCCCCTATAAATACCTATCAAAGCTGCTTATACTCCTCACTTACCCATGAATCATTTCCCAACAATTTAAACCAAATAAAATTAGCACAACCTTAAACACCCCAACCTCCTCAGCTCTCTGTTTCTACGCACCAACAACGCGGCTCCGCCGCCTCTGCAACCTTCTTCCACCACACCATCATACACCTTACCACAAACCAATGTCAACCAATACCCACAAATAACAAGTATATGTTATAGCATTCGTCACCGAAACAGAAATTCGAATTCACATACTCCCTCTTTCTCTCTCCTCTACGGTGCGAGCCACCAAACCACCACGGCCTGCTGCCCCTATACACCCGACACTATGTATCTCCAGCCACCTGAGCTCAGCCCGGCGCCACCTTGTACCACCGCCACCTGGCCCACCTCTCTCGAAGCCTCACTTCCCTCCTTGTTGTGCTCCATGTGACCGTGTCCTCTGTTATGTTAGACCAAAGTTTTGTCTTTTAAAACTTGGTTTCTTAAGTGGAGTAATATTGCACTATTGCAGTACGCATATTTCCAAAAGTCAACCTTTGCCCCTTTTAACACCAAACTATTATTGAGTAAGTTTTCTTTTATTGGTTAGTGTATTTACGAAAGGTTGTAAATTGATTTCCAAAACAAATTATTATTTATAAGCAGTTATACAATTTAATTACGTGATTTTAAGTACGGACTAGCTGCTAATTAATAACTTTACGTTTAAATTACAAGTATAAATAATTTTTGGAGCTCGGAAGAATGGTCCATCGAACGGGACGTATAAACTACGGTTGAGGTAACATCTATTGCTAACACCCACAATCCCTTTATGAACTGTGTTTTATGAGATTATGAAATATGTTTATAATGATATGTTTTTATTGGATTGTGGGATATGAAATATGTTTATAAGTGTGTTTTATGAATGATGATATTTAAATGTGTTTATGAATGATTTTATAAGAATGATGTTTATGAGTTACGAATAAGATACGAAACATGATAAATAAAAGTGTAACAGGTTTCGGCAGTTAGTGGGGTTACTATTTATAGGTCGTGCACGTACCGCCGTACCGCGGGACACCCAACAAGGGAGAGTGCTCCTTGAGGGTTACCGCAAGCTAAAAGAGAAACTATCTAGGTACGGGCGTATGTCCAACAAGGGAGAGTGCTCCTTGAGGACTATCGCAAGGTGGGAGACGTCCCGCAAGGCTAACTTGTCAGTTACCAAGTACAATGAAAGTTTATGAAAGATAATAGGAACTATTAAAGTTTCAAGTTATAAATGATGTTTTATTATAATGCTTTTATGAAAGTAATTTACTATATTCTATTCTCCCTGATTGCAAAGTAAATAAAATGAATTGAAATGAGTTTACGTTGTTAGGGTAGTATGTTACTGGGCCTCGGCTCACGATGTTGCTTTTGTTTTAGGTACACGATCATGGGATGCCTTAGAGTGAGGATGCAACCATCAAATTCACGATCTTTGTTTAGTAAAGACAACTATGTCATTAGTAATAAAGGGATGTATTAATTAAACTCTAAGTTTGATTTCATGATTTGAGTTAGATTTTAATATTAATGTTTAATCAATGCTAGAAGTAATTATTATTAAAGTTTATTTAGTAATTTAAAAAGGTTATGTCACCTTGTATTTCCCACGAGGGAGATACGGCATGTGACGCTCCGACTAAATTAGGGTTTCCGCTGCTAATTGAAGTTAATTAACCTAATTAATGATGTTTAGAAGTCGGGGCGTTACAGGACAGGATCGCGTCACGAACCACGCGAGTCCCAAATTGAAAAACGAATTCAGGGGCGTCCACCCTCAGCGGACAAGGGCTCGCCCACCCGCAGCGGGCGGGGTCTGCGTCACTAGCCGCGCAGGTCCTCAATTTTCGAAAATTAGAATCTTCAAAAACAATATGAAATAGGCTCGGCATCTTCAGCCGGCGGGGTCTACGGCGCAAACCACGTAGGTCCTTATTTTCAAAAAATAAACACAAACAAATTTCAAAACAGATTCGTCCACTTCTATCGGACGGGGTGTCCACCCTTAGCGGACAGGCTCGCCATCTTTAGCCGGCGGGGTCTGCGTCGCTAACCGCGCAGGTCCTTAGTCGCTGCAGCGATAACTCTTTATGGTTTTCCGTTTTTCCCAAAAACGATGTGAGTAGCCTTTGGTTTTCCGTTTTTCCCAAAAACGATGTGAGTAGCCTTTGGTTTTCCGTTTTTCCCAAAAAACGATGTGAGTAGCCTTTGGTTTTCCCTTTTTTTTCAAAAAAATAGCGATGTGAGTAGTTATTGGTTTTCCGTTTTTCCAAAAAAGAGCGATGTGAGTAGTTTTTTTTCTTATTTTTTCCAAAAATTAAAGTATTGGTTTTCCGTTTTTCCAAAAAGAACGATGTGCTGGATCTTCCTTCGTTTTACGTCCCATAAAAACAAGGGGGTTTTCTCGTTTAGCTAACCCTAAAAATGAGAATCTTTAAAAAAAAATTACCTCGTGATTGGGCTTGGCCAGGCCCAATTACACTTTACAGCTTTGATTTCGAAAACATCTGTAGCTACTCCCAATGACAAAGTGAGGGGGTTTCTACGCACCTTTAGATCCTTCCAATGACAAAGTGAGGAAGTTTCTATACTATCAGTTGACAAATCCCAATGACACGTGAGAGATATGTCGACACTTCAAAGTGATGACCCTTAAGTAAAATGTTATCACTCGGGGGCTCGTGAGACCCTCGCAAAAAAACAGGTCACCATGGCTTGTGTGACGCACTCCGTCTAATACTTTGACCATCGTCTTACTCCAAGACTCAGTCAAAGTGGGGGCTAACTGTAGACACCTACTTTTGTCCCCATTCCCGAAAGGGAAGGTTCGATGATGAAAACATAAATCTCCACTTGACAACGCATCTCCTATAAAATAACGAATCTCAATTCCCCTTCTCATTTCACCCGAAACCTGCTATTTATAGAAACCTGCTATTTATGGAAACCTGCTAAAAATAGTAACTGCCGTAAAGGGTAGATTCTAAAAGTGGCAAGTCATAAAAGATAGAAACATGTCAGAATTAGGTGTTGCACTCCAACATAAATCCTAAATGAGATAGAAAACTGCGAGAATCCTATTCCTAATATGATTCGTAAATTAGAGTTACGTATTAATTAAAATCCTAACGAGCCTAGAGTTCGTAACGGGCCCAGACGCATTCCGTCGTGAAATTGATACGCACCAAAAGACTCGATTAAGTCTCAAACACTACGGATTTCAGGAATCCGAATCTGACTAAGAAAACAGCCCAGACCCTATTTTCAACGCCTGGCTCTGGGCGCCGAAATCTTCGGCGCCCAGACCTGGGCGCTGAAAATACCTGGGTACCTGTTTTTTCCTAATTCTTTGTGGATTAGAACTCTGCAATTCTATCTTTCCAAGAACTCTTTTCTATAAATAGGGCCTTAAGTTCGACGTGAAAAGAACACACAACACACAATTCATATTCTGAGTATTGACTCCAACCCTTAGCCTAAGCCTCACGCTGCGAAATTGTTCACGCGTTCTGTCGCAATCGATCCATAAATCGTACAGAACGTATCCTGTCCCATAATTTGAGATTCTTTAAATAAAAAGGAGAAATAGCAAAGTCAAAGTGGTTAGTTTTTTGAGAACCGTGACGTACCTCTCAAGGGTGCGTCGTAATGTGTCCCTTTTCTATGATTTAATTGCTTTCCTCGCCCTTTTTATGAACTGTTAAACTAACTAAATCTGATTGTTCTACCACGCCTAACAAATATAATATTTTTGGGAAATTGGATTATCATGCTAGGTCCCTTAATGCTATTTAAATCAGATAATCGCGATCGATCTAGTATTATATGTTGCATATTGCTAAAATCAACTCAGATTAGTTTAATAGTTAACGCATGTCCCTTCAATTATTTATGCTGAGCTAGTAAGGATATCCTGCCTCTGGAGTTATCGAAGAGCGAGTACTCCTCTCGGTAGTTACAGTCCCCCGAACCCTCAATCTCTACCCTGCGGGTGTACGTTGAGCGATCCCCACCACCAGGGATCATAAGGGAACCTACGGCCGTCGTGGTCAAACATAATTGCACTCCCTTTATGTCACGATAACCGGGTTTTGTCAGTTTTTCTCATTGTCGTTAAAAACTGAATGGCGACTCCTATATTACTACTCAATTGGGTGTAAACTCACAGGAAATCCAATTACACTTGATTGAATAAAAAGAATCGTCACACCCACGAGGGACGAGGTCACGCATTAGCCTCGTGCTTTTTCGACCCCCTCACAGTACTTCAACGGGTTTCAATCTACTATAACTAAATGTTTTTATGATTTTATCTAGATCATATTGTATTTAAAATTAAAAGGGAATTCATTTGCGCCTAATGTACGTAATCCAATCATGAAAATGATATTCTAAACCTTTGGAACCAAAAATTTCGTGGGTGTTATCCACATCAATTGAATATTTTGATCCATAACATTCTTATGATGTTAGTTATGTGCTGCAAATCGATTGGGCAGAGAAGTACATATGGTTAGACAAGTGTATTGCGAGAAAAAAAAAGAAGTGAAACACACTATTTTAGATGTTTAATTTCTTTATTTGGGTACATTTTAGATTTTTTTTTCTTCATGTAAGGACTAGGGATGGCAATGGATCGAACTCGAGTCGGACCTTATAAAATCCATATCCAATCCGAATTATAATCGAACCCTAGATTCGGGTCCGAATCCGAATCTAAACACTTGCGATCCAAATCCATGTCCGCCGGAGGATCCGGACCTCTGAATTTGAGTCCATTTCTAAGTGCATTATCTTATTTTTTCAATGTTACTACTCATTATGTGAATACACAAACTCATTGCCTCAAAAGTTAATATCGTTGTCAGACAAATGTTTTGAATGTAAAAGTATCCAAAAATTCATTAGAGTACAAAATTTAGGGAAAAAATACAATTACACAACTAATTCATACATAATAGAAACACATTTGATTTCAGTGAAAATACATAGGTGTATATAATTTTTGATTTAGTTTTGTATAATACCAAATTATAAGAAAAACAAGATCTGCGAATTTATAAGACTAGTTCAAGAAAGGTTTTCCTATAAATTCGAACCAATCAAATCCAAACGTACAACTGTTGTACGGGGGAAAAAAAAGCATTAGGGGGTTCTTCAAATTGATTTCCAAAGTTTACAGAAAGGAGAGAGACAAACTCATGATATAGAAATATTTGAAGGGTAATTAAATAATGGGAGAGTTTTAGGGAAGATGGAGTAGAGGAGAGATAAAGAGGGGGATGGAGTAGAGGAGAGCAACTTAATGGGGTACAAAATGAGGGGTTTGCCTCCTTTTATACGCCACTAAAATGTACTATAATACCTAATAAATATCATATTTTTTTGACGAGTTGGATTCGGGTTATATCCATCGGTCCTAAAGTAGGATCCATATCTGATCCAACCCCATTCGGACTTGGAGTTTTTTAATCGGACTCGAATTCGGGTATTTTATTTTCGGATTTAGATCGATTTTTTTTCCGAATCGGATCGAACTTAGATCTATTGTCGTCCCTAGCAAGGACATGGACATTACATTACATTGATTCACTATTTATATGTTTAGTTCATGAGATGATGTGTAATTTTTTTAGATGAATTTTGTGAACATTATCTTGGTTTTAGTTATAATAACACAATTTTTAATTATTTTACTAGTTTTTGGGCCCGGACGATATTAATAACCTTCACGTTTACTTACATATACTTTTTTTTGCCATGATAACATGAAACATGTAATACCTTAGTGTGGTAAAACCTTTATTGTTTAAACTCAAGGTTAGGGGTTCAAACCTTACACAAACCACATTTGTCATTTTTTTTAATGTATATGAACATTGCATGAAGCGAACCACCCACAAGTAGAGCGCCACGTGTCACGTATACTTTTTTATAGACGCATTTTAATATATAGTATAGATACCCCCTCACGCATCACGTGCACGCATATAAGACTAGTACTATAATAGATTAGGTCTCGTGCATGCACATGGACTCTAAAATTATTTGACCTAAATATTTTCTCCCCAATATTACTGCATAACTAATAAATCTTGAACGTACTCATTTAACTATCTAATACAGAATAAGGAATATATGTCCTACTACATATTACAACTTTATAAATATCAATTGAGGTTGGCATGAGTGGTTAAGGACCTCTTTCTCCTTGACCAATGTCTCAGGTCGATCCTTGGGAGTGGAAAAAATCTCAAGTGGGAGGGATGTTGCTCATCGAGGTACCCATGCAAACTCCCGCGGGAGATTAGTCTACTCGCCTAAGGCGGTGGGAACTCCTCGTAGTAGAACCAAAAAAAACATATTACAACTTTATATGTTTGATATGCTAATTTTACCAAAATATCCGATATACTAATATGTTGATTTGACCAAAATATTGAGTAAATCTATTTTTCATTAATTCATTATTAATAGGAAAATTTATTTTTTACCACCTAAAAAATCAAAAATTACTTCTTACCACCTAAAAACACCATCAATGGGAAGTGTGAAGTTTCTTGTTGATGGTTGGTTGAAGATGAAAGTTGTAAAAAAATATGTAGGATGAAGAATAAGCATAATTTCATGGTTGGATTTTGTTTTAAATGCGCGTAACTCATCCCAATTCTTTTTCTAGGTAGTTTACTTGAAAAAAAATCATATGAGTGTTTAACCTGCATTAGTCTTTGAACCGTAGAAAAAACGTAGTTGAACACATGATGTTTGAGAATTTGTCATAGTCTCGAACCATAGAAAAATTCTTTGGAAAAATTTTCTGTAACACCCCGTATTTTAAATGCATGATATTATTTTGTAATTGCAATTGTTACCCTAATGATATCGAGTTTTCCGAAATATTTTATATTTCTAGTTTTTAAACCAAAATCATTCCATGTTGGTCTTTACAAAAAATGATTTTTATTAAAGAAGTTTGTTTAAGTTTTACAAATAATTTTGTAAATGGTGCATGGGTTTACCTTTTCAAGACCCAAGTTTCAACTTTTCTAAGCCAACCCTGATTACCTAATATACTGATTTGTAAACTTAAAGCTCTGAATTTACATATTTGCCCCTCAGTCAAAGGCCAAAACCTCTTCTTCTTCCTTGTTCTCTTGCGTGGCATTTGTTTCCATGAAATTCAAGACAACCTTTACAGATGTCTCAAACATGAACCAATCTAGATGACTAATTCATCAATTCATCCACAGTATAGTGAAACCAGCGGATTTCAATTCATTAGTCATCATCTTATTACCCAATTTCTTACACTTGTCATTAAGCTTATTCTTTAAATTGATGGAGCCTCCTATAACTCTATAAGTAGCCCTGAAAACTCCATTGATATGCATATTCAAGCTAACCTTTCTGATTTCTTCTCTCCATTATTTCGGTTCTTCAATTCAACCATTAATTTTCCTACCCATTTTTCTCTCTCCTCTGTTTTGACCACCGCACTTCCGCCCCCGTAGGCCACCGCTGCCACCACCACCTTCTTCCGTCAAAGCCAGCAACCGCCCTCGACCCGACGCCACCTTATTTTTTGTCGTCGGAGTTGTTCACTGTGTTCCCGTTGCTACGGTTTGTCAGTGTTCCTCTGTTGTTGCGTGAAGCTGTTATCCAATTATTTCTCTGATTATTAATTACCTTGGAATTATAAAATGGGCCATGACTTTAAGTTAAAGAGGCAAGGAGCACTAGCATAGTTGACCGTGAGTTTTGGTTTTTGAGACAATAATCATTATGGGCTTTTAAAAGAAAGTAAGAATTTATATTTTGGTTTTAAGTTGATTATTATTATTTTGGGTGAGTAATTTATGCAATTTATAACTATTTTTGGGTATTTATGGTTAAATTAATCATGGAGCAAAAGGTAATAGTACAAGCTAGTATATGATGTATTTCGAAATTGTACCGTGAAGATATGTAAGAAATAAAGTCGAAGGGTTATACGAATGAGGTAATTATTATGTCTAACATTTTATCCTACATGCCCGTATATGTTATGTAACTATTATGTCCAACAATTATATTTATGCTTGTATATGAAAATATTTTAAGGTGTAATTTTTATGTCTAGTATTGAAGTTTTATATGCCTGTATGTGAAATGTGTGCTTATATGATTATTATGTGATTTAAGTGATAATTATTTGATGGATGATTTAAAGTTTACAAGTATCATTATGATAATATGTTA
Source organism: Spinacia oleracea (assembly GCF_020520425.1). Taxonomy (NCBI): domain Eukaryota; kingdom Viridiplantae; phylum Streptophyta; class Magnoliopsida; order Caryophyllales; family Amaranthaceae; genus Spinacia; species Spinacia oleracea. The sequence continues at coordinate 86,694,635 of NC_079488.1, read as the reverse complement.
TGTTATTGTTATGATGTTAAAGACGTTGTTCGAAAATAATTACGATATTTATAAAGTTATTTTAAAGAAAAGACGACGTTGCTTTTGTCGGCATGGAAAAGTGAACTGAACTAGTAAATGGATGAGTTACAGGTGGAGGCCATGTTAATTTAAAGTTAAATGGGAACCAGTTCCCCATCTAAATGATGAAAGAAAAGTCCCACCAAAGTCTGTACTTGCCAATGAGCTGTAAAGGAAATGATTCCTTCACGACACAGTTTTCAAGATAACGATATTAAGTCATTTATTTTCGAACAATAGAGGCTAATGATTGATATGTGCCAAATGATTTTCGAAAATAAAAACCGTTTTGATGGTCTGGAGTAATATTACTGAGTTTTCCACTCATGTTTTGATTTTTCTGTGTTTTTCCTGTTTTCTATTTTCATTATGATGTATAGGTTCGATTAAGGAGCTCGAGTTGCTCAAGGGGAAAGTTATTACTGGAGTTGGTAGTTTATTATGGAGATATAGAGATGAGGAATTATTTATTATGGAAATCCTGTTATTGAGGTTGTTATAAGGATATTGATTTATATTTATTTTGGGAATATTGTATTATTTAAAGGAATGTTATTTGAGGATTATCTTATTTGTGGGCCCATACTCACAGGTCCCAGGATTATTTATGCCTAATTTCGCTGCTAATGATCAGTTAAGTGCGGTTTATTACAGATAATTAAGGTACCGAAAAGTCGGGGCGTTACATTTTCTAAGAAAGAACTATGAAATTTTTGTCTGTGTTTTTTTTGTTGATGATGAATACATATCCCTTGTAGTATGTGTTAAAAACTTTGCTTTAAATTACTATAAAGAAAAATACAGAAACTGGATTAAGACGAGTAATCTATGTCCTTAGGATAATATTAGCCCCACTATATTGCTGATGGGATTCAAAGCTAATCTACTCCCAGGATTCCCTAATCATATGAATGGAATACATAAAACTCAACCATTCTGAACATGTCTATTGGAGATTATTTTTTTTGAGAGATATGAAAAACGTGATTTGCATTAACCTTCTGCATTGAAATAAATAGAAAATTAAACTAATTTGAGAGTTACCGAATAACTTCCTTTGATAATATCCTATTAAAGTAGTAAATAATTAAAACATTAATAACCGCAAAAGATTAACGTTAATTATATCCTTACTTAAACCGCGCACAAAGTGCTAAGTGCTAGTCTTGATTAATAATATATAGCCATATTATCAACCCAATAATAGCACATGCACCAAGCCAATAACTTAAGCCTATATCATATTAAATATATGTAGCACATAGGTATATTTAAAGATATTCAACAACACATATTTCTTCCATGTGGGAGAATATTACTGCCACATATATGAAATGAAGACTTTATCAAACAATATGACTTTCCCGTTCCACGACCCAACATATATAGGGCTTATGAGGAGGATCGCAATGAGATGGAGGCGGATCTAGACCCGGGCCACGAGGATAGGCTGATGCCGATCGAAGCTTCTATCATTTTCACGAAGCATAAAGTATGTCGCGCTCCACATTGGAACCCTCATTCTCTCTACTGCTACCCGGAGTACCACATTACACATGGTCTAACCATGAGTATGGTAAGATTCTTGCTTTGCCTTTTGTCTTCATGAATACTTTAGACTTTGTTTTGCATGGAATGGTACGTGCTTGAAACAGGTTGACGGTCCCATGAAGACTGTTGGGGTGTTGAGAAACTTCACCCGTTGCTACGAGTAGTTGCTTGAGGTTGAGGGTGCATAGGATGTCCTCGAAAGCAGTGTCTTTTCAACCCTTTGGGGGTAGTCGGATCCCTGCCTGCTAATCGGAGTTCCCATCTTGCTGTTCGAGCGGCGTTGGAGTGGTGGTAAGACTCCACTAACTCCTTCCATTTTCAATGGGGTAAGATGACTATTACCCCATTGTACTTCACAACGTTGACTAGCGTCAGCTTTACTGGTTCAAGATGCACAGGAAGAAGTTGTCGACGAGTAACGCGGTGGTGCACATGCTACTTGGCTCGATGGCTAGGATTTTCAGTGCTCGCCAGTATGATCGACCAGATCTTTTAGGGCTTGAGGATGCCCGAGACTACATTGGAGCAAAGAGTATGACTCTTCCTTCTGTTGATGATCAACAAGTCACTGGCTCGTGACAGGAGCCAACGTGTGTGTAATACCCCATACTTTTATTATTTTACAAATATAATTTCAATATATTTATAATTTAATAAAGTATTTTAAAGAAATTTTATGATAATTATCTCATATAGTCTTAAATAAGGGATTTAATTGCATTTAATATTTATCAAATGTATTTTAGAAAAGAGAAAACATTTAAGTATTTCTAAAAGGAGCGAGATTTAATTTTAGAAAAGTTGGAAAGTTTCATTAAGGGTTTTTGTGTCTTTTTAGGCCTACGCCAAGAAAAAAGACACATAAACATGCATAAAAATCAGATTTATTACACAATAAATTTATGCTTGGTTTAGGCCTAAAAGTTTAAATTGTTAATATTTTAATGCATATTTAACCTAGGGTTTATGCGTAGTATTTAATTAGGGATAAAGGAGATTAATTTAAGGTCTTAATTGAAAATTTATTAAAGTACGAACAATAATTAATTTATTATTTGTTACAAGAAGCTTTGATTAGGTCATCTACTTAGTAAAGTGGCACCAATTCGAACATATTTAAGGTACGTACATGTTTAGAAACGTGTTTAAATGTGTAGTATCATGCATAAGAAGTTTTTTTGATCTTGTAGCATCATGTCATATATGAATATGGTGATTACTTGATTTAAAGAAGAAGGATTATGATTCATGCTTAACATAACCATTAATAGTAGTACATGTTTATCATTATTTTAATAAATATACAAGCATGTGCTGTGAATTACTTATGTTGTTAATTCTTTGACAAATGAAGGATTTGTTTACATGTGTTGTTACTTAATTATTCCATGTAATAGTTGACTCCTCATATGATCTTGAGTTGAGATAGAAGTGAATGTCAATAGACATAAAGGAATAGTCAACTTCACTAGTAGAAAAAAAAAAAAAAACCTATTGCAACCCCCTTGTTGAAGCGTACATAGAGAATTTAACTTGGAAGCGTACATAGAAAAAACTCATGTTACAAGTTTGGATGGGGACAAGTTTAGATATTAATGGTTGTATTCTTAAAGTTTTTGAATGTGGTTTATTACGTACTTGTAATTAGTAGTACAAAGAAACCTCGGAGAGATGTATATAATTTGTTTCTTTCACTTCTATCTCAGTTAGAAAGAATTCCTTGTGGTGAATTTAAGCTTTATGCTACTAGGATTGTCTTAGTTATCTAGCTTCAGAATACCAATGGTAGTCTTTGATGATGATCTTTTATGCATTCTTGTTTTTGTTAGGGTCTGTGGTTTTTGTTTGTTAAACAATGTGGATGCCCTTTTTTCATAACATTATCATGGTTTCTTGCCTGATTTTCTTGATTTACTTTAGTTGCTTAAATAATTTTATAAATGTTATGGCCATGCTGTACACTCAATTGCTTAGCTGGTAAACGGTTATAGTCTAGCATTTACTAAGTAATCCGTATATGTTAACATAAACTAGTTTGAGGAATGTGCGACGCATGTGCACTCTTGAAGTAAACTTTGATGTTTGATAGTGTACAAAACTACATTTGTAGTTAAATTGTCTAATTTTGGTACAAGTTTTGATGGTTGAATCCCCCTTTTCTGTTTAAGTTTACTTATGTTGTTAATTCATTGCCAACTGAAGGATTTGTTTATATGTGTTGTTACTTAATTATTCCATGTAATAGTTGACTCCTCATGTGATCTTGAGTTGAGATAGAAGTGAATGTCAATAGACATAAAGGAATAGTCAACTTCACTAGTAGAAAAAACCCCTAGTAAAAAGATGATGTGAGTAAGTGTGAGGCCACAAGAAATAGAGAAATATTAATATAATTGGAAGTGGGGACCAAATCATGTCAAAAAAGGAAAGTGTATCTCTTTTTAAAATACAGTCGTTTAAGGAAAGTGCATCTCTTTTTAAAATACAGAGGGAGTAGTTAGGTAGCTCGTGTGCTAGTCCCATTAAGGACAATAATAGATAAGAAATTCGTTCATTGCTTAATCCATTTGGGGATTTTTATAACAATAGTAGAAAAGAAGGAATTTTGTGTTAATAATAAGTCAAGAGTAGAAGGAAGTTTGTTTTAATAGTAAGTCAATAGTAGAAGGAAGTTTGATTTGATAGAAAGTCAAGAGTAAAGTCAAAGAGTATCATTTAATTATTCAATGAATGTTATGCATGTTGAATTTGCAAGGAAGTGAAGTTGTTTATATGGCCAAGTTTATAGTTATTTCAAGTTAAGAATGTTAATTAGTAGCATTTCTATTTTATGTATGTACTCAGCTTTGTTGATTCGTGCTTTCTTGTTTGTTTCGGTAATGACTTGTTCCTTATTGACCATGTGACGACCCATATTTTACACTTGTAATTATGGTGAGCAGCCAATAGGTTTCATAAAGGAGAAAGCGTTTTAGGTTGGCATTCTACATCGGGGTTTGAGTGTTTTTTTTATAGCACAAAAACAGACAAATCACACCGTCATGCCCTTTCTTGCTTTGTTGGCAAGAGTATGGGCTAGGGCCACCACCGACCTGCAAACTTTAACACACACTACATAGTGTAAAGAAGAGGCCAGTGAGAAAATATCAGCTACAACATGGTGAGTCTGAGTATCCGCCATCTTCGGGCTCCTAAGAGCTTGAATAGCGTTCTGGCAGTCTGACTTAATCAAGATGTTTCTTGATAAACCCGCCGCGACTTTCAAGCCTTCTGGAAGCTTCCAAAATCGCTAAGCATTCTGCCTGGAGAGCAGAATTGGCACACACCCTTAGTGACCCTCGAACATGACTTTCCGTACTTTTCTCCCCCTGCCACCCCATCACCGCTCCCCATTCTTTCTTTTTTCTGGTTTTTATTCCCTTCCTTGTTGCATCCATAATTATAGTAAAATGTTCCGACGAGATAGGTTTCCCGATTACCCACGCCACCTTCAAAAGGTACATATTACAAGACGTGCGCCCAAGGTATTGAGAGTCTCCTTTGATAAGATCCGCCGCCTTCGACCAATTCCCCTTTCCCTATTTAACTAGTGCCAAGATCCTTTCGGGGGAACACTGCACATTTCTACACACGACTTCATTCCCATGAAGCCAGCGAGCCCACGGGGTGGAAATGAATTCCACCACTCTCGATTCATCCTTTTTGTTCTCTTTAAAGAAGAAGGACATAAAAATTTTCAACCAATCTCCAATGCTTGTGGAGGAAACCATTAAAGGATCAATCCCTAAACTACCTGCCCACCAAACATGGCTACTAATCGTACAATCTAGAAGCAAGTGACAGTTCATTTCTCTTTCCATTCCACACAACGAACATGTATCATCTACCTGTTTGATTCTCTTCTTAACATTTATCCGAGTGGCTAGAGCTTTGATAATTACTTTGCAGCAGAAAAGCTTCCATTTCGGCGCCACCTTCCTCTTCCATAGTGCCGCCAGAATGGACAAGCGTCGTTTAGTTGTTCTTGTTGGATAAGGTGCCAGTACGCAGACTTTAAGGAGAACTCCCCATTCTTTGAAATCCCCCAACATAACCCATCAGTCTCTCCCTCTCTTGGAAACTTTGACGCAAAAATTGCTTCCAACGACTCTGAAGTGAACTCCCTCCAGATCAAACCACACTTCCAAGATGCGTAGTTATTTGTGAGATCCGCTACCCATTTTATGGAGGTGAGACAAGATCGCCCTGGTTTCCTATAGATAGGCCCCATTGCTGTCCAAACCTCACCCATAGCATCTACTGTGGCCTCACTCCCAATGGTTCGGCGGATCCCTCCTTTCAGTTTAGCTATGCTTTTAACCATGCTTCTTGCCTCCCAAGTCGCATTCTTCAAGCAAGATCCTGAGTAACCTATTGCAACCGGGTCCGTACCATACTTTCCTCTAAACATCCTTCTTGCGAGTAGCGCGTGATTTGAGTGTAGTCTCCACGCCTGATTGCCTAGCATCGCAACGTTGAGAGCGTCAAACCTCCTGATACCCAAACCCCCCCTCAACTTTGTGTTGTTGTAATACCTCTTACTTTCTCCAATAAATAGGACGACGACCCACGGAGGAACACCACCAGAATCGCATAATAGTGGACGTGATTTTGTCAGAAATCCTCTTTGGGATAAGGTACAAGGCCATCACATTCGCAGAAAGTGCAGCCAAAAGGTTGTTGATAAGTATGATTTTTCCTGCTTGGTTTAGGTGTAGGAATTTCCACGGCTTGGAAAGAATTTTATCATGAATGCTACGCAAATCCTTTGTGGATCTTCCATCAATATCCATCGGGCTCCCCAAGTACACCCCTAATGTTGAATCACAATGCACCCCCAGCAGTGAGTTAAGGTGTTCTGCTTCGATTGAGGGGGTGTTAGGGGTAAAAATAACTGTTGACTTATCAAAGTTGATCATTTCGCCCGAGATATCGCAGAAAGAGTCTATGCACTTTCTCATTACAATACAGGAGGCCACTCTTGCCTTGAAACAAAAGAGAGCATCATCCGCAAAAAAACAAGTGAGAAATTGGGGGGTCTCTCCTTGCCACTCTTAAACCAGTGAGCTTTCTTTTGTATTGCAAGAGAGATAGACGTTTGGAGAATACTTACATGCATAGGATAAAAAGATACGGGGAGAGCGGATCCCCTTGTCGCAAACCTTCATTGCTTTAAATTCTTTTAATTCCAATTGAAATTATTTAGTTGTTGAATTATTTAAATGGTTTTAAATAATTTGGATTGCAAGTTTTATGAAGTTTTCCAAGTTGTAGGACTTTCATTAAAGTTTGATTTTCAAAGTTAGTTTTATAGTTAAGTTCATCTGCAAAATACAAGCCTTAACCATCATCATTGTGGCGGTAATACTTCAGTAATTCCTTTTATTTATTCAGGAAAATAGTTTTATAAAAGCAAGGAATTATTATGGTGTTGCATTCAAATAATTAAGGAGTATTAACCTCTAACCTCTCTCCTCCCACCTCTCCCTCTCTCAAACGCTAGCCTCCACTAGCGAACTTTGAAGGGGCATCCATCGATTTTAATAGGTGGAAAACCCCAAACTTTTCTATTTTGTTGGTTTTTTTATTTAACTTTTTGTTTTAGGTTATAATAATGCTTTCTACTTGTGCGATGAACTTTTCTCTCTCAAAAGACACAATTTTTGTTCTCCTTTTAGGGAGAATTTTTCTTAGCTTAGACGATTCTAGATTTTTGATGTATGTGGGAAGATTATTATTTAAATTTGCAGGAGAAATATATCCGTCGAAGAAAAGTTGTGTATTGTCACAACAGATGTCAGTTCTACGTCTACAATCAATTGAATCTTATTTAATTCAATTTTAAAACTACCAATAGATCAAAAGTCCCTCTCGTTGAAGGTTGTATGAAACAATGACGTGTAAGAGGGTATACAAGATGTTCGACGTGCAACAATCATAGTTTTGCTAACAAAGAGTTTTATTTGATTTGATATGTTATGTATTTGATAGATTAAAAATCTATTTATAGAGGTCGTATGACTTTTTAACAATTTATTTTTAGTTTCAAAAAATGGATATTCCAATCTTTTTACGTGGAAACCAAGTCCTCCCCTCTTCCACGAAGTATGTGTTTTCTTAATGCTGTCATATTGGGTATGCTACCTTAACAAATACAAATACAATAATTAGGGTTACCAAATCTCCCAAGTTCCACAACATGAATACTAAACAAAAAAACTAAACTTCAATTATCCAGTAGTATTATGATGACTGATCTAACCATAGTCCCCTCCACCACGGCACACGCGAAACTGCAACCAGTTCCCCACTTCTCATTGCCAAATCAAACAAGATCGATCCTTCAAACAACTTTTTTGTTCCCCGTAATATTTCCAATTCCGACAATATTTTTGTTTCCGCCAATATTTTTGTTTACGGTAATATTTCTATTTCTGGCAATATTTCCGTTTCCGGTAATATGTCTGAATACTTTTTGACGATTTTTTGCTTCCAATGAGCCCAACATCCGTCATTCCAAATAAATACGTATATTAGAGTATTTACCGAATAATATATATTCGCCTAAATAGTTGATTCGTTTACATACTATTTGTGTGACCCCACGAGTTCAGTCAAGAGTAAGCTGTTTAATTAATTATTATTAATTCCACTTGATCTGAAGCGGCCTCTAGTTAGGCTTCCCGGTCACTTGAACTCACTTAATAATTACTACCACCGTTTCTGAAAGTTCTTTACACTTTGAAAAATGTGTCCAAAGTATGAAAACTTTGACCGTAAATTCTCATTATTATATACATCAAAACATTACATGTAAGATCTTGTTAGATTGATCCCAGCATGTACTTTCAGAATATCAACTTTTTATTTTTAACAAAATAAATTGGATATATTAGTAATTAAATAATACATTGGAGTTCGTGCAAATAGTAATTGTAAAGAACTTTAAGAAACGGAGGTAGTAACTCATTAATTATCTGAATCACATTTCTTAGATTTCGTATAAATACTTTAAATGCATACTTGGAGCAAGGACGTATTTCCTTCACTCAAGACATGGGTAAGCTTCTTCATTTGATTAGCTTGTTCTAATGCATAGGTCGACCCTTTCCCACCACCACGTCATCCCCTTCCTTCATTATAGGAGTTATGAGCCCCTAAATCCCATGCTTGATATTTTCGAACTACGTCCTTTATTATCTGATCTACTTGATCTTTCGTCTTGTTCACTCATCTCGTTTTTGCTCAAATGATTATATCTTGTTCCGGTACTCGGTGGTCTTACCATGCGAGTATAACTTTCTCAAAATTGCGATTGTAACCTCTTCCCATGTCCTAAGGGAGTTTGGGTTGCCAAGCTGATCACTCGCCCTTCCCAACAAGGAAAACCGGAACAATTTAAGTCGAACGTACTCCGTCGTCACTCCATTATGCTTAATGGTATCGCAATAATGCTCAAACCGTTTTAGGTGTTCATGTGGAGATTCATTCGCCTTCCCACAAAATGGGTGATTTTGGACTAGTGATATCAATGCCATCCTTATTTTAAAGTTATTAGCTTGTGTTGTTGGGGCTTGGATACCTAGATTTTCAACTACTTCACCCATGATCTCCCGAGTAGGGCTAAAAGATTGTTGATCGAGGGAGTTGTCTCTCAATAAGCCAAAACCGTTATTGCATTGGGAGCGAGCCCTAATCCTCCTCAAACCTCTCAAGGTTCTCTCTACCTTGTTGTCAATCGAGGTGAGAGGCGTAGTTCATGTCCACCCACGTTCTTGCGTACAACACAACTAAGAGCTTGTTAACATTGAAAATCACAGGTAAAACAACAAAGGAAAATAAAACTATAGACTCGCAAATAGTGTGATGAAATCAAATGAAACAATCGATCCCTGGCAACGACACCGTTTTGATAAGTGTTTTTCGTGTCGTTTAATGAACCCCACTCAACAAAACAAGGTTTATAGAACACCTAACTAACAAAATATATTGGTTATAATGGTAAGCTTCGTGATCATCCCAAGTTTATCAAACTAATTAAGCTACGAGCTAGTTAAAAGAGAGATAAATGAGTTTGAAATGTAAAGAGACAACTAAGGAAATTTCTAAGTATTAATAAAGGTTAAGAACTAGGGGATTGGGGTTCAATATGAGAATCATTGGGCGAATAAATATAGATCTAAAGCTTTTCGGGCGAATAGCCTTAGACCTCTAAATTCGCTAGCAATCTTTCAATTCACCTAGAACTTAGAAAGACTCGAATGAAGATCAAGCTAAGCTAAATGTTATAACTATCCCTCAATTTCTTGACAAATTAGCAAATTAAAACACCCCAATCTACTTGCGAGCTTAGCATTTGCAACTACTAACCTAGATAGACATGGAATCCTACTCATAAAATCATTTAGTCACAAAACTAGCATGAATCAACCCTCTATATTCCCCAATTACTACCCCCATATCTACACCCCTACCCCTAAAGAGGACTACTCACTGATGATATCAAAACCATTGCTTTGGGAGCGAGCCCTAATCCTTCTCAAACCTCTCAAGGTTCTCTCTACCTTGTTGTCGATCGAGGTGAGAGGCCTAGTTCATGTCCTCCCACGTTCTTGCGTACAACACAACTAAGAGCTTGTTAACATTGAAAATCACAGGTAAAACAATAAATGAAAATCAAACTAGACTCGCAAATAGTGTGATGAAATCAAATGAAACAACCGCTCCCCGGCAACGACGCCATTTTGATAAGTGTTTTTCGTGTCGTTTATTGAACCCCACTCAATAAAACAAGATTTATCGCAATTTAGAAGGTGGACCATGGTACACAGTGAGCATAGTGCACCTTAAGAACACTGGTGTATAATTAAAAGAACATCTGGTTACGTGAAAAGATCATGGATATATTTTTTATTTATATTTTTGATAAATAGTGAAATAATATATTATTTTTTATAACAAAAAAGTGAAATATTATATCGCATGTTCTTTTTTCGTAGTGTCATGTTCTTTTACTTATGTTCATATGTTCTTTTGGTGCACCGTGCTCACTGTACACCATAGTCCATAATCCACAGATTGAAGATTTGTAGAACACCTAACTAACAAAATATATTGGTTATAGTGGTAAGCTTCGTGATCATCCCAAGAAAAATGTTCTTTTTATTTATCAAACTAATTAAGCTACGAGCTAGTTAAAAGAGAGAGAAATGAGTTTGAAATGTAAAGAGACAACTAAGGCAATTTCTAAGTATTAATAAAGGTTAAAGAACTAAGGGATTGGGGTTCAATATGAGAATCATTGGGAAAAAGCAAGGGCAAAACATGCTTAGAGATGCAAAGACATGATTAAGTAGGAGATCAACCATAAATATAGATCTAAAGCTTTTCGGCGAATAGCTTTAGACCTCTAAATTCGCTAGCAATCTTTCAATTCACCTAGAACTTAGAAAGACTCGAATGAAGATCAAGCTAAGCTAAATGTTATAACTATCCCTCAATTTCTTGACAAATAAGCAAATTAAAACACCCCAATCTACTTGCGAGCTTAGCATTTGCAACTACTAACCTAGACAGACATGGAATCCTACTCATAAAATCATTTAGTCACAAAACTAGCATGAATCAACCCTCTATATTCCCCAATTACTACCCCCATATCTACACCCCTACCCCTAAAGAGGACTACTCACTGATGATATCAACTCCATTAATTAATTCCACAACCAATTTCATGATATAATCAAGTAATCAACACTAATATCGGTAATCAAACTAGAATTAGAATCTAGACTAAGATTAAAGCATCCACAACTACTAGCATGAACTCTACCAAATTTCTCAATATTAGTTAAATCAGAAATCACCACCACAAAACATGAATCAAAATCATACAGTAATTGCAAGTAATTCAAAGGAAATCAATGATCAACTTGCTTTGGGGTTTTTCAATTAAATGGAAATTGCAACAAAAATAAGAGAAAACTAAGAATTAAAGCAAGGAATCAATGAAAACTAGAAGAAGAGAAGAAGAAATTTACTATTAAAGCTTGAATCTACACTTGTTAACTCAATAATCCAAGAGCAAAACAATAAACCTAACTTTCTTTATATGAAATATGGAAATTCTATTAATTGGAAAGTGACATAAAAAAAATTAACAGCTATTTATGTGCTTGATTCACCTTGGTCGAGTTGACCTATGCACAAAATCATATGCACAACGCGCAAGTTTGCTCGTAATAAAATTTTATGGTTTTGAATATTTTCCCTTTAATTCGGAAGTATCAATACTATTTATATAATTTAAAGAGGAGAGAAAAGAGAACAATTTTGATAAATGCAATTTAATTCATTATTTAAGTATAGTATTGTAGTCTTTTTACATGAAAACTAAATCCTCCCCTCTTCCACTATGTGTTTTCTCAATGCTGTCATATTGGGTATCCGTATCCTAATGTATACTTACCATTAATAGAAACATACTATACAATAATAATAAAAAGTTAATAGTTTTCCATTGTGAAGTGGAGTACTACGGTAATATTTGGAAGTAAAAACTATGAGCATTGGGGTTGCTCATGGAGCGAGTTTCTTGTCTCGCTAGTGGTTTATGAGCAATCAGAGTCTCCCATTTATGCTTTGTTACACCCTTCCTCTGTACTTACCTTCCATTGGTTCTTAGTAGTTAGATTTGAAGTTCGCCAATGTTGTTACCGCACCATCTTTGTTCTTGTTCAAATGGCACCCCATGTTCAACTGGCATTGGGAGAAAAAGGAGTACATGTTTCTGCAGGTCTGATAAAAGTTGAAGATTACAAGCATGTATAATTTTATGTTTAGCTGTTTTATAAGAGCAATAACGCTCAACATAGTGGCAGTTCTTACTTTCTGTAGTTCGTTCGTAATACTGTTCGTTTAAGTTTAAGCCTATGTCAAAAAAACATATACAATATATAGGATTACAAAATCTCCCAAGTTCCTGAACATAAACAAAAAACTGAACTTCATTTATCCCGTAGTATTATGGTGACTGATATAACTATAGTCCCCTCCACCACGGTACACGCAAACTGCAGCCAGTTCCCCACTTCTCACTGCCAAATCAAGCAAGATCGATCCTTCAATGATATGGTGTCCCAAAACCAGAGTTTGCATGGTGTGATTAGGTCAAACAATTCATCTGGTACAGATAACAATATGCAGTTATTTATTCAGAGAACATGATCTACATAACCCTTTACTTGAGACAATTCCCTACAAAAGAACCTTTATTCAGAGAACATGAACACCATTGTCGCATACAAATATATGACTGCAAAAAAAAGTTTAAAAACAAAAGAGATGTCACATACCCTCACGCAAGACTGTTGCAAAAGAGAAGAAACTAGAAACACCATAGTAGATATTAATATAGGCCTCCACACCTCAGAAAACTGAACTGTTAGAAACTTCAGGAAAATTTGACAAAAGTAATCCAACTATGGTCGTTCCGTTCAAAACAATCTCAACTATAGAATATTTCAAAATTAGATTAGATCCTATGCATGCATATATATTCAAAAACTATTTTACCAAGTAATATATTTGATTGAAATATTTCTCTCCCTAACGTTACTGCATAATTTATAAATCTTGAACATACTCATTTAATCATTATAATAAATATACAATTTCCGTCCCCTCAAAAAAAAGTATACAATTTCCGTCATATTATATTTTATATGTTTGATACGCTAATTTGACCAAAATATACGATATACTAATATGCTGATTCGAAAAGAGGAGAGAGATCCATGTGATAGAGGAGAGAGATAGAGAGAACCATTAGCCAAATGAAGTAATGTAATTATTTTGCAACTTCCCACAAAAGAATATGCAGAGACTTAAAGGGAATAGACGAAGTACTTAGTAAAACAACATCTAGTCAGGCACTCATACAGAACAACCTAGGTTGCTCAGACTCTTATTTGGGTGTCGTGTTCGATAAGAGATTGGAGGATCCACACTCCTCTGACAATCCAGATATTTATTTGGGTGTATGTCATGTCAAAGGATCGGAGTACACACAACACCTCCGTCAACCAGAGTGTCGTAAGTAATATCAGAACCATGTTTCGTGTGCTCGCTGTAAACCAGCAGTCCAGACTCTTATTATGGCATGTAAACAAAAAGCAATTGACAACAACAAAAGCTAGAGTCACTCATTTAAGAAGGTCAGCACATGGAATAAAAACCAGATTACACTGCACCCAATGTCCGTGCCGCAGCATGGCAAGGCTACACTAACATGCCCCAGAAGCCATAACATGGAAGACCAGTGCTCACCTTGAAAGTTTTAAAAAGGTTAAGGTGATGTTCATAAAAGATCAGGGATGAAATTGAAGTAATCTTATGTCTCCAATGTTACTGAGCTGATTGGTTAGTCTACTATAGAGAGGGTTTTAAACAGATATAGAGGCGAGTAAAAGTGAAAGGAGCATAGCAAAATCCAGTCGTTTTCAGTTCTTCACTATGACTTACCCAGGGGAAGTGACTATAGCAACAGAAAAGCTAAACCAGTGGTTCAAAATAGTCCATTCAAATAAATTACAAAAGTTCTGTGCTGAGGAAATGCACCACAATTTGCACAACTTGAGGACTTGAAGTACCCTACTGTCAAATAGACTCTTTTGATGTTGGGTAATGAATTGATGTTGAAGCTAGAACAGTGTATAAAAAGGCGCGCCTTAGGCTCTGAGGCGCAAGGCGATTGGAGCCAGCGCCTTTTATTGTCTAGGCGAGGCGACTTCAATGAGGCGCACCTAAGGCGCAAAAAGGCGCACCAAGGCGCAAAAAGGCGCAAAAAAGGCGCACCTACCAAGAGACATACCATTTTTTCACTTTTTTTTTCACTTTTTATTAGGGCGCCTCACTTCAATGAGGCGCACCGAGGCGCGCCTAAGGCGCTGGGAACTCCAAATCGCCTTGTTGCGCCTTGAGCCTTTTTATACATTGAGCTAGAATTCTGATTCCTTGAGGTTATAAAAGGGGAGCAATATTGGTGACAATAGTTTTGCAAAATACAAACTACAGTAGTACAATATGAATTTAGTTTCTGGTCTTGAACTGTTGTTCACCATAATAATCTTGAAGCTAACTCACCCTTAAGGGCAGCATACGCCCTACAAACTCATCCAAAGTATATAGGAACATTTCCACATACAAAGTTGCTAAGCTATGTTGAAAACCTACTTGTTTAATTTAAATGTCCTGTGATTGAAACATTCATTTTGAAAATAATCCTTCAAAAACTTCAATTACTCCAGTATTAGAGTTTGGAAACATCTTAACATACGCAACATTACCCTAATGACAATTATTTAACAAGATGACTGCAGTGAAAACAGTACCACTGTTGTCTCTCTCTCTCTCTGCTTTTGGAAATACAAACTTATATTGTGGATTGACCTACAGTCTTCATTTTATAAGACAATCTGCCTTCTTAACTTCAACGAAGTATGGGTTTGGTTGCATATACTTTCAAATCCTTGCAGTTAAGGATACCGTGCTTATGAAGTGTATAGAATTATAGAGAGAGGAGGTTGCTTGCTAAGTCTTTGATTAAGGGGGCACTCACTCAATCAGTGGCATGCTGGCATCATTACAAGGCCTAATTGCTTCATGCACATCTAGATTTCAAGCTGAATTAAGGTGCATCATATCTCAATGTGAAGGAATTTGACAGGCGCGCTAGGGACCCAGCTGGCTGAGCATACAAGAATGGATACAATAAAAAAATAGGTCGCTCCAGTAAAGGGACACGAGTTGATATTTCATCCTTCTTAGAATTTAGGCATATGTATGTTGTGAGGAGGAATACCTGTCATACCACAAAGTGAGCTTTTGAATTGGCTCTTTATGGAGATATAAGGTCTTTTAGTCATTTTATTTACAGAATCTCACTCAACTTGTTTCCGAAACTCGAAATTATACCGAATTCGTGGAGGAAAATGGTTTTTCGGTCACTGTATTTTACAAAATCTCACTGAACTTATTTTCAGAAATCAGAAAATATAGTGGTCATCTCTAAAAGAAAACGACTTTCTGAATGCACTTTGAATTTTCTGTTTAAGATTGATCATAAAACTCCTTTAAATTTTTGGTATTTTCATGAAATACACGTGAGTTTCCAACTTATTCACCATATACTGTCAATGTATCAAAATTTCATCATATAACAGTTTTTAACAAATGCACTAGATGTCCTTACTGTCAAATTTGTGTTAACTCCGTTAGATCATTAGCCCCAAATTAACTCCAAATCTCCCTATTTGCTTCCATAAAATCCTAATTAAAGCGCTAACCTGTTAACTCATCTTCATTAGATTGCTTTCAGCTTCATTTCATTTATACAACCAATGTTATCCGGGAGAGGAAAGAGAGAGAAGAACAGAGGAATGAACCCACGAAACCCATTAAAGAAGAAGGTTTAGGGTTAATGGGATGACGTTAACTCCACTAGTAATTAAGGGCAATAAAACGTTTGTGTGAAAAACATGGGGTATATATATGATGAATTTTGAAAACATTGAGGATATATGGTGAACAAGTTGAAAACTGGGTATTTGGTGAAAAACCATTAAATTTTGCTACCGCATTCCTGTGGCAGTTGATGACGTATAGCATGCTCCAACTATTCAAGAATCTCGTATCTTACTCAAATACTCCCATGTAAATTCTCAATGGTAACCTCGTATTATTGCCTTTTCTCAATGGTAACCAAAACTTTTTACAATCAAGTTTCTTAATTTCCTCAAACTTGACAATAATAACTATTAAACCTTAAAAAGAAATTGTTGATTAACACTCCATTTGTTCCATAATGTTCCTCATGTTTACTATTACTATTCATATGGTCAAAGTTTTCAAAACTTTGACCGTAATTAATAGTATAATTAAGAGTAAAATTATTAACTTGTGGGATATCATTGGATTCGTTTTAATATAAATTTTCTAAATATCATTTTTTTTTATAATTTTTACTAATACAAAATTAAAACTATTAATGGTCAAAGTAGCTCATTAAAGACCGTGCATAATGGAAAAGTGAGGAACAATATGGAACGGAGGGAGTATGTTTTAAGCCTAATTAGCTAGGTTAGCTTAACTTAATAACATAAGGTTAGCCTCTAAAATGTCCATCGCTCTTCCCCTCCACATCCCCTTATTCTTTCCTCCCCTCCAGAGTCCACTCCATGGCCAACTCTACCACATCATTGCCTACCTTATTTATGTCCACCTCATTTATCTTCATGTGAAACATAACATTCTTTGGATTAACGTTGACATGGTTTGAAATTATGTATTCTTCCCAGCAAAGTTTTTGTTTTGTTTTGGGTTTTTGAATTCAAAGTGGGGTTTCTTAATATTTAATTATAGTTTTGAATTTTCAAAATGGGGTTTCTTAATATTAAATTTGGTTTCGTATTGACTTATCATAAAACAAAACATTTTCCCTTTTCATGAAAGAGATTTCTAAAAACCTAAGCCTATGATTTGGAGGAAAAAATGACTGTGAGCCTGCGGTTTTAAACATGAAGAAGGTGATGATGACTGCTCAACTCAACAATAAATCTGAGACGTATGATTCGATGTTAATGATGAGGAGATGATCAAACGGCTGGGATTTATACTACCTTCGTTTCACAATACTTGCATCATTTCTTTTTTTTTCACGTATTCCAACACGTTTCTTTGAACATTAATATCTCTAATTGCGTATAAGTAAAAATTATAAAAACTTGATATTTCTTGACATTGATACGAACTTAACAAGATCTCACCTGACTATGTTTATTCTTACATAATGGTAAGAGATTGATTGTCAAAGTTGGTCGATAAATAGTTCCCAAATGAGAAACGATGCATGTATTGCGGAATGAAGGTAGCATATGACAATGATGTTCGATGATGATTTGCAGATGGTCTGCAAAGTAGTGAAGATGAGCAGGGGTTTGAACAGGATTGGAGGAGAGAGAAATGGGCTTAAAAGGAAGAAGAGTTAATAGGATTTAAGCTCAATGATTAATCATGATTAAGTAAGTAAACCTAAAATTAGATTAATCAAATGTTAACTTAACAGTTTTGCTATCATTATGCCATGTCTGAGGAAATTAAGAAACTTATGGTCACCATTTTACTCAGGAAAAGAAAATCGGTTACCATTAAGGAAAGACAATAATACTACCATTGAGAATTTCCCTATATACATTTCCAAGCTTGTTTTAGTAGCAACCACTTCAGTTACTCAAAAATTAATAAACAAAGACGGAGAAGATACAGGAGCTCTTGTGTTGACTCGTGATGACGTTCTTGTGGTGACCTTTTAGCATTTGATTTGAAAAAGCAAACATAAAATGAACTTAGAAAATACGGAGTAGATGTTTATAATTTCTTACGTAAAAAGACCAAGAATTGCAAAGAAATTATATAGTTTCTTACTTTATAAAGCACTTACAAACATCTAATCATGTTTTAACACTATCACTGAAAAGTTGAGAAAAGCCCATATTGATATTTACAGAGAATCTTGTTCACCAAATGCTACAGAAAGTACCATTGCGTAGATCTAACACCAATTTCTGAGTTTAAAAGGGGGAGGAATCGGGAAACTTTGGAGGATATAAAAACTATGAGATTGATTTTGGACTTGAGTTGTTGTTTTCCAAGTATATCTTATAACAACTTACCCTTTCAAGCGCTTAAAAGGCTTAGGAGATCTATCCATAGAATATGGGGACATTTCCGCAGCCAAAACAGCTATGTTTAAAAGCTACTTGTTTCATTTGAATCTCTTATGACAGAAACCACCATCTAGATAACAGACCTATGAAATTTCAATATGCTAACCAAGTAACCAGAGTTTTAAACGTTGTAATTTACGCAACATTAACCCATAAACGTGGTGGTAACTGCTATATTAACAAGATGAATGTAATAACACCAACACACATTCATCGTCTTATCTCATACTTGGTAGCGAATTAACAATATCAATGAACAGAAGCTTTTCAGATCAATAATCAAGAAAATAGCAGCAATATAGAGAACAACTGACCTTAGATAGAAGTGCGCCCACATCAATTGTTTTTGTTAGCCGAATTTTTCCTCGCTGCTCTTGCATTATCATACTCAAACTTCAACACATTACATATATGAGAAGTATCTTTAATATAGAACTTCCTCCCGAAGTAGCTCTCCTCAATCAACGGAAAATAATGAATAAACACATTATTAACAACCCAATACCAACCCCAAGCAAGAACCGTCCCAAAAATCGCACCGGCACAAACCTGGGCAACGCTATGATACCCCAAATAAACCCTGGAGAACATAGTCAGCACTGCCATAAACCAAGCAATCACTTCCACAATCCACTTATTCTCATTCCCACCAAAAAACCCAGCTTTTCGATAGCTCAACAGCGTAAAATACGTAGCGAAAAAGAACATATATTGCGAATGGCTAGAAGGCCAGCCATGTGATTCGCATACTTCCAGTAATGCGCAAGTTTCCGGACGAGATTGTTGCACACATGACTTAATAGATTCGCTGATAAATTGAGAGATTATCAAACCAATAGCGAAAAACATACCCTGTAGTTCGCGGCGGAAGAAAAAGTGCGATACAAAACCTCCAAGGCTGATGAAAACTGGTACCAGAGAAATCCAAGCAAGAAAATGCCCTGTTTTATCGCCTCTTGGATATCGAACATGGGTCAAAGTTACGGCTTTCAGTGGCGGATACGACATTGTTGAATCAATCGAAGATCGGATTTTGAAATTCAGCTGTCGCAAATTAGGGTTTGTGATTCAATACCAGTGAACTGCAGAAACTGGGGGGGTTTTGATAGAGAATAATGGAGTGGGAATTTCGAGATGAGAGTATTTGTTGCGAATTCGATCAGATCTGAATCTGTGACTTTGTAGACTGCTCTTTTTATACGGAGTAGAAAGAAATTGATGCAATTTAAAGTTCGTACCAACGTGCTTCAAAGTAACTCGAGGCCTCGAGCCATTGAAGCTGGGAAACAACATCAACCACAGACTCAGCAAAGAGGTTTTTCTAAATCACGAACTGTGCTTGTCCTTTAAACAAGCTCAGGGAGTCAGGGGTAGTTTGGACGTTTTGCATGTTAACATGGAGGGGAGTGTTATCACTTATCAGGATGGCAATTGAATTGGAATCCCGTCCCGAGCCTGATTCGATCCGATCCGATCCGAGTCCAATCCAAGTCCGATATAGAAATGTCTGAGTCCGAATCCGAAAGTAAAAATTTGAATCCGAATAGGAGGCAAGTCGGATTCGGACCCTGTGATAAGTCCGATGGATTTGGCCCGACTCCGAATAGCAAAAGGCATATAAAATATCTGATATAAAAGTAAAATAAACCCTAAATAGTTTCAGTATCTTCCAACCGCTCAAGCCCTCTACTACCCCTCTCACTCTCTTTCACTTCATGACTCCCTGCTCTCATTTTCTCTCTCATCTCCGATGACTAAGATCTGTCCTCCGATCCTCTTAATTCGAACTTACAATGGCCCTGTTTGGTTAGAAGCTGTTAGTTGTTAGCTGGTTTGACTAGTTGTTAGCGGTTAGTTGTTTGCATTAGCTGATTTGACTAGCTGGTTGCATTAGCTGTTTGTGTAAAAGTGTTTGGTAAATTAGCTGATAGTTGTTAGCTATTTAATATGTAAAATGACCTAAGGACATTGGCGTACTTTGTTTCTTATTAATATTAGACAAATAGTTTATTGTGTTCATTTTTTTCTCTTTATATTTTTCTAATAAACATTGACTAAATAAAATAAATTTATTTAAAAAAATAAATTATTCTTAATTTATATTTTTTAATGAAGTATATATTTTTTAAATATAGAAATATTACTAATGATATTTCAAGCATGATTGCAATATACTTCAATTGCTTCAAAGTAAATATAAAGCTTATTACAAAAAAAAAAAAAAAACGAATGTAAATAAGGTGAAATGAAAAAGAAAGTGTGAGTAATGTTTTTAGGAGAAAAATATGTAGGGTACCAAGGTTGATAGTTGTTGTAATTATATGCAATAGTAGGACAAAATAGTCATTTTCATCCACTTTCTCAAACCTCTAATTGCAAAAAGCTCATATATTGAGCTTTTTTAAAATTAGCTTTTTCACCCCAAAACGCTCTTCCAGTTCTCTATTAACCAAACACTTCTAATTAACTTTTTCTAAAGGTCAAACCTCTAATTCACCAAAAAATGCTCCTTTTCCCTCAAACCTCTCCTAACCAAACACCCCATTAACTCGAATAGCCATTAATAATCTTTTATTATAGATCCAATAGTCTATTTCGTGGTGGATTTCTAAGTCAAATGTATTAGGTGTATGTTTGTAGTTGAAATAATGTAGTACTCCAACAATTATAATCGTTGAATCTAACCTTTCGACGGTTTTCCTTTAACAATCTAACTTTTCGATTATTATCTAATAATCCAACCTTTATACCCTATTAATTTTTATTGCACCCAATCGGTCACCTATCCGATAAAACAGGTAACATAATGCATCTATTTGCTGTAAATTTTAATTTTTTTAAAAATATTTCTTTTTCTTTCTTCCTTCCTCTTTCTCACCATTTGAGAGCTTAGCCTCCTCCCCACCACCACCATTACAACACCACCACATTGTCCAGCTCTTCCACCACCTTCCTCCAGCCAGTACCACCACCCTCATCTCCTTTACCCTTTCCTCCACCATCCTCACTTTCTCCTCTCACATACTCTCACTCACCCCACAATATCTCGCCATTTCCTCTCTATCGTCGCCGGCTTCGCCCATTGAACCAAATCAGAGAAGCATCCAGAAAAAATGAGATCAAGAGGAGATAGAAAGAGGAGAAACCAACGTCACCACGGTGACTCCGCCGTAACTTAACTGTGACGCCCCCTCGAAACCTTTCGGCTTCTACCACCTAAATCCATATGACCTTCACCCACTAAGGTACAAATACCTAACCTAAATTAAAGAACACCGTAGCCGAAAACCCCAACACAAAACTCACACACTCCCTCTTTTTTCTCCTCTGGTGCACCGCCCCACCACCTCATCCCACCACCTTTGCACCGCCCCTCTAGTGTGCCTCCATCCACCTAAACGCCACCCATTTCTGCCCAACCCAACTCACTTCATGCAAGCCCATACAATTTTCTTCTCCTCTGTTTCATGTTGTTTGTTGTGTTCATCGGTCTTGAGAAACTCATTAGGACATTACCGTATGCATAATCACACCAATCCAAACCTCAATTACTTCATTTTCACGTTTTTTTTAAAAAAAAGTTGACCTTTTTAGCCGGTTTCAAGTCATTAAGGTGCAATAAAAGTTAATGGGGGTGCAAATGGTATATTATTAGATAATAATTCAAAGATTGGATTATTAACGGAAAATCGTCGAAAGGTTGAATTATTCAAAATAAGTTGTTTGGGCTCCCAATTGGATACCAATTGGGCCACTAAGTCCAAAGCCCAATGGCTCAATACAACAATATCAAACCCATTTATTCAACATGGCTGGTCAGCCACCAACAAAGGCCCAAAGCCCAATAGCAATAAATGACCTATGGGCATTTATTACACAAGCACTATAAATAAGCCGCCAAGGCTCACACCTCAAGGTATCTCCAATTTACTGCCTTAAGACTACTCTCTAGAGAACTTCTCTCTAAAATCCGAGCATTGTTCTTACTTAGGCATCGGAGGGGCTTTCCTCGGAAACACCCCCGAGGCTAGTGACTTTGTCATTGTGCAGGTGAATTCGGACACAATTCATTCAAGCAAACAAGATCTTCAACACAAACCGAAAGGGCCTTCATACGAAGCCCATTGTTTCAACACCTGAACAA
The DNA here is from genome assembly GCF_020520425.1 of Spinacia oleracea. Lineage (NCBI taxonomy): Eukaryota > Viridiplantae > Streptophyta > Magnoliopsida > Caryophyllales > Amaranthaceae > Spinacia > Spinacia oleracea. The sequence goes on along the minus strand of NC_079488.1, from coordinate 86,672,057 downwards.
TTTGGCGCCGTCTGTGGGGAAGAACACTTCAAATCCTTGAAAAATCAACCATCTTGTTGTAATAATTGGGTTTTCAAGGCAAATACTAGAATAAGAATAAGAACGAGTTTAGGAAATCGTTGCGCCGTGGTAACCAAACCACTGCCTTGAAAACGAGATTCGGTGCAACCGGGATGCACAATTGTATCCACCGCTTCGTTCCCTAAGGTTTACACAACTCTCAACACACAAAGGCACTTTTGGGTGATGAGATGGAGCCACATAAACTTATGCCCAAAAGAATAAGAAGGAAAAGGTTTGAAGAGATACGAATATTCATGACTTAATCATGAACCAAAATTCTTTCATCCAAAACAAAAGGGAAAGGAGGAGGAGAGGAAGAGATCAATATATGTGTGTGCCAACAACTCATAAAATGAAGAGTACTTATAGGATTTTTGGAGGAGACAAAACAACCCAAAGAAATCAAAGGTTTCAAAGGAATTCAATGATATTAATCAACCATAAACCCATGATAATGAAGGGTTAATAACCCCCATAATCAAGAGAAATAATGGACCAACTTAATCACCATAATCAGAATGATAATTGTCCATAAACCATACTTAAAAGGTTATCATAAAGGAGGAATCCAAAGAGAAGAACAAAAACGGACAACACAAAGAACCGATCTCGAAACCTGCCGGTTTCCCAAAACCGGCAGGTTTTCGGTGCACTTCAAGAAATGCCTTTAAAGTCCGTTTTTCAACTTATGCTCGAAACCTGCCGGTTTTGGAAAACCTGGTTGGCAGGTTTTGAGAAACCTGCCGGTTTGCCAAAACCTGGCAGGCAGGTTTTGAGCGCTTTTCCATCTTTATATTCCAACAATCCCCCACTAAAGATGAGAAAAGATACCAAATGAAAGAGGAAGATATTGGGAATAAGAGGATCTTAATACATAACACTTGGTGTTACTTAAAGTAAATTGAAACCAAATGCTTAGTGAAGTAAATTATGACTTACAAACCCAAGGGTGGACGAACCTTGAAACCCTCAAGTTCTTGGTCAAAGAGTGGACTAACCTTGAAACTCTAAGATTTAAGTCACGTCCTCAAAACACATACCTTACTCCAAAAATTATGTGGACTCCGCAAAGTGTACGCATTTTAAGCCATGCGTTTACCTTAGATCTCATGGAAGCTCTAGGAAACCGCCCAAGTTTCCATAGAAGATGGCGAGTCTTCACAACCACGTAGGTGAATCCTCAAGTGCTTCTCAAAATAGCACTTAGTCAATAGGGTTAAAATATGTTCACTTTTAGTGAACCATCGAGAGCTACCACGTAGCTATATCAACCCCCACAAGACCATAGATTCATTAAGAACATAATATAATGTTCAACCTCTCAAATAATTTTAGTTGGTGAATCCACAAGTTGAATGCGTCCATTTCAATATGTTAGATTCATTAAGAGTTTATACAACTCAACCCTCATACAAACGGTGGTTCTCTTTAAAGTGCATCTCAACTAGCACTCTACCATGAAGAGTTCAAAGACTCAACCTCATTCAAGCATTACAACACATGCCATAGGGATAAGCAAGTAATGCTTATTACTTTACTCAAATGGGCATGAAGCCTATCCCTCTCGACATTTCAACCATCAAGGATCATTACATGTCCAAATTCAATCTTCGTACCATAGTGCATAGCGTACCTTGCATTAAGATTTTCCGTTAGAAAGTATAACCATAAGCAAGGACATTTAAATGGTATATGCTCACTCAAAAGCACACATGGTAAAGAAATCATAAGATGCTTTGTTCTTGGTTCAACTAACACCAATTAAATTTGATGGGACAATTTTGTAAAGCTCAATTTTACAAAAATTCTTCATAAAGTATGATCCTCAAATTAACATAGCCACTTTAGTGAAAGTACTTAATCAATATCAAACTTCTATAATTTGCATCGAAAACTTCAAAGTGACATACTTTGAAAACATAGAATATAAATACCATTCGACCTTATCCATGATACCTTTAAAATGAAGCAAACCCTCGTTCACTAAAAATTTGTGAAATTAAAAACAACTCAATTATTTCACAGAAAATTCACAAATAATAGCTATGTCAAAATACCAACAATACATATCATTATCATAGCGGAAAACATATTAGCGTACACAACCTAAATCTTGTTTTAGGTCCTTTTAAAGGTTGATGCTAAAAATTACATTCCACACATACCCACAAATGATATGATTTTATATTTCCACAAATCTTCTCAAAAATTAAGAAAATGACTTACTATGAAAACCAAACATTTGTTTTCATATATTACTCAAAACCATTTACTTAAATAACACTTTCAACTTTCAAGGGAGAAGCCATAGAATTCAATGAAGGTTTAAAACTCAATATTCAACATGTGATGTAAATATAACTGGAGCACATCATCCACATATCGAGTAAAATAACCACACATAATTATCACCTTGGAAAAATAAGAATTGAAATTCTCCACCCAAGTTATTAATCTAAACAACTATGAGAATTCAAATTCTACACAATCAATATGCATCAAGATATCGATAAGGTACATGTACCATTACAATGGTGATAACTCCAACACACATAATGAATTCCATAAACACATAATTCTTATCCTCAAGCATGGTAACTCATCACTCATGGTTTTACCACTTAGAACAATCACTTTACATACCTATGATAAAAGAGCATGCAATATAGGAATGAAAATTAAACTGCTCAAAAATCTAAGTGATATAAAACTTGTTCCCAAAATAATAAGAATAAGAAAATCTCACTCCCTTACGTTGATAAGGTTCTCCCAATTCAAGTATAGCCTTGAAACTCCTAATAATCATCCGGTGAATAGTCATCAAACCCTTTCAAGAAAACATCTAGATATTCATATTCCTTAGGTAGGTTGCGAAACTCACAAGTAAGCTTAACTTACTCCCAAAAGCTTCCCCTCAAAGGTTAACGACAAAAAGTCTCCATTGACAAATCACGGAATTAAGGTCTTACTCATAGGAATTGAAAACACAACACAAATTCAAGGCATATATAAAAACTTCCTTTAGCATAACGGGCAATTCTCATGCCTTGAAAACTCTAACTTCAAGTCTCTTCTAAATTCAACTTGTTCACTACTAACAAAAGAATTAGAAGAAAATAGAACAATCAAGCAAGAGACACTTTAAACCCAACATGCATAGCCAAACAATTAATTGCATCATGCACAAACATGCTAAAAGAAGAATTACCGTTAAAATGAGAATACTCAAAAAAATACATACCAAAACTCATCAATAAGATGAACATCCCAAGAAGTCATGGAATTACATGCATAATAAAAAGAGTACACTCAAATAATACAAGGACCAAGAAAACAAGTCCAACATTGAAATATTAGGCACTTCCCATATAGTGGACTTAAAAGTCTCTTTTACATGACACCTAAAAATTTCGAATCTCGAATATTTGGGCTTACAACCACTTTCCAAAAAACACCGGGGTCTAAAGGTTTCCCAAGAGAAACTCTCAAAGATACATGAGCATACAAAAACAACCCCCACATGGAAATAATAAGCCCAACAATTAAGATCATAAAATGATCACTCAACAAGGTTAAACTATGAGAAATGCCATAATAAAATTATGTACTCAACAATTCCCATAAAACCATTTTAAGATCAATAAACCCTTAAAACTCAAGTCTCAAAACTTTTGGCCAACTTTAATGAAATTCCAACACCAACACAAATAAAAAGGCTATTTAGTCTCAACCATAGAAAATTCATTAAACAACACCATACCAATCATGACAAGATTAATAGTCAAATTCCCAAAAGTGTAGTGACTCGAATAATCAGGTATACACCCAAGGAAAATATTATACGTAAAAACTCACTCAACATATTCCAAGGAAAAGGGTTAACATAGTTTGCTTCCACAAACTCAAACACTTATGTTCTAGGGGGTCATCACAAGCTTATGATAAATTGCTCCAATGGGTACACAAAAAACTCTAAGGAATTAAATATGCATATTTCCAACAATGCATAAGAAACCATTAATTATGAAGTTACATACCCAATATTCATGGTAATAAACAAGAACTTGGAATCATACGTATACACCAATATTACTATGACAAGTTAGCGCTTGAAATGACAACGTACAAGGCTAATAATCTAATCACTATTAGAATAAAACTACTTACTAAATACCCTTAGTAAAGCAAGTACACAAAGTCACAAGCCCAAAATTCCTCTACCAAAGAAAATATGACAATGCACAAATAATTCACAATAGTCTTTAAAAGACTAAAAACATAACTCTAATAAAACTAAGGTCTTCTCATGAAATTAAACATGCATGAAACCAAAGTAAACTATAGAGTGCAATAACATGTTCATACATCATAAATAATTAAATACTCTATTTTCTAGTAATCATTCCAGCAAACATCATTTGACAATATAAAAATCAATTTTAATATTGTCATCTTCACAAAATATAATTTGTTGAAATGACTATTAGAAATGAACATGTTAGAATAATATCTTATTAAAAGAAGTAGTTTAGAATGAACCTCCCTTGATATTAAATCAAGTATGTGTATTGTAAGACATTCCAAAATCTTCAATCAATCCTCCATCACGATATCATGACCACCATTCATCAATCATCTTCTTCCAAGACGTTACTTTTGACTTTCCGTATCCAGAAAAATCAGGTTTTGGGATTCTGATCACCATGTTTTTGTCTTTCGGGGCAATGAAGTATGCCCTTTGCCAGATGAATTTTCCGCGATCCTTGTTTATCCTACCAATGCTACTCATGCTACCCCTGGCACTGTTGAAGAGGGTAAAACAACTATAGGGGCTTTCCTAGGACTAGATGCTAACATGCTCGTTGAGATCGTTGTGGGTGATAAGGTTAATTTGGCAAAGCTTGTAAAGCATCACTTTAGACCTAGTAAAAATATGACCGAACAGAAATTGAATATTCGAGCACTTGTATTCTGCCTGTTGAACCACTATTTACTGTCGAATAACAATGGCGAGTTCGGTGACATAAGGTTGATCCCCTTGATCAGCCAGATGGAGAGTTTCTATTCCTTTATGCCGTTGGTTGTTGCCGAGACCTTACTGAGTGCAGATGAGTTAAAGAAGGATGCCAAGTCTGAAATTTTTAAGGGGAGCCCCCTATTGCTGCAGCTAATCGATCGTTTATTCGCGCAAAGTAATACACATACTTTTTTTGAAACTTCTTTTCTTTTTTTCGTTTGCCTCAACAACCCCCTGCCTGGAGCTGATTTTCAGCGCCCAGAGCTGGGCGTCGGAATTTCAGGCGTCTGGTCCTGGGCATTGAAAGTGCGCCCCAGGCCGGACTTTCGTTTATTATTATTTTTCTGATCGTACCCGTTTTTTGCAGATTTGGCTCATGGAATGACTTAGGCTTTTAGAAGCTCCTGCAGATCCTAAACGTTATCGCCCTATAGCCTTGGGTAACCGAAAGTATTTGCACCAAGGCCAGGCCGAGGCCGAGTGGGCCTCCTATTTTACTCATGGCATATGCTCTATTAACTGGGTGGTACCGTGGTGGGGTTTGACTAATATGACGGGGGGTTCCGAGGCATTAGTTTATGTTTCTTTGTTGGGGCTATCTCGGCCCGTTTACATCTTTCCTTACCGAGTCATGCGACAGTACGGCTTAAGGCAGACTATCCTGTTTTCCGGTACGGTACCACCTAAAGTAGCGGTCTTTTCCGAAGCACGGGTTCAAGCGTGGGCTAAGTATTATGGTGGCCTGCCGCGTTGGACCGTGGCTAGAGATGGCTTTGTGGGTCTTTCCGAAAACTACAAGTTGTGGATGAGTTCCGATGATAAGGCTGTGAGAACTAAGGCTCGAAATGAAGAGCCGACTGAGCTTTTGATACCTCGAGGTAGGGCTAAGTATGAGAGCCGTGATTCTGCTAATCCTCGCGACCATGGTATTAAGACTGTAAAATCTCGTCCTGATCGAAAGCGAAAGGAAGTTCCTCCCCGTTCCAGTTCTAGGCCTAAAAAGGTGCCTAACATGAAGGGGCCTGCCGTTCACAAAAGAAATGCAAGCTCTCGCGGAGATCGTCGCCGGAATAATGTATGGATTAGGAAAGTTCAGCCCCTAGTAGAACCAGTGGCTAATCCAATTGATGTTGATAATCCCTCCCCTACTATTGTTTGTGCCCTTGAGGCTGAGCGGGCTATAGCTGTTCAAACTGAAAATGTTTCTGAGGCCTTGGCATCCTTAGAAGTTAGTGTCAAGGAGCCTGTTCTTATGGAGATTGATATGGGGGAAGCGCAGAAGCCTGTGGAGGTGGACCCTGCGAACATTGCCCTCTACAAAATTTTATTTGATGATCTGGAAGAACTCGAGTAGTGTAGTTCTTGTTAGGGTGTAGGTGCCCTTTATTTATTTCAGTTGTGTTTGTTTTTCATTCCTTAGCACTTTTTGTTTTCCTTCTTATTTATTTTTAAATATTAATAAAGGCGTGATTTTATTTTTCTTTTTTCCTAATGCTTCTCCCCCTTTTTTTTTATTTACTCATTTCCAACACTTATGCACATTATATTTTTATTTGATTGGACCGAATCCATAAACAGGATTGCCTACGTATCCTTGTTAAATAACTTTAACTTAGAATCAGGTCGCGCGTAGTTCTAGCTAGAATGAATTCTAGGATGCCGAATTTGATAAGTACGTTCTGAGATGGAAACATATTATTCGAAACGGTAGAATAAGTGAAGTTTATTATTATTTTAATCTGCTGCTTTGCCGTAAGCCAAGAATTTGTTTTATTTTTTGAGTACATGTATTTGCACATTGTTTTTTTTGAGTACATGTATTTGCACAAAATCTTTTCATGTGTTTTTTGGTACGTATATCTGGATACGTGCTGTACCCCCCCCCCCCAAGTGTTTGTTATTTTTCCGTGTATGTGCGGATAAAATGACAAGCACTTATGGGCAAAGTTTGGCAAACAGAGAGATTCAGCGCCCAGGCTGGGGCGTTAAAGATTTCGGCGCCCAGCTCTGGGCGTTGAAAATGATTCCTAGATAGAGGGCCTTGTTGTGGGCGCCTCCTTCTTTAGGTAAGTCTTTGTCAGTAAAAACTATTGCTTTTTCCTCAACATCTCTTGTGACGTGGATAACCAACGAGTCAGGTGTGATATCCGTAGGGACTGAGATGAGGTCAAGTGAGCGAATAAGTTTTTCACGATGTTCCTTTGAAGTGCACATGAGATCCCAGATGGTAATCTCGGCTTTAGTTCTTTTTAATTGCTTCAAGAGAGGATTTTCGATGACTTCTGCGACGGTGGTTTGCCGTACGTTTTCAGGAGTCTGTCTGACTGGGATGTCGTCCCCGGGAGGTGGGCGAATATCCTGTTGGTATACCCTTCCGGACCGAGTGAGATTGTCAACTTCGGGATCTTGAGGGGTGGTGTCAAGGGGAGCATGCCCGGGCCAAGTTTCAGTAAAGAGGTCCTGGCCCGATACTTGAGACAGGTAGACATCTTCCGCATCATCGTCCCACACACCGCACACTTCTCTCTCAATTTGATCCATAAGGAACATGGCGAGTGGTGCACCTTGAGGCGTAATATACATCGTAGGGTCAAAGTTTTTATTTTCTGGTTGATCGAGAGAGATGTGACAAGAACCGAGTGGGCTCTTGTTGTTGTTGGGTTTGCCAACGTTAGGAAAAGGTATTACTTCATCCTCTATCATATCCTGGATCGTGTTTTTTAGATTCCAGCAGTTTTCAGTATCGTACCCATTTCCTTGATGGAATTTGCAATAGGTGCCCTCGACCCAATATTTATTTTTGAATGAAGGGTCGGGTGTGGGGCCTATGGGCCTTAGCTTTCCTTGATTGGTTAGTCTTTGGAAGGCTTGTACCAGGGTCGACCCGAGTGGGGAAAACTTTCTATCTCGGGTCCACCTTCCAGGGCTCCTTCGGGTTGGGGTTTCCTCTACGGCGTGGACCTCTTGGGCTTGAGGCGTGTGGCCCCTGTTGTAGGTGTTACTTTTGTATGCGGGCTTGCTTTGTACTATTTTTGCAAGGTCATCCTCGATCTTTATTCCTACATCATAAACCCTTTTGAAGGTATCAAGGCCCAAGTACCTAAGGTGTTGTTTATAAGCTGGGTCTAGGTTGTCAATGAATTTTTGGACCAATTTAGTTTCAGGAGGCCTATTGATTAGTTGGGCCGTTTGGTCTCTCCATCTAGCAAAATAGGTCATGAAACCTTCATTTTTCTTTTGGAAGAGGACTTCCAGCTCGCGCATGGTGACTTGAAAATCCATGTTTGACGAGTATTGCTTGACGAAGACATTGACAAAGTCCTCCCAAGTGGGGAAGAGCTTAGGGTCCTGGTGGTAGTACCATTTGAGTGGCACAGGTTCCAAGGACAAAGGAAAGGCAGGTAAATACATGGACTTGTCCACACCTTTCAAGTTCATGGCATTCACAAAGCTCAAGAGATGATCACGGGGATTGTCCGTGGCTTTGAACTTTGGTAAGTCAGATGAACTGAATTTTTTCGGTAGTTTGCCTGGAAAAGGTTTAGGATCGAGGGAGAAATACTTGCTTCCCATGGTTTGCTGCAGAACCATTTTTTTGATATTCTTCTCGTTATCGAGGTCATTTTTGGCTTGCGCAGCTGCTAAGGATTCGTTTTCCATTTTCAATTGATTCATAAGTTGGGTCATTTGGACCATTTGGTCTCGTAATTCTTCCATGGACGTGTTTGAGGGTGCGAATCGAGGTTGGAGAAGCGGAGATCCTTGAAAGGGGGAATGGCGGATGGAGCTTGGAGTTACTAAACCTTGTGTTGGTGATGTAGCTTCGAGACGCACTAACCTTTGATTTTCAGATCGACGCCAAGTGGCAGAACCAGCCCTATGCATAAGACAAGCTAAAGTTTAGGCCAAAGTTAAGCATTACTTAGTCTAGACTTCTGACTCTTTCTATTGGTTTTCTATTCTCGCTTTTGTTGGTACACTTTTTGGCTCTTCTTTTGGTCATTCTTTGGATTTTCGAAACATTTGCCCGTGTGACATTCAAAGCTATTTTAATTAGCATGCTCGGTTTTGGTGCCGAACATTGTCGTTATAGGAGGCCTAACGGCGACGCAAGGAGTTATTTATTTTATAAGTCGTTCTTAGAATCGAGTGCCTTTTTTCATACGTCCTAGTAGCAAATTTGTTACGATTGTTTTTTATTGCTACGTATACTTTATGCGCGGGTACCGAGGCTGCTGTGCCTGACCAAAAGGCCAGGCAGCAACTTCGGCGCCAGGCCTGGGCGTTGAAAATGATTGGCGCCCAGCCCGGGGCGCTGAAAATGCGTCCCTGACTGGTACTCGTATTCTGTTCGCGTATCCTTTTTTCGTATATACGACTTAATTTTGCGTGCTCGCCTAATAACGTCCTTTACGCGTTGTGCAGCGTTGTGGGATCCGTTACAGGCTGTCCTGGGCGTCGCTTATTTTTGTGGCGATCGCCCGGGGCTGTGGAACACGTATTTTGGTATAACTCTTTGGCCAATTGGTGTTCGTGAATGTTTGGGCAATTTTTAGGGTCGTTGGTTTTCTAGTATTATTTGTCGCACACAATCACATAATTAGCTACACGTAACTAACATTACAACATGAAGCAAAATAATATGTCACGTAGTTTATGATAGGCTTCTATGGGTAATATTTGCGCCGGCTTGGTACCGCTTCTATCGTCGATCCAACACATGCCCCGGTCGAGGTAGTGAAGGAAATAATGCCCTTGGTCCAAGTATGCATTCAATGTTAAGTCTAATAAATGCGGTTCAGTATTAATTAACAAGTTAATAATTCAGTGAGATCAAGTGAGCTGAATGCCTAGCTAGAGGCCGCTTCAGTTCAAGTGGAATTAATGATATTAATCCACAGCTTACTCTTGACTGAACCCGTAGGGTCACACAAATAGTACGTAAACGGATCAAGTATTTAATGGCATTAAATACTCCATCTATGGATATTCGGAATCGACGGATCTTGGTTTCAGTGGGAGCTGAGATCGTCACAGGCAAGAAAAGAATACTCCGGAAACGATGATATTGCCGGAAACGGAAATATGGATCGTATCGGAAATATAAATATTATCCAAGTCGTAGATGTTGCCGGAAACGGAAACATGGTACGTATCGAAAAATATTATCGGAAATGGAAATATTGCCGGAATCGGAAATATTGCCGGAAACGGAAATATTGTCAGAATCGGAAATATTATCGGAATCGGAAAATAATTCCGGAAACGGAAATATTAAATATTTGTTCAAAACGGAAATTAATTCCGGAATCGGAAATATTAAATATTGTTCGTATCGGAAATGAATTCCGGAATCGAGAATTTAATCGGAAGCGTATCGTACGAATTAGCATCGGACGAGGCCTGCCAGACGAAGGCCCAGCACGAAGCCGGGCCATCGCCCAGCAAGCCAAGCGCAACAACCACACGCCAAGCATACGACCAGGCCCAGCGCAAAAGCCAGGCCCAGCCGAAGCTTGGGCGCGCGGACAAGGCTGCGACAGTGGGCCTTGCGCTGTGCGCTCGGCGTGGGCCGCAAGGCCTGCGTGCGGGCGTGCGGTGCTTGTGCGCCACTCGTGTGTGTTACTCGAAATCCTAAGGCTACCGGGATTCGTAATATGATTAAATCTAATCCTAATAGATAAACTTTGTTTAATTAGAATCCTAGTAGGGTTATAATTAAATAGATTTGTATTCTAATAGGATTATAATTCCTTTCCATAAACTCTATAAATAAGTGCCTAGGGTCACATATTTACGATGAGTTTTCAAGTATTCAAAGTGAGTTTTTGAGAGAAAAATTCAGTCACACATTTGCCTAAAAGTGCCGAAAATAATAGTACCTTAAGGGCGATTCTAGTTGGTCAATCTTAAGGCGGATCCGGACGTGCTGTGGACTATCTACGGAGGGACGACACTTGGAGTCCTAAAGACTTGTTCTTGTTCGGTTCGGGCGCAGCTAGGGAAGGCACGCAACAAAGAGTATGCATCTAAACTATGCTAAATGATTATGTGTAAATAATATGTATTCCTGGCTTAATGGTTGTTTCCGCATGATTTATGAATTGTCATATGTATCATAACCTAACAGTGGTATCACGAGCCTCTTATTATTTTCATAATCTAAATTGCATGAACATGGTTAAATATTACAAATTTGCAAGAATTAAAAGGGGTGATTAATTTTCGTAATTGTTAATTAATTGCAAATTGCGTTTATTTAATTATACGTACGCAGTTTTTCGGCGGTTTCTTCGTTACTCATCCAAATCGAGTGATTTTTGTGTCAATTCCGCATGTAAAAGGCATTCTAAAATTTTGACAAAAAGAGTATTTTTCGGCCGAACCCAGAATTCTCAAATTCGAAGCCTAACTATGACTTTTCGAAGGTTTTAGTTTTTCGAATGCAAAATTTCGTAAATTTAAGATGTTAAATTAAATATTTGCGATTCTTGTTGATAAATCTTGAATTTTTGATTGACCTACTGTATATGTTTAACAAGTTTGAATGCCTAGCCTTGTTAATTATGCAATCTAATTTGTAATTATGATTAATTTGTTGAAAATTAGAATAATTTAGAATTAATTTGATTTTCATAATTAATTATGATTTAATTAGATACCTATGATTAAAAACCACCATAAAAATTGTAAATTTATGATAAATTTTAAATTTTTATGACCTAGACTTGAATCCATGTTAATCGGAGATCAATTGAATAATAAATTTTCGATTGTTCGCCCTAAAATTATGAAATTAATATTATTTATTAATTTGTCATTAATTTTACGGTTTTTTCATGAAATGCCCCCGAGGTTTTAAAAAACGCACCAAATACCCTCGCCTGTTTCGATTCACATAATATACCCCTATTTATCCGTACTGTTCATGACATGCACCTGTCAGCTAACGCCGTTAGTCTGCCGTTAGTGGTGTTTTACTTATTTGCCCTTAATTTTGGTTTAGCGCCATTGACTTCCTTCACTTTCACAGAAAGACCAAAAAAAAAAAAACCGTTCACATTTTTCTCTTTCTCTCTCCTCTCCCCTGTTCTTCTTCAAGCTCTAATCCTACTCAAACCCTAGAAATTCTGGGTAGATCTTCAATATTTTTGTGAATTTTGCTGCGCACCTTAAAGGCGAGTTCGTGGGTTGTGATTTTGCTTCAATCGCGACAAAAAAGGGAGAAACTTGAGGCGATTTCCAGTTGAGTTAGTGTTGAAGAGGAAACGGGAATTTAAAGTTGGTTAGTCTACTTCCAGGTAATAATCTCTTCTCCTCTGTTTAATTTTGCTGGTAAACTTGTTTTTTTTTCACGAAATCGATTAGGGTTAGGGTTTGTGAAAGTGTCAGTTTTTTTTTTAAAATTGCGCAAATTTCTTGTTGGTTATTGGTCAATTGTGGTTGTTGGAATGAAAATTGATGTTAGTTTCATTATTTTTTCCCTTTAGGATGAGTGCTATTTGGTTGTTACTACGTTATGGGTCACATAGTTTTGATATTAGAGTGGGAGACATGGAAAAATATCGTTTGTTGAAGTTGTTTCTTGATATCTTTGAGGAATCAGTTAAGCAAGATGTTTTTTTGCCTAGTACCTTTAGCTTGTATGTTGAGGGTCCTTGTGGTAAGGTTGAATTGAATGATGATAAGACTTTAAGGCTTCTGTGGGGATGGAATTGGGGTAAAGACACTGCTGAAATTTGGGTTGAGGGAACAGATAAACCAGGATTGGTGTTTAGGAATGCGGTTGCAACAATTGAGAATCATAGAAAGGAAAAAGAGAGACAACTTAAGGAGAGACAAGAGGAACTGTTGAGGGCTCAAAGAGAGGAGGAAGAGGCAATGAGGAAACAACAGGAAAGGGAGGACATTTTGAGGGAAATACAGGAACAAATAGAGTACACTGTGGCTATGGAGGTCCCTGTTGTTGATTGTGAGGACATGAAGGTTGAGTATGTGAGAGTCATTAGCAAAGATGATGCTGATGAGGTGTTTCCAGGTTGCTCTCAACCACAACAAACACAAGAATCCCCAAAGAAACAACCCACCCCACCCAAACACACAAATCATGTTGCTTCTAAGTCAAAAGGCAAGGATAAGCCTGCTTCTAAGAAACTAACCCCCAAAAGGAGGGCATCAGCTAAACAACCCACCCCACAGAAACAACCCACCCCACCTAAACAACCCACCAAACAACCTACACCACCACCCCCACCACCCCCACCACAGAAAGAACCCACCCAACCAAAACAACAACAACACACACCACCACCAGAACATCCCACCTCTCCACCACAACAACAACAACACACACCACCACCAGAACATCCCACCTCTCCACCACAACATCACACCCCTCCACCACCACCACAAAATCCCACTCCACCACAGAACAACCAAACTGATGAGCCTAACAATCAAGCACCACCTGATCAAGCTCAGCCAGTGAAAAAGAAGGGGGGCAGAGCTAGACCTGAGGGGTTTAGGGTTAACAAAGTCACTGCTAAGAAGGCTGGAACTTGGGTTTCCAAGGGAAAGGGAAAAGGGAGAAAGGGTACAGGAAGGTCTAAGACACCAGGGGTTTTTGCTGATGTTGGTGAGATATGTTCAGAAGAGGAGAGTGAGGATTCTGATTATGAGGAATCAGATTCTGAACAAGAGGATGTTCTGAATGATTGGATTGATTCTGATGTTGATGATGAGGTGATTCCTGATGATATTCCTGATTTGGGGTTTGAGGATTGTCTAAATGGTTCCTCAAAGATGGATAAGGCCTATAAAAATGGCAAAATATGGACTGATCAACCATATGGGTCCATTAAGTTAGAACCCTGGTTGATCTTTCATGATAAGGCCACATTTCTTGAAGTGTTGAGAAGTTACTGCATACAGGAGGGGTTTGGGCTTAGTGTTGAGAGGGCTGACAATAGGAGGTACACAGCAGTGTGTGCAGTGGAGTCATGTGACTGGAGGATACATGCCAGTAGGTTGTTTGACAATGTTAGCTGGGCCATTAAGGTGATCAGTGGGTCCCACAGAACTTGTGGGAGGCTTGAGGAGAATCCAGTGGTGACCTCTGAGTGGTTGTGTAAGCATATGTTGGGGGAAATAGAGGCAAATCCAGAGATTCCAGTGGAGACATTGAGGAGGTATGCACAGGAGAAGTTTCAGTTGAGGGTGAAAAAGAGGCTATTGTACAAGGTCAGGAGTATGGCAAAGGGAAAGCTGCATGGTGGTTGGGCTGAAGCATATGAGCTGTTGCCTAGATATGCTGAGATGATTAAGCAAACAAACCCAGGGAGTCATGCACTTATAACATGGGGGGCCAGTAGTGGGGATGTGAACCCAAAATTCAGAGCTTGCTTCTTCTCATTTGCTGCACAAGTCAGGGGGTTTCTAAGGGGTTGTAGGCCCATAATTGGAATAGATGGGGCTCATTTAAGTGGTTTCTACAAGGGCATTCTACTGACAGCAGTTGGCATAGATGGGAACAATGAAATTTTTGTTCTTGCCTATGGGATAGTAGACACTGAGAGTTGTGACAGTTGGACCTACTTCATGAGATGTTTGAGGCAAATGTTTGAGCAGGAGGGTTGCAACAGAGATGATTGGACCTTCATCAGTGATAGGATGAAGGTATGTGTACTGATCTGATATTTACTCTTTTCTGATCTTTACTTTTTCTTATGTTTATGTTTCTATATTAATGAACCTGTTTTTGTTGTTTGCTGATGTGTAGGGTGTTGAGTTGGCAGTTAGAGAAACTTTTCCTAGAGCAACTAGGAGAGTTTGCTGCCAACACCTATACATGAATTGTAAGAACAATGGCTTCAGTGGATCTGCATTCCACAAGCTCTTTTGGATAGCTGCTAATGCATACAATGAGTATGTGTTTGGTAAGGCCATGGAAAAGATCAGTGAGTACAATGCAAATGCCACTGCATACTTGAACAGCTGCATTGAGCAGTGGTCTAGGCATAAGTTTGACTCTACTGTTTGTTGTGATCACAACACAACAAACTTTGTGGAGTCATTCAATGCATGCACAAAGCCCTTCAGAGACATGCCTGTCTTCTCATTATTGGAAGGTATAGCTCTTCTAATCATATTCATGCATAATATTACCCCTGAACTTGTTGTTTGTTGTTTAATCATATTCATGCATAATATACCCCTGAACTTGTTGTTTGTTGGTTAATGTCTGGTGTACAGCAATCAGAAGTTGGTGTATGCAGAGGGTGGGGGCTAGATTTGACAAGGCAGTTGACATGGAGGAAGGTCAGCTCACTGCATATGCATTGAAAGAGTTAGAGGAGAGGACAGCTGAGTCCAGGTTATGTTATGCCACAGCATGTGGAGGGGGTGAATTTGAGGTTAGGGATGGACATGTCAACTTCCCAATTAGGCTTGCAACAAGAAGTTGTGCCTGTGGGAAGTGGCAGATCTGTGGAATCCCCTGCAAGCATGCACTGAGGGTCATATATGACCAAAGGATGAACCCCCATGATTTCATATCCCCATGGTTCAAGGCTGCTGCATACAAGCTAACCTATGCAGAACATATTCATCCTATGGCAGATCCATCTCAGTGGCCTGACTTTGGCCTTCCTTCCATTCAGCCTCCAACCATCAAAAGACCATCTGGCAGACCTTCTAAGAAGAGAAAGAGAGGGGCAAATGAACCAAAGAAAGGGAAGAGGAACACAAATGTGAAATGTGGAAAGTGTAGAGAGTTTGGTCACAACTCAAGAACATGCAAGAGTGGAGGAACAAGTGCCACTGGACCAAGTACTTCAAAGAGTGGTGCAGCAGGAGCAAGTACATCAAATGGGGGACCAAACACAAGGAAGAGGTCAAAGGCAGCTGCATAGTCACCTCAGTTGGCTATATTTTGTGAATTGTAGTGCACAAAGCTAAACTAACTTAGTCAAATCAGTTTAGTCAGAATCAGTTTAGTTAGAATCAGTTTTTGGAAACAGTTGTGCAGAGATCATTTTTTGGAAACAGTGAAATGCTTAGAACACCTCTTTTTGTGCAGTTCAGTGGTGTTTGTCCACTTAAAGTTCAGTTTATGTAAAGCTTATTTGCTTGAACAAGTATTTATGGAACAAAGTCTCTTTATTTCATGAAATTTGTTACAACTTTACTTCATTGCTATCCAAATCAGAAATGCAAACATTAATACACCAATTTTTATTGCAAAATTGATTTGCTGTTTCTGTTGTTTGATCTTCTTCTTCAATAGCTTCAACTCTTCATGCATTCCCCTGCTCTGTTCTTGCATTCCCCAGCTTTGTTCTTGCATTCCCCTGTTTTCATCATCTCTGTTTCCCTTGCTCTGAACTTCATCACTTGTGTGTTCAAGAAAACCTTTGCACCATTTGAAATTATCACAAGGATCACACTTGTAGTAAAGCTTTTGCGGATTTTTTGCCGTTTCCGAGCTCCTAATTGCAAATCTTCTCCCGCAATAGCAATTTTTATTAGGAACTCTAATGTATGCTAAATTTGGGATGGAAGAAGATTCGGTTTTTGAATGAGAGCTCATGGCTAATTTGGAGAGGGGAAAGTATGCAAGTGAGGTGAACACTAGTAGCATTTATATGCAGCAAGAACATAACGGCTATATTTTGCTTCCTAGGTTTAAAAACTAGCCGTTAAATTCAAATTCCTGCAATTTGGGTATCTAGTGCAACTTAATTTTAAAATAGGTGTATATTATGCATTAAGTTTATAAAAAGGGGTATACTGTGAATTATAAACACGACTTAACGGAGGACTAACGGAAGGTCAGTTAAGGGGTATTTGGTGCAAACTTGGAAAAAAATAGGGGTATATTATGTGAATCGAAACAGGCGAGGGTATTTGGTGCGTTTTTTAAAACCTCAGGGGCATTTCATGAAAAAACCGTTAATTTTAAATATAAATTTTTTAAATTTTATGCGATTCGTTCATATAACTTGCACGCACAAAGCAATGGACGCTACGTGTTACCCTTAATGGGTGTTGTATAGTGCGGGCATGTGACGACGAGCAAGGGAGCTCGTCGCCCATGCGGCACGAATGCAATGAGCAAGGCCATGGTGCACGAGCACAAGGCAGCAGCCCTGCCTTGTGTCGTGGGCTATGAGCAATGGACGAATGGGCGAGGGCGAATGCAAGGCACAGCAGTCGCGTGTGGGCAGCAAGCGAGCTGCGCCACAGCGCGCACTGCCTCGCGCAAGCGCGCGGAGCCTCGCGCGCAGCGAGCGCAAGCTCGCGTGCCACGAGTGCTACGCCCAGCGTCGCGCGCAGCGAGCGCTGGCAAGCGCGCGCAGCGAGCGCAGGCCCGCATAAAGCGTGCGCTGGCGAGCGCACGCAGCGAGCGCTGGCGAGCGAACGCAGCGAGCGATGGCTCGCGTGCATCGAGCGCTGGCGCGCGCGCAGCGAGCACAAGCTCGCGTGGAGCCTTGCGAAGTATAGCAGCAGCAGCTATGCGACGCAGCGCATGGGCTGCGCGCACATGGCCAGCGATGGCTATGTGCGTGTGGCCCATGGGCGTACGTTGCGTGGGGTTGTTGCGTTACGATTAGATCGTTTTAAAATTTTAATTTGAAATTTTCAGTTTACGTAATTTTAATTAATTTTAAAATTAAGAATTTAAATTATTTTCTTGGATTTTAATTTTGAATATTGTAATTATAATAAATTTTATTTATTCTAATTATTTTACTAAAATTAAAATCATGAATTAATTTAAATACGACTGAAATTAAATTAAACTTTTTGGATTCAATTATAAATTTATATGAGCTTTAAATTTTAATTAAATTTGTATGTTTCCGGTTAGACTAGAAATACATTTTTATGTTTAAAATTAGTAAAGCATATGAATTTATTGGTTTAAGTGGGAGCCCTTTTAGTCATAAGCTCTTGATTAGGTCTACAAATCCTTAAGGTTAAAACAACTTGATTAGAATTAATAAGGACTGAATAATTGGTAGATTATTGGTGCCCTTGATTAATTGCTACAAATGTTTACGTGATGCATAATGTGTTTTACTAACCAGCTATGTGGGCCATTCATGATAATGAATGGGTGAATGGTATATATTGTATATGTACTGTTTTGCAGGTTATGAAGTGACTAGTATGGCCCAAATAGGATAGAAAATATGGTCTGCGTACCATTAATTTGAATGTAATTGGTCTAAAGTACCAAAGTTGTTTTTCAATTCAAATATGGTCTGCGTACCATCAAATAGTTGTAATTAGTTTTAATTATAGCTTATCCTATTTGAAGAAAATGGTGCCTCCCACAGAGATTTTCAAGACGGACTTTGAAGTTAAAGCTTCAAGATGAAGTCGGGCCATACTAGATCACATTTATCTTATGCATGTTTTAAGTTATTTATTGCTTTTAAATATGTCTTAAAATGCATGAGATCAAAAGCTTGATTATGTTGCATGATTAAGGATTTTAGTTCACTTAAAATCTAACCAACATAGTAAGAGCCTTAAGTTCCAAACTTAAAAATTGAGTTAAAAGGTGCCATGCCAAAATATACACTTGCTTGGATATCCTTTACATCAATCTAGTAATAGTTTTCGCTCAGCGAGGTGTTACTTATTGGTCCTAAAGGGGCAAGGTACACAAATAATTGTGAGTACATGTTAGTTTTGGTGAAACTCAACGATATAAGTAAGGAGTCCTTTTATGTCGTGGCAAAATCGATAGGTTTACCTAATAAGTTCTTAGACGTACCTATCAACCAAGAATAGTTTCTAGACTATTAGCAAAAGGCTTTTGCTTACCTAAGATGTTTTAGCATTAAGTCGACAAACTGTGCTTAGTTCTTCAATGATTTTAGGATCTTGGAATCATTTTATTCACACCTGCCGGAACACATAACTTGAATAAAATGCTTAATAAACATTGAATTATGCATGTATGCTAGAATTTAAGTTTATTAAGAGAAACTGTGAATGGTTATTTATTTGTTTATTCTTTTCAATTGTAGTTTTAAATATGGCAAACAACAATTCATTCAACATTCGATCAATTCTCGTAAAGGAGAAGTTGAACGGGAAGAACTTCCTTGACTGGCAAAGGAACTTGCAAATAGTTCTTATGCAGGAAGAAAAGGAGTATGTCCTAGAAGAGGCGATGCCCGAAGCCGCAGGCGACGGGGTCACTCAGGCAGCCCTCAATCGTTGGATTGATGCCAACAAGGATGTGAAATGTCTAATGCTCGCCACCATGAGTGCGGATCTGCAGAAAACGTTCATCAACTGAGATGCTTTCACAATCATCAGTGAGTTGAAGAACATGTTCCAAGATCTGGCTCGAGTCGAAAGATTCGAGACTCATAGGCAAATTCTTGAGACCAAGCTTAAGAAAGGCGAGCCCGTAAGTCCACATGTTCTCAAAATGATTGGACTCATTGAGAATATGAGTCGGCTGGATCAGCAATTTTCTCAGGAAATGGCTATAGACACCATCCTCCATTCTCTTCATAGCGGGTATGATCAGTTCAAACTGAACTACAGTATGAATAGTCTGGACAAAACGCTCACTGATCTTCACGGTATGCTGAAGACCGCTGAAAAGACGCTCAAAAGTGATAAGCAGGATGTGCTTATGGTGCGTGGGGGCAAGTTCAAGAAATCTGGAAAGAAGAGGAATGCTAAGAAAGGTGGCAACAAGGCCAGCCCAACTAAGCAAACTGGCGCCAAATCTGTAAAGAGGAAGGTCAGTCAACCCACTTCTGAATCCGAATGCTTCTACTGCAAGAAGAAGGGGCATTGGAAGAGAGATTGCTTGAAGCTAAAGGAAGATCAGAAGAACGGAACAGTCGTTCCATCTTCAGGTATTTTCGTTATAGAATGTATACTTGCTAATTCAACTTCTTGGGTATTAGATACAGGTTGTGGCTCACACTTATGTTCCAATCCACAGGGACTAAGAAGAAGTAGAAAGTTAAGCAAGGGTGAAGTCGACCTACGAGTGGGAAATGGAGCACGGATTGCTGCATTAGCTGTAGGAACTTATTATTTGCCGTTGCCCTCCGGGCTAGTTTTGGAACTGGAAGAATGTTTCCATGTTCCAAGTCTTACTAAAAACATCATTTCAGTTTCTTGCTTAGATGCTAAGGGATTTTCCTTTTTAATAAAAGACAATAGTTGTTCGTTTTATTTTAAAGAGATGTTTTATGGATATGCTAGATTAGTCAATGGACTTTATTTATTAGATCACGACAAACAAGTATATAACATAAATACCAAAAAGGCCAAAAAGGATGATTCAGATCTCACCTATCTGTGGCATTGTCGATTAGGCCATATAAACTTGAAACGCTTAGAAAGACTTCAAAAGGAAGGAATTCTAGAACCATTTGACTTAGAGGATTATGGTAAATGCGAATCATGTTTACTTGGCAAAATGACAAAGCAACCTTTCTCTAAAGTTGGAGAAAGAGCAAATGAACTATTGGGTTTAATCCATACAGATGTATGTGGACCAATGAGTACAAATGCTAGAGGTGGTTTCAGCTACTTTATCACTTTCACTGATGACTTCAGTAGATATGGTTATGTCTACCTAATGAAGCATAAGTCTGAATCCTTTGACAAATTCAAGGAATTTCAGAGTGAAATAGAGAATCAATTAGGCAAGAAGATTAAGGCACTGCGGTCTGATAGAGGCGGTGAATATCTGAGCTATGAATTTGATGACCATCTGAAAGAATGTGGAATTCTATCAGAATTGACTCCTCCAGGAACACCACAATGGAACGGTGTGTCAGAACGGAGGAACAGAACCTTGCTAGACATGGTCAGGTCAATGATGGGTCAGGCCAAACTTCCATTAGAATTTTGGGGACATGCACTAAATACAGCTGCACTCACTATAAATAGAGCTCCGTCTAAAGCTGTCGAAAAGACTCCATATGAGTTATGGTTTGGAAAGCCTCCAAATGTGTCTTTTCTTAAGATTTTGGGATATGAAGTATACGCCAAACGATTAATTTCAGACAAACTTCATCCAAAATCTGACAAATGTATCCTTGTGGGCTATCCAAAGGAAACAAAGGGGTATTACTTCTACAATACATCTGAGAACAAGGTGTTTGTTGCTCGAGATGGTGTCTTTTTGGAGAAAGATCACATTCCCAAAATGACAAGTGGGAGAAAAGTAGACCTCGAAGAAATTCGAGACGAACAACAAACTCTAGAGAATGCTCAAGATGACATTCAGGATGAAACTCAGAGATCTTTAGAAGAATCTGGTGAGAATCATGGTCAATCTAGAAATGTTACCCCGCGTAGATCGCAAAGATATAGATCTCAACCGGAAAGGTACTTAGGTATTTTGACGAACGAGAGCTATGACGTTCTATTACTTGAAAGTGATGAACCTGCGACTTACAAACAAGCTATGACGAGCCCTAGCTCCAAGCAATGGCAAGAAGCCATGCAATCTGAATTAGACTCCATGTCTGAAAACCAAGTATGGGATTTGGTCGATTTGCCAGATGGCTACCAAGCCATTGGAAGCAAATGGGTTTTCAAACTGAAAAAGGACAAGGATGGGAAACTTGAAGTTTTCAAAGCTAGATTGGTTGCAAAAGGTTACAGGCAAGTCCACGGTGTGGATTACGATGAAACCTTTTCACCAGTTGCAATGCTAAAGTCTATTCGGATAATGTTAGCAATCGCTGCATATTACGATTACGAAATATGGCAGATGGATGTCAAAACTGCTTTCTTAAACGGCGTTTTAACAGAAACTGTGTTTATGACACAACCTAAAGGTTTTGAGGATCCAAAGAATGCTAAAAAGGTATGCAAGCTAAAGAAGTCAATCTACGGATTGAAGCAGGCATCCAGGAGCTGGAATATACGTTTTGATGAAGCAGTCAGTGACTTTGGTTTCATCAAGAACGCAGACGAATCTTGTGTATACAAGAAGGTCAGTGGGAGCAAAATTGCTTTCCTAGTATTATATGTCGACGACATATTACTTATCGGAAATGACATTCCTATGTTGAACTCTGTCAAGATTTGGCTTGGGAAATGTTTTTCGATGAAAGATCTAGGAGAAGCACAGTACATATTGGGCATCAAGATTTACAGAGATAGATCTAAAAGGATGATTGGACTTAGTCAAAGCACTTATATCAATAAGGTGCTTGATAGGTTCAAGATGGCGGACTCCAAGCGAGGCTACCTACCCATGTCTCATGGAATGACTCTAAGCAAGAATCAGTGCCCAAAAACACTTGATGAGCGTAGACGAATGAATGGGATTCCATATGCATCATTGATTGGTTCGATAATGTATGCTATGATATGTACACGCCCGGATGTTGCGTATGCACTCAGTGCTACGAGCAGATACCAGTCAGACCCAGGAGAGGCGCATTGGACTGCTGCCAAGAATATTCTGAAGTACCTGAAAAGGCACAAAGATGACTTCCTGGTCTATGGTGGAGATGATGAATTAATTGTTAAAGGCTATACGGACGCAAGTTTCCAAACCGACAAAGATGATTTCAGATCACAGTCTGGGTTTGTCTTCTGCCTCAACGGAGGTGCAGTAAGATGGAAAAGTGCTAAGCAAAGCACCATTGCGGATTCTACAATAAATGAAAAGAATTCATTTTTCCATTTAATTTGTGGTTTATTAAATGATGAGTCCCTTCAATTTGACGATATATTCAAGATAGACTGTCAGGACCAGTCCCGTGACTAAGAAATGTCTATCAAGTGAACTTGAATGTCAAAGGTTGAAAATGGTCCCTAGTCGGAGTTTTCTATAAAATTGGACGCATAGAAAACGTTAGACGACTAGAATGCAAGATGACTAGTAGTTTTGTTTCTTGAACTATGTGGACATGGCAATGTCATAATCATTTGCATAGATACTTACTTTGGGAAGACTAGTATCGGACAAGACCTATGAAACTTTACTGTAAGAGATGAAAATCTGTCATAAGTAAATTTCATTAAAATTATTAGACACTAAATCCTCAATACCTGAGTGATTTGAGATTACTTGTTTGAGAACTGGTTGCTTTGACGTTGACCAACCGTCGCACCGTAAAAGGAGGCTATAAAGGCAACGCTCAGGTAATCACCTATCAAACGAAGTCTAATCTCAAGATCGCAAGATTGGGATTTTCCTCCCATAAATCGGGATGAGATGCTTAAAAGTTGTACAAGGCCACTCGGAGAGCTAGAAACTGTGAAATGCATGGCCGTGCTCGGATGAATCATAGGCTATGATTATCTGTTTATTTGATCAGTTGAACTCTGAAACCGAGGAACACCTCTGGACATAATAAGGATGACAACTCTTACCTTATGTTCAAGAGCAAGCATCGAGCGACAAAGGAATTAGGAAATGCACACTTGTCCCTAAGGACAAGTGGGAGACTGAAGGAAATAATGCCCTTGGTCCAAGTATGCATTCAATGTTAAGTCTAATAAATGCGGTTCAGTATTAATTAACAAGTTAATAATTCAGTGAGATCAAGTGAGCTGAATGCCTAGCTAGAGGCCGCTTCAGTTCAAGTGGAATTAATGATATTAATCCACAGCTTACTCTTGACTGAACCCGTAGGGTCACACAAATAGTACGTAAACGGATCAAGTATTTAATGGCATTAAATACTCCATCTATGGATATTCGGAATCGACGGATCTTGGTTTCAGTGGGAGCTGAGATCGTCACAGGCAAGAAAAGAATACTCCGGAAACGATGATATTGCCGGAAACGGAAATATGGATCGTATCGGAAATATAAATATTATCCAAGTCGTAGATGTTGCCGGAAACGGAAACATGGTACGTATCGGAAAATATTATCGGAAATGGAAATATTGCCGGAATCGGAAATATTGCCGGAAACGGAAATATTGTCAGAATCGGAAATATTATCGGAATCGGAAAATAATTCCGGAAACGGAAATATTAAATATTTGTTCGAAACGGAAATTAATTCCGGAATCGGAAATATTAAATATTGTTCGTATCGAAAATGAATTCCGGAATCGAGAATTTAATCGGAAGCGTATCGTACGAATTAGCATCGGACGAGGCCTGCCAGACGAAGGCCCAGCACGAAGCCGGGCCATCGCCCAGCAAGCCAAGCGCAACAACCACACGCCAAGCATACGACCAGGCCCAGCGCAAAAGCCAGGCCCAGCCGAAGCTTGGGCGCGCGGACAAGGCTGCGACAGTGGGCCTTGCGCTGTGCGCTCGGCGTGGGCCGCAAGGCCTGCGTGCGGGCGTGCGGTGCTTGTGCGCCACTCGTGTGTGTTACTCGGAATCCGAAGGCTACCGGGATTCGTAATATGATTAAATCTAATCCTAATAGATAAACTTTGTTTAATTAGAATCCTAGTAGGGTTATAATTAAATAGATTTGTATTCTAATATGATAATAATTCCTTTCCATAAACTCTATAAATAAGTGCCTAGGGTCACATATTTACGATGAGTTTTCAAGTATTCAAAGTGAGTTTTTGAGAGAAAAATTCAGTCACACATTTGCCTAAAAGTGCCGAAAATAATAGTACCTTAAGGGCGATTCTAGTTGGTCAACTTAAGGCGGATCCGGACGTGCTGTGGACTATCTACGGAGGGACGACACTTGGAGTCCTAAAGACTTGTTCTTGTTCGGTTCGGGCGCAGCTAGGGAAGGCACGCAACAAAGAGTATGCATCTAAACTATGCTAAATGATTATGTGTAAATAATATGTATTCCTGGCTTAATGGTTGTTTCCGCATGATTTATGAATTGTCACATGTATCATAACCTAACAGGTAGTGCATTCACGAGCAAATTTCGTCCCACGAGGCCAATCACGATGTAAGCCAAGGGGGCATGCACCAATGAGAGGGACCTAGTGAGCGAGCGATTGGGTTTGGGACAGGTGTACTACTAGCGAAAGTGCCGAGTGGACAACATTCGAAGCGTATGCACCCCCCGAGTGGCGATGGGTATCCTTATTCCCAACTCCCGAGATGAAACATGCCAAGGGAGCCAAGATTCGTTATGCGGTTCTGTCCGTTCACATTAATATGCTGATTTTCAGGTCGTCCCAACTTGATAGGGAAATAAACGCGGAGTAGGATCGTTTCACCCTTCGGCTATTTTGATTACCTACGAGCACGAGTATTTCATTAACGTCCCCAGTGGAGTTGCCACTGTGAGGGGGTCGAAAAAGCACGAGGCTAATGCATGACCTCGTCCCTCGTGGGCGTGACGTCGTCAGATCAAGTGTAATTGGATTTCCTGTGAGTTTACACCCAATCGACTAGTAATATAGGAGTCGTCATTCAGTTTTTAACGACAATGAGAAAAACTGACAAAACCCGGTTATCGTGACATAAAGGGAGTGCAATTATGTTCAACCACGACGGCCATAGGTTCCCTTGTGATCCCTGGTGTGGGGATCGCTCAACGTACACCCTCAGGGCAGAGATTGAGAGTTCTGGGGACTGTAGCTACCGAGAGGAGTGCTCATCGATAATACTCCAGAGGCAGGTTATCCTTACTAGCTCAGCATAAATAATTGAAGGGACATGCGTTAAACTTATTAAACTATTCTGTATTGATTTTAGCAATATGCAACACATAATACTAAATCGATCGTGATTATCTTATTTAGATTGATTTAAGGTACCTAGCATGATAATTCAATTGTCCGAGGTATTATCTTATTAGGCGTGATAGATCAATCAAATTAATAGTTTGACAATTTTATAAAAGGGTGATGAAAGCGATTAAATCATACGAGGGACACATTACAACGCACCCTTGAGAGGTGCGTTGTGGTTCTCAGAAAACTAACCACTTGGCTTTGCTATTTCTCCTTTTATTTAACGAATCTCGGGTTTCTAAGAAATGTTCCAGTATTTAGGCTTAATTCATCAAGCTACAAGGGGCAGGATGCGTTCTGTTCGACTTTTGGGTCGATTGCGACAGAACGCTGGATCAATTTCGCAGCATGAGGCTTAGGCTTAAGGCTAGAGTCAATACTCAGGTTATGGAATTGTGTGTTTTTTTCACGTCGGTTTTGAGGCTGTATTTATAGGGAAAGGGTGTGTGGAAAGATAGATTTTAAGATACGAATCCAAAAAAGAATCCGGAGATAAAACGGCCCCAGGCATTTTCAGCGCCCAGGGCTGGGCGCCGAAGATTTTGGCGCCCAGATCCAGGCGTTGAAAATGGGATCTGGGCCGAGTTCTTTGTCAGATTTGGACTCTTAGAACACGGAGCTCTTGAGATTTATCCGAGTCTTTTAGTGCGTATTAACTTATGACGGAATGCATCTGGGCCCGTTACGAACTCTAGGTTCGTTAGGAATTTAATTAATACGTAACTCTTATTTTCCAATTATACCAGGAATGCAAATTCTATCTCTTTTAGGATTTATGTTGGAGTGCAACACCTAATTCTGACAGGTTTCTATCTTTTATGACTTTGCCACTTTTAACAACTACCTTTTACGGCAGTTACTATTCTTAGCAGGTTTCTATAAATAGTAGCTTTGGCTGAAATGAAAGGGTGATTAAGATTCGTTTATTTTATAGGAGATGTGTTGCCAAGTGGAGATTTATGTTCTCATCATCGAACCTTCCCTTTCGGGAATGGGGACAAAAGTAGGTGTCTACAACGTGGGATACTCAAAAAAGGGCTCAACAGCAGCCAGATTGGTTTGCAAGGCCAGCACCTACTCCATCAGCTCTCCAGAGCAAAACGACCGCCCCGAACACTCGGATCCGAAGCTCGGTACTCAGCAGGTTGAGACCTTCGGTTCACGATAGGCTAGGTGAGTCAAGCAGGTCTGGCGAGCGACCCGAGGTCAGTAGCCGATCGGCGAGAAGGAGAGACAGGAGGAGTGATCGAACCCCTAGCCCCCGACGCACACCCGAGCGTTCCAACAACAGAACCTCGGCAAGTGGAGGTATCATAGCGAGGCTAGGTAGAAGAATCATGACCCCAACGTCCTCCCCATTCACAGAAGAGTTGGTCATGGAGGAGATCCCAAAGGTTAGGCTGCCAGCGCACCTAACATACAACGGGACCACGGATATGAGGGATCATGTCATCTCCTACGAGCAGCAAATGTTCCTAAGTCCCTACTTCGAAGCTTGTTGGTGCAAGTACTTCCCAACCACGCTAACCGGAGTGGCGGGAGAGTGGTTCAGATCGCTGCAGAAGGGATCGATCAAAAGTTTGAAGAAATTGAAGAAGAGATTCTGCGTATAGTTCGTGAGCAATAATCGCCCCGAACGAACCACCGCAGAACTGACCTCCATCCAACAAGAAAAGGACGAGAGTCTACGAGATTTCATGGCCAGGTTCATGAAGGAATCAACCAACATCCAAATCTGCAGCCCGACATGGCAATCTTCGCTTTGAAGCACGCGCTCCAGGAGGGGAAGTTCCGTGATAAACTGTCAATGAACAACCCCTCCAAAATAGCCGACGTGCTCCAAATGGGAGATGCGTTCATCAAAACAGAGGAGTTCAACAAAGCCGCTGTAAGATTGAAAGGATCCGCGGATCCGAGGGACACGAAAACAAATCAGAGCAAGCCCGAGGGCAGCTCAAGAAAAGGGAAAGAGAAAGTGGGTGCAAGGGATGCGAGCCCAAAGAAAGATGGGAGAAAGGGTGAACTTAAACCCAGATACACAAACTAAACTCCACTCACTCTACCCCGAAAAGAAATTTTCAGCCTCCACAAGAACGACGAGAAGTGGAAGCTACCAGGGAAGCTCAGGTCCTACGTGGCATCGTCGTCTTGGTCATTGTGGTGATAGAGTATTAGGTGCTCTCAAGAGCAATAAGGCAATTGTTTGTGTCAGTAGTAATGAGTTTGATTGTGTTTCATGTTGCTTAGGAAAGTCTCATAGGCTACCTTTCCAAGATGTAGTATACTCGTTTGATAAACCTTTGCAATTAGTTCATTCGGATTTGTGGCAATCGCCTGTTTTGTCAAACCTTGGTTTTAAATATTATGTTTGCTTTGTTGATGATTTTTCTCGCTATACTTGGATTTATCCTTTAAAACAAAAATCGGATGTGCATGATCGATTTATGGATTTTCAAAAATTGGTTGAGAATTTATTTGACTGCAAAATTAAATATTACCAAAGTGATGGGGGTCGGGAATTTGATAATGCTCCTTTGCTGGATCATTTTCGAAAATGTGGAATTTCTTTTAGAAAATCTTGCCCAGACACCCAACAACAAAACGGTGTTGCTGAACGAAAGCATCGACATGTAATTGAACTTGCTCGAACGATGCTCATTGAGTCATTGCTTCCTAGTCAAGTATGGGTCGATGCTGCGTATACGACAACATATATCATAAATCGATTGCCTACCCCTGTTTTGCAAGGTGCTTCTCCTTTTGAAAAATTATTTTCAAAGCAACCTGATTATTCGTTTTTACGAGTGTTTGGTTGTGAGTGTTTTCCAAACTTTATTGCGAAAGCGTCAAATAAGTTGACTCCAAGGTCGGTTCAATGTGTTTTTATTGGATATGCTCCGGGCTACAAGGGTTATCGTTGTTATGAACCAAAGTCGGGTCGTGTTTACGTGAGTCGGAATGTAAAATTCCATGAGTCGGTTTTTCCGTATAGGACTTTAGTGTCATCTCGTCCATCGTCGTCACTTAATTCTAGTGATACGGATCCCTCTCTCCTCCTATTACCATCGTCTTTGTCCCATAGAGTAACCCAAGAACCATTCATCCATCCCATTGCATCCCCTCATGGTGTGTTGGATCAGCCTTGCCCATAGCCTGACCGTGGCAAGGATGGCCACGCCACAGCCAGGCCGTGGTCCAATCGGCCTAGTCACGTTTTTGGCAGTCCTTCGCAGCCAAACCGTGGTGAACCAAGCCCAGCCACAGCTAGACAGTGGCCCAGCCTGCTTGCTTCCCCTGAATTGAGCTCACCCACAATCCCAAGCCCAATTAGCCAGGCCCAGCTGGACAGCAGCACTCCAATGTCCCATTCCCATTTTCGGTCCACAAATCTATCAACTCCCACTCCCTTGGCCCACACTAGTTTGCCTTCCCCAATCCTACCACACGTGGACCAGCTGGACAGCAACAGTCCATTGTCCCCCACTCCCTTGGCCCACCCACATATGGACCATAGTGAGGCCCAAACGCCCCTTGACCCATTGTTGCCCTCTCCACATATCCATGACTTCCCATCCCAAGCACCTCCTTCAAGTGGTATTTTCGTGGTCCCGTCTACGAGCAATGTTCATGAAATGCGAACACGTGCTAAAGACGGAATTTATAAACCAAAATCTAAATTAAATCTCAGTACAGTTGAAAAAGAAAAGGCACCGACATGTTTTTCTAAAGCTAATAAAATTCCGAAATGGCGTGAAGCCATGGCGGACGAGATTAATGCAATGCTTGTCAACAAAACTTGGGATTTAGTACCATTTGATGCGTCAAAGAACTTGGTTGGTACAAAATGGATTTATACGATAAAAACCGACGAAGATGGTCATGTGATTAGGCCTAAGGCTCGTCTGGTTGCTCGTGGTTTCGGACAGCAAGAAGGTATAGATTATTCTGAGACTTTTAGCCCTGTTGTTAAATCAACCACTATTCGGTTGGTTTTGTCTTTAGCTCTTTCCTCAAATTGGGTCATACGTCAATTAGACGTTAAAAATGCTTTTTTAGATGGTGATTTGATTGAGGAGGTATACATGAAACAACCTGCAGGGTTTATTCATCCTGATTTTCCCAACCATATTTGTCGTCTTAGGAAAGCAATCTATGGTTTGAAACAGGCTCCTAGAGCTAGGTATCTTTGCTTCAGCAGTTTTTTGTTACAACAGGGCTTCTTTTGTTGTCAATCAGATAATTCTATGTTCATTTTTCGCCGTGACAAATTCATTTTTTATCTTCTTCTTCTTTATGTTGATGATATCATTGTCACGGGCAACTCGACTCCTTTGATCACCAAATTCATATCTCTTTTGTCTGCCGAGTTTGCTATGAAAGATCTAAGTGATCTGCACTATTTCCTAGGAGTGCAGGCGATTCGTACTTCCAAAGGTTTATTTTTTGTGTCAGAAAAAGTATGTCCATGATTTACTTCTGAAATTCCATTTGCACACTGCTAAACCTGTGCGTACCCCTCTTCCTAGTCGTACCACACTTTCTATTACCGATGGTGATTTATTATCCGATCCTACTGAGTATCGCAGTATGGTTGGGGCTTTACAGTACTTGACTATGACAAGACCTGATATTACATATGCTGTGCATTTAGTTTCCCAATTTATGCATGCACCCCGCACATCTCACTTGTTGGTGGTTAAGCGTATATACAGGTACTTGCAGGGTACTTCAGACTAACGGTCTATGGCTTCGCCCCGCCCCAGACATGTCAATCATGATTGCCTACTCAGATTCGGATTGGGCAGGTTGTCCTGATAGTTGTCGTTCCACCACTGGTTATGCAATTTTTCTTAGTGGCAACCTCATTTCCTGGCGCTCGAAGAAGCAACCTACCGTCTCCAAATCTTCCACAGAAGCAGAGTACCGCGCTGTTGCATACACGGTTCAGGATACTCTCTGGATTCGTTCCTTGTTAGCTGAGTTGGGAATCGTCATCCGCGCACCCGTAAAGCTCTTTTGTGATAATGTTTCTGCATCCTATCTTGCGGTCAATCCGGTTCAGCATGATCGTAGCAAACATATCAAAATAGATTATCATTTTGTTCGGGAGCGTGTAGCTCATGGTGATTTAGTTGTTCGTTATGTCCCTACTGAGTTACAGTTAGCTGACATTTTTACGAAAGGTTTGTCAGGTCAGCGTTTTGAGTTTTTACGGTCCAATCTGCATGTGGTTCCCCCTGCACAGATTGAGGGGGTGTAATAGAGGATACTAAGGGTATACTCGTAATTGTACTATTGTACCATATTATTATATATATGAGTCCCAGACACCCATATTAGGGTAAGCCGTATCATTATATTCACAAAGATATTAACAAACCAAAAAGTAGGGCCTAAATAACCGACCCATTTAACAAATCTATCCCACCCGACCGGCACGTTTAACAGATGTATCCCATCCAACCGGCCCGTTTAACCGGTCTATCCCTAGTCCTTAATTCCTCAGTCATCGAACCAAACAGCAAACAGCCCTTGAAAAAGTGTTTGCGAAAGGAATATGCCGAAAATCCACGTGCCTTACCTAAAGAGAAAAGTGGAAGAGTAAAACTTCTGGTGAAACGTCAACAGTACAAACAACTCTTTTCCTTTGTCTTAAAAATCCCACCCACTTATCTCAGACCTCCTAATCTCAACCGCCCAATTTACAGACAATACACATTTTCCAAGGAAAACAGAATTTATCGTTTTTCTCATATTAAGCTAAAAACAATTTCATATTTTCAATTTCAGACGTTTTATTTCCATCCAACCAAAATAACCTGTTTTATTCTACTTCAACTAGACCAGAGTTGTGAAGTTCTTGCTAAGTTTTTGAAGCTGAAAATTCTTAAAAAATGGGAGAAGCAGCAAATTCTTTTGATGGGTTTTCTCCAGTTTCTTCAACTCGTGTCTTTTGGCAATCTCGCAAGAGGCGTGGTTCGTTTTCTCTTTCCTCCATTTCTCTTTTTTTTTTTTCTTTTTAAATTTTATGGTGTGATTAATTAAATTTTATTAAGCTCAAATGATTATGTGGGTTTCAATTTACTTGAGCAGAAATTATTTTGTTTCCTTCAAAAATAAAATCATAAATGAACTTATTTCGTGGGGTTAAAATTTGATTTAGCTGAAATGGGTTAATTTTATTAATCTGGAATTTTATTGTGGGATTATAGTTTACTTTGATTCACCTTCTTGTTAAATGATTCAATTTTAGAACAAAAATAATGATAATAA
The DNA here is from genome assembly GCF_020520425.1 of Spinacia oleracea. Lineage (NCBI taxonomy): Eukaryota > Viridiplantae > Streptophyta > Magnoliopsida > Caryophyllales > Amaranthaceae > Spinacia > Spinacia oleracea. The sequence continues at coordinate 86,640,017 of NC_079488.1, read as the reverse complement.
TATCAAAACTATAGGATGCACTTTTGTTGCTTGAAATATGAGAAATGTTGCGTGAGACAACAACGTCTTGAGTTTGTTTATGCGAAGACTTTTTGGGTTTTTTTTTGTTCTCCCACTAGTACGTCATAAAGATGGGGTTTTTCTGCTATGAATAATGTGTTATGTGTGTATTAGTGTATGAAATTAATTTACATTTTTTTGGGTGCAAATGATCGACAAGGGCCATACAGGAGGATTAGAGCCTGTTTCCTATTTTACACGAGCCATCTGTCAATTCAATTTTGTTACAGTAATAAGAAACTGAAGATCTTCTCGAAATTGCTTGAATATAGAATAATTATAAGCGTGGTGGGCTTGAAGTGTTGTTCTCTTAAAGTCAATTTCATTATTTTCGTTGAATTCTATGCTTAGCAATAAAGTCATACTTTGGTCGTGAACATTATCAATATTATTCATAAGTTGATTGTGAAGGTAGGCACGCGTTGTATTCATCCAAGCGTAATACCTAATACGAAGTACTCCAGTTTTGTTGTTGAGTATTTGATGTAATCCTTCCGTATTTTATTATACGGCGCACTTTTCTAAAGTTGTCGTATTTTATTAGTAAATGGTTCACTTTTTATTTTTTCCTTACTTTTTACATTTATTGAAAAATTTAATACCCATTATATTTTATTATAATTATTTATTCATCGCTTCCACCAGTTGTATCTTAATTTAATAAAATCAACTCACTATCCTTACCATTTGTGTCTGTCAAAATACACTATTTAATAAATAAAATACAGAAGGACTATCTTTACAATACGGTTGATTATGTCACGTACCAAACTTCAACGCTTAGGCTATAAGCATGATCCTAGAGACTTGAATTGACTTAGATGACCTAATCCAAAATAACACAAACCCGAAAGTGACCAACCCAACCTTAAGATTCACATATCAAAGTACATGGCATCCTCCTTCTCAATGTGTTGGGCAGGGCAATCCTCTCTTTCGTTTGCATATAGGTATTGATAACAATTATTTGTATTACCAAAAAAGCTAATGGTCTACGGTATTTTGAAAAGTGCTTGAATTTTTTATTTCCTGAATATCAAGCAAACAATTACCTGACTATAATCAGGCTGCTGGAAACTTTCAGTCTTCTTTTTTTTTTTGATGCGGAACAACCATTGAAATATAAGACAAATTTTCCGGAGTCAGTTCAAAATTCTGAAGTCACTTTTTTCTTGTTTCAAATTTTGATCATTAGAGAGCGTTTGGTTTACTGTAGTTTTTTTTTCCAAGGAAATAATTTTCCCATTTGTAATCAGCTTTCATTGTTTGGTTGGTAAAGGGGTTGAAACCAATTTTCTCGATGATGAAAAGTATTCCCGTTTGAATACTCGCAACACTTGTTTTTTTGGCCATTTTTGAAGACTTGCAACACTTCTATTTTTGGTAAGGGACCATATATATTTTATAATTTCTCCATTTGGGGTCCTCGTAAATGTTTAGTAAGTTGTGCAACAATAATAAAAATTGATACCCCAAATACCGCCCACACCAACAAAAGTAAATGATTCACTGTCCTTGTGAAACAATAAAAAATACCCCACTCATCCACTTGCAACAGCCTATTCATTTCCGTGAATATTCAGCTCTCCTCCTAAAGTTATGTGGCCGATCAACTTTGGTAAGTATTGTGGAACTGAGAGAGTAGAAACATTTTCCTTTTTGAAAAGAAGGGAAACCACTTTGCCTTTCTCCTCATAGCCTCCCTTTTTCTTTCCTCCCATCCATCGTCACCTTTGTACTCCTTTTCTCTTTTACCTTTTCTTGTGAGGAACAAAGGAAAATTAGTTTGGAATTGTATCTTTTTTTGGAAAAATATTTCCCATGGATACTTTTCATTAAAAATGTTTTCCGTCACACAAATAGAGCCTTAAAGGCGTATTCATTTTAATCAACTTCAACTAAACGTAACTAGTTATTATTGATCAGACCAAATTTATGCTGATCAAGTGATCAAAAGTGGTTGTAAACTAGTTTTTTTGTCCTGTATATTTACTGAATATAACTTAGTTTTTACTAACTAAATTTTATTTTTGTTCGTCAAAACTGATTTTTACCAAACAAATATTTATAAATAGAAGTAAAGAGGGCCTAAGTTGCTAATAAATTTAGATACAAAATACTTTTATGAAATAATTTCTTTCTATTGTCTCCTGTGAGAAATAGTATTTTGGAGGAAAATATAGATATTCATACTTTTAGCCTTTCAGGCCCTGTTCTGTTCAACTTATTTCCACTTCAGGAAATGTAAGTTGACATAAGATAAGTTTAGGGAAAATAAAGGCTCTCAAGTCAAATTTACAACACAATTAGTTCTAATATGTTAGGATAAGTGAAATCATATGAACATAGTGCACCCTTAGATGTCCGATTTAATGTTCCTAAAAATAGGTACTGCAGATTTTACATTCCACTATGCATGTATTTTAACTAATCATGCAAAAGGTCATTCACTGCATTAGATTGTTCCAGTACCTTTTGACTTTACTGATCATCTATCTTAATCCATGTTTATTCAATCAATCAATAGAAATTATTTGTCTGGGATGGAGTAACAATCAGAAGTCAATGGTTGAAAATGTAAAGGACAGATAGTTCTGGAAAGATGGAGTTTCACTTTCTAATGTGTTGTTCATCGATTAAAGGTGGGCTGACGACATAGCTATAATGAAATTTGACTGAAACATAGGAATTAATGACTAGTATAGTAGATTAGAGATTAACAGCATAGGTATAGTGGGGACATGGAGTTACAAAAGGATTATGGTATCTAGTGTATGGCATCATACTTGTGGTGTTGGATTGTCGGATATATCCCATGTATTCCAAGTTGATCAAGTAAATGTTACCACACTTGTATACATTTTGTTTCCAGTTATTTAAGATTGTTTTTATTAGGTGCAAGCGTGAGCATTGTGTATCCCACATTAGAAACATGAAGCAAAGAGCTTCCGTTATACAATGTTTGCCATATGATAGAAAACCTAGTAGTAAGTACATTAGAGAAGAAGATGAATCAACTCCTTTGTATGGGTCAACTGGAAATTCTGGTAAACGATGGTTAGATTTTAGAAAGTGGCTGCATTTCGAGGAGGGGGTGTGGAGATACTAGCCTACTAGGCTGGCATTGAAGATGCTTGTTGCTACTACATAATGTATGTGTGTGCTTAATACTTAATAGCCTATAATGTATTTATTTATATGTTATTTTGTTAAAATTTGCTGAAAAGTAGAATCTTTGTGGTTTGCTTGATTGACATTGATGCATGGTTTGCTGTAACGTTGTTACTACGATATTAGTTTCTGCTAAATTTTGTTCCACAAGACTAGCTTGTTGTGACAGCAAGCGGATTGAACATGACGAAGCAAAGAGATGAGCCAATGTTTGAAACGCCAACAAAAGAGGAAACTCCAGAAGAAGAAAAAACATTGGACTCGACTCCTCCAGCTGCTGTACTTTCAGAAAGAAGAAAGGCACTGTTTGAACCGCTGGAACCTATGGATATTCATTCAAAAAAACGGCCCTCAAACGAGAGTTTACTTCCTCCTCCGGACTTCGACACAACAGCTTATCCAAAAGGCTGGTTGATAGGTAAGAAGCGGAAGCTGGTGAATGTTGATGTTGTTGAGAGCATGAGGAGGATAGCCATCCAGGAAATGAATCGCAAGGTGCTTTTCAAGAAAACTCATACTAGAAAAAGAGCACTAAAATGCTACTTAATGAAATGTAATTTAGAATTCTCTAGCATGAGAAGAGCTTGAAAATGCAGCACAATGAATTGTTGTTGTTATTACTTATTCCTTGTTTTATTTTTATTTTTCTATAAAGGGTAAGGAACTACTCGTATACTGTATCAATGGTTGACAAGATAGCCATATGTGCAGGATCGTGAAATTGATGGATTAAGTGAGCAACTGGACGAGGATTCTCGTGTTCTAGAACATCTACAAATCCAGCTTCTAGAAGAGAAAAGAAAGCGTTCAGATGTTGAAAGAGAAAATACTATGCTGCAAGATCAAATTAACATGTTGATGAACATGCTACAGGAAAATGAGGCTGCTGAGGAGGAGGAGGAGGAGGAGGATGATGCAGATGTGCAGTAGGTCCTTAGTTTTTATTCTTTTGTATAGTTGTTTTCTAGAATTAAAACGTAAAGTAGATGGCAAGTGGTGTTGAGCAAGTTTTAGTTGCTGCCTTGAATCTACTAGCATATGTTTGTTGTTATCCAATTAGGATAAACACCTGTACTCTTTCAGATTACAGTGTATTTTTCACAGCATACTTAGTCATCTCGTCTAGAAATCAAGATGCTTAATCTTGTGAATGTATGTCTTTAGGTTTAAAAGACAGAAGCTTTGGTCTGGTTTGGTATGCTATTATGAATAAACTGTTAATGTAAACAACAGTTGAGACATTAATGTATTTCTGCATTATGGACTGTATTACTCTCTGTCAGTTTGAACGGACAATAGATTTATCATATTGGGTTACATGAAACAAAAGAGCCGGTTTGGTATATGTCGTTCTCAGTTTGGAACTATTAACAAACCTTGGCTCTTACTGCTGTTTTTGCAGCTCTTACATGTAGTCAATTGAGCAACTGTTTAATCTGACCATGTAAGTATATCAACTCCAGATATATGAAGTATCAAATAGATTGACATATTTGAGAGGCACATTGAAGAAAGATTGAACACCTAAGTTTGTTCTCATCACATATTACACATCCTTTCTTTAAAGAGAGATACTACATACTTGGTTTTTTCAAAATAAATTCATTTTGTTACCAACTGAAGTACAAGGCCTAAAGCCAAAGAAACACCAGCTTCTCCACAATGTCTTAGTCTCGGTCTTACTTACTGACCCCTAATACAGGCACACCACAACGTCTATACAAGACTCAAAAAGTAGAACCTGCTATAGCATCAGCATTCCCTGAGTTTTACCTTCTAGTAAGGGTTAAAGACAGGAAATTCTTCATGTGCCATTGTGATATTTGTGATGAACAGACTCTTGCAGGTATGTCCTCCCAAGCGTGAGAAGACGGACATCAATCAGATCTACCCATAATCAGATATTGTACAAGTTGATGGAACCTGCAGATGTCATATTCAGATACAGAAAGCACATATTTACAGACAGGAGCTTTACACTAATTTATGTGCTATCTGCCTGTGATTCTTGAATCTTCTGGGAATAAGAACTGAGGAAGAGATGCTATCCTTGGAAGATGGAGGAGGAGCTCACCAACTGAATCCTTCCTTGACATGCTTGTTCCCTGTTGGAAATCATTGCCTATACCAATCTCACTTTGTGTTGCAACAACAGTCTTTGCAGTTTGATTTTCATACAATTGTGTGGCGGCAGGTTGAGTGTTGCCCATAGCAAGATCCCGTTCATTCTCAACTCTGGCCTGTGCGTTCTGAGCACCTACGTCATCCTTTTGCAGAAGGCAACAAAGGGAATTAACTCTTGACATGATACAGTTTTCATCGGAACTTGTCAAGGTTTGCGAGTCATTGAGTAGGTATTGAGTCATCTCCTCAAGAATTTCCCACTTACGAGGTTCATCAATTGAGAGATTAGGATTGTCAGACCTCATCTGCTCCGAGATGCAGTCACCAATGTGGTTTACAAGATCACCTACTGACATGGATGGATGAAGACCAGGAAGTTTGATCTCGTTTAGAAATTTGAGTCCATCAGCATTATTATACTTGCTGCTCACATCTCCTTCCAACAAGTTCATATCTGTAACATCATAATTAATACACTCAAGTTCAATCAATGCTAGTATCCAAGCATACAAGTATAGGAAAATTAGACAACAAATATGGTTCATACCTGGGATGAGCTGATTCTTTTGAGAGGTCTCCTTAAGTGATCCAATAGGGTTTTGGTTCTCAATATCTGAAGAAGACAATCCAGAAACTGAAAGTGTATCCCTGATGCCTGAAAAACTGAATCTCCCTCCAGTCTTCAATTCAAAACCATGTTCAGTGTTACTTTGATCACCAAAAATGGAAACTCTTGGTTGAAAATAAGGAGTATCTAATTCTGTCTGTGGCTGTTGGCTTAAGAAGCTGAGACGAGGATCACACTGAATGAGCTTTTGAAAATGCTTTCCTAAAGTGCCCTCAGGAAACTGCAGAAAATGTTGCCTGCAACAGAAAATGAAGGTATCAAGACTCCATACAGAACCCATTAATAGCGTCCGCCTCTTGTAGGTAGGTATATGAACATCATTCAGATTTGTATCATGTAGGTGCACCATAACCATATTAGTATAAACTGAATTAGTGATATAGGCTGTAATTTACTGTTTTAAACAAAACAGCAGAGGTCAGACACTAGCTGATATTGTAACTTTAGCCACTCCTGCGCATGGGTCGTCACACCATGTCAAAGGTGCTTACACCACAGGATCCAACATGGATTTCGTACATTTTTGCAAGAGGGCATCGCTATATAACTGGTATGGTCCAAAATGAAATCCAAGTATGCCATGACAGTGGAACAATTTAGTTGACACAGGTGACACAGTCAAATGGAACACATAATCAATAGGGCATATTACCAAGATAGTATACATGATCTAAAAACCTAATTACATGTAAATAGAGATTATGGTTATCAAGTCATGTTATGTAGTGATGGCATGAATGAGAAGAGAATGAGACTGAAAGCAAAGATTCGCCTTACAATAGGACAGTTCAGTGATGGGATAAAGAGAGGCAAGAACCAGCTTTCAGAAAAAGTGGAAATATAAGAGGTAATTCTCCAAATGGGGAAGGGAGTAGGGACAAGCCTTAATAATCTACGCCACAGATTGAGTATGGATCTCCTCAAGAAAACCTCCAATGTTACACATTTAAGGTCCATAGCAGTTTTTTATTTCATAATGAGTTATTGAAGGAAGACAATGCAGTATATGTTCAGAAATTTGTAATTTAAACCCTCCTTTCTTCGCCTCAGCACCATGTAATGAATGCTCAAGGAAGATATTCTAGTCCATCGACCTGCACTCATGGCTGTTAAAATTGCGCTTTGAATCATAAAATCTTACGATTCTACGATCCTAAAATATGCGACCAATTCTAATTTATGATTTTATGATCTTAAAATGCAACGATCTAATACAACAACAATAACTTAATATGTCATAAATGTTCTTTCCTTCTAAAACTATTGTAAAAAGATTGGTATATGTGAGTTTATATTGCTTTAATTTAAACAATTAATTTTAAGTGTTGGCTTTTGAAAATGGGTAAAAAATTTACAAATTTTATCATAAAATCTCAATTCTACAAGTTCATAGAATCTTACGATTTTACGACTCGATTTTACGATCTGATTCTAACAGGCCCTTCAGATATAAAGTAAAATCGCGATTTTGATAACTTGCCTGCATTTGTATTTTTTTTGTTTTCGTGGTTGCTAAATAATTAATATGAACACTAGAACTTTAAAGGCATGCAGTAACGCAGACCCAAAAAGGGAGCTATTAATGTGGACAAGGGCAGGATAAATAATGGCGCCATTCCAGAGGACTTGCACTAATAAGACATTCCATAGTACCATGATTCTTCTTTAGGCAAGAGAACCATAGCTTGTTTAATTATAAGGAATTGAATTATTTCACATTGAAGAGCACAACTGCAACCCAGCAAAGAGATTCAAGTGAAACAGCGGTACACCTCTACATAACAAAATTTTGTCAATTCATCCACAACTAACCAGCTGACCACCTTTCTCACATGAAGGACTGACTAATTTTCTGTTTAAGATGTCATTAAACAGGTTACAGGTTTACGCTGAAATCAGATACTGAAGTTAGACAACCTCATGGAATCTTTTAGACATTAGCATTGACACTGAATGTGATCCCCAAACATAACGTTCAAGTGCTCCAATCAGTATTTTATCAGTTGTTCTTTAGATAAGTGGTTTCACTCATCAACATTTCTCAGAATGAGACACATAAATTTGATGCAGCCAATGATGAAATGAACAATGGAAAAAAATCCATAAAAAAACCCACAAAATTCTAAAGCAAGATATCAATGAGGCTTTGGCTATTATACCTATGGAGTGAAGCCTGGCCACTTGTAAAATCTGTTGTTGCCTGCCACAAAGTGTGCTTCCTTGGCTGTGGATTAATTTCTCTAAAGAAAAGAGGCTGCCGAGATAACTGAAATAGAATATAACACCTTCAGTTATGATGCAACTACAAGTCTACAACAAACAACAATACGAAAAAAAAGAAACAAAATCAAACAACATATTTACTCATAACACAATAGGTATTATTGCTAATTACTCACCACAACATCAAGTGTCCCAGGTTCATTATCAAGGTAATTTGCCTTGATAGCCATAATGTCAGACCACTGAATTTCAATCTTATTCTTAAGTCCACCATCCAGAACTTCCCATACGAGCTTGTGCTTAGCAAAATAACACTTTGCCACTAAATCACCTTCGTATCTCGATTTATACTGCAATCAAATACCACATCCTCCTTTAAATTTAGCTCCATAGCACAAAAGTATTAGAGAAGCTTAATGAAAGGACAATAAGAGTATATATATCCCTAAAGTCTCATATACTAGTAAATTTGTAACATTGAACATCTCATTCTTTAAACATTAACTGCCTTAAAGTCCATCTATTTCCAAATTACCAGTTACAAGTGTAAATTTGAACATTAAACTAATTAACTAAACCAAATTAACACATGATTTGTCATAAATTCAAAAGCTAATAATCGCTTGGTTTTGTTTCTACAATTGACAAGTGCAGAATTGAACAATAAACTAAAGCAAATGAAGAAACAATTCCAAAACTAATAGCTAAAAAGCTAATACAGGACAATATGAAAATTGAAGTACCTCCCAAGTGCCAATCTTAAGTACAGTGGCAGGGAAATTAGAAGCCTTAAGCTTACTATCAGTAGCAGCAGCAGAAGCACCCTTTTCTTTTCTTGCACTTTTTTCTTGTGACAACTTCATTTGAATCAAATCCAAAAAAGACGGACTCTTTTTCAGCTTCAATCCCAACGGACTCGGCTCCTTCAAAGGATTATATTCCAATACTTCAACGTTACCGTTGTTTACCTATATCAAATTAAAACCAAAAACACACTTACCAAAATCAGAACCCAACAAACAAAAATTGCTAAATCGATTGTCCATCAAAAAAAAAAAAAAAAAAAAAAAACCTACAAAATCGAACTTGGGCCTCTTAGACAGAAATGGCCCATGTGTACCGTCACTGGCTGAGTCGTCGAACTCAGCCTTCACCTTCACCTTCACCTTTCTTTTGCAGAGTTTTCCTTGCGCCGGGAATTCCTCGACGGTATCCATCCTATGAACCATCTTTTTCTTTTTCTTTGTCAATAATGAGAATGAGAATGAGAATGGGAATGGGAGAGAGAAAATCAGCTGTGTTACTAGTGAGACAAAAACGTCAATTGATGAGTGGTATATAAGCGACAGAATGAGAACGGCGCGTTGAGTGACGCGGCAATCACATAGGCTGCCACGTGTGCTGGACGTGGACGTGGTACAAAGTATCTGGTAGTTAATGTTGAAAAATGGAGATTGAATTACGAATTGACCCTTTTGTCGTTTTTGGCGGCTGGGTTTGTCTTGTACGGTTGTCAGAGGGGTACTATGGTCACGTGAGATAAGCTGGAGGGTTGGATTGAACACGTCAGCAAATTCGGAAGTACTTGTGAGTTGCGGCTTTGTGAAATGTGATGTGTGAACGCACACTCGAGCTCGTGGGCCCGTGGGCCGTGGATGTTATTGTGGATAAAATAGTGGGGACCGCATTTCTTGAGCGAGTGCGATGCGTGTAAGGATCATTGGTATTTTGCGCATGTTTCCAACTTCTCTCATTGGCTAGAATTTTACACGTGGTTTTATCTAATCATTCTATACGGAGTACATTTTTTTTACCCTGTATGACCGGAAATGATTTGGATAAGATTTTCATGAAACTTTTCCATGTACAATAAATACGTTATATATTTCCATAAGTTTTTGCATAATTTACCAAATGTCCTTTATGTTTCGATATTACGTAAAACGCCCTTTAAAAACCTTACAATATCATTAAATGCCATGACAATTAATAGATGTTAACTCGTTGTTAGCGTGACTTTACTATTTTGCCCTTATTTTGCTTTTGGGCTCCATAACCCTTTCTTACCACAATTACACGTATTCTACAGTTCCAAAAAATACGACCCTTAAATGCTTCTCTCTCTCCTTGTATCCTCATTCATTCACCATAACTGCATCCTTTAATCACCCAAAAAGCTTCAGAATTTTGGTGCGCATTATTTGAGTGAAGTTGTTTTTTGGAGTTTTCAACCTCAAGCGAATTCTCATAAGGGGGATTTCGTGTGAAATTGCGTAAGGAAGTTGCAGAAGTTCAAGTTCAAGTGTGAATTTCGTGTTCTAAGGTTACTCGCGCATCGTTTAAGGTATGTAATGACAATCGCACTAACTTTTTTTTTTTGTTTTTCAAACTTCGATTGCGCAATTTTAAGGTTTAGGGTTTTTGGAAATATGATGTTGAGATGACTTGTTTGTTTGCGTTTTCATGAAAAAAAGCATGAAAGTATGAATTAGTTGTTTGATGTTACGCATGCCAATTTGGTAATGAAAATTTAAGTTATTTCTTGATGATTTTGTGTGTGTTAGGATGTCTGCTAATTGGTTGTTGTTGCACTATAAGTGTCACTATTTTGATGTGAGGGTTGTGGTGTAATACCCCAGATTCTAACACTTGAGTAATTATGCTAATTAGCCTTTTTATTTAAGCTTTAACTTGATTAACAAAGATTTTTGAGAATTCTAAATGTTTTAATGTTAAACATTATTTTCAGGTTTTATGATTTAATTAAGAAATTATTTTTAATTTTATTTAGATATTCGATTTTTTAGAATTAAAAATCTGAAAATTATCTAATTACCAAAATGTCCCTCTTTGAGTCAAAAGACCAACAAGCAATTTATGTTATTCTTCTCAACCGTGTCATCTCCTCCATGAAAGTCAACCATGAGCTTTGATGTGTCTCCACCATTTTTCCTTCAACTCACTAATTCATCAACCTACCTATAAAAACTGAAGACCAAAACTAGAGTAGCCTCTCTTAATCAGCCGTTTACATTCTCAATTTCTTTCACTTGTCAACACAATTAAGTTGAGTTGTTGCATCCATGGAGCACCAAAGCTTCTATAAATAGATGTTCAATCATCCCGGGAACAATACAAATCAGATTAACTTCAATTTTTAATTAACCGTTAAATATCATAAGCTTCCTTAACACTTTCAAAATTTTCTTTTTGAGCATCCGAAACTCACCACCACGGCCGCCCCTTTATGCCGAAAAACCACCACCGTCAACCACCCAATTACCTTTTGCTCACCAATTACCATCACCGTAGCTCTTGCTCGCCTCCCTCGTGTTCTTCCGTTTACCTGTGCGCGATTTCACTTCACTGACTTCCTCTCTCCTCCAAGCCCAGTTGTCACCTCCCAGGGTCGTCTCCGGAAATTTAGAGGCCCTGTACTAAATTCAAATATTAGGCCCTATAAAATTTTGAGGACAATTATTTAAGGTAAAATGCATAATTATTATAGAACTAACATTGTTTTGTGTAAAAAAAATAAATAAATTATAGATCCAAATTAATGTTATGATGTAATATTTTATGTGGGTTGGTTTAAAAAAAATGAATCGAAAGATTTGATAGATATAAAATTGGATGATTCTTTTCATCATACCAAAAACAAAAAAAGAAGGGAAAAGTACATAGGTAGGAATCAAACTCGGGTGTCTTGGCGTAAATACATACCTCCCTACCAACTAGGACAAGTGCATTTATTATTTTAACTATGAAACTGAAAATATATGAGATATAACATTATTGAGGCTCAATTACCAAAAAAATCAGTTGGGCCCCAAAATTTTGTGGCCCGGTGCTGTAGGTGTAACACCCCGTATTTTAAGCCTCTTTTATTAATCTGTAATTACGATTATTCACGTAATTACGTCCTAAATTTTTCCGTATTTTATTTATCGTATTATGTCTACCTTTTTATTGTGACATAATACCAATTAATTGAGCCCAATTTATTTTTGTACAAGCCCATTTCATTAATCCAAAAATCTGATTTTTATTCTTTGATATGGAAATTACAATTTTATCTTTGGTCAATTAGATGACTAAAATTCAATTCTCTTCTCTCCTTCCATACGTGTAAATGGTGGAGCTTGCCACCAATATTTTGACTGTCTTTCTTTCTAAAAGCTGTCCAAATTAACAGCAAAGCTCATTCTAACTTCTCCTTCCTTGCGTGACTAGTAATTTGAATGCCATATGTTCATGATTTTCTTCTCCTTCATGACCCATCCATGCCAATAACAGCTATAAATACCACCTTAATTTTTAGTCATTTTCAAGCTCAAAACTCCATCCCCATTTATGAATTTGTTGAGTAAATTAACATTGTTTCTTCTTCCTTATTTCGTGGGTTATGGCTTCCATGGCCAATCCATTCAAGCTCCGTATATCACCAATAAACCCCCATAAGAACTCTAATTAAAAACCCAGAAATTTTAAACCCAAAACCCGAATGTTCAATTTTCTCTCTCCTCCTTCACGGCCACCGCAGCGCCACCGCTGCCACCACCTGCTTCAGGCGACATTTCCTTCACCGCCCAGAACACAGACCGGCGCCACCTTCTTTCCGTCGCCGGAATCCACCGTGGCCTTTGCTGCTACGATGTGTTGATGTTGTTGTTTTTATGCGTGAGCTGCTGCTCCATTCTTGTTGCTTTTAACTTCTGCATTTCCACCTCAAATGAATGTCAAAGTTTGAAAAGGGGTTGGTTAGTTTATGTGGGCCTTCAAATTTATGAGCTTCCCCTTGGATATGGTTAGTGGACCGTATGCTTTTATCAAGGAGTAAAACAATTGTAGACTAGGACTAAGTAAGTGTTTGTTTTAGTTAAATTTTGGTCAATTACTTTAAAGAAAAGCTTATGACTAATTTGGGTTTGTTATGATAAATCATAGAGAACGAGCTATGATGCATTTGGGATTTTTATCATGATCATATTTAAGGAATTAAGCCAAATGGATAAACGATCGAGGTAATGTTTATGTCCAGCATTTAAGTTTATATGCCCGTATATGAAATGTGTGACTATTATGCGATTATATGTTTATTATGTGTTTTATGTGATAAATGATGATATATATTTATGATCATGATGTTAAAGACGTTGTTCGGAAATAATGATGATATTTATAAAGTTATTTTAAAGAAGGACGATGTTGCTTTTGTCGGCATGGAAAAGTGAACTGAACTAGTAAATGGGCAAGTTACAGGTGGAGGCAAGTTAAAGTTAAAGTTTGGGAAACAGTTCCCCCCTGAAATGATGTAAGAAAAGTCCCGCCAAAACCTGTACTTGCCAATGAGCTGTAAAGGAAATGATTCCTTGCCGACACAGTTTTCAAGATAACGAGATTAAGTTAGTTATTTCCGAACAATAAATGCTAAAGATAGATATGTTCCAAAAGATTTTCAAAATAAAACCGTTTTGACGGGCTGGAGTAATATTACCGAGTTTTCCACTCATTTTTGGATTTTTCTGTGTTTTTCCTGTTTTCTATTTTTATGATGATGCACAGGTTCGATTAAGGAGCTCAAGTTGCTCAAATGAGAGTTATTACTGGAGTTGGTTATTTATTATGGAGATATCGAGATGAGAAATTATTTATTATGGAAATCATGTTATTGAGGTTGTTATAAGAATATTGATTTATATTTATTTTTGGAAAATTTGTATTATTTAAGAAATGTTATTTTATTTGTGGGCTCATACCCACAGGTCCCAGGATTAATTAAGCCTAATTCCGCTGCTAATGATCAGTTAAGTGCGGTTTATTACCGATAATTACGGAGCCGAAAAGTCGGGGCGTTACAGTAGGTCCCGTAGGACCACCCCAAATCCGGGCTTGTCACCTTCGACTCTGATTTCTGGCGTGTTGCTGCCGCACTGGACCACCCAGCTCCGCTCCTACACCAGACACCGTCGAACGGTCTAGCAGGCTCATTTCCCCTGCTTTCCTTTCGAACTCCAAGTCCACGACGCTGCTTCTGTTCTTCATACCCTTGCTTTGGTAATTAATAGTTACCAACTTGTGAAGATTTGTATTTTAGTTCTTAGGCCCACATGCCTCTTGTAAGGTTATGAACGATATAATTCATGCGGAAAAAGCATAAATCCAGGAATCTAAATTAATTGACACATAATCAATTAGCATAATTTGGTATACGTACTATGTGATGCGTGCCTTCCCTAGCTTCTACCGAACCTAACAAAAACAAGTAAAGAACTCCAAATGTCGCCCCTCCTTAGATAATCCACATCACGTTCAGATCCGCCATAGGTTCAACCAACTAGGATATTCTCTGAGGTTTTATGCACTCGGGAACTCACACTATGTGATAGGCAAATATTAAACTCAGTTGAATTCAATGTATGTTGTATATTATAAATTGTGATCATGAACCACATATTTATAGGCTGGAAATAAGGAATCGCGATCCTACTAGGAATAGAATAACTAAAGCTTTTTAGGCTTTTAGTCAAACGCAAACTCTTTAGTTTTGTAGGAATAGTTAAACTCTAACTATTGAATTCTATTAATTGTAGGATTGGGAAAACAATGGCTTGAGGCCCAAGCTACTTGTCGCGCAAGTAGACTTGGTGCCCAAGCTTGCTTGGCGCACAAGCAGGGCAGCGATACATCACGTGTGGCTTGAGGCCCACGCTGCTGCTCGCAGCTTGCGCCCATGCACTGCACGCATACCCATTGTTGGGCGCTGCTTGGCGCGCGCAAGCCTGTTAGGCGCTGGGCCTGGCGCTTGCGCTGGCCCTTGCGTCCCGCGGGCTTGCTCATTGAGCAGTCGCTCGTCGTGCTTCTGATTTGTTTTCCGATTTCGGAATTTATTTTGATTTGAACAATATTTGCGTTTCCGGTAATATTTCCGATTCCGACAATATTTCTGATTTCGATAATATTTCCGATTCCAGTAATATTTCCGTTTCTGGCAATATTTCCGATCCCGACAATATTTCTATCTCCGTTAATATTTTCCGATATGAATCATATTTCCCTTTCCAATAATATATTTGTCTTGGATAATATTTATATTTCCGCTATGAACCATATTTTCGTTTCCTGAAATATCTTCATTTCCATTTTCCAGCAAATATAATTTCTTTGCCTTTTGATGATTTTAGCTCCCATTGGAACCAAGATCCATCATTTCTAAATGACTATAAATAGAGTACTTAATGAATATTATATTCACTTAAATACTTGATCCGTTCAAGCACTATTTGTGTGACCCTACGGGTTCAGTCAAGAGTAAGTTGTGGATTAATATTATTAATTCCACTTGAACTGAAGCGACCTCCAGCTAGGCATTCATATCACTTGATCTCATTGAAAAATTAACTTGTTAATTAGTAATGAACCGCATTTATTGGACTTAGCATTAAATGCAAACTTGGACCAAGGGCATTATTTCCTTCAGTCTCCCACTTGACCTTAGGGACAAATATGAGTTTCCTAATTCCTTTGTCGCTTGATGCTTGCTCATGAACATAAGGAAAGAGTAGTCATCCTTATTATGTCCAGAGGTATTTCTCGGTGTCAGAGTTCAACTGATCAAATAAACAGATAATCATAGCCTATGATTCATCAGAGAAAAGCCATGCATCTTACAGTTTCTAGCTCTCCGAGTGGCCTTGTACAACTTTTGGCATGTCATCCCGATTTATTGGAGGATAATCCCAATCTCGTGACCTTGAGGTTAAACTCCGTTTGATAGGTGATTACCTGAGCGTTGCCGTTATAGTGTCCTTTTACGGTGTGACGCTTGACAACGTCAAAGTAACCAGTTCTCAAACAAGTAATCTCAAATCACTCAGGTATTGAGGATTAGTGTCTAATAATATAATGAAATTTACTTATGGAAGATTTTCATCTCTTACAGTAAAGTTTCATAGGTCTGTCCGATACTAATCTTATCAAGTAAGTATCTATGCAAATGATTGCGACATTGCCATGTCCACATAGTACAAGAAACAGAACTACTAGTCATCTTGCATTCTAGTCGTCTAGTGTTTTCTATGCGTCCACCTTTATAGAAAACTTCCGACCAAGGACCATTTTCAACTTTTGACATTCAAGTTCATTTGATAGACATTTCTTAGTCACGGGACTGGTCCTGACAGTCTATCTTGAATATATATTGTCAAATTGAAAGGACTCATCATTTAATACTAAACCAAGATTAAATGGAATATGAAAATACATTTCATATATGATAAATGTTCAACCCGAATGTTTTACAACCATGGGCCTTTAACCCATCATTAAAACGATTAATGAAACTCAAAAGTTTGTTTTGATTTCCAGGCCAAAATGTGAGTGTTGCTTCTCACTTGTTGCATAAGTTAGTTATCATTATTTGCCAATCTTAATATCCTTTTCATGGAATGCCTTTCGAGATAGGATGATAAGATCTTTTGAGTATGTTTATTTTGTGATCTAGTCTTTCTTACTTCAATAGTGGTTCTATGCATTTTGCAATGAAGAACCATCAATTCAGCAGACATGTGATCCACATAAGTTCAATGAAGAACTCTTTAATATAAACAACTCTATTTCATTGCTTCTTAGGAAATAAGTACTTTACTTCAACTGTATAGGTTGCTAGTGATGCTTTATTTGGATTTACTTATCCAAGCAGTTCACAGATAAGTGGAAGACTTTCCATCTGTATCTCATAACATAGAAATTAATATTTAATTTTCCACACAACAACTCATGGTCTTCAATCCATGTTTCCATTTCAAAACACGATGCATAGTAGCTCGTCCTTGCCAATGGTTAACTCCAAAGGGATCTTGCTTGATCTTTTGCAAGTGTTAATGCGTGTAGCACCGCTATTTAACATATATTTATTTCCTTGAATCAAGAATTATTCCTATGTACCTTTTTAAGCACCATAAGTTTTTCTTGATCTCAAGATCAATAGATATTGGTATATGTTCGTTATTCCTGAAGCCATATGATACATTTTTGGCAATCCACATATTATATCATACATGATAAATTCTTTTGTATAATTATTCTCAATTGAATTCTATTCATGTAATTTTAGCTCATCAAGTTCCAGTAGATACTGATCCAGCTAAATTCTTTGACATATAATATAGGTTAAGAATCTTATTTAGACTCTTCGAAGTTTAACTTAGTAAATGCTTATACATAGTTCAAACATCCATTACTTAGATTTATTCACATGGTTCGAATATATCCAATGGAGTTTTTCATGTTTGATTTAGTAAATGCCATTACTTAATCAAAATCAATATTATAAGATCTTTGTAAATAGATCTTAATACCCAATATGTACTAAGTTTCTCCTTGGTCCATCATTGATAAATAATTTCAAATCTAAGTCATTGTCATTTGAATGTTATTTCACAATAGAGAGATATGTTTGATACACATAGGACCAATTGAGTTCTACTCCCACTAAACTTCTTATACATGCATAAGAATCATATATTTTATGAAACTAATATACTTATTAGCCTCACTAAAATACAATTCCAATTCCCAATTGCTTGCTTATATCCACACTTAGATTTCATAAGCTAACATTCCTTTTAAGCATCATTTGAATCCACAAATTCTATGACGTGTCATGTACAATTGTACATAGTGTCTTCCAACATTTGATTGAGGAATACATTTTGTCATCCAATTGCCATATGTACCAATATGCAATCATTGCTTGATTTATAGACTTGAGCATTACGATTATGCATGAGGTTTCAACATAATCCACGCCATGAATTTGCTTGTAACATTTAGCAACTAATCTAGATTTGTGTGAAGACACACTTCCATGTTTGATAGTTTTCATCCTTAAAACCAATTTGCAACGAATATATGTTAAACTATTCTTGCAAATCAACCAATTTTCAATTTTGTTATCAAAACACCGAGTCTGTTTCATGGCCTCTAACCATTTAAAATATTGAGTCTCTTTATGGCCTCAAACCATTTTAGGGAATCTGGGTTTCGTCATAGCTTCTTACAAGTCACAAACCCATTTATCTTCATGATAATAGTTTGACTACAAGTTGTAGATTTCTTCACTATCTAATAGAAGAATCTCATAGTTTCAGTGACCCGAACTCTATGTCTACATGGGTATAGAACATCAAACAATAGAATATCAATAGACACTTTGAAAGTCCTTTGAATATTTTGTTCTCCTTGAAGCACTTGTAAAGTCTTTTAAGAGATGTCTATTCTTCAAAGCCAATTCTAAAGTCCTTAAAGAATAAGCATTCGGATTTTCTGAAGAACTTCTAAAAGCCTCCGGAACGTCCCTTTATGTTTGTTGTTCGCCTCGAAAAATTTCAAGGTCTATTTTCTCCCACTTGTCATTTTGGAAATGAATCTCCAAAAGGGCACTATTTCTAGCAAACAAACATCATGTTCTCAAAAATTCGTGGTAGAAACAATACCCCTGTGTCTAAGTAACAATGCCAAAGATTGGTGGAACTCAAATCAAGAGTTTGATTTGAACCTAGTAATAATTTTATTGTTAAAGAGTTGTTTGTTTTAATCAAGCATACACGACTCAACCCGTAAATGAACATTTCATTCAAATAAACAAACAAACATTATTTTTGTATACTTTGAATGTGAGTGTTTCTGTGTTTGAAATAGAAATTCAGGTATGCCGATCATGGGAAAAAATAGCCATTAAGTTCCAGCCTTCAAAAGGGCTTAAAACAAACTAGATGACCCTACAACTAATGTAGCAATTCCATGCTTCATTTCTCACTTGTAGGTCTTTAGTGCAGCCTAACTTCCATTGTTTGAGTTTTTACTGAAGTAAGAACCTCAAGCGGTATCAACGAAGTTTTATTGCTAGGTCAGTTCTCTTTAAAAATTAACTTTTAGGTAGAAACGGAATTGTAAATTCCTTTCACTTGTTCCTTGTTTTCCTATTTCTTATGTTGGAATTTAAAGATGGAAAAGCTCTTAAAACCTGTCTGCCAGGTTTTGGAAAACCGACAGGTTTCTCAAAACCTGCTTGCCAGGTTTATTAAAACTGGCAGGTTTCGAGCGTAAGTTGAAAAATGGACTTGAAAGGCATTTCTTGAAGTGCACCGAAAACCGGTCGGTTTCGGGAAACCGGCAGGTTTCGAGATCGGTTCTTTGTGTTGTCCGTTTTTTATCTTCTCTTTGGATTCCTCCTTTATGATAACCTTTTAAGTATGATTTATGGACAATTATCATTCTGATTATGGTGATTAAGTTGGTCCATTATTTCTTTTGATTATGGGGGTTATAAACCCTTCATTATCATGGGTTTAATTGGTGATTCAATACCATTGGATTCTTTTGAGTCCTTTGGTTTCTTTGGGCTGTTTTGTATTATCCACTAATCCTATGAATACATGCTTCATTTCTTGAGTGGTTTACAGAAAAAATCATTCCCTTGATGAACAATACCCTTCCTGACCTCTCTAAGTTGGAGCCTCTTGATGGAAAGAACTACAAGAGATGGTCACAAAAATTATTGATTTTTTTTGAGCAACTTGAAATAGATTATGTGCTATATGAGGATGTGATTGAAGCACTTGAAGCAAGCAAGGCAGTAGCACCGGATCCCTCCCTTTCGGCGGAAGATGTCAAGAAGGCGGCCAAAGCATTGACCAAGAAGGAGAAAGACAACAAACTTGTTCGGGCTCACATTCTCCATCATGTGAATAGAATCTTGTTTGACCTCCTCATCACCAATCGGTCAAGCAAGTCCATTTGGGACACCTTGCAAAAGAAGTATGGAGCCAATGATGCCGGTAAGAAAAATTATGTTGTTGGTAAGTGGATCAATTTCAAGATGACGGATGACAAGTCCATCATGGATCAAGTCCATGATTATGAGAACATCGTTACCGACATCATGGGTGAAGGTATGAAAATGTATGAAACCCTCCAAGCCAATGTACTCTTGGAGAAATTTCCATCATCATGGAATGACTACCACAATTCTTTGAAGCACAAGAAGAAGGACATGAACCTTCAAGATCTCATTGGTCATATGAGGAACGAAGAGGCTAACCGCCTCAAGGATAAGTTTGAATCTCTTTCTTTAAAATCTTATAAAGATAACTTGGTTGAATCTAGTGCTCCTATGGCTAAAAATAAGTTCAAAGGGAAGAAGAAAAATCATTCAACCAAAGGGAACTTCACTAACAACCACAAGATTCAAAAGACCAAAGGAGCTTGCTATGTGTGTGAAAAAAATAGGAAACAAAGCCTGTCAATGTGACCACCGCCACAAGAGCAACTCCAATGGTGCCTCCCAAGCCAACCTTGTTGAAAAGAATGAGGTGATAGCCGCGGTGGTGGTTGAAGCCAACTTGGTGGAGAACAAGGTGGAATGGATCTTGGATACGGGAGCATCAAGACACTTTTGTGCTAACAAGTCTATCATGGCGGACTTTGAGGATGCTACTGATGGAGACCATGTTTACATGAGAAATAGTAGCACCGCCGGAGTTCTTGGCAAGGGAAGGTCCTTTTTAAACTCACTTCCGGAAAAACTTTGTTTTTGAATAATTTCTTGTATGTTCCCTCCCTTAGGAGGAATCTTGTTTTGGGTGCCCTTCTCAACAAAGCCGACCTAAAACTTGTATTTGAGGCGGACAAGATTGTTATCTCTAAGAATAGAGACTTTGTTGGGAAAGGCTACTGTAATACCTCGTATTTTTATAATAATTATAAATATATTTTATTATATTTATAAATAATTTTATGATTTTTAGAATTTATTTTGCATTTAAATATTATTTAAATGTATTTAAATTAATTGGAATATTTATTATTTTAATTAATTACGAAACGAATTTAATTTCCGAGTCGGGAAATTTAATGGGTCGCAAGTAATTTTAAAGGTTTGGGTTTTAAATGAAAAGTCCAACTCGTTTTATTAATCGAGCCCAATCAAAAGAATTTATGTCTAAGCTTAAGGCTAGCCCAATCATTTAAATGCTAAGCCCAATGTCAAATTTCCAAGCCTAGCCCACTAGGGATATGAGAGCCTATAAATAGCGCAAAATTTTTGCTATACCCGGGTACAGCCAAAGCTGGCTGTACCCCCATCCAAAACGATGTCGTTTTGTGTTGTTTAAAATGAACATTAATATAATGGTACAAAAATGAACATTTACTATTTCGGAAATGAACATTTATTTATTTATTTGGAATGAACATTTACTATTTTGGAAATGAACATTTATTTATTTATTTGTAAATAAACTACAAAAATGAACATTTACTATTTCGAAAATGAACATTTATTTATTTATTTAGAATGAACATTTACTATTTTGGAAATTAACATTTATTTATTTGGAAATAAACAATATAGGCGCTTGTAAAAACATAAAAGACCAATGAAGTGAACAATTTCATTATAAACGTTAACCATATATTTATTGTGAACAAACAAATAAACAAGAAAGTACAAATAATTCAACAAAAAAGAACAAACAATATAAAAAAGAACATAAAATTCCAGAAAAAAGAACAACCAATACAACAATTATGAACAATTTTATGATGAATTTTAAAGCCAACATGAAAGAACAAACAATACAACAAGAAAGAACAAATACTGGTACAAAAATGAACATTAACTATTTCGGAAATGAACATTTATTTATTTATTTGGAATGAACATTTATTTATTTATTTGGAAATAAACAATATAGGCGCTTGTAAAAACATAAAAGACCAATGAAGTGAACAATTTCATTATGAACATTAACCATATATTTATTGTGAATAAACAAATAAACAAGAAAGAACAAATAATTCAACAAAAAAGAACAAACAATATAAAAAAAACATAAAATTCCAGAAAAAAGAACAAACAATACAACAATTATGAACAATTTTATGATGAATTTTAAAGCCAACATGAAAGAACAAACAATACAACAAGAAAGAACAAACAATAAAGCAGATAATTATTATGAACAAACAAATAAACAAGAAAGAACAAATAATTCAACAAAAAAGAACAAACAATATAAAAAAGAACATAAAATTCCAGAAAAAAAGAACAAACAATACAACAATTATGAACAATTTTATGATGAATTTTAAAGCCAACATGAAAGAACAAACAATACAACAATAAGTTTGATAAATGAATTTAAAAAACAACAAGAAAGAACAAACAGTACAACAAGAAAGAACAAACAATACAAAAAGAAAGAATAAAAGATTAATGAAGAGTTTAATTATGAACATTAACCATATGATTATTATAAACAAACAAATAAACAAGAAAGAACAAACAATATAAAAAAGAACATAAAATTCCTGAAGAAAGAACAAAAAATACAACAATTATGAAAATTTGATGATGAATTTAAAAAACAACATGAAAGAACAAACAGTACAACAAGAAAGAACAAACAGTACAACAAGAATGAACAAACAGTACAATAAGAATGAACAAACAGTAAATAAAAAAGAACAAACAGTCAACAAGAATGAACAAACAATATGATCGAGCGCGCCGTTTTTGGGGGGTACAGCCAGAGCTGGCTGTACCTGGGTATAGCAGTTAGCGATATTATAAATAGGACTCTCCTCATTTATGAGCCCCTTATTTTTCATTAAGCCTTTCCTCTCTTGCTTGCCCCACACTCTTCCTCTCTCCTCTCTTGTCCGGCTCACCCGCACGCACAAGCACGAGCACTCGTGCCCTCGTGTGCTGGTGTGCCCTTGTTGCTCGCACATCGCCCTGCTGTGAGCTGCTGCCCCTCTCGCCCAACGCGCACACCCCGCGCCCAGGGCGCACATCTCTCGCCCTCACACACTCTATCTCGCGCACAGCGCCTAACGCCCTCTCCCACTCGTCCCGCGCGCCCAGCGCGCTGCTGTGCCTGCTCCTCGTCCCGCTCGCGCGCGCACACACAAAAGGTGTGCTTGTGTGTGTTGCTTTGTTCCGTTCGTTCAATTCTTTCGCCCAATCACAATTATTTTGTGGTTGTTCCGTGCTATAGGCCGGATTGGTATAATTCTCTTCTTCCTTACCTATTCTATTTCAATTCCGTATTTTAAAATACATTATTATTATTGTTTTGAGTAATTAAAATGCTGGGAATCGGTTATGAACACCGTATTTTGAGGATTTATATGTTTTGATTCATGAGGCGTATTTTAATTATTAAAGCATGAATTTTCAGATTTGTTTATGTAATAAAGAATTGATTTTTATGATGTTAAATTGGTTTTATTGAGAAATTCAAGTTAGGGTTTTAACCTAGACCTAATGGGTCAATTGATTAGCATAATTAGGTGATTAATTTAATTATGATAATCAATTATATTTTCAGATTTTTATAAAGGCCTAAAGTGTTGATTTTTATTGATTTTAAGGGTGGAAAAAGTATGTTTTCATACTAGGGATTAGTTTTGCAAATTGAGACGATTATTTTATTAAAGAACGATTGAATTCTAATTTTTAACAAGGTTTAATATTTTATAAAGTTGCTGGAAATTTAATAAACTTGGAAATAATTAAAGTTTCATTATTTTGATGATAGGAGGTGATTTCTATGTAAGTGATCGTTTTGCAAAGTGGCCCCTTCGCTTAGGTATTCAAGGTACGTACAAGTCTAGGGCGACCACATTATTTGTCAAGGGACATTACATGATTGTTGTTGATGTGAATTATATTTATGTGAACTTGGTGGATTCATATTTGTTTTGGTGAACATCATGTGGATTATTATATTGGAATTATTGATTTATTGGTTGAACAAGCATGTTGGGATTATTATGAGTATGGATTTCATTGTCAATCATGTTGTTCAATATTTATGCATGTATGGTTGGTTTCACATGCAAGGGATGAATTATTTATTGTTATGCTATTGTACGGAATGTCTAACATACTTTTGAGCCAATTATTCGTACCACGTTATACTATTTATTTTACCACATGTGAAGGGTTCGCTCACGTAAGCCACCGCACATGTAGGGTTCAGTTGGGAATAATTTTATATGAAATGAATTAGGATTTGTCGTGCAAGGGCACAACCCTCGTGTTAACAGGCATGATGTGGAACCTCACCTTTTGTGAGAAGGAACTTGGTAGTAATTTCACCTACGTCTTGTTTCATTGATCACAAGTCCTAAAGGATTAAAATGAGATTGTTTTGGTTTTCGTTTATTAATTGTATGTATATACGTTTGTTGAGTCTCGAGTTCGCCATTAATAAAATATTAATAAACGTAAAGTGCAACCAGAACAAGCTTCAAAACTCTTGGAACGTATATACCTTGAGTATGAATAATGGGGGGAGACTTGCCGGAAAGCTCGTTCTCCTACTAATGATACAAGACGTTGTTTCATTCAATTTATGCGCTGGAGTTCCGTTGGTATGGCCCGACACTCGGTATGGTCCGTTATTTATTGTTTATTATGGTGTTTGGTGGGCTCCCAACACCCTTCCTTTATGGAATATTCTTTTGGCCCGTTCGAAGCTTATTCTAATTAAATTGTGATTGTATTCATGATTTGTTGTTAACTATTAAATGGCTTTTGCATGTTGATTAGTACTTTAGCGAGTGATGCATGTTCATAGTTTTATTTCACTCTAGCCTTGTAAGTACTCAGCTTTTGCTGACTACGTGATTTGTGTCTTTTGGTCATGGCCTTTGCCATAATGACCCTATGATGATCCATCATCTGCACTTGCATTGTTGGGGAGTAGAATAATTTAGCAGGTTGGTAGATCGAAGTACGATCGAAATCATGTGGCTTGGGATGATTGAGAGAGTTGCATTCTTTCGTACTTTAAAACTATTTTATAATTATACTTTATGCATGTTTTGGGTTTGTTGAATTTTAATACTTTGGTTTTTGGGCCGTTATGGTTCCAACTTGTAGGAGGCCTCAATAATTATTACTTATGTTGTTTGAAAGTTAGTTGACATTAAATTCCGCTGCGTAATTCTGGTACTAGCCTTAACCGTTATCACGGTGGCGGTAATACTTTAGTAATTCCTTTATTTTAAGTTGGAAAATAATTTTATAAAAGCAAGGAATTATTAGGGTGTTACAACTACCTTAGTGAAAGCTTGTTTGTGTTGAATGTTTTGAACAATAATGAAAGTACTTCTTCTTTTGCTTATATCGTTGAGTCTATGGATGTTTGGCACAATCGATTAGGACATTTAAATGTTTCTTACATGAAAAGGTTAAAAGACATGAACTTGATTTCTTTTGATAAAATCGACAGAGCCTCTAAATGTCCTATTTGTGTTGAGGCCAAACATACTAAGAAACCATTTAAGCAAGTGGCAACGAGAAGTACTAAATTGTTAGAGTTGATTCACTCGGATTTAGCGAACTTTAAAAATTGCACTACTAGTAGAGGTAGGAAAAATTACTACATAACTTTTGTTGATGATTTTTCAAGGTTT
Organism: Spinacia oleracea; assembly: GCF_020520425.1. NCBI lineage: Eukaryota > Viridiplantae > Streptophyta > Magnoliopsida > Caryophyllales > Amaranthaceae > Spinacia > Spinacia oleracea. The sequence goes on along the minus strand of NC_079488.1, from coordinate 86,614,321 downwards.
ACTAAAGTTTATCTTTTGAAAATTAAGGATGAGGCTGAAAGTGCATTTCTAAAGTATAAATGTTGAAAATAAACTTGACCTTAAAATTGAAAGAGTTAGAACCGATAGAGGTGGTGAATATGGAAAATGGTCCTTAAAAGAATTTTGTGAAACCAATGGAATCATCCATGAGTTAAGTTCCCCTTACACCCCACAACAAAATGGTATTGCCGAAAGGAAATACAAATCTTTAAAAGAGACTATGAATGCCATGCTTCTAAGTTTCGGATTATCCAACAACATGTGGGAGGGAGGCGGTTTTATCCGCTTGTTATGTACTCAATAGAGTGTCCCATAAGAAGTTGGACAAGACACCTTATGATCTTTGGAAGGGTTATAGTCCTAACATGAGTATTTTGAAAGTGTGGGGGTGCTTAGCCAAGGTTGCTTTTCCAGATTTTAAGAAAACCACCATTGGGTCTAAAACTTTTGATTGTGTGTTCATTGGTTATGCTCATAATAGTGCCGCATATAGATTCATTCTTTTGAGTGATCATTCTATTTGTGAATCTAGGGATGCAGTTTTCTTTGAGCATATTTTCCCGTTGAAATCCTCTTTGTCTTCTCATGTGCATGAGTCAAGTGTTGATGTGCCTTTGGATGTTTCTTGGCCTAGTCCTAGTGTTCCTCCTCCTCCCACTATAGTGGAAGAAGTCCAACCTAGGAAGAGTAAGGGGCTTAGGGTAGAGACTACCTTTGTACCGGATTTCTTGACCGTTTTTCTTGTAGAAGACTTTGATGTGGATTATTTGAGTAAAATTGTTGTTTCTTTGTTTCTCTTAGAAGAAGACCCAAAGACTTATAGTGAAGCTATGAAATCCATAGATGTTAGTTTTTGGAAAGAGGCCATTAAAAGTGAATTAGATTCAATCATGTCTAATCATACTTGGGACTTATGTGATTTGCCTAAGGGGTCTAAACCCATAAGTAATAAATGGATCTTTACTAAGAAGAAGAAACCCGATGGCTCTATTGATAAGTTTAAGGATAGACTTGTTATTAGAGTTTCACTCAAACAGAGGGAATTGACTTTTTTGATACCTACTCACCCGTGACTAAGATTGCCACCATTAGGACTTTAATTGCTTTAGCGGAAATTCATGACTTAGTGGTCCATCAAATGGATGTTAAAACGACCTTTCTTAATGGCGATCTTGATGAGGAAATTTACATGACTCAACCGGAAGGTTTTATGGTTAAGGGTCAAGAGCATAAGGTGTGTAGGTTTAAAAAGTCTTTGTATGGTTTGAAAAAAGCTCCTAAGCAATGGTATGAAAAGTTTGATAGTAACCTTAGGAGTGATGGCTTTGCGACTAATTCTTCGGACTCTTGTGTGTATTCTAAAGTGTTTGATTCCTCTTGTGTTATTATTTGTCTCTATGTTGATGACATGCTTATTATGGGCACTAACCTTGAGGTTGTGAATTACACTAAATATTTTCTATCTACTAAGTTTGAAATGAAGGACTTAGGTGAAGCCGATGTGATCCTTGGTATCCGGTTGACCAAGTCCAAGGATGGGTTCTCAATGAGTCAAACTCATTATATGGAGAAAATCTTGAAGAAGTTCGATTGCTATGATTTGGAGCCATGTAAGACTCCTTAAATGCAAGTGTAAAGCTTACAAAGAATAAGGGTCCAAGCGTGTCTCAAGAGCAATATGCCAAGGTAATAGGAAGTGTGATGTTTTTGATGAATTGCACACGTCCCGACATTGCCTATGCGGTAAGTAGATTAAGTCGATATACTCATAATCCTAGTAGTGAACATTGGAATGCACTTCATCGTTTTCTTAGGTACCTAAGGGGTACCATGGAGGTATGTTTGCATTTTAATCGCTTCCCTAATGTTTTGGAAGGTTATTGTGATGCAAATTGGGTTTCCGATAATGATGAAGTTGTTTCTACTAGTGGCTATATGTTTATGTTGGGTGGAGGTGTTATTTCATGGAAGTCCACAAAACAACCATGTCTAGTTCGCTCCACCATGGAATCTGAATTCATTGCTCTTGAGTTGGCAGGTCAAGAAGCGGATTGGTTAAGGAGTCTTCTAGCCGACATCCCATTGTGGGGGAGAGAACTTCCCCGGTATCCTTGCATTGTGACTCTCAAGCGGCTATTGGTGTGGCTAATAATAGCAACTATAATGGTAAGAAGAGGCACATACGCCTTAGACATAGTTCGGTGAGACAACTACTCAAAAATTGAGTGATTGCATTAAACTATGTAAGGTCCGAAAGAAATTTGGCGGATCCTTTGACTAAGGGGTTGGCAAGGAACCAAGTTCTTGACTCGTCGAGGGGAATGGGGCGTAAGCCCATGAAGTGAATATGATAAGCATTACTAATATTCCATTCTTATGGCAGTTTGTGTTTGTAATGCTTAGTGTAGGTTGAATTCGTTGGAATTCTTAATGGATTTATACTTACGTGGTAGGTGCTCTAGCTAAGCATTTGAGAAATCCACCGTTGTAATTTATGTGGAGGTTGAGTTTGTTTAAACTCTTAATGAATCCTAAGAGATGTTTTTTGCTATTGAGAAGCACAAGGGATTCACCTACGTGGTTGTGAAGACTCGCCATCTTCTATGGAAACTTGGGCGGTTTTCTAGAGCTTCCATGAGAACTAAGGTAAACGCATGGCTTAAAACGCGTTCACTTTGCGGAGTTTACTAGATATTTGGGTGATGTATGTGTTGTGGGGGGCTTGACTTAAATCTTAGAGTTTCAAGGTTAGTCCATTCTTTGATCAAAAGTTTAAGGGTTTCAAGGTTAGTCCACCCTTGGACTTGTAAGTCATTGTTCCACTTCACTAAACATTTGGTTTCAATTTACTTAAATTTAACACCGGATGCTATGTATTGATCTCCTCTTATGCCCAATATTTTCCTCTTTCATTTGGTATCTTTTCTCATCTTTAGTGGGAGATTGTTGGAATTTAAAGATGGAAAAGCGCTCAAAACCTGCCTGTCAGGTTTTCCAAAACCGGCAGGTTTCGAGCGTAAGTTGAAAAATGGACTTAAAAGGAATTTCTTGAAGTGCACCGAAAATCGGCCGATTTTGGGAAACCGGCAGGTTTCGAGATCGGTTCTTTGTGTTGTCCGTTTTTTATCTTCTCTTTGGATTCCTCCTTTATGATATCCTTTTAAGTATGATTTATGGACAATTATCATTCTGATTATGGTGATTAAGTTGGTCCATTATTTCTCTTGATTATGGGGGTTATAAACCCTTCATTATCATGGGTTTAATTGGTGATTCAATACCATTGGATTCTTTTGAGTCCTTTGGTTTCTTTGGGCTGTTTTGTATTCTCCACTAATCCTATAAATACATGCTTCATTTCTTGAGTTGTTTACAGAAAAAATCATTCCCTTATCATCTCATTTTCCTCCTCTCTTTTGGGCATAAGTTCTAGTAACTCCATCTCACACCCAAGAGTGCCATTGTGTGTTGAGAGTTGTGTAAACCTTAGGGAACGAATCGGTGAATACAATTGTGCACCCCGGTTGCACTGAATCTCGTTTTCAAGGCAGTGGTTTGGTTACCACGGCACAACAAGTTCCGTAAGTCTTACTTTCTTGTTCTTCATTTTAGCCTTGAAAACACATAAACTACAACATCTTGTACCCTTCTTATATTCTTAAGAATTGACTTCTTTAATTAGTGTTGACTTTTATACTTTGTTAGACATGTCCTATATCATTTCAACAAAGTTCTTACCATTTTATTCATGTTGAACTTTTGATTCAACTAGATGATCTCACCAGAAGCTTCTAAAGTTCTTTGAGCATCGATCTATTCGAATGTCTAGGGACTAGATTCATTCGAGAATTAAATGGACAAAGATATTAAGTTGTTAACCATTGGTAAAGTTGAGTGTTAAACTCAATTCTTTATGATCTCAAAACTACATTGTAATTTTAATCTAGAAGCACCAATTGGTTTGCCATTCGACTTTGATAGTCGAAAACAACCATAAAAGTTGCTATAAGAATCGTACATTTTAAATTGTTCATTTTCTCTCATTTCCTTGAATCGTTCTTGGATTCACTGTTACTTTTCTAAAAGGATTTATTGCAGTGGAAGATATTTAATTACAAAAAATAATTAAAACATACATTGAAGCATGAAAAGTCTGAAAATTTATCCAGAGTAATAACTTGAAAATTAAAGCAATCATGCAATTTAAACAAGTCATTGGCATTTTATTTGAAATATTTAGTTCCGACAGGTGTGAATAAAATGAATTCAAGATCCTCAAAATCATTGAAGAATTAAGCACATTATTTATTTGACTTAATTCTAAAATGTTTTAGGTAAGAAAATCCGTTTCTAATAGTCTAGAAACTATTCTTGGTTGATAGGTACGTGTAAGAACTTATTAGGAAAACTTATCCCATATGATACGACATAAAACGACTCCTTACTTATATCGTTGAGTTCAACCAAAATCAACATGTACTCACAACTAATGTGTCCCTTACCCCTTTAAAATCAATAAGTAACACCTCGCTATGGCGGAAAACTATTACTAGATTGATGTAAATATGAGAAGTGTTATCTTGGAATGACACCTTTTAACTCAATTTTAAAGTTTGGAACTTAAGGCTCTTTACTATGTTGGTTAGATTTTAAGTGAACTAAAATCCTTAATCATGCAACATAATCAAGCCACAATCTCATGCATAATATCAAGACATGTTTAAAACAATAAATATCTTAAAACATGCATAAGATTTAAGTGTGATCTAGTATGGCCCGATTTCATCTTGAAGCTTCAACTTCAAACTCCTTCTTGAAAATGGATTGTAAACTCCGTTCTTGAATTTTACCATGGGAGGCGCCATTTTCTTCAAATAGGACTTGCAATAATCAAACTAATTACAACAAATTGATGGTACGCAGACCATATTTAAATAAAAACTATGGTGCATTAGACCACATTTACATTCAAATTAATGGTACGCATACCATATTTACTATCCTATTTGGGTCATACTAGTCACTTTCAGCAACCTGCAAAACAATATATTTACAATATACCATTCACCCATTCATTTATCAATTAATGGCCCACTGAGGAAGTTAGCAGAAAAATATGCATCATATAACATTTGCAACAACTAATCAAGGGTAAAGAATCTAAACATTATTTGACCTTATTGGTTCTAATCAAGTTGTTAACCTTAAAGGAATAAGGACTTAATCAAGAGTTTAGAAATTATGAATAAAAGCTCCCACTCAAACCAAGAATTATATGCTTTACTAATTTTAAACATAAAATGTATTTCCTAGTCTGTAGACACCTACATTTGTCCCTAGGCACGATACGGTGTGTTCGATGATGAAACCAAACACTGCTTGACTAATCTTTCCTAAATATGATTTGAACGATCCATGACTGACTGATGATCCCGTAAACCGTATTTCCATTTTTAGAAACTACTATTTATACTAACTGCTATGCCTGAACGCTGCCCAGAATGGCAACTGTGTAAGATAAAATATCCGAGTGTTTAAATCGCATTACCATTTATTATTGGATAAAGAATGAGAGTTGCATCTCAGCTCCTATTCTAAAGGATAGAAACCGTGATGAGATTCGGGTAAAAACCAATAAGACTGGAAAAGTGAAGTAAAACACCAGCGCTAGAAAATTCTAACGCTGGCAATGTAAGCGCCACAATTTTCCAGCGCACAAATCAAAAGCGTCATTATATTCTGGCGCTATAATTTGTTTCTCACGCAATCACGCAAAGATAGAGTTAATCTAGCTGTCACCAAGACACATCTGGAGCTGAGGATGTGAAGCGCTAGAAATTAACATCGCTCCTGATCCAAGCGCTGGAAATTTCTAGCGCTGCGCAGATCTCAGTCGAAAAACTCACGTTTCTTAAATTTATCTTATTCTGGCCTATTTTACTATAAATAGGGCCTCTAAAATCCGAAAAATAACACACATTCCTAACCCTAAACCCTAAGGTTGAGTATTGACCGAAGCTTTTTTCTGTCCCGTATTCGTGTGTCTGCCGCATTTAACACTCTATTAAGCAGACCCTGCCCGCATGATCACCTGAATTAGTCTGAATACTACCGAAGTGTTGCTGAAATCCCAACCCAATTCCTAAGCCTAAAACATACAAAAACTCTGGAAGAATCCCGACCCGCAGTCAGTCAGTCATCGGAAAGTTCTAAAGCCAACCGAAAAGCTAGTAAAGTCAAGTGGTAGGTGTTCATGAGAACCGCAGTAAAGCCTACGCTTTACTGTAACCTGAATCTATATTTTACAGCTTTCATCACCACATAAATCTGTTCACTTTAATCTGTTATATTACTCACGCCTAAATCAGATAATACTTGGACAAATCGGTTTATTGCTAAGCACCTTGAATTAATCTAAATCAGCGTTTTGACATCTGTTTAGTAATATTTGTGCATTAAAATCAATCCAGAATAGTAATGCAGCATAACGCATGTCCCATCATCGTCACAATTGAACTAGTAAGGACTGCGTCGCGTGGGCTAATGTCGGGCACTCCCCGTATTAGTAAACGTCCCCCGAATTCTCAATCTCTGCTCCGCTGGATGTAGTGATAACTGAAGAGGGTATGTGAAATTGAACGGCCTTTCGACTTCTTTTTTTGGCTGCAATAACTCGCCAGAGATTGACGATTATCTAAAACAAAGGTGATTGTAGGTTTTCCAACGATGGCCGGTAGAGACTCATAATTAAGAGCAAGAAAATGATCAGTGCTGCAAATTATTGGGGCTGATGTCGCTAGGTTGAAGAAAGAGTGATACTTATTTTCTTTGCCAGTTGTGTTTCATAAAACGAAAAACAAAAAACCACAAAAGTGTTTTTGATTTTTCCGTTTTTGTTTTGCGAAAACTGAAGGAAACTTGTTTTATTAAACCAAATCACCGAACGCGTTTTGTTTATTTTTGTGGTAAATAAAAACGGAAAATCAAAGCAATACCGAACATACTCTAAGATATTAGAAAAAAATTCTCTTGTTATATATCATTGGACTTATTTCAATATAAATTTTCCAAATATCAAATTGTAATAATTTTCAATACTACATAATTAAAGTTATCAATGCTCATTTCAGTGTAATGAAGACCGCATAAAATGCAAAAGTGAGGAATTTTATGGAACTGATGGCGTATATGTTGTAGACACCAAATTTATGTCTCCGGTATGAACTCGATGACGATAAACTCTATATCTCTTTAGTTGGGGAAACTCCGAGCAAATGCACCAATTTGTAAAAGGACAAAGTTCTATTTCAAAATTCAATTCCAAAATCCCAATTCCAAGCTTCGAAAATCCAAACTTCAATTTCAAACTCTAATTCAATATTTCAAATTCCAATCATCGAGTCCATTTCCCAATCCCGAACATCGGTTCAAAATTCCATTCTCCAAACACAATTTCAAAATCCAAGTACAATATCCAAAAAACCATGCCAAATTTTGCCTCTGAGGCACGATCCCACTCAAAATCATATATCAATTTACAAAATCGGTCCCCGACCCATAAATTTGAGCACTCCAGCCGCCGACCACCAAAATCGAGCAAAAAGGCAAATACCCATCAACCTTTCCAATAAGCAAACCCGAATTGGAACACATTTTCCTAAAAATATCGCTTTCAAAGACGCAAGAAATGTCTTTAAGTTTTCCAACCAAGAAAAGCTAAGGTACAAACCTTTAATGCAATTTTGTACCTTGGCAAGCCAAGCTCCCAACCAAGGCAAAGCCACACCTTGGTTTGTTGGGAATCGTGAAGGTGTAGGGGGTAGGATTTTGGTCAGTTTTGAAAAGGTTTTGGGATGTCGACTTTTATGAGTGTAGCAAATAGTTTTGACCAAATGTTAAAAAGACAAAAATGAATCAAGGTATTAAAAACCATGTGTGAAGCAAATGACTTGATTTTTTTACAATCCAACCCTCAAAGGGGATCCATTTGAAGCTCATGATTAGAAACACTAAATTTTGTGCATTGAAATGCTTTGGAAAATTGAACACCCTATGGATTTGAATTAATATTTTACATCGAAAGAGTCGTCACCAAAAAAATTATCGTCCATTTGAAAAGACTAAAAATCGTATAAGGCATAGGAATTGAAACATGATCGAGATCCAGATTCGAGAACAAAACACTTATTCGGATTAACTAAGATGTATTGAATTCAATACACTAATCATTTTCGTGCAACAATCCTAGCATGATTCTATTAGGTGGGTGAGCATGCTTGATTTAGAACACTTTGAACTGGAATTTGTTGTTCACTTAGATTAAGTCAAATTAATCAGAACATAGTCCGATTGTCCAATAATTATCTTATAATTAGTCGTGATGACACTTTTGCAACTCTTGAATTTAGCATGTAATGGTTATGCAGATAAGCATAAACATACATCACGTTTGCAAATAGAATATATTACTTGAATCGAAATTGCAAGAATTCAATGAAACAATTAAATAGCATGTAAGAATAAATAATTGAAATTGAAGGTTTTGGAAAAGATGGAGCTTTAAAGACTTTGATTTCAAAGAATCAAGAATGTTCAAGTATGATGTGTTGTTCTTGAAAGCTTCAAAAAAAAATTAATTAATCTAAGTTTATGTGAGGTTTCTCAATTTAAAGTATCATCGATTTTGTAAGTGTTCGAAATTGATTTTGAAATTGAACGTGAAGTTGAATTTTATGACTTGAAATTGAAAAATTAGGAGACTTGGCATGAAAAAGAGAGGGTAAGTTGTTTCAAGTATGAAAAACCAAACTTTTGTATGCTACTAATATTGAAAAGTTCTAGTTTTAAGGAGAGGTTTCTCTCCTTAAAACATTATCGAATATTGGCCTTTTGAAATTGAACATGAAACTTGAAGTTCATGAGTTATAGTTTGAAGATGGGTTTGCACATCTTCAAACATCCGTGAATTTTTTGAAAAACTTAGAATTTGAAATCAAAATTGGATGATGATTTTGTTAAAGAGAGTTTCAAGAGTGAGATCTCTTAAACGAATCGTGAATATTTTAAAATGATTTTTGAAAATCGTAGCATAGAAATTGTAAGAGGAGTATAGAAAATAATTTGGAGGAAACATTTAAGTGTGATGTTCCTCCAAAGATTACTCCTAAATGAATATGTTCCTAGTTAACGAGAGTTATACTTATGTTGAACATCCTTGGAATTGCACAAAGTAAGTAAATAAATCTATACCTAGTCTATAAAAAGGATAACCATAGATTATTTGAAGCCATATGTCACCATAGTTTATTGGAAGCCATGTGCCATCTCTCATTTCATTCATCAATTCATTATTAGTTATTTATTTATTTTTTATTTTTTTATTGTTATTATGTTTTACAACTTTAACTCCTCTTCCACTTCATCTTCCTTATTCAACATCAATTACTAATAGTCCAATATATACATTAACCTCTTCCACTTAATTCACCCCTTTAACATTCAATATTAATTCAACATGTAATTTTTATATTTTTTCAACCTTCAAAACTGATAAAGGTAATTTTATACTTTTACAAAACTGAATTCTTCAACATCAAAGTCGTACCAGAAAAGACGAGTCTCCCTAACCATACCTTCATATTGATCACATCCGATCCAATATGTAGCCCCTTGAAAATAAACATTATTTCTAATGTCGTTTAGAATCATTAAATTCCAAGACTTCCAACCATGCACATCCATCTTATTGGATTCAGATATGATCCTCCAATGGCGATCATTGAGTGAATAAATCCATATTGAAAACTCGTTAGTATTTATAAAATCATCTAACATCCGAAAAGCAACCACCTTATAATCATTGGTACAAGGGCTGAATCCCATAAAAAACATATCGAACATGCATTTGGTATTATTGGAAAGAAAAGGGGGAAGTAGCAATTCCTTTTTAATAAAAGGGTTCCACAATCTCAACGTCCCTACACCTATTTTATCAGATATCAATATCAATCCATTACAACTACCCAAAATCTTGTACTCATATTCGTTACTTTTTCCAACAATTGAATATGGTATTATTCGGTCATCATCCAAATTTAACAAGGAAGATTTTTTTAATAAATTTGATCTTCTTGACCGTCTTTGGGTCGCAATGGAGAACCAATAAGAATTGTTGTTGTAAAGCTTAATATGCATTAAAGTGAAAAGAGAGGAATCAATTAGAGCGCACCAGGTTTTACAAACACACCTAAATCTTAATAGGGTTTTTACCGGCATTCGCGCCATGACCTCCATCACTAACTCCGTTGGAATGCTCATAAATTCCGGCAATCTTTTGCCAGAGGTTCGGCTCTCCGTGCTTCTTGTTTTGGCCATTGTTCCAATCCTCCGCCCTAATTAAACAGACCAAACTATCGATATAAAGGGAGAAGGGATGAGGGTTTCATAGGAAATAAGGTTAGGGTTAATCGATAGTGCAATGGTTAAACTGATGTAAGTATTAAGAAACATATAAAACACATAGTACTATGTGTACTACGTACTAGGTATATGTTTAGAGAGGCATAGAGTTTTTATGAAACTCGACCTTATAATGATCTAATCCTATTGAATATGTTGATCAATTTCATGATAAGTAAGATGCTAAAGTCTTAAACGTAGTTGGATTAGTATTGTCTCTTTGTCATGTGATGAGTATAAATATGAGATGCAAGTTCAATAATTATGACAATTCTTAACAACACTATTTCTAGCTTACGAAAAAATTCAATATTGTTTGCATGAGTTGCAAGTTCAACCTCTCGATCGGTTAAAATACTAAGGTACAATGCTTTTCTGGGTTTTTTTTTTTTTGATCATGCTTATCATGACTCTCAATTAAGGGTTTTTTTTCCCCGGATTATGCAATTAGGTTGAGCATTTAGACAAGTTCTAACTTCTAAGTTTCTAACATACCCCCTCCATCCCTAAAAGATGACTTCTTTTTTACGATCTCTAATACACGATCTAAAACGCAAATATCTCAAAATCTACACAAGTTATAATTATATAAAGTGGATATTCTAAAAATATATATTGAAAAGAGTTTAATAACACCCCACCTATATTATATATTTTTGATATGTTAGTGAGAATGCCAGTGAAAATTCATGGTCAATTTTCGAAGTTTAACCCAAAAATTAGCAATAATGGGCAATCTGTGAGGAAGAGAGGAAGTAACTAGGGCATGAGGCATCATAGCTTGTAAATTCCTAACTTCTATAATAACTTTAAAGATTCAATCTTTTTATATTTACCTTTTTTTTCAAGATGTTTTATTGATGTGCAATTAATATGTTTTGTGTAGCTAAAAAAATGCTTGAATTACGACTAGCACAAGGAAACCTTCTGAAAAAGGTCTTAGAACCGATCAAAGATATAGTGGATGAAGCCAACTTCGATTGTTCAAAGACAAGTTGCTCTTTACAAGGTCATAGACCAATGGATTTTGTTGAGCTCTTGCTAAGAGCTGAGGGTTTTGAGCATTACAGATGTGATAAGCATTACTTGATGGGGATGAATCTTAATTACATGTCTACCATGTTTAAGTGTGCTGGTAATGATGATATTATCACTATTAAGGCTGATGATGCAAGTGATAAGGTTAATTTCGTGTTTGAGAGCCCCAGTAAGTTTCCCTTTTTGATCTGGAAAAGTCAATTTTTAGTGTTATCTTCGGATATACGACTTTGTTCTCTTCATCTGTTCTTGTATGATTTTTCTAGTTTTTGGTTTGTATTGTTCAGATAGTTTTTTATTTGTGATCATCTGATTCTTTTTGGTCCGGTGTGGTATAAATTTGAACAAAGCCGACTACTACTATCAAAATTGACTCTTAATGAATTTGTACTAATAAGTTACTAGCTGATGTTTGTTATGATGACAGACAAGGTTAAAGTTTCTGATTTTGAGATGCACTTGATGGACATAGACGTTGACCGGTTCGATTTCCCTGAAGCCGAATATGATGCCAATATAAGGATGCCTTCAGCTCAATTTGCCAAGATTTGCAGAGATTTTAGCCAAATTGACGACACTGGTACTGTTTTGTACTGTTTTTGTATCTTATCCAATGGAATTGTCCTGGTTTTTCGAGTTTTGTTTCAAGTGCTAATACATGATTATTGCAGTTGTAATCTCCGTGATAGAAGAAGGTGTTAAGTTTTCGATAACAGGTGAAATTGGAACTGCAAGTGTTGTCTGCAGACACACACCGTCTAACAAGGTATATACAAATATTCACTAATCAAATGCACCATTCTAAAACAATAACTGGTTTGTATTGTAAAGTAGTGATATTAATTTGGCTTGTACTTGAAATTGTAGCCTGAAGAAGCCACATTAATAGAGAGGAATAAGTCAGTGGAACTGCCATTTTCACTAAGATACATGATCTCGTTCATCAAGGCAACACCGATCTCGAACACTGTCACAATCAGTATATCTTCAATGCTTCCTCTTGTGGTTGATTACAACACTGCAGAGATGGGTTATATTCGGTTACAACACTGTTATGATACATATGACAATACATAAATCATGCGGAAACAACCATTAAGCCAGGAATACATATTATTTACACATAATCATATAGCATAATTTAGATGCATACTCTTTGTTGCGTGCCTTCCCTAGCTGCGCCCGAACCGAACAAGAACAAGTCTTTAGGACTCCAAGTGTCGTCCCTCCGTAGATAGTCCACAGCACGTCCGGATCCGCCTTAAGATTGACCAACTAGAATCGCCCTTAAGGTACTAGAATTTTCGGCACTATTGAGCAAGGAATGTGGCTGAATTTTTCTCTTAAAACTCACTTTGAATACTTGAATTAATCTCTGAAAATATATGACCCTAGGCACGTATTTATAGAGTTATGGAAAGGGAATTGGAATCCTAGTAGGATACGAATTAATTAAACTTAGAATCCTATAAGAACTCTAATTAATTAATTTATCCTTTTAGGAATAGGAATTTAATCATATACTAATTCTAATAGTTTTAGGAATCGTGCATGAACACAAACTCACACACACACACGACAGCCACGAGGGCCGCCCATGCGTGCGTGCGAGCAGCAGCCCACGCAGCGAGGCCCATGGCCTTAGGCGCGCGCTGGGCCTGCCTTGCGGTGGGCCTGGGCGCTGCCTTGGCTGGGCGCGCGTTTGGCTTGCTGGGTGATGGCCCGACTTCGTGCTGGGCCTTCGTCCGGCAGGCCTCGTCCGATGCTAATTCGTACGATACGCTTCCGATTAAATTCCCGGTTCCGGGATTCATTTCCGATACGAACAATATTTAATATTTACGATTCCGTAATCAATTTCCGTTTCGAACAAATATTTAATATTTCCGTTTCCGGAATTATTTTCCGATTCCGATAATATTTCCGATTCTGGCAATATTTCCGTTTCCGGCAATATTTCCGATTCTGGTAATATTTCCATTTCCGATAATATTTTCCGATACGTACCATGTTTCCGTTTCCGGCAACATCTACGACTTGGATAATATTTATATTTCCGATACGATCCATATTTCCGTTTCCGGCAATATCATCGTTTCCGGAGTATTCATTTCTTGCCTGTGACGATCTCAGCTCCCACTGAAACCAAGATCGGTCGATTCCGAATATCCATAGATGGAGTATCTAATGCCATTAAATACTTGATCCGTTTACGTACTATTTGTGTGACCCTACGGGTTCAGTCAAGAGTAAGCTGTGGATTAATATTATTAATTCCACTTGAACTGAAGCGGCCTCTAGCTAGGCATTCAGCTCACTTGATCTCACTGAATTATTAACTTGTTAATTAATACTGAACCGCATTTATTAGACTTAACATAGAATGCATACTTGGACCAAGGGCATTATTTCCTTCAGTCTCCCACTTGTCCTTAGGGACAAGTGTGCATTTCCTAATTCCTTTGTCGCTCGATGCTTGCTCTTGAACATAAGGTAAGAGTTGTCATCCTTATTATGTCCAGAGGTGTTCCTCGGTTTCAGAGTTCAACTGATCAAATAAACAGATAATCATAGCCTATGATTCATCCGAGCACGGCCATGCATTTCACAGTTTCTAGCTCTCCGAGTGGCCTTGTACAACTTTTAAGCATCTCATCCCGATTTATGGGAGGACAATCCCAATCTTGCGATCTTGAGATTAGACTTCGTTTGATAGGTGATTACCTGAGAGTTGCCTTTATAGCCTCCTTTTACGGTGCGACGGTTGGTCAACGTCAAAGCAACCAGTTCTCAAACAAGTAATCTCAAATCACTCAGGTATTGAGGATTTAGTGTCTAATAATTTAATGAAATTTACTTATGACAGACTTTCATCTCTTACAGTAAAGTTTCATAGGTCTTGTCCGATACTAGTCTTCCCAAAGTAAGTATCTATGCAAATGATTATGACATTGCCATGTCCACATAGTTCAAGAAACAGAACTACTAGTCATCTTGCATTCTAGTCGTCTAACGTTTTCTATGCGTCCAATTTTATAGAAAACTCCGACTAGGGACCATTTTCAACCTTTGACATTCAAGTTCACTTGATAGACATTTCTTAGTCACAGGACTGGTCCTGACAGTCTATCTTGAATATATCGTCAAATTGAAGGGACTCATCATTTAATAAACCACAAATTAAATGGAAAAATGAATTCTTTTCATTTATTGTGAATGATTAACCAATAATGTTTTACAAAGATTTAAACTCTAAAACTTCAAAACATTAAACAGAGACATCAAAGCCATTCTCCAATATGCTTGATTCCCATAGCTGCAGTGTGCGAGTTGTGCTTCGCCTCCGGCAGAGGTTTAGTTAATGGATCTGATATGTTGTCATCAGTTCCAATTTTGCTTATCTCGACTTCTTTTCTTTCAACGAACTCTCGTAGAAGGTGAAATCTACGAAGTACATGCTTGACTCTCTGGTGGTGTCTAGGCTCTTTTGCCTGTGCAATAGCTCTGTTATTGTCACAATACAGGGCTATTGGTCCTTTAATGGAGGGGACTACACCAAGTTCACCTATGAACTTCCTTAGCCATATAGCTTCCTTTGCTGCTTCATGTGCAGCAATGTACTCCGCTTCAGTTGTAGAATCCGCAATGGTGCTTTGCTTAGCACTTTTCCAGCTTACTGCTCCTCCGTTGAGGCAGAAGACAAACCCAGACTGTGATCTGAAATCATCTTTGTCGGTTTGGAAACTTGCGTCCGTATAGCCTTTAACAATTAATTCATCATCTCCACCATAGACCAGGAAGTCATCTTTGTGCCTTTTCAGGTACTTCAGAATGTTCTTGGCAGCAGTCCAATGCGCCTCTCCTGGGTCTGACTGGTATCTGCTCGTAGCACTGAGTGCGTACGCAACATCCGGGCGTGTACATATCATAGCATACATTATTGAACCAATCAATGATGCATATGGAATCCCATTCATTCGTCTACGCTCATCAAGTGTTTTTGGGCACTGAGTCTTGCTTAGAGTCATTCCATGAGACATGGGTAGGTAGCCTCGCTTGGAGTCCGCCATCTTGAACCTATCAAGCACCTTATTGATATAAGTGCTTTGACTAAGTCCAATCATCCTTTTAGATCTATCTCTGTAAATCTTGATGCCCAATATGTACTGTGCTTCTCCTAGATCCTTCATCGAAAAACATTTCCCAAGCCAAATCTTGACAGAATTCAACATAGGAATGTCATTTCCGATAAGCAATATGTCGTCGACATATAATACTAGGAAAGCAATTTTGCTCCCACTGACCTTCTTGTATACACAAGATTCGTCCGCGTTCTTGATGAAACCAAAGTCTTTGACTGCTTCATCAAAACGTATATTCCAGCTCCTGGATGCCTGCTTCAATCCGTAGATTGATTTCTTTAGCTTGCATACCTTTTTAGCATTCTTTGGATCCTCAAAACCTTCAGGCATTGTCATAAACACAGTTTCTGTTAAAACGCCGTTTAAGAAAGCAGTTTTGACATCCATCTGCCATATTTCGTAATCGTAATATGCAGCGATTGCTAACATTATCCGAATAGACTTTAGCATTGCAACTGGTGAAAAGGTTTCATCGTAGTCCACACCGTGGACTTGCCTGTAACCTTTTGCAACCAATCTAGCTTTGAAAACTTCAAGTTTCCCATCCTTGTCCTTTTTCAGTTTGAAAACCCATTTGCTTCCAATGGCTTGGTAGCCATCTGGCAAATCGACCAAATCCCATACTTGGTTTTCAGACATGGAGTCTAATTCAGATTGTATGGCTTCTTGCCATTGCTTGGAGCTAGGGCTCGTCATAGCTTGTTTGTAAGTCGCAGGTTCATCACTTTCAAGTAATAGAACGTCATAGCTCTCGTTCGTCAAAATACCTAAGTACCTTTCCGGTTGAGATCTATATCTTTGCGATCTACGCGGGGTAACATTTCTAGATTGACCATGATTCTCACCAGATTCTTCTAAAGATCTCTGAGTTTCATCCTGAATGTCATCTTGAGCATTCTCTAGAGTTTGTTGTTCGACTCGAATTTCTTCGAGGTCTACTTTTCTCCCACTTGTCATTTTGGAAATGTGATCTTTCTCCAAAAAGACACCATCTCGAGCAACAAACACCTTGTTCTCAGATGTATTGTAGAAGTAATACCCCTTTGTTTCCTTTGGATAGCCCACAAGGATACATTTGTCAGATTTTGGATGAAGTTTGTCTGAAATTAATCGTTGACGTATACTTCACATCCCCAAATCTTAAGAAAAGACACATTTGGAGGCTTTCCAAACCATAATTCGTATGGAGTCTTTTCGACAGCTTTAGACGGAGCTCTATTTATAGTGAGTGCAGCTGTATTTAGTGCATGTCCCCAAAATTCTAATGGAAGTTCGGCCTGACCCATCATTGACCTGACCATGTCTAGCAAGGTTCTGTTCCTCCGTTCCGACACACCGTTCCATTGTGGTGTTCCAGGAGGAGTCAATTCTGATAGAATTCCACATTCTTTCAGATGGTCATCAAATTCATAGCTCAGATATTCACCGCCTCTATCAGACCGCAGTGCCTTAATCTTCTTGCCTAATTGATTCTCTACTTCACTCTGAAATTCCTTGAATTTGTCAAAGAATTCAGACTTATGCTTCATTAGGTAGACATAACCATACCTACTGAAGTCATCAGTGAAAGTGATAAAGTAGCTGAAACCACCTCTAGCATTTGTACTCATTGGTCCACATACATCTGTATGGATTAAACCCAATAGTTCATTTGCTCTTTCTCTAACTTTAGAGAAAGGTTGCTTTGTCATTTTGCCAAGTAAACATGATTCGCATTTACCATAATCCTCTAAGTCAAATGGTTCTAGAATTCCTTCCTTTTGAAGTCTTTCTAAGCGTTTCAAGTTTATATGGCCTAATCGACAATGCCACAGATAGGTGAGATCTGAATCATCCTTTTTGGCCTTTTTGGTATTTATGTTATATACTTGTTTGTCGTGATCTAATAAATAAAGTCCATTGACTAATCTAGCAGATCCATAAAACATCTCTTTAAAATAAAACGAACAACTATTGTCTTTTATTAAAAAGGAAAATCCCTTAGCATCTAAGCAGGAAACTGAAATGATGTTTTTAGTAAGACTTGGAACATGGAAACATTCTTCCAGTTCCAAAACTAGCCCGGAGGGCAACGACAAATAGTAAGTTCCTACAGCTAATGCAGCAATCCGTGCTCCATTTCCCACTCGTAGGTCGACTTCACCCTTGCTTAACTTTCTACTTCTTCTTAGTCCCTGTGGATTGGAACATAAGTGTGAGCCAGAACCTGTATCTAATACCCAAGAAGTTGAATTAGCAAGTATACAGTCTATAACGAAAATACCTGAAGATGGAACGACTGTTCCGTTCTTCTGATCTTCCTTTAGCTTCAAGCAATCTCTCTTCCAATGCCCCTTCTTCTTGCAGTAGAAGCATTCGGATTCAGAAGTGGGTTGACTGACCTTCCTCTTTACAGATTTGGCGCCAGTTTGCTTAGTTGGGCTGGCCTTGTTGCCACCTTTCTTAGCATTCCTCTTCTTTCCAGATTTCTTGAACTTGCCCCCACGCACCATAAGCACATCCTGCTTATCACTTTTGAGCGTCTTTTCAGCGGTCTTCAGCATACCGTGAAGCTCAGTGAGCGTTTTGTCCAGACTATTCATACTGTAGTTCAGTTTGAACTGATCATACCCGCTATGAAGAGAATGGAGGATGGTGTCTATGGCCATTTCCTGAGAAAACTGCTGATCCAGCCGACTCATATTCTCAATGAGTCCAATCATTTTGAGAACATGTGGACTTACGGGCTCGCCTTTCTTAAGCTTGGTCTCAAGAATTTGCCTATGAGTCTCGAATCTTTCGACTCGAGCCAGATCTTGGAACATGTTCTTCAACTCACTGATGATTGTGAAAGCATCTGAGTTGATGAACGTTTTCTGCAGATCCGCACTCATGGTGGCGAGCATTAGACATTTCACATCCTTGTTGGCATCAATCCAACGATTGAGGGTTGCCTGAGTGACCCCGTCGCCTGCAGCTTCGGGCATCGCCTCATCTAGGACATACTCCTTTTCTTCCTGCATAAGAACTATTTGCAAGTTCCTTTGCCAGTCAAGGAAGTTTTTCCCGTTCAACTTCTCCTTTTCGAGAATTGATCGAATGTTGAATGAATTGTTGTTTGCCATATTAAAAACTACAATTGAAAAGAATAAACAAATAAATAATCATTCACAGTTTCTCTTAATAAACATAAATTCTAGCATACATGCATAATTCAATGTTTATTAAGCATTTTATTCAAGTTATGTGTTCCGGCAGGTGTGAATAAAATGATTCCAAGATCCTAAAATCATTGAAGAACTAAGCACAGTTTGTCGACTTAATCCTAAAACATCTTAGGTAAGCAAAAGCCTTTGCTAATAGTCTAGAAACTATTCTTGGTTGATAGGTACGTCTAAGAACTTATTAGGTAAACCTATCGATTTTGCCACGACATAAAAGGACTCCTTACTTATATCCTTGAGTTTCACCAAAACTAACATGTACTCACAATTATTTGTGTACCTTGCCCCTTTAGGACCAATAAGTAACACCTCGCTGAGCGAAAACTATTACTAGATTGATGTAAAGGATATCCAAGCAAGTGTATATTTTGGCATGGCACCTTTTAACTCAATTTTTAAGTTTGGAACTTAAGGCTCTTACTATGTTGGTTAGATTTTAAGTGAACTAAAATCCTTAATCATGCAACATAATCAAGCTTTTGATCTCATGCATTTTAAGACATATTTAAAAGCAATAAATAACTTAAAAAATGCATAAGATAAATGTGATCTAGTATGGCCCGACTTCATCTTGAAGCTTTGACTTCAAAGTCCGTCTTGAAAATCTCCGTGGGAGGCACCATTTTCTTCAAATAGGATAAGCTATAACTAATTACAACTATTTGATGGTACGCAGACCATATTTGAATTGAAAAATAATTTTTGGTACTTTAGACCAATTACATTCAAATTAATGGTACGCAGACCATATTTTCTATCCTATTTGGGCCATACTAGTCACTTCATAACCTGCAAAACAGTATATATACAATATATACCATTCACCCATTCATTATCATGAATGGCCCACATAGCTGGTTAGTAAAACACATTCTGCATCACGTAAACATTTGCAGCAATTAATCAAGGGCACCAATAATCTACCAATTATTCAGCCCTTATTAATTCTAATCAAGTTGTTTTAACCTTAAGGATTTGTAGACCTAATCAAGAGTTTTATGACTAAAAGGGCTCCCACTCAAACCAATAAATTCATATGCTTTACTAATTTTAAACATAAAAATGTATTTCAAGTCTAACCGGAAACATACAAATTTAATTAAAATTTAAAGCTCATATAAATTTATAATTAAAATCCAAAAGTTTAATTTAATTTCAGTCGTATTTAAATTAATTCATGATTTTAATTTTAGTAAAATAATTAGAATAAATAAAATTTATTATAATTACAATATTCAAAATTAAAATCCTAGAAAATAATTTAAATTATTAATTTTAAAATTAATTAAAATTACGTAAACTGAAAAATTTTAAATTAAACATTCAAAACGATCTAATCGTAACGCAAACACCCTACGCATCGCACGCCCATGGGCCGCACGCACACAGCCATCGCTGGCCATGTGCGCGCAGCCCATGCGCTCGTCGCATAGCTGCTGCATCTACCATCGCAAGCCATCGCACGCTTTGGTGCTCGCTGCGCGCGCTCCATCGCTCGCTGTGCGCGCGAGCCATTGCTCGCTGTGCGCGCGAGCCATTGCTCGCTGTGCGCGCGACATCGCTCGCTGTGCGCGCGAGCCATTGCTCGCTATGCGCGCGAGCCATTGCTCGCTGTGCGCGCGACATCGCTCGCTGTGTGCGCGAGCCATCGCGCGCGATCAACGCTGGGCGCAGCGCTCGTGGCACGCGAGCTTGCGCTCGCTGCGCGCGAGGCTGCGCGCTCTTGCGCGAGGCAGTGCGCGTCGTGGCGCAGCTCGCTTGCTGCCCACACACGACTGCCATGGCTCGCCTTTCGCCCATGCCCATTCGTCCATAGCTCGTGGCCCACGACACAAGGCAGGGCTGCTGCCTTGTGCTCGTGCACCATGCCTTGCTCATTGCATTCGTGCCGCACGGGCGACGAGCTCCCTTGCTCGTCGTCGCATGCCCGCACTATACAACACCCCTTAAGGGTAACACGAAGCGTCCATTGCTTTGTGCGTGCAAGTTATATGAACGAATCGCATAAAAATTTAAAATTTATATATAAAATTAATGACAAATTAATAAATAATATTAATTTCATAATTTTAGGGCGAAAAATCGAAAATTTATTATTCAATTGATTTCCGATTGTCTTGGATTCAAGTCTAGGTCATAAAAATTTAAAATTTATCATAAATTTACAATTTTTATGGTGGTTTTTAATCATAGGTTTCTAATTAAATTATAATTAATCATGAAAATCAAATTAATTCTAAATTATTCTAATTTTCAACAAATTAATCATAATTACAAATTAGATTGCATAATTAACAAGGCTAGGCATTCAAACTTGTTAAACATATACAGTAGGTCAATCAAAAATTCAAGATTTATCAACAAGAATCGCAAATATTTAATTTAACATCTTAAATTTACGAAATTTTGCATTCGAAAAACTAAAACCTTCGAAAAGTCATAGTTAGGCTTCGAATTTGAGAATTCTGGGTTCGGCAGAAAAATACTTTTTTTGTCAAAATTTTAGAATGCCTTTTACATGCGGAATTGACACAAAAATCACTCGATTTGGATGAGTAACGAAGAAACTGCCGAAAAACTGCGTACGTATAATTAAATAAACGCAATTTGCAATTAATTAACAATTACGAAAATTAATCACCCTTTTAATTCATGCAAATTTGTAATATTTAACCATGTTCATGCAATTTAGATTATGAAAATAATAAGGGGCTCTGATACCACTGTTAGGTTATGATACATATGACAATACATAAATCATGCGGAAACAACCATTAAGCCAGGAATACATATTATTTACACATAATCATATAGCATAATTTAGATGCATACTCTTTGTTGCGTGCCTTCCCTAGCTGCGCCCGAACCGAACAAGAACAAGTCTTTAGGACTCCAAGTGTCGTCCCTCCGTAGATAGTCCACAGCACGTCCGGATCCGCCTTAAGATTGACCAACTAGAATCGCCCTTAAGGTACTAGAATTTTCGGCACTATTGAGCAAGGAATGTGGCTGAATTTTTCTCTTAAAACTCACTTTGAATACTTGAATTAATCTCTGAAAATATGTGACCCTAGGCACGTATTTATAGAGTTATGGAAAGGGAATTGGAATCCTAGTAGGATACGAATTAATTAAACTTAGAATCCTATAAGAACTCTAATTAATTAATTTATCTTTTTAGGAATAGGAATTTAATCATATACTAATTCTAATAGTTTTAGGAATCGTGCATGAACACAAACTCACACACACACACGGCAGCCACGAGGGCCGCCCATGCGTGCGTGCGAGCAGCAGCCCACGCAGCGAGGCCCATGGCCTTAGGCGCGCGCTGGGCCTGCCTTGCGGTGGGCCTGGGCGCTGCCTTGGCTGGGCGCGCGTTTGGCTTGCTGGGCGATGGCCCGACTTCGTGCTGGGCCTTCGTCCGGCAGGCCTCGTCCGATGCTAATTCGTACGATACGCTTCCGATTAAATTCCCGGTTCCGGGATTCATTTCCGATACGAACAATATTTAATATTTCCGATTCCGGAATCAATTTCCGTTTCGAACAAATATTTAATATTTCCGTTTCCGGAATTATTTTCCGATTCCGATAATATTTCCGATTCTGACAATATTTCCGTTTCCGGCAATATTTCCGATTCTGGTAATATTTCCATTTCCGATAATATTTTCCGATACGTACCATGTTTCCGTTTCCGGCAACATCTACGACTTGGATAATATTTATATTTCCGATACGATCCATATTTCCGTTTCCGGCAATATCATCGTTTCCGGAGTATTCATTTCTTGCCTGTGACGATCTCAGCTCCCACTGAAACCAAGATCCGTCGATTCCGAATATCCATAGATGGAGTACCTAATGCCATTAAATACTTGATCCGTTTACGTACTATTTGTGTGACCCTACGGGTTCAGTCAAGAGTAAGCTGTGGATTAATATTATTAATTCCACTTGAACTGAAGCGGCCTCTAGCTAGGCATTCAGCTCACTTGATCTCACTGAATTATTAACTTGTTAATTAATACTGAACCGCATTTATTAGACTTAACATAGAATGCATACTTGGACCAAGGGCATTATTTCCTTCACGGATGGGTTAGACGATGGATGAAAAGTTGAGGGATGGAGGCGGATGAATCTCCATCGGCCCGATCTACCTCTGATCCATTGCCACCCTTACTTCAAATTACACCTCTATTTAATTCATATATTACCAAAAATCACAAGTCCTCACTAATTAAAACTTTAAAAGACAGCTGAACAACCATTATACAACCACCCGTTCTATGAACGGGCTCAAAAGCTAGTTTAATGAAAAAGAAAGGTAGAAGTGAAGATTTAGACGAGTCCTCGAAAATTTAACTAGAGTTAGGTGTTGATTGATCTCCAAGCTTGGAATCTCGAATTTCTTAGAACCTTAGAACATCGAACATTGATTGTTGAAGGGTTTTGATGATTGATTTAAAGTATTGTAAAGAATGAATTTTAGTATTTTTTTTTTGCTTAATTTTGTCACTAGAAAATGGAAAAGATTCGTGGTTGTGTTTGGATAAATTTCTACCTCATTTGCTACTGGAAAAATAAGGGTATGTATAGAGTTTTGAAGGCGGTGGGGTGTTTTCATCTATGCTTTACCGGGGTATTGTGTGTATGGGCCAAGAGCTGCACACTTCCCGAAACGAGTGGGCGTGGCTTCGAGCTTGGTTTCTAGGCATGTTTGTTTGTACTTTGTGTTTTTGGCTGAGGGGTAAGATGTGAGATATTATTTGCGACTTGAAAGACATTTTGGGAAAATGTGTTTCGAGTTCGGAAAAGAGGCTAAGGATTTATTTTTGTTCGAGTTTCAAAATTGGGGATCGGGTTGCTCGGTTTTGGGGATGACGCCCGTTATTGCAAATCGGTACATGACTTTGATTAAATCTGATTTTGGATTCAAATTTTGTAAATGAGGCATAGAAATGTGTTTGAAATTGAATTGGAGTAGTCACTTGTCAAGAATTAAAGAGTATATGTGCATTTAGAGTCGACTTCTGATGTTTCCATTTTATATAGAGTCGACTTCTGATGTTTCCATTTTATATAGAGTCCCCCCCCCCCCCCCCCCCCCGTCCCTCATTGATTACTGGTCTTAATTGCGCTCTTCAGAGCCATTTTTAGTACTAACGTGCTTCTTGTATTGTGTTTGTAGTTTTAGGTTTATTATGGTAGAAATTATCATATTTGGGTACATTTACTACTTATTTGGACCACTACTAGAGATGATGTACTTTTGAGAACACGAGTATTGAGTTGGAAGAGTTTTGAAGCAAAGCGAATAGTGAAAGAAGTAGAAAATTGACTCTCGTCCACTCTTTTGATCATAACTCAAGTTCTAAAAATCCAAATGCAGTGATTTCAATTGGTTTGGATTCTAGACTTCAATATCTTTCTAACGAGTGATCATGTTCCTAATTTCAACGAATAACGAAGGATTTATGGATTTTTGAAGATAGAGATTTGTGTAGTTTTGCACCGAAAATCGATCGGGCATCCAAACCCGACTGGGAGCGAGTTCAACAAGGTTTTTGAACAAAAGTCCGCCCGACTGGGTGCCGAAATCTGGTGGCACCGGATTAGAATGCAGAACAACTTCGGAGCAGCATAAAGCACCGAAGCCCGACCGGTTTTCCAAACCCGATTGGGCTTCGCTGCATTCCCTTGCTTTAGTCGGTTTTTGATGTACGATTTATGGGAAAATATAAATATTCTATTTGTTTCTTAGGTCGAGTTATCTTAGGCCCCGTTCGGCATCCTTTTTTGTGTCCAGTTTTCTGTTTTTTACAAAACTAAAAGCCAGAATATGAAAACCACAAAAAGTATTTTCTAGTTTTTTGTTGCCAGTTTTCATAATTAATATGATTACTATAAGTATGATTATTTTTTAGTTCATGATTCAATCTAAATCACATGGCTTTTAAAACCCAAAAACTAGAAACTAGTAGTAGTACCGAACGAGCCCTTAGTTTTTAGCTTAGTTTTATTATTGGAGAACTCCGTAGTTTTTGGTACCTTAGTGTTCTATCAAATTCTTGTTGATTACGTTCGTGATTTCAATTCAAGACTCAAGTTTTACTTTTTCAGATTGGTATATTTTTATTCTATTTCAATTTGTGTAATTGGTTAATTATGTTTATCATGGTTTCTATAAAATTAATTGCTTTATTCATTATTATGTGTGAGTAGTTATTTTTCTAGGGTTTAGGGGATCCATGAACGTATAATTGAGATTGAATTTCTTTTTTTTTTTATTGATTTATAATCGTGATTTCTATAGTCTACTTTAATTGTTCGTCAATTCTATTCGGCCAAACTATTTTCATCGAGTTTGATTAACCTTAGATTATGCGCCGAGAGGTATAAATCTGATGTTTTAGATCTGTGACTATTAGATACGAGAGATGCATGTTTTCTTAGTTATGATTTTTAATTGATTTTTATTGTCCATCGTCCAATCCTAGTCTACATTTGTGGTGAACCGTTGCCCTGGATTCTTTAATATTGATTTTTTTGTTATTTAATTATCATTTTAGTTTAGTCATATAAATCCAACAACTTTTACCTATTACTTGTAGTCTACACCTGTCGATTAATAGTAGACAAAATGTTGTTTCCCTATGGATTCGATCTTGACTTCCCTTGCTATTTAGTTAGTGAAATTAGGTTTATCTTTGATAAGGTGATACGACTTTAGCCTTCAACTCCGACGTAGGTTGAGTGTTTATGAGATTATTCAAACACACGAGTGTTGTGAGTTAGGAGGGGCAACTATTAATTTGATTAGTGCGCATGTTCATCATTAATGTAGTGAGAGAACAGTCCACATTGGTTCACTTAGCCAGCCACAAAACAAGAGGAATGACTTTCATGGTGAGATATTCTAATCCTTGATCTTATGCGTATATCTTGTGATCTTTGTGTGACCTTAGTACAGGTTAATGTGTGACTATGAGTAATTGATGAGTCGGTCTTGATACTTTCATGCTTCTATTTTACCCTTGATTTATAACTTATTTTTCTCTTGTTGGGGTGAAGCAATAGTGCGCATATCTCATTCATGCTCTTTGCTTAGGGAAAAACAAAGGTTTAGCTTGGGGGAGTTTGATATGTCCATTTTATATAGAGTTTTTACACCCGTCCCTCTTTAATTATTGGTCTTAATTGCGCTATTCGGAGCCATTTTTGGTCTAATGTGCTCCTTGTAGTGTGTTTGTAGTTTTAGGTTTATCATTGTAGGAATTCACATATTTGATTACATTTCCTACTCATGTGCTTTTGAGAGCATGAGCATTGAGTTGGAAGAGTTTTGAAGCAAAAGAAATAACGAAGGAAGTAGAAAAATGACTATCGTCCACTCTTTTGATCGTAAATCAAGTTCTACAAATCCAAATGGAAAATGCAGTGATTTCAATTGTTTTGGATTCTATACTTAAAGAGATTTCCAACAAGTGGTCACTTGTCAAAATTCGACGAGAAACGAAGAAGTTATGATGTTTTGAAGGTGGGCAGATTTGCACTCGCGCCCGACAGGGCTCCCAAATCCGATCGGGCCTAACCGGAGGACTTTAGCAACTGTGTTTTCTTTCTTAGTAATTATTTTGAGTTGCATATATATAAATACCCAAGTGGTTTGAGGCCCAAAACCATCTTTTTCGTACGTTTGAATTTCCTATGTTCTATTTGCCAAACACTTATTTTCTCTCAAACTTTGTTATTCATATTATTCACTTTCAATTTAAGATTCAACCTTTCGCCCATCGATTCTCTATTCACTTTGCTATACTTATTTTAATTAAATTTCGTTATTTATTAAGGAAAATTTGGTAATATTAAACCA
The DNA here is from genome assembly GCF_020520425.1 of Spinacia oleracea. Lineage (NCBI taxonomy): Eukaryota > Viridiplantae > Streptophyta > Magnoliopsida > Caryophyllales > Amaranthaceae > Spinacia > Spinacia oleracea. The sequence goes on along the minus strand of NC_079488.1, from coordinate 86,587,578 downwards.
ACCTTGGCCGATTTTCTTTTATTAAGCCCTGTGACATTTTTTTTAATAATGGACCATTACGACCTAACTACTTTTATTGGGCATAAGTGACTGGTTACTAGAAAGAAAGGCAAAGTTTCTAATGCTGACAACCAAAACATGGTTTCCTTCCGAAATTGCTTGCCATGTAATTCATTAATTGCCAACTACCCAAGATTTCCTTTTTTTAAAACAAAACCCTAAACTTTTCAACTTTCTCATCTCTCCTCCCTGCTCTCGCTCTCCTGCACTTCCTCAAAATTATCACCGAAATTCTCTCAAAATTTCTTGTCAAAATATTTCTCCGTTGTCTATGCGTCTAGGATTCGTTAATCAAAACCCCAAATTTCATCAAACTTCACCTCAATCAAACTCTAATTTTCAACTTCGGTCGTCATATCTCCTCTATTATCCCTTTCTTTACTTTGCTGAACTCGACATCCACAATGACCGCATCTCTTTCTCGAAGCTCCACCACCCTTTATCATCGTTGCAAGTTCACTTATTTTGTTCCTGCAATGGCATCATTTGCATCCCTAACCCCTTTAAAACTGACATCTTCTTGTTCAATCCGCTAATCAAATCACATCGTAACCTCCACGTCAATCAAATTCTTAACTCTGATATCGGTTATGTGTTGTTTAGGTTTGGTACGACAACAAGAACGATGATTACAAGGTTTTGAGGCTAACTCAAGGGTTTAGACAAGATTTTTTTACAGTGAAAGCAAATTATAGTCTTTGAACAAAAATTCGTGGAAATCCATTGAAGGTATCACATTATATCTCATTTATGTTGATTGTCATGGTGTTCTTGTTAATGAGGCCTTGCATCACATAGTGAATTCCGAAGAATTGGATTCATCGAGTAAGTTCATTGCTATTTTTGATCTTCAGAATGAGAGTTTCTTGCTTATGGACTGCTCAAAATTTTGGGGTGAGGGTGAGAGGTGTGAGGGAGAAACAATGGTGGAGAAGAAGTAGAAGAAAATGGTGGAAGAGAGAGGAATGCAGAGGAGAAAAAGAAAGAAATGACGAATTATAAAGAAAAAAAATTAAAAATGAATAAATATTACAACGGTAAAATGCCAGGTAAGACATATCACCGCCTACAACAGGTTTATGACCTGTTAGGCCCAATAAAAATAGTTAGGTCGTAATGGTGGGATTACTAAAAAAAAGTCATAGGTGGACTTAAATAAAATAAAATCGGCCAAAAGTTGGATTAATATTACCAAATTTTCCATTTATTAATTATCTTTTCCATTAATATGTTTAATTATTGCTTCAATTTCAATTATGCATGAGTAGTTTATTTCCAGGGTTTAGTGGATCTATAAATGTTTGGTTGGGATAAGATTGGTTTCAATTTTGATTGTTAATTATAATTTATATAGTCTTCTTTAACTGTTCTTCAATTTTCTTAGGCTGAACTAATTTAATTAAGTTTGGTTAGCCTTAGTTTATACGCCGAGAGGTATAAATCAGATGCTTTTGACCTATATAGGGATATTGCTAGTAAATTACGAGAGCCTGCTAGTTCTATTTCCTAACGGAAACATAAGATTCACGAGATGCATGTTTTTCCTAGTTGTGGTATGATTATTGATTAATTCAGTCCATTGTCTAATTCTAGTCTACATCTATGGTGAACCGCTGGCATAGACCTTTTATTATTATTATTATTATTGACATTTCTTGATTTAATCATCGCCTTAGTTTAACTAGTGTTTCTTGACAACGCACTACCAGCGCGGTTTTTTAGGTAGTAATTTTTTTTATTGAAATGTATAAATTACAATTATATTGCAATCCCAACCTTAGGGTTTGGTGAATATTTGGTTGGGAATTTGTGCCAATTTCCGGAGGTTTTAGGCCTCTATTTATAGTGCAAATGGCCGGGTAAAGATAGATGTTTGAAGAGTTAAAAGTTCACTGAAAAAGAAAAGCCAACGCAAGATATTTCTTGCGCCTCCCTGGTCAGCGCTGGAATTTAACAGCGATGGCCTGGTAGCGCCACATGTGTTGAAATCCACGGCATCTTTAGGATATTCTGGAATGTGATTGGGCGAAAACCAAACAGAAGTGCCAGAAAAGAGTGGCGCTGGAGTGCAACGCTGGAAAAGAATGGCGCGTGACACCTACGCGCCAGAAAAATCTGGCGCTGGTAAATTCTATCCACGAGCGTTTTAGATCCTTCCGGTTTATTCCGAAGTCTATCTTTTTCCTACGGTTTTATCTCTTCTATAAGATTGGTTGGAGTGCAACTCTTATCTTTTAGTCAATATCTATCTTATTCGGTTTCTATATTTAGTGCTACTTGGAATGGCAGTTACTACAAATAGCAGTTACTATAAACGGAAATATTGATTCAGAGATCATTCCAGTTAGTTGTAGGATGCTTGTTGCTTATTTAGGAGAGCTTTGACAAGTAGTTTCCGGTTTCATCATCAAACTGTCCGCTTTTAGCCAAGGGTCAAATGTAGGCGTCTACACCACCTATTAATGAAATCATTATCATTCTTCCACCCTTTCACCTTCAAATCTACACAATATGGACCCAAAATAAAATCTCATCAATTTCACAAATCAAACATGGAAATTTAAGGAAAAAGACTTGCCTCAAAACCTCACTCTCTGAAACTCTCCAATGGCTTCCGCCACTTTCTCTCTCCTCCCTTCTGAAGGAAATAATGCCCTTGGTCCAAGTATGCATTCTATGTTAAGTCTAATAAATGCGGTTCAGTATTAATTAACAAGTTAATAATTCAGTGAGATCAAGTGAGCTGAATGCCTAGCTAGAGGCCGCTTCAGTTCAAGTGGAATTAATGATATTAATCCACAGCTTACTCTTGACTGAACCCGTAGGGTCACACAAATAGTACGTAAACGGATCAAGTATTTAATGGCATTAAATACTCTATCTATGGATATTCGGAATCGACGGATCTTGGTTTCAGTGGGAGCTAAGATCGTCACAGGCAAGAAATGAATACTCCGGAAACGATGATATTGCCGGAAACGGAAATATGGATCGTATCGGAAAAATAAATATTATCCAAGTCGTAGATGTTGCCGGAAACGGAAACATGGTACGTATCGGAAAATATTATCGGAAATGGAAATATTGCCAGAATCGGAAATATTGCCGGAAACGGAAATATTGTCAGAATCGGAAATATTACCGGAATCGGAAAATAATTCCGGAAACGGAAATATTAAATATTTGTTCGAAACGGAAATTAATTCCGGAATCGGAAATATTAAATATTGTTCGTATCGGAAATGAATTCCGGAATCGGAAAATTTAATCGGAAGCGCATCGTACGAATAAGCATCGGACGAGGCCTGCCGGACGAGGCCCAGCACGAAGCCAGGCCATCGCCCAGCAAGCCAAGCGCGCCGCACAAACAGCCACGCCAGGCCCAGCGCAAGGCCAGGCCCACCAGGCTGCACAGCGCGCACAGCACGCGCAGCGCGCAGCGCGCGCGGGCGCTGCGTGGGCTGCTGCTCGCGCGCACGCATGGGGGCCCATCGTGGCTGCCGTGCGTGTGTGTGCAAGTGTTTGTGTTCGTGCACGTTTCCTAAAACATGCAGAGTTCGGTTAATGATTAAATTCCTAATTCTATTTGATAAATTAATTAAATTAGAGTTCTTGTAGGATTCTAGGTTTAATTAATTTGTATCTGAATAGGATTTCGATTCCCTTTCCATACCCCTATAAATATGAGGCTAGGGCTCACAATTTATAACAAGTTTCAAAGTATTCAAAGTGAGTTTTTGAGAGAAAAATTCAGTCACACATTTGCCTATAAAGTGCCGAAAATAATAGTACCTTAAGGGCGATTCTAGTTGGTCAATCTTAAGGCGGATCCGGACGTGCTGTGGACTATCTACGGAGGGACGACACTTGGAGTCCTAAAGACTTGTTCTTGTTCGGTTCGGGCGCAGCTAGGGAAGGCACGCAACAAAGAGTATGCATCTAAACTATGCTAAATGATTATGTGTAAATAATATGTAATCCTGGGTTAATGGTTGTTTCCGCATGATTTATGTAATATCATATGTATCATAACCTAACAGTGGTATCACGAGCCCCTTATTATTTTCATAATCTAAATTGCATGAACATGGTTAAATATTACAAATTTGCAAGAATTAAAAGGGGTGATTAATTTTCGTAATTGTTAATTAATTGCAAATTGCGTTTATTTAATTATACGTACGCAGTTTTTCGGCAGTTTCTTCGTTACTCATCCGAATTGAGTGATTTTTGTGTCAATTCCGCATGTAAAAGGCATTCTAAAATTTTGACAAAATTAGTATTTTTCTGCCGAACCCAGAATTCTCAAATTCGAAGCCTAACTATGACTTTTCGAAGGTTTTAGTTTTTCGAATGCAAAATTTCGTAAATTTAAGATGTTAAATTAAATATTTGCGATTCTTGTTGATAAATCTTGAATTTTTGATTGACCTACTGCATATGTTTAACAAGTTTGAATGCCTAGTCTTGTTAATTATGCAATCTAATTTGTAATTATGATTAATTTGTTGAAAATTAGAATAATTTAGAATTAATTTGATTTTCATAATTAATTGTAATTTAATTAGAAACCTATGATTAAAAACCACCATAAAAATTGTAAATTTATGATAAATTTTAAATTTTTATGACCTAGACTTGAATCCATAACAATCGGAAATCAATTGGATAATAAATTTTCGATTTTTCGCCCTAAAATTATGAAATTAATATTATTTATTAATTTGTCATTAATTTTTAATATAAATTTTAAATTTTATGCGATTCGTTCATAAAACTTGCACGCACGAAGCAATGGACGCTTCGTGTTACCCTTAAGGGGTGTTGTATAGTGCGGGCATGCGACGACGAGCAAGGGAGCTCGTCGCCCGTGCGGCACGAATGCAATGAGCAAGGGCGTAGTGCACGAGCACAAGGCAGCAGCCCTGCCTTGTGTCGTGGGCCACGAGCAATGGATGAATGGGCATGGGCGAAGGGCGAGCCAAGGCAGTCGCGTGTGGGCAGCAAGCGAGCTGCGCCACAACGCGCACTGCCTCGCGCAAGAGCGCGCAGCCTCGCGCGCAGCGAGCGCAAGCTCGCGTGCCACGAGCGCTGCGCCCAGCGTTGCTCGCGCGCACAGCGAGCGATGTCGCGCGCCCAGCAAGCGATGGCTCGCACGCCCAGCGAGCGATGTCGCGCGCCCAGCGAGCGATGGCTCGCGCGCACAGCGAGCGATGTCGCGCGCCCAGCGAGCGATGTCGCGCGCCCAGCGAGCGATGACTCGCGCGCAGCGAGCGCTGGCGAGCGCGCACAGCGAGCGATGGCTCGCGTGCGACGAGCGCTGGCGCGCGCGCAGCAAGCACCACAGCGTGCGATGGCTTGCGATGGAGATGCAGCAGCTATGCGACGAGCGCATGGGCTGCGCGCACATGGCCAGCGATGGCTGTGTGCGTGCGGCCCATGGGCGTGCAATGCGTAGGGTGTTTGCGTTACGATTAGATCGTTTTGAATGTTTAATTTGAAAATTTCAGTTCACGTAATTTTAATTAATTTTAAAATTAATAATTTAAATTATTTTCTTGGATTTTAATTTTGAATATTGTAATTATAATAAATGTTATTTATTCTAATTATTTTACTAAAATTAAAATCATGAATTAATTTAAATAAACGACTGAAATTAAATTAAACTTTTTGGATTCAATTATAAATTTATATGAGCTTTAAATTTTAATTAAATTTGTATGTTTCCGGTTAGACTAGAAGTACATTTTTATGTTTAAAATTAGTAAAGCATATGAATTTATTGGTTTAAGTGGGAGCGCTTTTTAGTCATAGACTCTTGATTAGGTCTACAAATCCTTAAGGTTAAAACAACTTGATTAGAATTAATAAGGACTGAATAATTGGTAGATTATTGGTGCCTTTGATTAATTGCTGCAAATATTTACGTGATGCATAATGTGTTTTACTAACCAGCTATGTGGGCCATTAATGATAATGAATGGGTGAATGGTATATATTGTATATGTACTGTTTTGCAGGTTATGAAGTGACTAGTATGGCCCAAATAGGATAGAAAATATGGTCTGCGTACCATTAATTTGAATGTAATTGGTCTAAAGTACCAAAGTTATTTTTCAATTCAAATATGGTCTGCGTACCATCAAATAGTTGTAATTAGTTATAGCTTATCCTATTTGAAGAAAATGGTGCCTCCCACGGAGATTTTCAAGACGGACTTTGAAGTCAGAGCTTCAAGATGAAGTCGGGCCATACTAGATCACATTTATCTTATGCATGTTTTAAGTTATTTATTGCTTTTAAATATGTCTTAAAATGCATGAGATCAAAAGCTTGATTATGTTGCATGATTAAGGATTTTAGTTCACTTAAAATCTAACCAACATAGTAAGAGCCTTAAGTTCCAAACTTAAAAATTGAGTTAAAAGGTGCCATGCCAAAATATACACTTGCTTGGATATCCTTTACATCAATCTAGTAATAGTTTTCGCTCAGCGAGGTGTTACTTATTGGTCCTAAAGGGGCAAGGTACACAAATAATTGTGAGTACATGTTAGTTTTGGTGAAACTCAACGATATAAGTAAGGAGTCCTTTTATGTCGTGGCAAAATCGATAGGTTTACCTAATAAGTTCTTAGACGTACCTATCAACCAAGAGTAGTTTCTAGACTATTAGCAAAAGGCTTTTGCTTACCTAAAATGTTTTAGGATTAAGTCGACAAACTGTGCTTAGTTCTTCAATGATTTTAGGATCTTGGAATCATTTTATTCACACCTGCCGGAACAATAAAATCGAATAAAATGCTAATAACTTGTTTGAATTGCATGGTTGCTTTAATTTCAAGTTATTATTCATGATAAATGTTTAGACTTTGCATGCTTCAATGTATGTTTTAATTATTGTTTATAATTAAATATCTTGCACTGCAATAAATCCTTTTAGAAAGGTAACAGTAAATTTCCTCGATTGGTAGTGAATCCAAGAACGATTCACGGAAAAGAGAGAAAGTGAGCAATTTAAAATGTACGTTTCTTATATCGACTTTTATGGCTGTTTTCGAATATCAAAATCGAATGGCAAACCAATTGGTGCTTGTGAATTCAAAATACACTGTAGTTTTGAGATCATAAAGCATTGAGTCTAATACGCTCAGCTTTACCAATGGTTAACAACCTAATATCTTTGTCCATTTAATTCTCGAATGAGTCTAGTCCCTAGACATTCGAATAGATCGATGCTTAGAAAACTTTAGAAGCTTCTGGTAAGATCATCTAGTTGAAACAAAATATTCAACATAAATGGTAAAGAACCTTGTTGGTGACATTGGACATGTCTAACAAAGTATAAAAGTCAACACTAAAGAATTCAATTCTTAAGACTATAAGAAAGGGTACAAGAAATAGGAAAACGAGGAACAATGAAAGGAATTTACGATTCCGTTTCTACCTATAAGTTTATGTTTAAAGAGAAGTGACCTAGCAATCAAACTTCCTTGGTATCATATACCGCTTGAGGTTCTTACTTTGGTAATAACTCAAACAATGGAAGCTAGGATACACTAATGACCTACAAGTGGGAAATGAAGCATGGCAATGCTACATTAATTGTAGGGTCATCTAAGTTTGTTTTAAGTCCTTTCAAAGGCTGGAACTTAATGGCTATTTTGTTCCATAATCAGCATACCTAAATTTCTGCTTCAAACACAGAAAGACTCACATTCAAAGAAAAACAAAAACAATGTTTGTTTGTTTATTTGAATGAAATGGTCAATTACAGGTTGAGTCAATATGCTTGATTAAAACAAACAACTCTTTAAAGAACTTTACTAGGTTCAAATCAACCCCTTGATTTGAGTTCCACAAATCTTTGGCATTGTTGCTTAGACCATATCAACAAGTTAACATTCATAAGCTCTATTTTGATGGACTTCTGAAAGTTGATTGATTTCTAGATCATTTTAAGACAACTAGTCTTACTTGTTGAAAGTAACAAAAGATATGAACTATTGTTAGAACGCCTAGACAATGGAGTTCAAAGCTAAAGAAAGATTTTATGACTTTATTATTTCACATGGATTTGAGTGAATATAGGTTTATTTACTCAAATGTGATATAAGTTGAATCTGTTTGGCTAGTTCAAAGATTCAGAAGTATAAAATCCACTTGGTAAGAAATCATAAAGATCTAGGTTAGATCATGTTAATGATTACTTGAGACCAAATATGATCATCAATGATTGTGTGTTGTAATTTCACAATCTAGCTCCATAAGATATGGCATATCTTAGTTGGAATAATCGAAGTCAATTAGTACTTGATTCGATTAATGATGAATCATAAAGACTTTTCCTATAATTTCTAAAACAAAATGCTCAACTACCACCAAACTAAACTAAATTCGTTAAAGCTATAGAAAAGAAATTTCAGAATATCTTTTCGATAATATATATCTAGAGAATTGCTAAACTCAGTGGGAGCTTAGTGTTTGTTATTGGACAAACTAAGGCCCAAGTATAGATATATGTTTCATTGTGATGAGACACAAGGGTATTGTTTCTACCACGAATTTTTGAGAACATAATGTTTGTTTGCTCGAAATAATGTCCTTTTGGAGATTCGTTTCCAAAATAACAAGTGGGAGAAAATAGACCTCGAAAGTCTTCAAGGCGAACAACAAACATAAACGGACATTCCGGAGGCTTTTCGAAGTGCTTCAGAAAATCCGAACTTATTCTTTAAGGACTTTAGAAGTGGACATCTCTTAGAAGACTTTACAAGTGCTTCAAGGAGAACAGAATATTCAAAGGACTTTCAAGTGGCTATTGATATTCTATTGTTTGATGTTCTATACCCAAGTAGGCATAGAATTCAAGTCACTGAAACTATGAGATTCTTCTATTAGATAGTGAAGAAACATAGAGATCAGGTCAATGAAACTATGAGATTCTTCTATTAAATAGTGAAGAAACCTACAACTTGCAGTCAAACTATTATCATATAGATTAATGAGTTTGTGACTTGTAAGAAAGTTATGACGAAATATAGATTCCCTAAAATGGTTAGAGGCCATATATAGACTATATGTTTAAATGGTTAGAGGCCATAAAACATACTCAATGTTTTGATGACAAAATTAAAATTTTGTTGATTTGCAAGAATAGTTTCACATCTATTGGTTGCAAGTTTGTTTTAAGGATAAAAACCATCAAACATGAAATTGTGTTCACACGCAAAGCTAGATTAGTTGCTAAAGGTTACAAGCAAATTCATGACATGGATTGTGTTGAAACCTCATGCATAATCGTAATGCTCAAGTCTATAAATCAAGCAATGATTGCATATTGGTACATATGGCAATTGGATGACAAAACATTTTCCTCAATCAAATGTTGGAAGAAAACTATGTACATGGTATGTCATAGGATTTGTGGATCCAAATAAATGCTTGAAGAGAAAAGCTAGTTTATAAAATCTAAGTACAGATTTAAGCAAGCAATTGGGAATTGGAATTGTATTTTAGTGAAGCTAATAAGTATTTTAGTTTCATAAAATATACATGATTCTTATAGATATATAAGAAGTTTAGTGGGAGTACATAAAACTTAATTGGTCCTATGTGTATCACACACATATCTCTCTATTGTGAAATAACATTCAAATGCTAATGACTTAGATTTGAAATTATTCATCAATGATGGACCATGGCGAAACTTAGTACATACTGGGTATTAAGATCTATTTACAAAGATCTTATGATATTGTTTTGGATTAAGTAATGGCATTTACTAAATCAAACACGAAAGACTCCATTGGAGACATTCGACCCATATGAATAAATCTAAGTAAAGGATGTTTGAACTATGTATAAGCATTTACTAAGTTAAACATCAAAGAGTCTAAATGAGATTCTTAAACCTATATTATATGTCAAAGAATTTAGTTGAATTTAGTATCTACTGAAACTAGATAAGCTAAAGTTACATGAATAGAATTCAATTGGGAATTATTCTGCAAAAGAATTTATCATGTATGATATAATATGAGGATCGCCAAAAACGTATCGTATGGCTTTAGGCATAACGAACATATACCAATCTCTATTGATCTAAGTGAAGATCAACTAGATTGAGATCAAAAATACTTATGGTACTTGAAAAGGTACATAGGAATAGTTCTTGATTCAAGGAAATAAAGATATGCTAAATATTGATGCTACACGCATAAAACACTGGCAAAGGATCAAGCAAGACCCTTTGGAGTTAACCATTGATAAGGACGAGCTATAGAGCATCGTGTTTTGAAATGGCAACATGGATTGGAGACCATGAGTTGCTGCGTGGGAAATTAAAATATTAATTTCTATGTTCTAAGATATAGTTGGAGAGTCTTCCACATATCTATGAACTGCTTGGATAGGTAAATCCAAACAAAGCATCACTAGCAACCTATACAGTTGAAGTAAAAGTAATTATTGCCTAAGAAGCAATAAAACAGGGTTGTTTAAAGTTCTTCACTGAACTTGGGTAGATCACCTATCTGCTGGCTTGATGGTTCTTCATTGAAAAATGCGTGGAACCACTCTTGAAGCAAGAAAAACGTCTGCTAACTTAATGGTTCTTCATTGCAAAATGCGTAGAACCACTAATGTAGTAAGAAAGACTAGATCACATAATAAACAAACTCGAAAAGATCTTATCATCATATCTCGAAGAACATTCGATGAAAAGGATATTAAGATTGGCAAAGCATGATAACTAAACCTATGCAACAAGTGAGAAGCAACACTCACGTTGTAGCACTGGAAATCAAGCATAGCTTTGAATTCCATGAATTGTTTTAGAAGATGGGTTTGAGGCCCATGGTTATAAAACATTGGGGTTGAACATTTATCATATATGAAATGTATTTTCATATTCCATTTAATCTTGGTTTAGTATTAAATGATGAGTCCCTTCAATTTGACGATATATTCAAGATAGACTGTCAGGACCAGTCCTGTGACTAAGAAATGTCTATCAAGTGAACTTGAATGTCAAAGGTTGAAAATGGTCCCTAGTCGGAGTTTTCTATAAAATTGGACGCATAGAAAACGTTAGACGACTAGAATGCAAGATTACTAGTAGTTCTGTTTCTTGAACTATGTGGACATGGCAATGTCATAATCATTTGCATAGATACTTACTTTGGGAATTAAAGACTAGTATCGGACAAGACCTATGAAACTTTACTGTAAGAGATGAAAATCTGTCATAAGTAAATTTCATTAAAATTATTAGACACTAAATCCTCAATACCTGAGTGATTTGAGATTACTTGTTTGAGAACTGGTTGCTTTAACGTTGACCAACCGTCGCACCGTAAAAGGAGGCTATAAAGGCAACGCTCAGGTAATCACCTATCAAACGAAGTCTAATCTCAAGATCGCAAGATTGGGATTGTCCTCCCATAAATCGGGATGAGATGCTTAAAAGTTGTACAAGGCCACTCGGAGAGCTAGAAACTGTGAAATGCATGGCCGTGCTCGGATGAATCATAGGCTATGATTATCTGTTTATTTGATCAGTTGAACTCTGAAACCGAGAAACACCTCTGGACATAATAAGGATGACAACTCTTACCTTATGTTCAAGAGCAAGCATCGAGCGACAAAGGAATTAGGAAATGCACACTTGTCCCTAAGGACAAGTGGGAGGCTGAAGGAAATAATGCCCTTGGTCCAAGTATGCATTCTATGTTAAGTCTAATAAATGCGGTTCAGTATTAATTAACAAGTTAATAATTCAGTGAGATCAAGTGAGCTGAATGCCTAGCTAGAGGCCGCTTCAGTTCAAGTGGAATTAATGATATTAATCCACAGCTTACTCTTGACTGAACCCGTAGGGTCACACAAATAGTACGTAAATGGATCAAGTATTTAATGGCATTAAATACTCTATCTATGGATATTCGGAATCGACGGATCTTGGTTTCAGTGGGAGCTAAGATCGTCACAGGCAAGAAATGAATACTCCGGAAACGATGATATTGCCGGAAACGGAAATATGGATCGTATCGGAAAAATAAATATTATCCAAGTCGTAGATGTTGCCGGAAACGGAAACATGGTACGTATCGGAAAATATTATCGGAAATGGAAATATTGCCAGAATCGGAAATATTGCCGGAAACGGAAATATTGTCAGAATCGGAAATATTACCGGAATCGGAAAATAATTCCGGAAACGGAAATATTAAATATTTGTTCGAAACGGAAATTAATTCCGGAATCGGAAATATTAAATATTGTTCGTATCGGAAATGAATTCCGGAATCGGAAAATTTAATCGGAAGCGCATCGTACGAATAAGCATCGGACGAGGCCTGCCGGACGAGGCCCAGCACGAAGCCAGGCCATCGCCCAGCAAGCCAAGCGCGCCGCACAAACAGCCACGCCAGGCCCAGCGCAAGGCCAGGCCCAGCAGGCTGCGCAGCGCGCACAGCACGCGCAGCGCGCAGCGCGCGCGGGCGCTGCGTGGGCTGTTGCTCGCGCGCACGCATGGGGGCCCATCGTGGCTGCCGTGCGTGTGTGTGCAAGTGTTTGTGTTCGTGCACGTTTCCTAAAACATGCAGAGTTCGGTTAATGATTAAATTCCTAATTCTATTTGATAAATTAATTAAATTAGAGTTCTTGTAGGATTCTAGGTTTAATTAATTTGTATCTGAATAGGATTTCGATTCCCTTTCCATACCCCTATAAATATGAGGCTAGGGCTCACAATTTATAACAAGTTTCAAAGTATTCAAAGTGAGTTTTTGAGAGAAAAATTCAGTCACACATTTGCCTATAAAGTGCCGAAAATAATAGTACCTTAAGGGCGATTCTAGTTGGTCAATCTTAAGGCGGATCCGGACGTGCTGTGGACTATCTACGGAGGGACGACACTTGGAGTCCTAAAGACTTGTTCTTGTTCGGTTCGGGCGCAGCTAGGGAAGGCACGCAACAAAGAGTATGCATCTAAACTATGCTAAATGATTATGTGTAAATAATATGTTTTCCTGGCTTTATGGTTTTTCCGCATGATTTATGAATTGTCATATGTATCATAACCTAACACCTTCTACCTCCTCCACACCTTCAACCTCCGCCACCACCAAACTCCTTAACCTCAAATTACTCTACTACCACAACCACCGCAACAAATCCTTCTTCACTACCACAATAAATTCTCTTGCCTCCCCCTCCCCAACCCCAATCCTAACTCAAGATTATCCACTACCACAACCACCCAACAAACCTTCTTCAACTACAAATCAAATATCTCTTATAATCCCTCTCCAACCCCAATCCTAACTCAAGACAATCCTAAGAAACTCGCCGCTGAAAATGCCATCAATTCTTGTGTCGTTCTCGGCTTGGGAAAGAGAAGTATGCTGTATTCACCGTCTCGCAAATCGCTCGCCAAAAAACAAACCAACATCATTGGAATTTAAACCTCAAAGGGGACCATAAAGCAGGCGGTGTCTCTCGGCTTCCGGTCTCCTTTCTCGACGATCATCCTTGAGTTGACCCCGTCATTGATGGCGCCGATGAGATTGAGAGAGTATTACAAGTCGTCAATCCCATTAGAATTGCAATCACCTTCTAATCCATGTGTTCTTCAAAGCTACAGAAGATGATTGAAGAATTGATGTTGTTTTCGTCCGATAATTGGAGAAAATAGAAGAAGGGTGAGGGTAGAAGTGTAATTTCAGTGTGTATAAGGGCGAATACGTCAAAACGATGTTTTTAATTAAGGTTATTATATTGTTCCACAAAGACAATTCTTGCTTTTAAAAGGGTTAAGATAATTCAAACACCCAAATTTACTGGTTACTTGTAGTCTAAGTCTGTTGATTGATAGTAATAAAGAACATTGTTTCGCTGTGAATTCGATCCAGACTTCCCTTGATATTTAGTTAGTGAAATTAAGTTTATTTTTCATAAGGTGATACACTTTATCCTATCACTTGTCCTACTCGGGGAATAGGTACGTCGTCCAGACGAGTCTGATGACTCGGAGTTTGAGTAAGGAATATCTAACTTGTCTTGAAAGAGTGGATGTTTGAAGTCTTTATAGTATCTTCCCCATAGACGACGCCAAATTGTTCCGGGAATAAAATAAGTGGCTTCAGATGAAGCCTATTCAATTCGTTGATGGAGAAGACCTTGCTTGTATTTGGAGTGATAGGGCTCGAGAACACCTGCACACAAGTGAGTTAACTGGCCTCGGGGGTGGATCTGAGGAAACCCCTCCGGTGGCTAAGTTAGAGTAGGTTCGGAAGTAAGAAAGCTAGACCTTGCTTCTATTTGGAGTGATTCGGCTCGAGAATCCCTGCACACAAGTGAGTTAATTGTCGAAAAAGACGTATGTTTAACAACTAAAAGCTTCTTCCACCATGGACACCTCCCACCTTCTTTGAACCATACCTTGATCACTCTCATAGCTAAACCTATTTACCCGAAACTCCAAACCACTTATGTCCAATCAGCTTGGTTAACACGGTCTATAAATCAATTTCTAAGATTTTGGTAAGCTGATTATATATGTCCTATTTTACAAAAACAAGTTAGCCCCCTTCAGAACGCGTTTACCCCAGACAGATATATCCATGGTAACCTCCTTAATGTCCACGAAATCCTTAATACTTTCCAAAAATAAAAATAAAAAATACTAGATGGTGTGCTCTTAAACTTGACATGGAAAAATCTTATGATCGTATTGAATGAGACTTCCTTTGGGAATGTCTTCAAGCTTTTGGCTTTTCCTCAAAGTGGATTGGGTGTATTAAAGAATGTGTCACCATTGTCTCATATTCCTTAAAAATTAATGGTACCTCAACTGAATGGTTCAAATCTACTCGAGGACTCCGCTAAGGGGATCCGCTCTCCCCGTACCTCTTTATCCTGTGTATGGAAGTACTTATCCGAAAACTCTTCCTTAAGAGTCTCGAGCGAAAATCTGGAATTGGATTTAAAATTTTCTCTCGATCTTTCAATATTCATGTCTCCTCTTTGCAGATGACAACCTTGTTTTCTGCAAAGCCACGACCTCTTCTTGTAATAAGCTATAATCAGCCCTTGACGATTTCTGCAAGATTTCGGGTCAACTTATTACCTTCCATAAGTCATCTATTATTTTTTCAAAGAAGATTCAAAATGCAAGGCGGGCCACACTGGCTAGCCACTTTAATATGACCCCGAAAAATAGCTTAGGGCGTTATCTTGGAATGCATTTTAGTTCCTACTATCCCAAAAAGAAAGATTATGCCATATATTGCTAAAAATAAAACAAAGAATTCAACACTCGGAATCAGGTTTCTTATCTAAAGTCGGACGCCATACCCTTATTCAAAGCAACATAGAGGCTTTTCCTTCCTACATATGCTCTTCTTCTCTACTCCCATCTAGTATATGCTCTAAACTTGACTCTATTCTTCGCAAATTCTTTTGAAAACAAAACAAAGATAAGAAAGGCACGCCACTTGTTGCTTAGAAATCAATTTGCAAGCCAAAAAGTGCAGGGGGTCTAGGACTACGCAAAATCATTCCCTTAATCAAGCCTTCATAGCAAAGTGGGTTGGAAAATACTGTCTGATCCAAATAACCTTTGGGTTAAACTCATTCATAACAAATATCTTCACAATTTAGCATTTCTTGGTTACACCGCCAAAACAAAAGATTCTCATAATTGGAGGAAAATTCTATCTCAGCGAGAAATCCTTCGTAAAGGGACTCGTTGGAAGATTGGTAATGAAACTGACATTCTTTTTTGGATAGATAATTAAACTTTAGAGATCAACCCCCTTCAAGTTAATATTTAGGAAAAAGTTTTCGACTTCTCCTCCACCTCATCACATCTTGGTGTCTTTGGAGTCTCCTCCTCCTAACTTCTTCAAACTCAACTTTGACGGCTCCGTTCGTAACACCTCAGCAGCAGCAGGGGTCATCATCCGCAACTCAGAAAGTCTACCGGGAAGCAAATAGAGCAACATAATGGATTGCTAATGTGGGTCATCTAATCACTTCTAGTTTAAATATTGATCTATGTACAAACTCTAGTTTATCTCCTATTATTTCCTCTGATGTATTAGGAATTTTCCTCGTGAGGAGAGCTTCCTAATGTTGTATCAATCTCTTTTCTTACCTTTAAAAAAAAAAAAATTTAATTGCTCAATGCCCAGTCATCTATCCCAATCAGCGCGCGAAATTACTAAATAACCCCTTGGGAGCTAATATGGTCATCTATCCCAATATGGTCGTTGACAAGCTCAGTCTCCTCCCTTCCGCTCAAACTTCGGTTTTTTTTTATCACTCTCACTAGTAGTAACCACCAACAATGGCGGCTGCAGCCCTAGAACGCTTTCTCTTTCATACTCGCCGAATCCCTCGTTCCCAAATCTCCTCCCTCTACCTCCACCGCCGCGGCTTCTGCTCGGAAAACACCCCACAACCTCCGCCAATCCAACCAGTGTCGTATGCTCCAAAACCCAAACCCGCCGACGAAACCCCACTTGAAAATGTTTCTCCATTATCGCCGTCGGAAGATACTATTTCATCGAGGGATTTGACGCGAGAAGATTATCGGTATTTGAAGGATTCGCCGATGACAATAACACCGGTTTCATATTCGAAGAAGGTGGCACCGCTTCCGGAGGATCGAGTGGTGACGGAGGAGGAGAGGGCGGAGCTGTGGACGGAGACGAGGAAGATTGAAGCGAATAATCGGGCGGTTCGGCGGGTTTTTAAGGTAGTTGAGGAAGAGAAGGAGGTTCCTTTTCCTACTTTGATTAAAGTGGAGAAGAAGGATGGTGATAGAAAGGTTTTTGATCTTCTGGAAGCTATTCACCAAGTCAAGGTTACTACATTTCCTTTACGCATTTTTCAATTTTTTGTGAATTTATAGGTTATGTGCAACTTTGAATTTATTTTTGGGTGTATATTGATGATCTTGAGTTTTTGAGCAATGGGTTGTGATAGCCGGAGTATCAAACATATTACAATCTTCTGAGTTTGCTTGTTACTGCAATTGAAAGAATAACAGATATAGTAAGGACTATAAAATGTGTCAATTGGAATATTTTGGTGTATATGAATGATCTTGACGTTTAGCAGTCGGTTGTGATGTTAGGAATATCAAATTAATATTTTGGTTTTGTTAGTGACTTCTAATTGAATGAATGTTATTTAGTGAAGATGGAAGTAATAGGATGGTGAGAAGATGAATTTTTGTTTCATTTTTTTAATGGTTCAGTATGATTATTCTAATTCGGTGATCTTTTGCCCGAGTCACTCCGTTGAATCGTTCTTGCTTACTCGCTCGGGTAGGGGATGTCCCAAGCTATGCCCAAAAAGAGGGGGTTTGAGAAAAAATGCTGATAAATATAACTATTTACCTAATAGTTAATAGGGTAGGTATATATAAGAAGTGTTTGTTAAGTTTTCTTCTGGAACTATAGAATCTTCTATATTTGAGAACTATTGTGATTGAGTAAACCCAAAAGTTACAGATTTGTTTCCTTACCTTTGATGATGGACATGTATTTTCTCCCAGGATAAATAATTAGTGACATATATTTAATGTATCGAATCAATTGCTGTGATCAAAAGTATTCAGAAGTATTATGAGAAACGGTTGTAGAAACGAATTGTAGTAACCTCAAGAAGGGAAATGCTTGTTGGAACATAAATGATTTTCTGCTTGTTATGTTGATATTTAAAGTTTGAGGTAATTGCCAGCCAGTGATGCCAAAACCTCTGGAGGAGTAAACTCTAATTTTCATGTCTTCTATTAATTTGAAGTATGCAATGCAAGAAGATCATGGTAATAATTTTCTATTATGCAACACTGATGTCTAATCACTTTCTCGAATCACATTCCATAGTCAACCTGCTTTTATAAGTTATTAGAGTTGACCGTGGTCCATAGTGAAAGGAAGTCACATATCCTTCATTTTAAAACATTGTGTTGGTGAAATTTCTCTTCATATATGACTTTGAGGTACTCAAGATTTAGGTCGTAGGGTTTGTTTTTTCAATAAAGAATTGCCAAATTTATATGGAACTGAACTTTTCAGAATGTTGCTGAATAAAAATGAACTGAACAAGTTTATGTTGATCCAAGTTTTGCTAATTGTAATTCAGTTTTAAGTATTTGAAATTGCAAGCTGAATTGAATTTGGATTTATTGAAGTATATAGAATAATAGAATACACCCTTTATGTGCTTGTCAAGGCTCCTTTGAGCTTCTTAGATGAATCCTTGACATTGATTGTTTGGTACTTTGGTCAAACATTCATGCAAGGTTCTGGTGCAAATGCCATGGTGACTTAGTCTTAAAAAGCATGGCGCAGGCTCACTCAGGCGTAAGGCACTTTTCTATGCCAGGGCATCCACCTAAAAAGGCGCACACCTCAATGCATCTTTGCGCTTGGCGCCTTATGATCTGAGGCAAATGTTCTGAGGCAAAGAGAAGAGGAGATTTTAGTCCAAAATTTTCCATAAAGCCCAAATAAAATTCAAATTAAACCATACTCTCTATTAAGATGCAAGTTCGAGTAGAAGCCCTCAACTAATTTCATGAAATTACTTCAGTTGAACCTGCAAATGAAAATCCATATTTACGGTAAACCTTAATTCGTGAAATCGTGGGTGGTGAAACAATTGAGAAATGGGTGGTTGCTGGTGAGCAATATCCGGTTGTTACCGGCATTAGATCTGCCGCTGGTCAGATGCTCCAGGGTCAGATCTGCTTTTCTTCGATCTTCTCCTCCCTTTTTCTGTTTGAGATTTTTTTGTTCTCCATCTTCTCATTTCTTTTGTTACCCTACTTCTTTTTATTAACTTACTGTTACAGCCTCATGAACCTGTCCTAATTTTTTTTCATTTTTTAAAAATCTTTTTCCTCCTTGTTTTTGATGATAGTCGGATTATTACATGTTTTGACCCCTTCTGATTTTTTGAAGTTTCTTTCTAGTAGTATTTTTAACTTATTTATTTACTTCATTCCCAAAAAAACGTAAAAATAATTTACGAAGTAAATAAAATAAAATTAGAAAATAAAAAACAAAGCTTCCCTTTGTCAATGAATTTAATTATTATATAATTATTATGTTGTGTTCGGTACAAAAGATGTGTAAGAAATCATTTCTAAGTTTTTGGCATTTTGGTGCGCCTCACCTATGAAAGGTGCGCGCCTGCTCCTTGTGCCTAGGCTCCATGGACTTTTGCACCTTGGTGCTTTTATAGATTGGAGTTCGAGACTTTTACCGTTCTTCACTTAGTTTCCTTCATTTGATTTGTGAAATTATCTACACCTAGAGCTGCAAACGAGCAAGTCGAGTCGAGTCGAGTTTTGGTTTGTTTGAGTTGAGCTTTGATGGGGCGAGGAGGAGTTTTGGTTAGTTTCAGCTGTGCTTGATAAGGAAATTTAGTGTTATAGCTTGAACGAGCTTTGGAAAATTTTGTCCCAGCTTCGCTTGTCAAGAGTATGGTTTGTTCACGAACATGCTCGTTTGAATTTCGAGTTTGAGCTCGAGCATGAACGATATTAAATCGAGGTTGATAATATAAATGAGCCTAAAGTTACCTTTAAAAATAAATAAGTTATGTATCAATTTAACTTATTTCAAGTGTTGTCCAACTTTTCTATAACAAAAACTTTGGCTATATTTTAACAACTAACTGAAAACTTTAATTTCAATTAAAAGATATAGAAATATATACACTAAAGCTATGTTACTCCGACACTCCATCGGACGGCTTGTGTCGGTGTCGACACGACCCGACCCGCGACACGACGCTCGACACGTGTCCGGGAAGGTGTCGACACCGGTGTCGGAAAAGGATCGGAAATGAAGTGTCGGGATCAATCGGGAGGAGAAAAAAATGAGTAAAAAAGTTCAAATTTTGCCATTCAAGATGAAGATATATATATAAGGTGTTAAAATTCATGTTACCTGTAACCAAAAACACTAGATCTTGAAGAGTTTAAAACCCTAGATCTAGAAATTGAAGGTCAGGGAAGGAGAAACAAGAAAAACATTGTTGGGGCTTTTGTTCCAGAAGAAAAACCGAGTAGATTGCACTATTCAATTTGCGTTTTCGTTGAAATTAATTTCTTGAGAATGCCATAGCCATGGATTCTGGCATTCCCTCTTTGAGTTTTCCCGTCGTTTGCTAGGTTTGTGTTTTGTCACTTCGTGGATTGGTGGACCTGTGGTTTTTTTACTTTATTAGTTTACCATGTTTTTTTTTTTTTTTTTTTTTTTTTTACCTTTATTTTTAATAGATTAAGGCATGGGAAGTGGGGGCAAACCCACGTGCAATATCTTTTCCCTTTTATTTTCTTTTTCTTTTGTTTTCTTTTTTTTTTCTTTTTTTTTTCCATTTATTACCTTACTTTTTATAAAGTGTCACTTCTTTTATCCGACACTTTGAATGGGAGCCGTGTCTAAAAAAAAGTCAAGACACTCCTTTGACCGTGTCGTAGTGTCTGCAAATATTTGGATCGAAGGGTCGGACACTCCGACACCCGTGTCGGACACGACACCGACACCCGTGTCTGAGTAACATAGCACTAAAGTAATTTTTAAATGTTGAAAGAGAATAAACAAGTTATGCTCGAATATAAACACACTTATAAACGAACTTAAAAGAGTTGTTCACGAACATTAACGAATCGAGCATGAAATTGTTTTTACTTAACAGGCTTAAATTTTTTGTTCATACTTGTTGATTAACTTAACAAATGAGCTTTGACTGAGCTTGTTTACGAGTAGTTCATGAACTTGCCACCTCATTTGCACCCCTGATGCACCTTTTTTTGTTTTTCTGAATGTTAGCAATCAATATATTTTGGTAACTTTTGCAATTTGTTTCAGGCTAAAGCTAAGAGAAATTTTGATGAAACTCTGGAAGCACATGTAAATTTGGGCATTGATCGACGCCGAAGTGATTTGGTATTGTCAGATTTCTTTTCTGTTCCATTATTTCAGATAAGATAGAATATCTTCATGATGTAATATGTAGTGCAATTTCATTTGAGATTTTGGAGATGTTTCTATTTTTCCAACTAGATCAAAGATGTATTATGTATGGTTCCCCTTAAAATGTCATGCTAGTGCTTATTTTTGGTGCATACTATGCTGTTTTGGTTGATGCTACTGCTAATGGCCTAATGCTGTATTCCACTGCATTGTAGGGTGTTAGTGGTGCTGTAGTTCTGCCTCATGGCACTGGGAAGGTATTCTTTAACTTGAAAACAGGAGACCTTATTTAAAAGTTCTCGTTGTAGTTTATTGATCCTAAAACGATCATGTCTTCTAGATTGTCAAAGTTGCTGTTTTTGCTGACGGAGCTGAAGCTGAGGAAGCACGAGCCGCAGGAGCTGATATTGTTGGAGCAGATGAACTTATTGAAGAAATAAGAACTAGTAATGATTTAATTATTTACGTAAATCTAGAAACTTGCATTTTATCAGTAGTGTTTCTGTAAAAAGGAGCTTAAAAATTACACGGAAGATGCAAAAAAGAGTGTCACACCTAAACATGTTTTCGCAATGTTGACTACTGTACATGTTACAGAGGGCAACACAGTGCAAGTTTCTGATATGTTCTGACAGAAAATAGGATCCACTTTGAAGCTAGGTTGCAACTAATTTGATTAAGGGGTGTTGGCAGATTGCACTGTTGCTCGATTTAATAGATTTAGTTTTTATAAGAATCAATGAGGAAAACTCTGTTGGATGAGGCTTTTGTATCTATTGGATGGTGTCCACGTTAAAAGACTAAAATACCCTACTTAAATTACTAATTAAATTGCATTTATCAAAATTGTTCACATTTCTTTACTCTTTAAATTATTTAAGTAATGATATTGTATTAATTAAATAAATTTTTTACATATTTGATACATATGTAAATTAGGAGTATGTTAATTAATACTGCCGAAATAAAAGGGACAAAAGTCCAAAAACATTATCAATAACAAAATTTAATTAGGAGAAAACTTAAAATATTTATATAAGACAATTTACTCAGTCAACGGGTGCATATAGGACTAGTATAAAATATAGGAAGTCATACCTGATACCTCCCTCCTTGTGGGTTCTATTCTAAATATTGGAGTTCACTTGATACTCTTTTCTTACAAAAATTAGTATTCACCCGATGATCAAGAATCAGAATTAGGTGGTTTAGCAATGTCTGTTTTTTAGTATGATTTTTGGTTATGGTTTTTTTGACGGTGAGAAAAGCAAGTATAGGAAGATCTGTAGGGTCATTCAGTATTCCTTGAGTTATGTTTGGTTCATTATACCCTGGATAACCACGTAATCAATTCCAAAATTTGCTTGAACAAAAGAACGGGGAGTGTTAATAGTATTAAGGTTAAACCAATCAATTCTAGCCATTTCCTTCAAAAAAAAATTGATGAGAAAAAACTTATTAATTGAAAATCATACGTTGTCTACAATAGAAATTAAAAATCAATCTAATTTGTGTCTAACATTCTAAATAAATTTACAGATCCAAGAAATCTAGTTTTGCCTTCTCCAATGGGGTCTAATGATCATACATAGTGTTCTTTTGATGGAGTTATATCTAGATAGCCAATGCAAATACGTACAGCAGGCAATCATAAAATGAATTCATCTAGAATACTGAACTACTATGTACAAACATAAACACAAATCTTCTATAATGAGAGTTTGAGATGTGTATCTATAGATGGGAGACCGGAGAATATTGTCATAGATGCAGGGATGGTTATTATTGGCATGAATACTATAGGAGAACTATTAGCTCTTGTAGAAAATGTTGATAGTTGGGCTTACCACTAACAAGAGCTGATAGTAGCCCCTAGGACTAACAATAATGGAGGATATGGTGTTGGGGTGGAGGAGAGAAAGATAGAGAGGAAAACCGCTTTCAGCACGGTTTTAAAAAGTTGTTTTGGTTTATGTTTCTAGCATCATTGCCTCGTGCAGCGCGAGGCTCTGAGAGGATGAGGAGGCAGACTCATGATTTTAATCTCAAATGTGATATCTAGTGCAGTAATGTTTGCAGAACCACATCCGCAGACAACGCGGATGGTTTGCTTATAGCCTAATATCTTGGTTGTAGTGAGCTAAAATTCTTCACAATGTGGTCGCTGTTGCTTAAATAATCATATTCGCATTCCCTGTTTTTTGTTGAAATAAAAGATTTCAAACATTCATTATGATTGAAATATGCGTCTTTAAGGTTGTTGCTTATATGTAATATTCCCATTCCCTGCTGTTTTGTTCATTGGGTATTCCGCCTGGTCTATGTTCCATCAACACCTTAACTTCAATTCTGTGCAGGTGGCAAGATCAACTTTGACAAATGTATAGCCACTCATTCGATGATGCAGCGTGTAACAGTAAGAAAATAATCTGCCTTATCAAAAATAAATAATAAGATGAGCGTTTATTCCAACAATAACTGTTTTTTTTTTTGTTTTTTTTTTTGTTTCAGAAAATAGGCAGAGTTCTCCGTGGCCTAACACCAAATGCCAAGGTAAATATCATACATACATTTAAATTTTCTTTGCAGCCGTTGAAATGATTCAGTTTTATTTACTGAGACTCGAATCTGTAGAAAGGTACTGTGACCAACAATGTTGCTGCGGCAGTAAGAGAGGCGAAGCAGGGATTGCTTGATTTCAGAATGAAGGATGCTATTGTTCATGTGGGGCTGGGGAAGGTATGCTGGCAATCTGTCATATTCTCGCATTTTTTTCTGCAACCACATTCTCCTATATTATACAATAAATTGCAAGATTTTCTCACTCCAGAGGCTGTGACCGCAGGTGAGTTTTCCAGAGGAAGCTTTGCATGAGAATGTTGGTGCATTTGTGAATGCTCTTTTGCTTGCAAAGCCTGTTGGGTTAAAGAAGAGTAAGTTACCTATATCTTATTTCTTCTTTTGCATTGTATTTCTGGTATGCGCATAACAGTGAGTGAGAGGTTCTATAAATTTTACGGGTTTCCCCTTTCCCGGAACAATTAGTCATCTCTTACAATTTGTTGCAAACGCTATAAAAATTTCAGAAATTCTTAAATACAACATGGATGTGTTAAAGTATGTCAATGTCTCAAACTGCACAACATTTTGACTCTATGGTGCCTTAGAGGCTTTTGAGGCACAAGAGATGAGATGAGAAGTGTGCTGTATTCTGTAAGCTTTTTTTCATAAAAAGAGTCATTAATTCTGGTGTCCTTTCTTTATATATTACGGAAAAGCAATTCATTTGTCCATGAAAAAAGAGCTGAAAGAGTCATTTATATTTGGCTTTGGGCTGTAATGGATTAATAGGGTGTAGAGCGTTGGTATGAGGTGGGATAGGGTTAGGATAAAGATAGGGATAGAGAATTTATCACGGGGAATTCATTAGTTTTGACCATATCCTTTGTTTTGTATGAGTTGGGAAAAGGATGGGGATAATAAACAAATTTATTAAAATACCCTTGCTTACTCTCTCATTCTCTCCCCCTTCCTTCCAGGGTACAACTGTCTTTTCATCCCCCTTTCTTATCCCCCCCCCCTAATCATACCACCCCTCCCTAGGTATAAAATGGAGGGATAAAGGGGGAATGTATCCCCATATTTATCCCTATCCTTACATAACAAACATAGGATAATAGAAGGGGGTTTTATGTGCTATAATTTCAATGAGAAGAACAAAACTTCAGATTATAAGAAATGGTCTTCGTCATATGGATCATAATCGGACAAATGATTTTTTTTTTTGATACTCCCTCTGTTTCAGAATAAGTGCAACCAATGTTATCAAAATTACGATATAAATCGTAAAACTGTACGATTTTACGGTCCCACTTTACGCAAGATTTGAATCGCTCGTAGAATCAGAATCAAGTTGAATCGTACACAAAGTCGTTCAAAATCGGTAGAATCGTCCAAAACCGTGATTTTTGATCGATTTTAATGATTCAGTTTTTACACATTAAACGAGCACATTGGTTGGCTATTTAGAAAATGGGCCAGACCCAATTATCAATTTGGTTAATTACTCTAGCAACCGCCCGGCATTCACTTACAAACTATGTCGCCCACAAATATCTTTGTCAAAATTCTTGAAGATGACTTGCTTCTCCTTCATGAACAACTGCTTTTTCATCAATGGCTACTTCCTTGATCTGATATAATCAACCCATTAACATCCAATTAACACCCTAATCGGCTCATATTTTTTTTAGTTTTCCTCTTGTCTTCCCCGCTCCTTCTCTTACATGGCTGCCATGGAAGAACGATGACCACCATAAAGATGCACCCATCACCACAACCACCGACCCCACCGCGATGGCATCGTAGCCTTCAACAATATCCACTGCTAAACCACCCTAACACCCAAACACCAACATCAACACCCTGAAACCAACCCACAACCACCCTCCCACACTGGAAACCTCCTAGAACCACACCTGCAACCACCTCTCCCACCCCGAAACAACTCAAAAACTTACCCCAACAACCACCTCTCCCACCCCGAAACAACTCAAAAACTTACCCCAACAACCACGAAAACCCCCAACCTGACCTTGAAAATCAGCCACACCAACCCATGAGCCTTAAAATTTGGAAAAAAAAACTAGAGATAAAATTTTATTAAAATTACCTTTTTATATCAATAATAATTGTTTTAAATTGTCAAATTCGACTACAAAAGCTCTTGGTATGAAGTTTTCATGGTCAAATTATACCATTAAAACATCAAATATGGCCATATAGATGGTGGAAAGCAAGAGAAATAAGAAATAGAAGGGCTCGTTGACGGTAGGGGATGACAACGTTGGAGGGGTCGGTGGTGTGAGAGAGGAGAGAGAAGGGCGGTGTGAGAGGAGAGAGATGGACAGTGGTGGAGGTTGTTGGGTTTTTCCGGCGAGCAACAACGAACCAACGATGGGTGGTGTAAGAGAGGAGAGAGAAGGGCCAGAGTGAGAGAGACGAGTTGCACATTCTGCTCGTAGTCTCTCTCTTAAGAGAGAAAACCACCGGAGCGGAGAGAGAAGGGCTGGGTGAGAGAGAAGAGGGGAGTTGCATATTCTGCTCCCGGTCTCTAACGGAGAAAACCACCGAGGCGTGCCAGAGCCATCTCCACCGTCGGATCTGAGCCATTGTTGCTCCTACAGTCGGGAACGTAGTTGTTGTTGTGGTGGACTTCGACCATGAATTTACCTTATTCTTTATTTAAGCTGAAACAATGGTCGCAAGACGCTGAGTTGATGGACTACGAAACCACTTCATTGTAGGAGCGGTGGTGGAGGTTGCTGGTTTTTCTGGCGAGCAACAACGAAGCAACGAATATAGGTTTTTTCCACTTGCTGGTTTTAGGAGAGAGGAGAGAGAATTGGAGGAAATGGGTTAATCAGGGTTAATTAGGGGGGTTAGTGATTAATCAGGTTGATTAGTAGTTAATGACGTCATTAAGGGTATTTTATGTATTTGATAAGCTTTTGAGGGTATTTGATGAATTTTGGAAACTCGATGGGTGTTTGGTGAATTTTGTGAAAACTGAGGGGTATCTCATGAAACAAAGTAAATGAACCAACTCTCCTCTCTTCTACAATTTCATATCTTTTACTTAACTTATGCTTGTGTTTTTCTTCTCCAACGACGATTCATGTTAGCCGACCCCAAAACATTTTGGGACTAAGGCTTTGTTGTTGTTGTTGTTTTTCTTCTCCTCGTGATTTTTTCTCTTCTAGTTGATGGGATTTGAAAATGTTACCCAAAATGGGTGAAATTCCTTACTTTTATTAAATATTTCCTCTTTTTTTTTTACTTGCACCATTTCCTTTTATGGCAGGCATTCACATGCTTTTTGGCGTGTTCATACACCAAATACCCATTTTTATTTTATATTTACCATTAGTACTTAACCTTTTCTACCTAATTTGTTTGTTATCACATGGACGTTCTTGATATTTGCTTCCTTTCTTAATGTTTGTGCCCAATCCAAACGGTGCAAGTAAAAAAAGATAGATAAAGTGTTTCTGAATTTATTCATCAATAAATTTTCAAAATAGTTAACGGCATTCCTAATGAACGATTTAATTGATCAATATGTTCAACTGCCATTGGATGCTATGAGGATTTGAGAAATGATAGTGTCAACTGTCAATGTGAGAGGTTTGGTATGATTATTGATAAGACCGTTAATATGCTTGTTTGAACTACGAAGTACATGCATGTATGACATATTGACATTGCATTATTCTTTAAAATATGTGTATGGTCTATCCTTCTAAAAATATATTTCGTTCTACCTTATTTGTGGTAAAGTAAGTATAAGTACATGTGAAACCAACGGAATAATAAGTATTTATTGTTGTTTATTGAAAGAATGGGTAAATACTAAATAGTTAACATGATTGTACAATCTTCACAAAATGTGTGGATTCTTACGATTTTACAATACGACTTTACCTTCCGATTCTTAGAGGCCCTTCTTGAGAGCTATACTTCCATTTTTGGCAACTTTAAATAACATTATAATCATCTTGCTCTCTCCTTCCACTTATCACACTTCCTATTCTTTTATTATTTTTCTCTCCTCCCACTTATTCACGCCCCACTACCTTTTGTTTTAATTTCTCTATTCTCTATGTGAATAAATTACTAATCCAATTATAGAGAAATTGGATTTTTATTGTGAATTGTAACATCTGCCTCTAGTTAAGGACAACTTGTCCTATAATCTTCTTTTATTTTATGAATAAGGTTCAATAAAATTATATATTATTGTACCTTGAGGTTGTTACAAATCTTTTATTTGTGGTTCCAAGTGTCGGACATGTGAAATGTCGAGTTTCTTTATAAAAGTAACAATTTTTTATTTTAAAGAATGATCTTTTGTCAGAACGGACCTTTTAAAGTCCAAAGATGGTGAGAAATGAGCTTATAAAAAGTTCGTTGTAAGATAGAACCTAAGTAGGACGGAACCTTTATCCATTTTCTGACCTTTGACTCCAATTTTCCGGCGTTGTCCAGCTCATGCCGGTCACATGTTTAATAAAAAAACCTTTTCTCTTCTTATTTTCCCCTCCATTTCCTCCAGTTCTCTAACAAACCTAAATACCTAACAAAACAAAACCTATGTTCTTCGACATTCTCCGTCTTCCCTCTCCTCTTCTTCTCAACCCTTGCATCAAACCTTAAAAAAAAGAAAAGTGAAATTACAAGAAGCGAAAGATCTCCTTCCACAAATTATTGTTAGAGGCTTGGCTCCTGATGCGATCACTTATAATCATCTGTTTCGTGGGTACGTGGGTGCTCTAGTGTTGGAAATATCACGAATCCATGGAGTTGTATGAATTTATGAAGAAAAGGGACATCAAACCAACCTTAATCACCTATCCTTCACTAATTGGTATAAGTAGCTAAGAAGAAGGCTTGTTGCTAGTAGATCTAATTTATCAAGAAATTGTGGGTTTCAATCTGACTCATGATAGAATGGTATATAATCGCCTTAATTTTGCATATGTGGAGCATGGTGACATTGAAAAGGCAATCTCTTTGCGTCATGAGATAGCGAGCAAGGAAATTGAGCTTGACAATATGACATAAAATAATTTGATTTTAGGGCATTTAAAACTGGGAGACCATAATAGTGGTGGATCTTGTGAAAGATGATACTTACGCTATACTAGTTGAAGAATACCGAAAGACTTTGATGGGGTATATGCTTGGTACCGAGAAATGGTTAACAAGGGTTTCTATTGGCTGCCAGCACCTGTAATGAGCATCTGTATTCTGTAATGAGCTTGTGAGTGGTCTTAAAGAAGGAATCTGAAATAATCTACTCAGAAATATGTGCAGAAATGATGCGGCAACAACCATGATGGTGTTGAATTTGTGTTAGCTGTAAAAAAAAATTGAGGAACCTTGACTTCCACGAACCTCAAATTGGACGAATTGTTGGAAAGAAATTGGTCCTTTTCCTCTTACCTTGTTCGAATGTGCACGAATTGTAATGGGAAACAACGATTCTTTTTCTTTTTAAGGTTTGATGCAAGGAGAAGAAGATAAGAGGGAAGACACAGAGAATGTCGAAGAACAAAGTTTTTTTTATATTTTTTAAGGTATTTAGGCTTGTTAGAGAATTGTAGGAAAATGGAGGGGAAAATAAGAAAAAAAAAGCTTTTTTATTGAACACGTGATCTTAGTTTAAAAAGGTGCAAGGCGCACAAGGGTCATGGAGCCTAGGCACAAGGCTAAGGCGCGCATCTTTTGGATACGAGGCGCACATAATTTGCTCATAAACCTTAAAATTCGATATAGAACAAAACTAACACAATTTTTACTCAAAACAACATAATACTATTGGAGTGCCATATTTTCGTGCCAGTTCATAAGCATCGCGTGATCCCATCGATGAAGTGCCAAAATTAGAACTTTCCAAGGTAATTACAAGTTGGAAATGCGAAAATTAACTCATATTATGCTACTGTCTGCCACTACCTAAAAAGCTTAGGTTGTAGAGATATGACCGCTGACAAGTCACATGGGGTGTGTTTATATCATTAAAAAAGAAAAAAAAGTAAATAAAAGATCCATGTCACCATGAAGACCGAAGGCGCACAAGGCGTTGTGCCTTGCGCCTTACCTAAGGCGCACGAAGGCGCGTGCCTGGTTGACATCAGTGAGCCTAGAGAGTTGAAGGCGCCAAAGGCTGCGCCTAGGTTTTTAAAGCTAAGCGCGTGAGCGGCACACGCTGGTTAACGCAGGAAAATTGGAGTCAAAGGTCGGAAAATGGGCAAAGGTCCCATCTTACAACAAGAAAACCATTTTAGGTCCTATCTTATAACAAATTTTTTATAAGGTGCTTTCTCACAATTTTTGGACTTTAAAAGGAAGGTCCTTTCTAACAAAAAATCCTTTGAAGAATGATTAATTTTGAGCTTCAAATAAAAGTGTGATGTGTCATACTCCTACTAGTTTTTTTCTATTTTGTCCTCTTCTTTTAATTAGTTTTATTCTCTAATGCATAAACTCCACCGCCTGTTGACCTATAATAAAATTTGCGTTGTCCCTTTATTTTTCACATTTGGAATGACAATCTGTTTCAAATATTGTGTATTTACTTCCTATCCATTAAAGCCTTGGTGTTAACAGAAAAGCACTTTGCTGTCTATTGATTGGTGAGCTGCATCAGGTGGAAATTCTCAGAGAGAGAGTGAAGTCCTCACCAAAACAACTCAAAAAGGAAGAATTAGCCAAAGATGTAAAAAAGAGTTCAAAATATTGTTTTTTGCTTAGAACTTTTAGCACCGCCAACTTTTAAAGGTTTGCATGAGAATATTCTTGCAGCAAAAGTGTCCTATTCTTTCTTCTGCAGTTTCTATGACCCTTTATCACTTTGTTTTAAAATCATTTTTTCTCGAGGAAGTACTAAATGGATGAAACCCGGTCTGCTGTCCTCTTTGATTTTGTACGCCAATTCTCAAC
Organism: Spinacia oleracea; assembly: GCF_020520425.1. Classification (NCBI taxonomy): domain Eukaryota; kingdom Viridiplantae; phylum Streptophyta; class Magnoliopsida; order Caryophyllales; family Amaranthaceae; genus Spinacia; species Spinacia oleracea. The sequence continues at coordinate 86,557,009 of NC_079488.1, read as the reverse complement.
TTTCTAAATGACCGTATTTGCCACTTTAACCATTACTGATGAAATTTGCTTATTTTTATTTCAAGCACCACATTAACAGGGGGCACAGAATTTGGAGGAACTCTCAACTTTTAAAATAACCCTGTCCACTACCCTAACCTTGACTGGTAAAATTGTCTGATTGTTATCTCAAGGTTATAAGTTGCAACTTGCAAGGCCTGGGTTCGTTATAGGCAACAATAAATATAGAGGGATACTTGACGGACAATCATTTCTAAGAGTAGTTCGTAAAAGGTAGTTTTTTTAGAGAAATGCTCAACCATGGCGTTGCGTTTTATCTCTTTAAATGGTAACCAAAAAAAAAAACCATATTATCACAAATGATCCTCTGTTTTTGAAATAAACGTTCCATAACCTCGTTTAGCTAATCAGTTAAATTTCTGTTGACTTTATTTCAGATAAAGGAATTTCATTTTTTAGTCAAACCCTTCCCTCCCTCCTCGTATGACAGTGCCTCACTACTTCCTCTGACCAGCTACCACGTCCACCCCTACCACCCATCTTTGCCCTCCCTGCTCCCTCCAACCATCACGACCCATAGCCAGTTAGCTATCGTCTTAGCATTCATCACCAACTTTCAATCTTGCATTTCTCCACCATGTCCCTCATTTATAAATGCCCAAATCCATAACTCCCCCAATCACTCACCGCCTCAACAGCCACCTGCCATCTCCTTAACAATGGCCTCAACCACCAACAAAGGAAGTTAGATCTGAGCAAGAGAAGGAGGGAGATAAAACAGTCCGTGGAAGTAAAGAAATTTACCTGTCCATTAAGAAAATTTATAACTATAATTATAGACCACATATGGTTAAATTTAAGCATTGGAACTTTAGAAAAGGGGCATTTGTGTAATTTCACGCCCCACTAACAGTTCACTAAAGAAAATGGTCTACAATGTCACAGAACAATGTTATACACAATCACGGGGCTATTTCGATTTTTTTTTAGGCTACCAGATGTAGAAAGACAAACCATAGGGTTACCATTGAGTATTTTCCTTCTAATTTTCTTGCCATGTCTATCCTTGGACTCCTTTTTTAAACAATAAGAAAGAATGCGTTCCTTACTTCCTTAGACTGCCACCTGAATTCCTGAAGACAACCTAGAGTTATAAGATTCCTGTACATTGCTACAAGGGAGACCATTAAAATGTGAAATATGTAAGGTTTGTGAGGAACAATATGTACAGTTTTGCGCTTCTCCCCAAGTTAGCCATTTCATATTCCATCTTAAATCTCATGATCTCTGGATGTTTTAGCATCGTGGGTGCTTCGTCTTCTGTATGGTTGATTTATGATGTGACTGATGTGCATGTCATAGGATGTCGAGGGTTTTTGCATGACTACTAAATTCTTGTAACTTTAATGTTTGATTTATTTAGAGTGGGAGATTTCCTCATAGGTTTTCATGTCTGACTGACACTTCCATGCTATTGTATTTTGCAGCTTCAAAGTATGCTGGCTACGTGAATTCTTTCCATCTATGTAGTACGGTAAGTTAATGCTATTTGTACTGTAACAACTCTTCATAAATTTTTGCTTGTCACAAATATTTGATTGTGGCTTAATATGTCATATGCTCTGCATTTACTTATCACTCCTAACAAATATCATCTATGCTCACCTAACTGCCTGCCTATACTGGCCTATCCACATATATGGAGGGGTGGGGGAAAGGTTTGAGACTTCAGATTTTTCGTACTTATTGTCCTATCTCCTACTCTACCTCTGCTAATTTGATAACAGAATTGAAGGGAAGAAGAAGATGAAATTTGATTAATGAGAAAATTACAAAAATAGTAAAAGATATTCAAGCTTTTGAGAAGCTTGTTTTTCTCCTAACTAAGCACTAAAGCCAAATGGAAATACTTAATAATATTCTTCATGATTTCCCCCTCTAATCTCCTCTATATCTAAACCCACTCATTCTGTTTTGTCCCTCCCTTCTGAATGATTCTTTCTACTTTCTTCTCAAGCTACCCAAAATGAAATTTCCAAGTCATTTCTTAGTATACCCCCCCCCCCCCACCCCTCCCCTCGTTGAAATTCTGTTGTAGTTCATTTTTATATCAAACTTGTCATATGAAGTTAATTGATACAGATTCAAAGAAAACTTTAGTTGATTAGGCCAACCCTTATCCTTGAATAACTTTCAATTGTTTGCTTCAAAACAAGAGTTTCCGGACACAGCAATTTGGCAGACGTTTCCAGGTTGACACGACCTGAAAAAGATTCGGGGTCTGGATATGCCTAGTTGTCCTCGGATACGGCTGCCCACAGTAACCAGAAATTAGAGAGAAGCCGACAAAGATCCGGATACGGAATACGGTCCGGATATGCCTAGTTGTGGCTGTCCATACTAACCAGAAATAAGATAGAAGGGAAGAAGGTATGGGTGGTAATTGGTCTTGGAAACTTCTGAGATCTAGGGTTTGAAAGGAAAACCGTATGTATTGTTAATCAGAGATGATTCCACCCTACTAAGAATATGTGTGGGGTTTTGTTCGATGGGTAGAGGCGAGCCGCTTGAGATAGCCGGAGCTCCAGTTGCCTTCTCCAGTGATGTGCTGGATAGTTTTCCTCTCTTCATTGTGCGGCTAGTGAAATAATATTATTACCTTTTTTTCCCCTTCACATGAGACACGGCTTCTAGAGTTTGGGCTTTGTTTTTAGGGTTGGGCCAATTATTAGCTCTTATTTGTGGGTTGCAACTAAAACTTGTAATACTGTTTTTCAAGGGACTAATGTCTTAGGGTGTGTTTGGCCTAGTTTCTAAAAAACAGTTTCCGTTTCTTTGGAAGTAGTTTTCTATAAATTGTTTCTAGCAACACTCAGGAGAAACAAAAGTGTTTGGCCATTATAATTTAGAAGTGCTTTTGGGAAGTAGAAATAATTATACTTCCTCCGTTCTGTAATATCGCACCATTTGGTTTTTTACACTATTCACACTACGACTTTGGTCATTTTTTGTGATTTCTACGTACGAAAATTGTAGTCATGTGGGGTCATGTTAGATTCGTATCGATATATATTTTCTAAATATCAATTTTTTATAATTTTTACTTACACACAATTTGAGATATTAAGAGTGAAAGTAATGTATTAAAGGGGTAAAAGTCAACCATGGTGCGATATTTAAGGAACGGAGGAAGTATTTATGTTTAGCCTATTGGTTACTTATGGTTTCCGTATTATTTTAATATTTAAAACCACGGAATATACTACCTATTTGGGGAAAAGGACGATTAAAAACAAGTATGAAATCCGGAGAAAGAGAAAAAAATTCCATGAACTCTTGAACATTTGTTTGAGTGACAGAATTCTCCATAACCGCAAACAACAATTGACTGCAAAATAAGCAAAAGTTCTGTTTGCTTCTCTCCACATAGCCAGAGCCCAAGGAATGATTGTGAAGCCATAAATAAAAAAAAACACATTAAAAATGCATCCTAATTTGCATTACAGAATAAAAGAAAAGTTCAATTAAAGCTCCTAATTTGCTGCATTTTTTTGCCATGTAGCAAAGTAGTCAAGAGGAGGACAAGGATCCCATTTTCGTTGAAATTTAGAGTATTTAAGGTTCTGCTCATAACAAAAAGAATCTAAAATATTTTCGAAATTACTGCTCGCCATTGTGATAGTGGAGGTGACATACTGAAATATTTTCTATTGTGTCCTAAATGGAGGTTAGAGAGTAATGGGAGAGGCGAATAGATGAGAGAGATCAATTGTATGAAAATTGGAAAGTTTCTGAAACATGTTGAGCAGACTCAGGAGAGAGACGGGGAGGAAGATCAATTCTGTTATTCTGGTCATCTTTTTATTATTGGTGTGAACGTGTGGTATTATAGTCCGGGCGGAAATTTCATTAAATGAAACCCACAGCTCCCCGAGAAACAGCTTCAGAAGCCCAAAATCCGAGCTTCTGTTTCTAGAGCTTTTAGGAACAGATTTGGGCTTCTTGGCATTTGGTTTCTACTTTTATTTTTACCCCCGTTTAGCCAAGTTTCTGTTTCAGTCATAGAAAAGCTCTATAAGCTTGGTCAAACACCCCCTTACACCATTTTACAGACACACACTTACATTATTACTCCCTCCGTCCCAGAATACTCGTTACACGTTCCTTTTTCATCCGTCTCAGATTACTCGTTACACTTTTTTTCCAACCCATTTTAGGAAAGTTTTTATTATATTTTAATAGATGTCCCTTTCTTACTTTGGCCCACCACACAAATATTTTAATTTCAACTCTTCTATCCTTCAATATAAAAATATCATACATTCTCCTTCCTCTAATATTAAAATGCTCTAGTAACTTCCATTACATCTACTTTTTAATAATATAATAAATTGATAACCACACTACCACTTATCGCATTAAACTGTGTGCTAGTAGAGTGTAACGACGACTATTTAGGGACGGAGAGAGTAATAAAAAAGAACTAAAATTGCCATAACCCTGCTACCCGGTCCAAGTTTATGACGGTGTCCTCGATCTTATGTTTTCAAATTTTCTGTGTGGGACACTGTAAAGAACTGCTAATTTTGAGCAGATGGCAGAATATGTAATAATTTGATTGATGGATGAACGAACACGAAATGGGATACAAAAGTAGTTTAGTCAACACCAACTCCAAGTTTAGTGACTTGAAGTCACTACTCTCCAAAGCCTAAGCTTTACCATAATCTCAACATGCCTCTCATAACCTAATATGCTTTTATTTATAGGAAAAATTGCTTTAAATAATCCAACCTTTCGACGATTTCCCGTTAATAATAAAACCTTTAGATTATTATGTAATAATCCAACCTTTGCACCCCGTTAAATTTTATTGCACCCAACCGGTCACCAACCTGATACAGTAGGTACCCTGTACATGTGTCATGCAATCATTCGTTATAATTCTATTTTAAATAAAAAAAATTCTATTACTTCATTACTTCTTCTTTTTTCCTTCCTTTCTTCCTCAATTCGAAACCCATTATCAATTTATCATCCTATGTTGATAATCAAAATTAACAAAATCCCCCATTATCATCATTAATTGATAATCAAAATCAACAAATGAGTACTTTTGTTTTTGTTCCTTCCTTTCTTCCTCAATTCGAAACCCTATTATCAATTTATCATCATCTATTGATCAACGAAATCCCCCATTATCATCATCAATTGATAATCAAAATCAACAAAATGATATCATCCTGATTTATGTGAAATAAAATGTCATGAGTCAGGAAAAATCAACACCTCGTAATTCACGAAATCTTTGAAAGCATGTTAAGATGTAGAACTCAGTTTAAGGATTAGAATCAATTTCATGGGTAAGGGCACCACTCACTGAATGTTCTTAGTGGCGGTGAGAAATCGCGACGCTGTGATCTAAGGACCCCATCATAATTAATCCATTTTCTTCTTGCTGGAATTTTTTGATCGACACTTATGCAAAAATTAGGGAGTTGTTCTTAAAGTTAAGGAGAGACAGTATCAATTAGTATGATAGATTCTAGAATGTTGGGTTAAACCCTCTGGTATTGCAAGGAAAGAGGGAAGAAAACAAAGAGGCAGGATATGGTGTTCATGGGTGGCCACTGAAGTGGTGATGGTCGATGAGATAGAATAGAGTTTGGTTGAGGGAGGAGAAGCGACCTGTGTGAGAGTGTTAGGGAGGGGTCTGAAATTGGAGAAGTTTTTGATTGAGGAGAAACTTTGGGAATTTGGGAGTGAGGTGAGATCACTCATATCAGAGATTAGAAATGAGGGAGGAAGAAGTAGAAAGGAGGGAGGAAGGAGGTAAAAAAAGAAATTAAAAAATAAAATATTTGACCTTACTTAGCCGGTTTCCCATCATTTGGGTTCAATAAAAGTTAATGTGGTGCAAAGGTTGGATTATTAGAAAATAATCCGAAGGTTGAATTATTAACGGAAAATCGTCCAAAGATTGGATTATTTAAAGTAATTATTCCTTATTTATAACCATTCTACTACATCTACCTAATTCGTCTTCTACCTAATATTACTCACTACCTATTATGCCCTTCCCTTACACTTGATTCATTACAAACACTCAGATTTGTACCCGTGTCCAAGTAACATAGATTTTTTGAGTTATCTTACGGGGCTTGCTTAGTTATTTTTTCAATTGTTTTCGGGTGGGTTTTCCGGTGGTGCATGTTTGAGTAGTGTGTGTTTAGTGGAATCCGCAAAGGGTTACATGGTTCCTAAGGTTTTTAGACAATGGGGTAAGTTGCTTTTAGGAAGAATACCATATCCCCCACACAGTTCCTATATCCAGTTAAGTTATCACTGAATTGACGAGTTTATTTTAAACTTTTTCCTTATATAACTGTCTTTTATGTTTTACTCTGTGCATAGATGGGTCCGGGATTTCCGATATCAATACAGTCGTTATCCAGAGCTGCAGATCAGTACGTCAAATTGCGTCCACAATGACAATGCACTAATCTTTTGAAGCTACCAAGTTGGATTATTTGGCCCGATGTCTATTTAATCTATAGAGGTCTCAGATGCTGGGGAAACTGGTCTGTACAAGATGGACTTGTATCTTTTTACCGAGGATAAGAGATTAGATTCGATGACAACTAAATTGGTTTTCGTGTCATATGTTTATAGAGTAGTGATAGCCTGACTGGTTCCCCCTCCCTACGAAGTTTAAACCGGGTTTACTTGAGTTATTGACACTGTTTTGGTTTTTGGTTCTGAAGTTTCATTATCTAGTTTTTATCTAGAACTGATTTAAGAGCAAAGACCTCATTATTGACTTGCAGTTATATCGACAGGAATGTAATAAGTTAAAATTGTAGTGACAACTCAAAATAATAAGTTCTTTGAGATTTTCCTTTTTTATTTGTTTGCTTTTATAGTGTGTGTCGATACTAGGTTCTCCAAATGAAATTCTACAATTTGGTGAAATGACTTTTTACTGTTCAGGAATCAGAGAATTTGCAATTCTATCCTGGACATAGCGCTGTCAAAAAGTGAAATTGACGGAAACCAATCGGCCGTAATCAATCGATATACGAACCAAAATATATTTGAGAAATAGGGATTTCATAATTGAAACGTTTTGATTAGATGTTGATTTGAAATCCAATTTAACCCGTTAATCCAAGTTCCTAACCTATATCTCTAGCAACTAGAGGAGATCCACAACCCAATTTGCACCAGATAACTTTTAACCGAACTGAAGTCGCATAATAACAATATGAAAACTGATTTAATAATTGGAACCGATAAAACATGATATCTGATTTAACCTGACTCTTCACAACCCAAATCCGACCTCAATCGAATTGTTGTCTAAATTACTCCCTATATATGTCCTTAAAAGATTTCCCTAGATAATATTTTTCACTTTATTAGAAAAGAAGGCAAAAGAACAGCAGGAAGGTTGATAAGCTTTGTCATTTTGCTAATTTAAATAATAGAAATGGTATGGGAAACATGTGCTGAACACATATTATAAATGGTATGGGACAAACCAAAATGGAAATTTGGGTAATATTTTAGGGACGGAGGGAATATACATGAAATCTGAAATAATAATCCGATACAAATTGACACGATAACCTAAAGCCACGAGAGATTAAACAAACTCGATTTAACATGAATCTGTTTCAATTTACTCGTGTTTATTCTGAATCAAGTAAACCAAATTATACTATTTTGTTGACAAATGACAATGAAATTTACTTCGATAGATGAAAGGTTATTCAATGTTTTTTTTGTAGACGCCACATTTGACCTTCGTCCCAAAGCGGAAAGTTTGATGATGAAGCTATGACCCACTTGTCCAACGCTCTCTTGATCAAGCGAACGAGCACCTTGCAACTGACCGAAAAGATCGCCCCAAAACTTCTATTTATACTAACTGTCGAAAATAATAACCGCTATGGTAAGTAGATGCTAAATATAAAATCTGACCAAGATAGATTTTAAGTGTCAAAAGATAAAATTGCATTTCCATTAGTCTTTTATAATATACCTCCAGCTTACATTTCCGGCACCCGGACTCTACCTCCGGAAGAACAAACCGGCACCCGAACTCTACCTCTGTGTACGGGGTGATTACTTTTTCAGAGCAAGCACAACAGTCTAAGACGGTTGTACTTACTCTGAGGGGGCTAGTTGTACGGGATACTCCCGTAGGCCCAGTTCTATACCAGAATACCATATTCTAGTATTTTGGGCCCAGAGAGTAATAAAGGCAAAGGCCCAATCCATGACCTAATAATCCATAAAATCCCTATAAAGGGGGAAGGTAAAGAGGACAACTTCTCTACACTCTCTACTCCCTCTTCTCTGTACTCCATCTCTTTATGATATATTACTAATGTTGGGCGTCGGAGGCCCCGATCCGGGGAACCTCCCTCGGATTCGGGGTTTCATTTGCAGGAAATCACCTCCACGTTCAAGATACGAAGATCCGACCACACCATCCGATTCCAATACCGGAACAATTGGCGCTAGAAGGAGGGGCACAATAACATACCATTGTGCCCAGAATCTCCGAACATAAAATCCCATTTTCATCCTCTCAGATCTACAAAGAAACAGGTTAAAAGCTGTATACAGAATACATAAACCCATCGCAATTCGACATCCACAAATAAGCAAAGATAAAAACAAAATAAAGAAAAGACCAATGTTGATTTCTCTCCTCAAGCACAACGTGCCGCTTACAAAAAAAAAAAGCCACTGCAGACTCTATTACCCAAAATAAAAAGCCATTGCAGAGTCTATGACCCAAAACAAATTACTCCCCAAAACAAATTCAGTCTCAAATTCATAAATTTAGAAGGGTCAGATCTAAAAAACTCAGTTAAAAGAAGAAAAAGAAAAGGAAAAGGCAAGCATCAAAGTAAGGGTAAAGGGAAGTGCATAATTTGGGCATAAACATAGCAACACCGACTAAGTGTTGGTTGCTGAATTGCTCCGCTAACGGCAACGCTACCAGAGCACCGATACCAAAGATATGCTTCCTCTCTCCTTATTTGTGTGATTAAGATGATGTTTTGACTATTGAACGCCCAATCCATGATAAACGTACCCATTACTTGCCGTTTGAAATGACCTGACCCATTGCCGACTGTATTATTGCTGGTAAAGATTACCTGATTAGTTTCCGGCTGTATAAATGGCCGGTAACGATTACCTGGCTAAGAACATCCCGTAAAATTACTTAACCCATAGCCGATCGCGTTATTGTCGGCTAAAATTACCTGACCCATTGCCGACTGCATTATTGCCGGCTAAAATTACCTGACCCATTGCATTCCTGCATTATTGCCGGCTAAAATTACGGACTCTAAAATTATGCTGAGGTAAGTGTTAAGATTATGCCTACTGCGGCAAGTGTTTAAAATTATGCCCGATTGCGACAAGTATTAATAACTATTTATTAGCCCACCTGTTAGCGAATAGAATAGTAGTACAATTAGGACTACTATGCTAGAGTTATACTAGGATTCAAAACAGTATACATAGCAATATTAGTTTACGTAGCTTTACAATATTAGTCTCCTAGTTTAACTAGCTTTAGGATTCTATTTATTTGTACGCTATATATCAAATTATCAACTGCTGGGAAGATCAATAAAAACACAACTGATTCTAAGATCTCAATCTGATATTTGTCACCACCCCAAGTTGACCTGAGATTAGTTCTGTCAGCATGCACCCTCCCGGTAATAATCGGTTCCAACCGAAGCCATTTTTTACCGACTGACAAAAATCACAGTATAATCTACAAATTATAGAGTAACCTCTCAATACCTATTAGGAAAAGTTTAACATTGGGTGAGCACTCATACGACATTCTTGCCGGTCTAAATTTACTACCGAGCTAAGCTTGATGTATCCTTAAGAGCAAAAAGAAGAAGGTGCGGGAATATAAAAGTTATTCTGCGCATCTGAAGTGTGACCCAATCTGTGTTCTCAGTGCATTAAGTTTCGAGTGATTGGTTTAATAATGTTGGGAAATTCGTGTATCTTCCCTTCTGCTTATGAAAGTTTTGTTTTGGTTGCTTGCTGGCTGCTATCGGCCTACGATTTCTGCCGGCTAGATTTGATGAGTCATACTCGCTACCGGCCTGTTTGAAAAGTCATACTGCATACCCTCTAATTCGTTCTCGGCTCTGTCTGTAAGATATTTTGTTATGATGATCTGAGTGCATAAATTGCCATAAATGTGTATTCTCGAAATCCCATACCAATGTGCTGCATACAAACATTTTAATCAGCTACCGGCATGAACCCGATCTAAATTTTAATACCAGCCCAATCCCATTCCATTATTTCATTTGCATATTCTGCCATTCTTTTTAAGAAGGTAAAAGGTGGCTAGTCGGTGAGAAAATCTACACCACTGATAGTCTAGTGTCATTGGAGATTGTTGTAGGCGTCTGTCAGCTATTTATCTGTCAGTCCTCAAGAGACTATCAGTCATGCAGTCGGCAGTGTATTAGTAATTAAGTGTATACACCTCTAGCCGGTCTAAGTTTGTTACCGGTCCACATCCACAATGTCATAGTCTCATGCCAATGTCATACCAGCCTAGTCATGCTTAATATTGTTTAATCTGGTACTTTTTATCGCAAAATTTATATCTGCCTAATATGGAGCTTGTATTGAGCTAACCTTTTGGAAGGAAAGTGTTACTTTCTGTCGGCAGATTTCATGTGCCAAATGCATGAGATCATCTCGAGGAAATTTTTCAAGGAAATTGGTAGTCATTCTATTTTTATATTTATGCTACTTGCTTGCTGCTCGTATAGTCGTACCTGCAGTTTTCTCAATTGATGGGCAAAGAGTAGCTGAATTTCAGTGTTAAAGATTCATCCTTTATAGTTAATGACTCCCGTCGTCGGAGTGCGCATCTTACCGGCGCATAATAACAAACTTATTAGCTGGTGCATAATTTTATTGTTTTTGGTTCGCTACCCGGTAACTGTTGCCATACTAATAAACTAATTAACCGATGCATAATAGTGAACCTCTTTTTTGCATAATTAACAAGTTGAACAAGTCTCTTGTACCCGTCTAAATTGCCGTCGTATAAATAGGTATCAGCCTAATTTGAGGAGCTATATTTGCAACCGGCCTTATTCAAAGTTATGCCGGATGGCATGCCATCGTATTTAAAGAAATGCCCAATGGGCCCATACCCCTTTATGTTTTATTTGTTGCCAAATGCGATGTCTCTTAATTCGATGCCAGTCATGCAATCAGCAATCCGTCCAGACATGAATTGTCTACCGACCAAATCCCCGCCAGACTCGGGGGAGCGAGTCATGTTGTGAGAGTTTTCCAAAATTCATAATCTAGTACCATTTAATTTACTACCGGTAGTTTTCTACCAGTCTTTTTTACAAAATCAAAGTCCATACCGATTTTTTTAAGCGGCATCGACTTAATTCATTTGTTGTTATCAAGAGTTTAAGTACTCCAACTGTCTTGTAAGTTCCCAAGTGTTTGTTGAGTGTATATTATGCACCATCTTGTAATAATGAATACCAAGGGTCGCCTACTTTGCTACCAATTACTATTTTTATTTCTTAAAAAGTCGAGTATGTATATTCTTAATTAAGTGGTAATAGGAAGATGCAACCATTTTATTTGCAACCGGCATTTTAAACAGCCTAAGTTATTAGATGGTGTTTGGTAAGACTCATAAGTTCAATAGCCAGAGTAAAGCTAATTTATGATTTAATTGTAAGATCGAGCAATCATTTGTGATTTCTGTCCAAGTATGAAAATTTTCTGCCAGCGAAATCCTTGCCGGGCTTAGAAATGCAAATCATAGTATAGAAGTTTTTGAAAAATCACACGCATACCATTTATTGAGACTATGTGCTACTGTCTAAAGGGATGTCGGTCCAAGAGTGGTAGTGCCCATACCTTCTAATTTAATCGGTGATTGTACTAGAAATAAATTTAAAATAAAATAAAATAAAAAGTCTTGCTTCCAGTCTAAATTGCTAGCAGTCTGCAACTCTGCAAGGCCATACCTTGTACCAAGCAGCTTTGTACCACACCTAAACATAAGTGTCAATCACAATCTCCCTGTCATACCATAAGTGTTGATGAAGTCAGACTTAGTCTATATTTTTATTGAGGAATAATTTATGTTTCCCAAGTGTCAGGTTGAAGTTAATAAGAAAATTTATTGTTTGCAGGAGCTTCTCATAATACAATTGTTGGGTAATAGCTCTTGTCATCGAATTTATTACATAAAAATGTTTTGGAAAAAAGGATATTCTTACCATATAATTTGCAACCGGCCTATTTCTTGCCGGTCCCGTAAATATGTCGATTACCAAGGGCTTAGCTCACTCACCGTCAAGGATAGTATTAAGCACTCTAGTTTGTGAATTATACAAGGGTCGCAACTAAAGTCTGAATATCATGGTATATTGCTACAAGTTGTGTTGGTAAAGGGTAGTAGTAGCGTACCTATTTTAAATATTGCTGATAGTAATAAAATTTAGAATCTTATACCCATTTGCTAGTCATGATATCAAGTTTTTTACAGATTCAAAAGCATAGTGCATTCATATGACGGTTAAAAGTTATTAAGAGTCTCATTGTATACAATCCCATTTGAAAGCGGAAAGTGGCCAACTTCAGTTTGTATGTAATTCGTTTGATATGTATGACATAGGTGTTTAATCCAACCATTGCCTCGCATTTTTCGAGTTGAAGTCTAGTCAATCCCATGATAACCTATGGAAGACATTTCATCATTTACGGACGTAAGCAGAAAAATTCTGTAAAAGGGATAAGCGTGCAACAATTACAACACTTCATCGTGCGCTGAGCAGGAAAACTCTGAAAAAGATAAGCTTGCAGCAATTACGATAAAAGTCAGGAAAGTCTCCCTAAATCCTTGTTGCATATGCTTGATGTTAAGTATGGTTATACGTGATTATATGCATGAGAAAGGAAATGTCGTATAATTATTCATTACACTCACATGAAGTGTGTGGTGTGTGGCTGCATGCCATTCCTAAGGCACAAAATCAGCCTAAAAAGAAACAGGATAGCACTATGATATTTAGGTGTTATTTTGTTCCAACTAGTACTATGTTAGCTGGTACCAATCATGGTGTGCGTTACAGCGACTCAAACATAGAGGTATCAAATTTCCCTAATGGTTGGCCTTTACAGGCACTACTAATTAGGTTAAGGTCCTAGCAATCGAGCCAAATTCTCTCTGTTGTTGACTAACTTGGCGGTCGTTTTGGAATAAGTTTATTAAGATTGACATGTCTAAGTGCCAAACACGTAAAATTAGTCATACGGCCAATAAAAATTGAGTAAAAGAAGCGTTGCCTAAACACTATATGTTTGATGAGTCTTTCACAATGTTATCCTAGTTTGGGTTCAATAATTACCTAAAGTCTCCTATTGTAAATGTTGGTAATTAGTAAATTAGTATCATTACGAAGGTTCAACCAGTATTAGCCCTAATAGTTTTATACAAGTAGGAAGACTTTAAGGGGGCTTCGTACCGCCATTAAAATATTGATTGAAAATGAAAAGCAAGACTACAAAGTTAGAATAATCATAGCATCATCAACACCTTAAATCAAAGAAATCCCAGTAACTTCCACACCACTATTTGCGTGTGGTAAGTAGTTCATGGTTAGAGATTGTTTAAAAATCTATTTTCTTCCTTGAATAAAGAGTCTTGGAATTCTCCTTATCAACGTATGTAACAAACAACTTGAGGGACTAATGAATAAGTGACAAGACTAAAAAGAAGTGTTTTGAGTCTCTTGTTACCAATGTTCAAATTCACCACTTAATTAGTTTGTGGTAAAATGGCCCACGTATAATAAAAGAAGTCTCTTGTAAGCCGACCGCGTCACAACTTCGAATGTGTCATTGTTTAGTGGGTTTTAGCCATGCTATTAAAGTAGTTGAATGTGTGTTTGTATGAATAAACGTCTTTACATAAGAAAGAGGACAACGAGTGACAGTAATACTGCTCATATGCAAAATAATTTTAGTTCTTAAGTCGACCATAAACTCAATGTAAGTCTTCGAAGGAGCTAGTTAGTGTACTAGAGTAAAAACTAATGATGTGTGCAATCCTTAAGTGTCATTCAGATTGTCATGGGCTCATAAGAAGAATAGTAGAACAATTTCATGTAGTTGCGATAAAGCCATGTGTCAAATCGTATTGTTGTCCTTCTAGTCGACCATTTAAAGTGTTGCCAGATTGTATTCTATTGATAAGTACTTAAACTACAAACCTAGGTTTTCTAACGATTTCTAGAAGGTGACTACAAATTGATTAGTCGGGATTCAACTATTCAAACACTCATTCATATGTCTGTACATACACATAAATATTTGCTAAGATAATGCTCATACTAATAAGTATCATACCAAAAAGATAGAAGTGTAAGCTTCACGCAAGATATTATGGCACCATGCTAGTATGTCATTGTGTTAAAATACCATCGCCTACCTAAATGCATATGCTACCTTTAAGTTTCACGATCAATATTGTCGAGCAAGAATATAACATAAAGTTAACTCTTTTATCAATCAACTATCGTTACTGGTTTTTGAGATGCATATAATAAGCAAATTTAATAGCTTTGAGAATGTGAATGAGTATGCAGTATGCTAAATGCTTAAATACTTAATGCTTAAGGACATTGTATAATCTCACATATGCATTGATTTGGTTAATTATAATTATCACCTTATATTCTCCACAACAAGATTGCAGGTGCTAAATAGCCGGTGTGTTTGAAGTAAGTAAAAGGCCGACATCGCATATCAAAGGTGAAATATGGCAACCAATAAAATGTATGGATGTGATCAGTAGCTTTGGGGAAAATAAATGCCGTAGGGGCACTCCATTGTGAAGCGTAGCAGTCCATAAGGAATGGATGTGATCAGTAGCTTTGGGGAAAATAAATGCCGTTAAGGGCACTCCATTGTGAATCGTAGCAATCCAACGAAATGTATGGATGTGATCAGTAGCTTTGGGGAAAATAAATGCCGTAGGGGCACTCCATTGTGAAGCGTAGCAGTCCATAAGGAATGGATGTGATCAGTAGCTTTGGGGAAAATAAATGCCGTTAAGGGCACTCCATTGTGAATCGTAGCAGTCCAACGAAATGTATGGATGTGATCAGTAGCTTTGGGGAAAATAAATGCCGTAGGGGCACTCCATTGTGAAGCGTAGCAGTCCATAAGGAATGGATGTGATCAGTAGCTTTGGGGAAAATAAATGCCGTTAAGGGCACTCCATTGTGAATCGTAGCAGTCCAACGAAATGTATGGATGTGATCAGTAACTTTGGGGAAAATAAATGCCGTAGGGGCACTCCACTGTGAATCGTAGCAGTCCATAATAAAGCAATGATAAAATAAAATATGAAATATAGTGTTGAAAAAAGACCGGCAAGACATATCAATGCAAAAAGGAGGCTAGTCATCCTAAAAAAATCAAAGGGGCTAGTCGTCCTAAAAAAAAAAAAAATCAAGGGGGATAGTCATCCTAAAAAATCAAAGGGCTAGTCATCCTAAAAAATCAAGGGGGCTAGTCGTCCTAAAAAATCAAAGGGGGCTAGTCGTCCTAAAAAATCAAAGGGGGCTAGTCGTCCTAAAAAATCAAAGGGGCTAGTTGTCCTAAAAATTCAAAGGAGGCTAGTCAACCTACAAAAATCAAGGGGCTAGTCGTCCTAAAAAATCAAAGGGGCTAGTCGTCCTAAAAAATCAAGGGGGCTAGTCGTCCTAAAAAATCAAGGGGACTAGTCATCCTAAAAAAATCAAAGGGGCTAGTCATCCTAAAAATTCAAAGGGGCTAGTCGTCAAAAAAAAAAAAAAAAATCAAGGGGGCTAGTCATCCTAAAAAATCAAAGGGCTAGTCGTACTAAAAAATCAAGGGGGCTAGTCATCCTAAAAAAATAAAGGGGGCTAGTAATCCTAAATATTAAATACGCTAGTCGTCCTAAAAAATCAAGGGGGCTAGTGGTCCTAAAAAATTAAAGGGCCCAATCGGCCAGAGCAAACAAATTACATTATTATTTTTATCTGCATATCTTCGCCTCATGAGCAGGTAATATCAGTTCTGAAGTAGTTTCAAATATCAACACAGAATCAAGATATCCGCCCATTCTGCGAACCTCTGCCGATAAGGGGGCTAGTTGTACGGGGTGATTACTTTTTCAGAGCAAGCACAACAGTCTAAGACGGTTGTACTTACTCTGAGGGGGCTAGTTGTACGGGATACTCCCGTAGGCCCAGTTCTATACCAGAATACCATATTCTAGTATTTTGGGCCCAGAGAGTAATAAAGGCAAAGGCCCAATCCATGACCTAATAATCCATAAAATCCCTATAAATACTCATTTATGGGGGAAGGTAAAGAGGACAACTTCTCTACACTCTCTACTCCCTCTTCTCTGTACTCCATCTCTTTATGATATATTACTAATGTTGGGCGTCGGAGGCCCCGATCCGGGGAACCTCCCTCGAATTCGGGGTTTCATTTGCAGGAAATCACCTCCACGTTCAAGATACGAAGATCCGACCACACCACCCGATTCCAATACCGGAACACTCTGTACACTTGAACATACTCCATCTTCGGATCATCAAAGATCGAAATTCTTAAATATTATACACAATTTGAAAAGATTGATCAACAGTTAAAGAACAAAATAAAATAATTAAGCCATAGAAATATTGCCTTAGCAAGGAGAGATTGAATGTTGGATTGATAGTGTTTGTTGAAGAGGAAAGAAAGTTGGAAAAGAACAAACGAAAAGGAGTTCAAGGGACGGAGATTAATAAGTAAGGGCATTTCCGTCTTTTAACTTTTTTTAATGTCATTAACTTATTCTACACTAGATTAGATCCCATACACGCACGGATTTTGATATTTTTTTTCACAAAATATTTAACTGAATATCTCCCAAACTACTGCATAGTTATAACATTTTTAACATACTCGTTTAAATTTATTCATCTAATATGCATATTTAAAATGCTAATATGACAATTTGACCAAAATATTGAGTGATATATTTCCCATTATTAATATAGCGATTTGACTAAAATATTACCAATTTAGAATAATTATTATTACGTCGTATCTATTATTGCCATAATTTATAAGCTAAAATTTGTTTCCAATACATAAATAAGGAGTAGTTTATTAAAAAAAAAGGTAGAGAATAAAAATAAAATAAAAGAGATACACTTTTTTGGGAAGTGGTTTTTGGCGGGAAAAAATCGCACAAGAAATTGACACATGTCATTCGTGGTGTCTCTTTTAGTATATAGTAAAGTAATATAGTAATAGATTTAGAGTTTTTTTGTCTTTCATTCAATACCTTGTTAACGTATTTATACGAAATGTAATAAATGCGGTTCAGATTAATTAACGAGTAAATTATTGAGTGAAATCAAGTGATCGGAATATCTAGTTGGAGGCCGATTTCGATCCGTGAAATTAATCTTTAATTAATTAAACGGTTTAATCTTAACTGAAGCCATAAGGTCACACAAATAGCACATGAACAAATTAAATATTTTGACGAGTAAATACTACGGAGTACTCAGTAAATATTCCAAGGAACGTAAGTGTTCGGAAATAACGGGTGTTGGGCTCAGTGGGAGCGAACATAAATGTCAAAAGAAAAATCGGAATTAATTTAGCAGACCGAAAGTCGCACTGAAATATTATCGAGGTCGGAAAACGAATCGTCAATTAGAGACCCATACTATGAGCTGGAAGCACGGGCCAAAAACCGCATGCATCGCAGCCGCCCATGGCCAAGGCCCAATTTTTTTTATTAGCTTTGCACTGGAAAGTACACAAGACAATTTGATTGGAGACGCTCTTTCGACGTGCACCTGCATATCAAGTCTATTTCTTCACACAATCTTCGATTCTTTTAGCCATGCGGTGTGAAGGGGGCACGGATCTGGTTTGCTTTCAGAAGTTGCCTTCTCAGATAGTGAATAGAACCAGCCGTTTCTCCATTTAAACTGCAAGAACAGATTTGAAAAACAATAACATACTGGACATATATCTCAGTTCATATTTGAAAATGTCTAATATTGCCCAGAAATCTAGCATTTTCTCTGAATTCCACTTATATACTTTGAAGTGTTTTGGGATAGATATATATAATAAATGTCAGAAATCATTCTTTTAAAAGATACGAGATTAACCTCTTTCACTGCTGTGGGGAAATGTGCAACAGCACGAGAATAAGCACATAATCTTTCTTCTAATCCTTCTTCAAAAGCAAGGCCCTTTTCTGCTGCAGCTGCAGATGCAAGTTCAGCGATGAGATCTGACACCTGAAAACACGTCGACATACGAGGTTGTTAATGCCTTTGGAAATCAGGGGCTACGATTATATTCTGGAGCTTTTAAGGCATCCAACACAACAGAGGTTTATAAGTTACAATGTTCATCTTAACAGCCAAATTTCATATCATTAACCATACCTCGGATCGATATTCCTTCTCTACAATACCCACAGTTGCTCCAGGATGACGGGCTCCAACAAGCATAAATGCTGATATCCATATCAGCTTCTCTAACATCTGCTTCTGAAATGCTTCCTTATCGAGTACCTGTTTAGTCATTAACAATCAGGAATTTTGACTTATTCAATATTCTCTTTTATTAATCAATTCGACAACAACACAACTGTACCTAGGTCCATTGCAATTGCAAGGAATTAAGTGTAACATAATGCTTGTACACACCATATTGCAAACCCATAGTTTTTACCTTACAAGCGAGGCCTCCAACACGTAATCTTTCTGCTATAGCAGACGCCCATTTGCCAAATGCTGCTGTCAGGCCTTCTGGATTAGTGTCGGTCTTACCATCAATTGGTGCTTCTCCAAGCTTTGCCACCGCAAAATATGCCAAAACCTGGTCAACTTCACCAAGACCTTTATTGTGAAACCATGGTTCCAACATCCCATTCTGGAAAAAGACCAAATCTGCCAGATTGTGAGTGGGATATAACCATCATGAACATGATCAAAAGAGATAATTTCCAAACACATGCATGTCAATCTACATCCAATATGTAACATAGAATTAGAGAACAAGGCACAAGATTAGTCCTTCACAATGTGGTTTGTAAGGTGATTGTCATTCGGCAACAGGTTCTTGTATGTCATACATCACTTGAAATCTCACCTCTAAGGCTCTAACTACAATAAATAAATCACTCGATATTAATCTTGATCAATTCAACTATCAATGTATTGAAGTAATAATAGGTTGATCATTAGGGGAGGCGGGGGGGGGGGGGGGGGGGGGGGGGGAATACATATCTCCTTAATGGCGATTGTTGGGTTCTCTTCAGTCCAATGCCAAGAGGGACTTTTCCAATGTCAGTAAAACAAGTAGCCATAAAAAATGAAAAAAGCGTGAAGTGTTCCATTCACTCCAGCATAACCGTCGTGTAAAGTAATGCATAAATTTAAAGAGGTGTTAGTTATAGCGTTGGTAGTTAGAATAAGAAGTCTATATTTAGCATATCCAGATACTCTACCGGACTGAAGTATGAATAATTTTAATGGTATAAAGCCTTGATCCTGCATAAAAGTATCAGCCTAGTATACGGATTAGCAATTGGTTTTGAGATACAACCCAAGTCGGTTTATAGGTGCTCAAACTTCATTAAGTTCAACCCCTTGTTCAACATAAGTTTTCTCAACACACTAGGACAAATCTTAATGCTCATCATCATCTTGCACAAGTAACATCAGGATAAATTTACCCCAGCAAAAAAACAAATTGTCTACACCTTCAAATGCTAATCAAACCAATAAACCCAATGATAAGTTCCCGAATTCGCAACATTAATCAGCATCATAAAGCACAAAATTTATCACAAACATAAACCAAATTGTTTCTAAATTTTCGTCCATCAGGGCATAAAATTGGTGGGAATACAGCGCATCATCTTAATTCTTGCACACCACTAATATCAAATTGACCTCAATAAACCCCTTCAAAATATTATTGGCAATCAAAACCCAATAATATTTCCTCAAACTCCATGTTAATCACATAATAAGCACAAGTTACAAATACAAAAACAAACACAAAAACAAAAACAAACCCAGATAATAATCAATCAAAAGGCATAAATAACGATTGAACCAAAATTAGAACCCTAACCGGTCCAACGCGATTGAGGAGTAAGTTGAAGAACACCCTCAAGATCATCATTCCTAGTACAAACTAAGATGGGCCCATCAAAATCAAGAGGTACAGAATCCCCTCTTTTAATCAACAAATCATCACCGTTACCCATGTCTTGTAAAGCTCTCCCAACTCTTCCACCACCAACAATAATGGCGGGAACAACTCTATTCTTTGTAGTATCAGTAGCAGCAGCAGCCATGGCGAAGCTTGATGAATGAGTACTTCTAGCACTCGAAAAATGGGATTGTCCCAGAAGTTTTGGGATTTTGGAAATTGGAACTGAAACTGGTGTTATTTTGCGGAAGAATGATGGCGTGGAAGCCGGAGAAAGGGTGAACAAGTTGGCCATGGAATTGGTTTGGTGTTAATGGAAATGCCATTGTTGGTTCTTGGGCCATTTGTTGTTCTTGTGGTTCGTTCCATTTAGCCACGTAGGTGAAGATTGGGGATATCGACCACCCATTTTCAGCCAAAGCCTTTGGCCTAATCCATATTGTTGGGAGCTTCAAAATCATTCACGGTTAATCCCTTCTTTGTTTTTCTTAATGCATCCCCTGCATTGACCCATATGCTCTGTTAGGTGAAAAATAATTTTACTCCTCGCAATCATTTTTCGTTGTTTGGTTTGACATTCGGAGTATGATTTAAAAACAAATGAAAATTAATTTAGAATTGTATTTTTACTCGAAAAATATTTTTCATTAATTTTCACTGGAAACGTTTTACGACAACTAAACGGAACTATAGTTTTGGGAGGCATATGTAAATTTATTATTAAATATTACAAGTCATCAACTAGATAATTTATTTATTAAAGAAAAATAATAATGAACACCATGATAGTGATCGACATGTGGGACAGGGTGATTTTTGTAATTATTTAAGTGGGAACCATAAGTGAGAGAAATAATAAAATATTTTGAGTGGAGATTAATAAAAGAGAGAGAGAAATGATAAAATATGGTAGAAAGTTACCAAATATAAAATGATGCATTCAAACAAAAACAGAGCGATTTCCTTCAATAATGCTGGAAGATGCATTAATTCCCAAAATACGCCACATTATAATTCATTCCCACTCCACTGTCCACATCAGCAAGACAAAAAGAAAAATATTTTTTTCCGATTCAAATTTGAAGCGCCAACTCAAATGGCGGTTTGATTTAAGGCTAAACCGTCATTTGAATTGGCATTTAAGTGGACTAAATCGCCAACTCAAATGGCGGTTTAGCCTGAAACTGAACCGACGTTTGAGTTGGTGGTTTCCTTTGAGATAGAAACGAGCAGCGCATAGCATAGGAAAAGAAAAGGCAGCGGAGGCATTAGAATTAGATTAGAGAGCAATTAGATACCGAATTTGAGAATCTAGATTTTCGTTTTTGTTTTTTTTCCAGATTTCATTCTTTCTTCGATATTTGAGCTAAGATTTATGTAGAATAGATGGCATCAGCGAGCAATTAGGGGAAAAAACTATACAACATTAGTTAGAATTAGAGGGGAGAAGATGAGAAACTGAAATTAGTAGCTGAGATTTGGAGTTAGTTTCTTCAGATTTTGTTCTTCATTGTTTTTCTTTCTATTATTTTTTGTTTTTCGCAGCCCAGAATTATGTTGGAAGAGGAGAGAAGCGAATAGACAGGAGAGCAACGCAAAATCAAAGTTCGAATTTGAGATTAGTCTTTTCGATTCTAGGGATTCAAACACAAAATTTTCAGATTCTTTTTCTTTCTTCCTTGGCTTTGTTCTCCGTTTTCAGAAAAATTGTTCCTTAATTTTGGGAATTCAAATTCAATTTAGTATAATGTATAAAGTGAACCGCCAACTTAAATGGCGGTTTATTTAAAAGAAAAACCGCTAATTGAAATAGCGGTTTACTTGTTCAACCGCTATTTAAGTTGGCAGTTTTACGCTGATTGATTAAAAAAAATTAGACCGGTTTTAACAATGACGGAACGGTAGAGTGTGAAATAAATTATAATGTGGCGTATTTTGAGAATTAGTGCATCTTCCAGCAATATTGAAGGAAATTACTCTTTACTAAAGACAAGTAATGCATTTAAACAAAAACATCCAAAGGCAAGTGAACCAAGTTATATATGGCATAATTGTAATTTAAATTAATTGAATATTAGAAATCACATGCCATAATTGTAAATAAATTGAACTTCAAGTTGTACCAAGTTATACATTTAAGCTTAAATTTTATCCATTTAAACTCAAATTTTATCCTATAGTATATATTTTTTTCCATCCTTTTTTTTTACCTATTTACTTATGAAAATGTCATGTGATTTGCACTATTCACAAATGGCAGTTATTGATTTTCAATTTCCCATTTTGAGTACTTGTAAGTTTTAACATTTTTTTTATTCTTTAGTAAGAGCATGTTTATCAAACACCAAGAATTTGGACTTCAACCCAATAAAATAAAATATTTTATCTTTTATCTCTCCCCAACACCGAACTCAACATCAACAATATTTAACAACATTTATAATACACCATCACTAAAATGTCACTTTGCAATTAAAACACCATCTCTAAAATGTCGCTTTGCATTTAAAGAAAACAAGCAATATTGTTTGGTCCCCCATATTGCCACATGTCAAGTCTTCCATGCATGAAATTCGTTTTCCATTTGGTGTACATGAACACTCAATTCTTAAATGGTCTTCCATGCATGAAATTCGTTTTCCATTTGGTGTTCATGAACATCAATTCTTAAATCTCTCTCTCTCTCTCTCTCTCTCTCTCTCTCTCTCTCTCTCTCTCTCTCTCTCATCTCTCTACCTATTTTATTGTTTTTAATTCAATTCTCTCTCTTGAACACCAAAAGTTGGTGTTTGATAAACATGCTATAAGTAGAGAAACAGAAATTCAAGGTGCACTGAGTGATTTTTTTCTCCGAGGGGAAGATAACTCAAGCATTTTTATTCGTCAAATCAATTTTCTCTAAAGTATGATACTTTATGGAAACGAATCAATGCATACGACCTCTAAATTACCACGAGTATCTCACCTTGCTACAATGTGAGTGTAGGCACCTAAGAATTATCTCCCCAAAGTGTCATAGGATCGAAGTTAATCAAGGTCAAAGTTGCTTATTTGGTTTGACCTTAATTATATGGGTCCATACTCACAAAAAAGGGCAAAAAACCCTTTCAAACCACTCATTTGGGCCCAGTCTAGCTACTAAGCCCTAAAGTGGCCTCAATCAAGCTTCAGACAAGCACGATATAACCACAATCGAGTTTCATTCCATCCATAAGCTATTGACTAGCCAATGAATCTTTCAGGGTTGGATAATCCTTCAAATAAACTTTCCATCTACATATCATAAACTCAATTTCGATTTGTAATGAATAGGTTTGAGTCATTTTCTAAAAGAGATTTTTTTTCTAAAACCGATATGGTTTACTATTTGTGTCATATCTCGAACGAGTACATGGTTCTACAAATAATGATATATCGGTTTTAATATAGAGTTTTTGGCCCACCCCTTCGTACATTAGCTAGTTTAGTACTAATATGCGTTGTGTAGTGAGTTTTGAGATTTCGGGTCATTTAGAGGGAAATTGGTTGTTCTAGGCCTGTTTCATGTTATCCAAACCATACACGATCACGAGCTAGCTCAGGATTATCCTAATCGACTCCAAGGAGCTTGCAAAGCTTACGCTTGGGCCCTAAGAGTCAGACTTGAGCCTTGGAGAAGGAAAAGATTTCCACGAGAACAATCAAACACGCACCCGATGACCACTGGGCACCATTGCCCGACCGGGGGAATTAATCTCAAAAAATACCACTACAAAGCGAACCCCACCGAGCGACATTTGCCAGGTCCCCATCGGAATTGAATTTCAACATTTCTATTCCCACATTTGAAATGAAGGAATTGAAATGAAATTCAAGTTTCAAACACTACCCCAAGTAATTTCAATATTAAGTTAGTTTCAGTAATTTGTATTGATTGTTCAACGGGTAATTTGTACAACTTTTATTATTCTAGGTACCTTTCTATGAATAGGCAACTAATATAAAGCTTAACTTATATTTAGCCCGTTTACTACTTTTTGGTATCTAGAGAACCACAAAGGCAACAACTAAACTAGTTGATGTCCACAAGTACGTAGACTAATAGTTGCATTGCATCATACGAAGTACGGAGTACATTAGAATATCACGCTCTTTAAGCACAGCAAATAATGAACCAAACTAATGACTATAACTTTGTTTTTGTTGTCCATAGGCTTAATCAGCAGTATGAATTAACCAGGTCCATGCTCTACAATTCCTAGAGAGAATACAGCACAATACTTATTAACGAGACAAAAATTCACAAATTGGTTAGGAATTATAGGGCACAAACGGGAGTATAGGGGAAAATACTTAGGTTTTCATGTTTCTAAGCCGAAAATACAGCTTCAACTAAAGTAAATGACAAAAAAATACAACCAAACTATACAAAGAAAATCATCTACGGAGTACAATTTTAGAGGAATGACTCATTTCCCTCAAGTATCAGAGGACTTTAGGGTATAATCGGCATATTATTCCGGCTATGATTCTCACCTACATTCTAACTGAATGATTATTCTCTAAACATCCAAAAATGTGAATCATCTAAAGTTTTCCTTTCTGTGAACTATCTATCACTGCTCAGCTGCCTTTGTGGCCTTGTAATCATTCATCAATTCCGCCTGCACGTCATTAGGAACTGCAGAATGCTCTTTGTATTCCATTGTAAATTCACCTTTTCCCTGTATTGATGATGAGAAAAAAGGTTAGATCACAATAACGAGCAGAAATCACAGATTTAGTATAATGCTATATATTTAGTTGAAAAAAACAAATCTACCTGTGTCATTGAGCGCAGGTCTGTGGAATATCCAAACATCTTGTTCAGAGGGATCTGCAAACAAGACAGAAGAAAAGATGAACTTACCTAAAATCTTGTTCAGAGGGATAACTTACATGCAGTTATAAGTGATAACTAGCATGTGATGCTAAGTAACTATCTAATATGAACTAAATTCTCCCTCACCCATAAGGCCAAAATAAACATTGCCTTCTATTGCTACAGTAGAATTAGTTTAGATGAATACTTAGTCCACTCGTATAAACCTAGTTCACACATTCAAAGCCACAATTTCTGTTATAAGCCATCCCCAAAAAGAATGATAATACCACTTGATTCCTCTTCTCAGTCAACAAAAATTATACTTCGTACTTCGTATAAAATTGACACCGATATGAAACATTATTACTAAGAACCTCAAATATCCATATCCTGAATAAATTAGACATATAAATGGAAAAATCTGCAATGGGCATTTGCACTGAGGCCGCTGACGCTAACCACATTATTCTCAGCTCTTCTTTCCCGTTTCAGTAATGTGACAACAACAGAGCAATTCTACAAACAATTTACCATACGGATAATTAAAGAGTTGTACTGTTTTTGACGTGAGAAGTTTTGTACTCACATGTGCAATAATAGCAGAGTCGTCACCATCCTGGTCATTACCAATAATCAGACCTTTTCTCCTATTAACATGCAAGAGGAATACATTAGGCTACAAATAAATAAGGTCTTCATAAAATTTAGATGATAGATTAGGGGAAAATCACTTACTTGTTGATATCACCAGTCACAGAACCCTGAAACTCAGATGGTACTTTCACGTCCACCAACATTATTGGTTCCAGTACTACAGGCTTTGCTTTTGTATAGCACTGGAAGTAAAATAAGGTGAAACAACTCAACAACACCACAAGATAAATACTACTATCACAATTGAGTTATTGTCCAATTATCTTAGGGTTTACTTGACATCTTGCTTATCCAAACAATTTTTTAAAAAATTGTATATTATGCATGATTTCCATCATTTTCTACCAATTTCAGAACAGTAGAAAAATCTTCCAAACTACTCCGTAACAAATAATGACAACAAAAAAAGACAATAAGAGAATCCAACAAAAGAGTTAACAGATTCCAGATTAATAAACCCAGTCATCCCAATATAGTCACTTGTGGGAAACCCAAACTTGTCATGACTCATGAGCACAACATGGAGGAGACATTGACATGCAATTAAGTTACCATTATACTGCCTCCATTCCTAAATTAATTGAAACATTACTTTATTTGGCAAATATGCTTTTCCATCCATGGTGGTTAAAATCGCGATTCGAATCTTAGAAGTATATCCAAAAATACGTGACCAATTCGAAACATAAGTGAAATCTTAAAATTGTAAAATCTTACGATTCTATCAAAATAAATATTTAAAGTGATAGAATCATAATACGATTTTGCGATCCAACGATCTAGTCCAAAAATGATAACTTGATGCGATATCTTATATGTTTTTATTCACCAATTAGATGCAAATATTTGTAACTTTTATAATAACTTTTGGATTAACATAATTCAAGCTATCAAAAACATTTAGTGTATACTTTGTTATAGCTTGAGATATAAAAAAATTATGAATCTGTAGTACTTTAAACTTCATTTTTATGAGTAACTATACCAATTTTACAATGGTATTACTATGGGGTTTTTTAGTCGACGCCCGCGTTTGCTAAAAACGTCCGCGTATTTATGATGAAAGGACGTTTATGCCCTTTAAAAGAAATCACCCCTTCCCCACTTCACCTCTCCCAATCTTCATCTCTGCCTCTCTCATATTCCGGCCAACCCTCCAACCACCACCCACGAGCCACCGGCCAAAAAAAAACCGTGGGATAAATTTAATTTTTTTTTTTCAATTAACCGTGCGATAGAAAAATAACATTTATATGTTCTGATAACTGCTGTTAACGCTGTTAACTTATCTGTTCACCTGTGAAATATGATAATATACTACGCAGTTATTTTTACAATTTTAGGCTGAGTAGGAAAGGAATTCCGAGAAAGTATATTGATATCATCAAGGACATGTATGATGGAGTTAGCACGAGTGTGCTACTAGTGTTGGTAAGACCAAAAAATTCCCCATTAGGATTGGAGTGCATCAAGGTTCCGCACTTAGTCCGTTTCTTTTTGCTATAGTCATGGACGAACTGACGAGGTCAATTCAAGATGGTATACCCTGGTGCATGATGTTTGCAGATGATATTGTATTGATTGATGAAACCAAAGAAGGAGTGGAAAGTAAGTTGCAGTTATGGAGCCAAACTTTCGAATCTCGGGGTTTTAGGCTGAGTAGAAACAAGACGGAATATATGGAGTGTAAGTTTAGTGGAGTCCAAGACAAAGAGATAGGGGTGATTACCTTAGATGGGAAATTGTCCAAGGTTCTGAAATGTTCCGTTATTTAGGATCTATTATCCAAAAGGATGGGGAATTTGATGGCGATGTGACTCATAGAATCAAAGCAGGTTGGTTAAAGTGGAAAAGCGCCAAGGGGTTCCAGGCATGCCCCAAAGATTGAAGGGAAAATTCTACCGAACGACAATTCGATGGCGTTGTTATATGGCACGAAATGCTGGGCAATGAAACACTGTCACGTGCATAAGATGAATGTGGCGGAGATGCGCATGTTACGTTGGATGCGTGGGCATACAAGAAAGGAACGTTTGAGGAATGAGATTATTAGGAAGAAAGTAGGGGTTGCACAGATTGAGTTTAAGATGATGGAAAATCGTTTAAGATGGTTTGGACATGTAAGCAGAAGATCAAGTGATGCCCCGGTTAGGAGGCTAGAAGGGTGGTAAAGTGATAGAATTGCAAGGGATAGGGGAAGGCCTAAGAAAACTTGGAGGAAGGTGATTGAGCACGATATACTTGGGATTGAGGAGAATGTGATGTTGGATAGGACAAGTAGAGGAAGAGAATATACGTCGATGACTTCATTTGACTTGTACATCTTCCATTTTGACTCTTACTTTAACTACTCTCATATATATATATATATATATATATATATATATATATATATATATATATATATATATATATATATATATATATATATATATATATATATATATATATATATATTATATATATATATATATATATATATATATATATATATATATATATATATATATATATATATATATATTCCACTATCTTCCTCTTCCTTGTTTATGCTTTTAACTTCTCGCTCCTTTCTGGTTTGATTTGATCACAAAGACGATTTCCTATGACGATTGATGTTAGCCGACCCCAAATCAATTTGGGACTAAGGCTTTGTTGTTGTTGTTGTACGAATTTTCCTGATTTATGAATTTCAGCAAAAGAAATTGGCCGATGTATCAGTTAACGTAAGTGACAACTAAAATGCAATACAGCCGATTATAGTTTCTCCAGCTCACAAATTCTGAAAATAATAATTGCTAGATTCTTTTAAAACATATATATATATATATATATATCAGGTGCCGCAAAAAATTTGCAGCTTAAACCGCCACACAAGATTTGCGGCGGCGACCATGGCTCTGCCTCAGATCTTGTGCGCCCGGCCATGGTTTCAGCCGCAAATTGCGTGCGGCACCACGAGTTCAAAAAAAAAAAATTGATGGTGGTGCATCAATGCTATGTTCTTTGTCTGTTCTTGCTGGAGTTAATGTGATGGTGGAACTACGATCGGGTTACTTTTTCAATGTGGGGCAAGAGGCACGAAAGGACGGAGTTAATGGTGATGGTGGAGCAACGGTGATGGTGCCAGGAGGTTATGGTGGGGCAGTAGTGATGGTGAAGGAGCAATGGTGATGGTGGCTCGCCGGAGGTTGCTAAAATCTGCCGGAGTGCCGGAGTTGGCTTGGGCGGAGGAGGGAAGGATGATAATTGGGGTGAAAATGAAGGGGGTTTTGAGTATAAGGGCAACACCGTCATTTCACGTTAAAATTGCGGGCGTCGAATACCGATACACTATTACTATATCTTAGCAAATACGTACTGCCTCCGTCCCTTTTTATTCTTTACGTTTTGTATTATGCACAAGATTTAACAAATACTTAATGTGGATAAAGATTTCTCTTTTGTTTATCTTAAGTAATGCAAATTATGTTTATTAATAATATTTTCACTTTTAGCAAAAAATTGACATTGGAGAAATGAGAAAGATTTAATGTTCCAATGGGAAAGTGTAATAGGTTTAATGGTTAAAATGGCCCAGTGAATTTGATTGGTTGAAATAATCATTTGACACGATTTTTGACAGAATATTAGAGGCTTTTATGCTACAATATAAAAGGAAAGATTTTAAGTGTAAAGAAAAAGTGGGACGCTAGAAACGGAAAACATAAACAATAAACTGGGGCGGAGGGAGTAGAATCTTACGACTCTATTCAAAGATCCAATTCTACACGCTCATCAAACAGGCTCCTCTTTACAATGGTGTAACCAGAGTAACTTCGTCAAATGCGAAAACAAAATCAGTGTTTTGGAATTACAAAGACAATGTGACGCTTGACTTTGGGATATCTCTAATCATACAACCTTATGTTTGCGAAAGAATTTCATACGACACTCTTCTCTTGGTTAGTTATTTTCATGCAAAATAAGAAGTTTCATCAAATTTAGCATGTTGCAAATTTTTTTAATTTGCCAAAAATGGCAATGGAAGGAGAATCGGAGGGACATGAAAAGAACCTGTCTAAAGGCATATATTGAAGCCAACTTGAACGCAAGTTCACTAGAATCCACAGCGTGGGATGCACCATCTGTTAAACAAACACGAACATACTCCACCGGATGTCCAATAAGGGAACCCCTACACAAGAAAGTTAACTTCTAGATAAACAAACTATTGCCAAGAAGAAGCAAAACAAAAATAAATAAAACAAAATATAAGCTAACTTGGCCCGTTCGGTATCACTGTCGATTTCCAGTTTTTGGTTTTTTGGTTTTATAACTCATATGATTTAGATTGAATTATAAACTAAAAAATAGTCTTACCAATTGTAATCATGTTAATTTTGAAAACTGACAACAAAAAACTGGAAACTACTTTTTGTGGTTTTCATATTTTAATTTTAGTTTTGTAAAAAACAGAAAACTGGAAACAAAAAATGAAACCGAACGAGCTCTAAGCTTTCCAAAAGATTGTGGAAATACTATATTTTAAAACGACAAATCAAACAGATGAGGACTCACGAGTTTGCTGCTTCTCTAAATCCTTTCTCAATTGCTGGTATGAAGTTTGAAGGAATAGCTTGTCCTACTATCAGATTTTCAAATTCAAACTTTGTTGCTGATCCCATGGGAAGTGGTTCAACATAACTGCCAAAAAAGCAAAATAAAGAGTACCACAGATCAGCTTGAAGAATAAAAAAAGAAGTAAAACTAGCAGTTACACAGATCCTTTAGAGATTTTAAACAAGGCATTTTCCTTTTGGCCTTTTGCCAACTTTCGTAGGGCACATTCAAGGAGCACTTTCCACAATAACTGTTTAGGGTGTTAAGCAGTTTAAGTTGAAATAAGAGGAAATTTATTTCCATCATATCAGATCCATTGGGAACCACTCCAAAGCATTCATGACAACCACTGTAGAATAAGTGGTGTCACGAGAGTAGAAGCTAGCGTGGTAACTGAGCCGAGTAAAGCGCGACTTAGTATGGACTCTTCACGAGTCACAACTCCCTGGACCCTACTATAGTCAATTGATGGCAGCAGTTAGGCCTAGGCAGTCTCGCCAGCTTAACAGTACTAGGATTTGGCTTGATTAGCTCAGCTAGATTACTTTTAGAGCAGGATATATTCAGCATACATACCACTGCTTAATTTCAGTATTAGCATAAGTATTTTGTTTTTCTTAGTGTAAGCTGTCTTAGTGTTTTTATTATTTTCTAGTTCTTTATTTTGTTCCAAGTGGTATATGAAAGATAATTGTGCTAGATTATTATCATAAATATCACATGCTTAGGTGTCCAGCTGCTGAGGTCATCGCTAGCTGTATCGGCAGTGGAGCATGCAAAGAGTGCTAGGGTAATATATCTTGTTACTGGTAAACAAGAATAAATGAATGAGATCAGAAATATTCTCTCATGACTCACTCGTCAACCCTCGCAGGGTTGAAGGGTTCATACCCTTTACATTTGTGATTTGTCTATTATTTTGTATTCTATCTATTGTGGACAGCAGATTTGATTATTAGTTTCTTAATTATGTTTTCACATATTTTCCATCCATTTAACTTGTTCAATTTCATTAAAGGAAAGGGAAAAGGGAGTTAACCAGACTTCAAGGCTGATCCCAGTCCTCAAGTCTAAACTGAACTCATTAGCCCAACTTGACACCCATACTGTCAGCTTCAAGGCTGAAGACAACATCACGATGAGCTTAATCCAATAAAATGTAGAGTCAAGGATTGTTAAGGTGAAATTGTTCTTCGAGTGGGGAACACTTTCATCCCATGTTTTCCCCTGAGTAACACTATAGAGTCATTAACAATCAATAGACGAATTATGTCTTCCCACACATAGATTTTTACTTTTAGACACAATTGTCCATTCTAATTTTCTAAAGGCCAATTGTGATTAAACAGTGGGGAAATTGAGTTCAAGTGGAAGTCGAGTTAGAATATAAGCTGTAATAGAGTTATTGCCCTATATTAAAGAAGTAGCACTCTCTAGGACAGTGTTTAAAAAAGCGCAAAGCGCACTAAAGCGATATGAGTCCTAGAGCTTAAGCGTAAAGCGCAAGCGCAAGCGCAAAGCGCGAGCTTCATCGCAGTGAAGCGCACTTTTTAAGAATTCAAGGTTTCTTTACCATTATGGATATATATCTTACTAAAATAACCACAGAAACACATAAACATCAGATTTTCTTCCCTATTGCTCCTTGTTTTAACAAAATGAAGCATATAACATAATGTTTATCATGTAATATCCACTAGGAAACCAATATACTATGCTATTTTCAAAAGGATATGTCATCTTCTTTTCATCTTCTTTTTTCTTTTCTTTTGGACTCTTGGCCCACTTTCTATTGTTAAGGATTAATAGGATGTGGTCCAATAGACAATAACAACATATAAAAAAAAGCTTTTAACGTGAAAAATTGAAAAAAAAAAAGAATATCAATGAAGCTCAAAAAAGTGCACTTCATACGCTTTTTGCGCTTCATGCGCTTAAGTGCGCTTCGGTGCGCTTTTTCACAAACGCTTCGTTCATACCTAATTAAGCCCTTTGCCCTAGAGCTTCGAGCTTCAGCGCTTAAGCGAGCTTTAAGCGCGCTTTTTTAAACACTGCTCTAGGGTATATAGCCTCCAGCCTCACTCTCCTGGCGAAAGCTACATTAGTATATTCTTCCATTAAGAGTTTGGCGGGACCATTCCTCATCTAAGAATGCAAGCTGGAGGTAAGATCAGGGATCTGTCCTGAGTCATAACTGGTCTGGTGGGGGGTTCCACTCATTTCCATGAAAGCAAACTGTCAATTAAGCAGCAAGCACAAAAAGCTAATGGAACGAAAAGTGAGACGAGGCTCCTTCAGGCATAGTAGCAAGCGCAAGAACAAAGGAAGAGGAAGTATGAAGTCCCTTAAGCGAAGAGTCCCTCGTGAGTGCGGCACACACCTTTTTGTTTGTTTCAGAGCCGTTTAAGCGGAGCGTACTAAACCCACTACGTACCACACCACCTAGCATTCAAAACAGTTTAACGCTTAAGTTGACTCGCTAAAGCGAAACTTTGGTTTCTCCTTCTTGATTGGGCTTAAGAAGTTTTCTCAGATTATGTGTCTCGTACATACTTTCATTTGCTAATCCTTAGTCGTTTATATTCCTAAAAAATTTACTTAAATTTCTATTTACTCACCATTCACCCTGCCCCCCTCTTGTAGTGTTCCAACTCGACTAGCATAGCCGTTTAGGTATGTATTTTATATCTTAAAACTACATAGAAAAGATGTTAAAAAAATGGTAAAAGAAAAAGCCTCGCTTCTTTCTTTTTCCCATTTGTATGTTCGTCTTTTTCATGCCTTCTCTCATATCAAGTTTTCTAAGAGATGGGATTTGCCTTCTTTTCCATTACGGTTTTTAAGGGAGGGAGTGGAAGGAAAACTAATTTAGTTACTGGTTCAAAGGATCCACTTCAAGGATTCCAGCGTCAAGAAATTAAAGAGTAATTCTTCTTACCCGCACACTCTTCCGTATTGCCCCTGACCCCCACTTTGCTTCTTATGCAAATAATCAAATTCAGCACGTTGAGTAATAGCTTCTCTGAAATTAACACGAGGCTTCCCTGTGTGTGCTTCAACCTACATAGGGAAAGGTGAAATCCAGATAATATACAAATAGTTGATAATGTATGCAATTTGTTAAATATCACGAGCTCCATTGTCATTAGTACCTTGTACTCTCTTCGGATGCGCTCAACATAAATGGCTAAATGTAGTTCTCCCATACCAGATATAATAGTCTGCCCACTCTCTGGATCTAATCCAACACGGAAGGTCGGATCCTCCTTCTGAAAACGGTTCAATGCTTTTGAAAACTGTCAATAGCATATGCTTCAGTTAAACAAGGCAACAGAATATCACATGTGCATTATAAGAATTGCCACTCTCTATTACTCACCTGCCCTCCAGAATCCTTAGACACTGGTGCAACAGCCAATGACATTACTGGCTCAGGAACATTCATAGAAGTCATAGTGTACCTGACTGTTCCATCAGTGAAAGTGTCGCCTGGGAACAAAATTATATTTAAAAATTAGCAAGAAGCTTGACAGTAAATAAAAGAAACCCATAAAAGGAGAGCAGGAGAACACACCGCAATATCACTAAAATGATTAAATAGTTGAATTCAAAGTTCCAGACTTCTTTTCCTTTTATTTTGAGAAATTATAAAGAAGCACTATGTATACAAATAAGACATCAAGGGAATGCAATCCATGTACAAGCGAAAGACTAGAGACAAAAATATCGATGGGCCCTTTTTATCAAAAACTGAACAAAAAGTGCCACTTGGAATGTTTCACTTGACTCCAGCTACTTAAAGCCATCGAGGCATATGTTAATTCAAGCATATAACAAACATTGAACATCTTCTGGCACCAATAGGGACTCAAAGAAATTTTAAAACAGCATTTAAAAGCAAGTGTTTCTCAAAAAATTGTATCGTCAACTAATGACTTACTTCTTATCAGACACCTAATTCGTTCATACAAGGAAAAAATAATAATATTCAAATAACAGCAGTCTTGGACTCTTAAAAATATATAAACCTGTAGCACAATCAACTCCAAATACAGCAACAATTTGTCCAGCGTGAGCCTCTTGAATATCCTATACCATGAAAAATATTCCAAGCAAATTGGTGAGAAAAGGAAGGACTATGAAATAACTTATACTTTTTTTATCTGCATAGACGGCAGAATGGCTGCATCAATACTCGGTAAAGAGGCTAAGCCGCTTAAGTCGCTAAATAAATTCAATAATTCATTATGTTGATGAAAAATTCAATGATTAAATGTAATAGAGGCTTGTACAACGCTAGCACTAACCTCCATCTCATTAGAATGCATCCGAACAAGCCGAGGAACCTGTGGTTATTGCAGAAAAGGTTAAATAAGTATTCTAATCAACAGTAGTCCTTTATATCATGTCTTTGAGCATGTTTGGTATATTGTTTTTAGGTGTCGGAAATGGAATCAATTAATCGTTTCATTACCTATTGGTTGCTATGAAAGGTGAGTAACACACTCCATTTCCTAAGGGTAACCACTACCACCCATTTGTTAACTCTCTCAACCCTACGGTAACAAAACTATTACCCTCAATCTCAACCCTCAATTTGATACAAGGGACTATTTCCTTTTTCTTCCTTAGTTAATAATGGTAACACTTTATATTACCTTTTCTCCTTATCTGTATCTATTCCATTTCCTTTCCTAAAATTATACAAAACAAGCACTTAATGAACAGAAACAGTAACACAAATTCTGTAAGCAAATAAAATTCAAGGACAAGGATTACTCAGATAAGGGAACCCTGTCCATGCAATTCAGTTTTTTAAAGTGCAGTGTCTGATTCTAAGCAAATTGAGGGCACTGCCATATATACATATATATGTGGCACACTGAAATTTTCAGTCTTTCTTTAAATAAAAAATAATATTAACAGGGATGGGACGTCATACATCGACATAAAAGGATGAGGGATTGAGGGACAAAAATAACCAAATGTCAATCTCAAAGAGGTCAAAATCGTTAATGAAGGTAATAACAATGTTCTTTCAACAACCCCAAGAGCACAAAAGGAAGAGGGAGAGGAGAAGAAACAGAGAACCCCCAGAATTTTAGTTAAGGAAAATTATATCAAGAACAAGAATAATAGGAATATAAACTCAGAGAATGATCTTCCTACAGGAGATCATAGAAAAACAAAAAAAAGGAGACCAGGTGCAATCATATTTCATTCTGAAAGTCATACACAAGTTAGCAAGTAGTTCATATACCTTAAGTCTCTTGCCAGTGTTGATATTATGTATGAAATCCCCTTTCTTGATGATACCCTCATATATTCTGCACCAAAGTTCAACCAGTCATACTTAAAGGTCTACGTTTAGAAGATGGAATGTCTATAGTTTTATTCCCGGAGAGCACATGGATAGTTTCCAGCAGAGCAGAACTAATGTGGCCTGAGGTTTGAAACTTTGATACATTTCAAATGACCATTTCTTCAACTAAATAAACTAGCATCAAGAAAATTATCTAAAGAAATATATTAGTAATACCTCAAAAATGTCAGTTGACCAAATCGTCCTTCTTCTAATTTAAAAGCCAGTGCTACAAGAGGTCCTGTTGGAGACCCAGTTAACAATACCTGGACACAAATACATGGTTATGACTTATGAGTAACCCAGTCGACTATAATTATGCCAACAGCTTAAATACACTAATATACCCGACATTTACCTTTTCTTCTTTATTGTTTTGATCCAAAGCATAGTTGCTGACTTCAGTTGGACATGGCAAGTAAGTGAGAACTCCATCAAGAAGTGGCTGAACACCCTGTTATATGCAAGCATGAATAAAAACAGGCAATAGAACATTAAGAAAATAAGAGACCGAGCAATCAAATTATAATAATCGACATACTTTCCATGCATCAGCAAACATTTAATAAATATTGCTCATCTGAATCATTATCCCAGTGATCAAAGAAAAACGCATACACTACGCAGGTGACATGAACAAACCTTAACAGCTATCCCTAACTCGAAAAAAACATCCGACGATATAGAAAAAAAAATATTTCAAGTCCAAATCCCACACATATAAAAAATGAAAGATGCAGGGAAAAAAAAAAAGGGGAGAGCACAAAATAATTTGATTCACATCAGTCTTGTCAAAACAGAGAGCACAGAGGCACCAACTTGATGTCTTGATAGCAGAAAAAGCACTAAGGAGGAAAGAGTCTCTATGAAACAATATGAAACAACAAAACTGGGTCCAAGAACAAGTACGGTAAGTTGGTACCTAGGTTGCACGGACAAGTGAAACGGAAACGGATACGGAGATACGGGGAAACGGGAAATTCTCAAACGGTAGGAAACAGGGACACGAACTTTAAATAATAAAAATGCATAGAAAAAAGGAGTGCAAGCTTTTAATATGGAAGGTCATTTTCAGTTGGGCCTTGTGACGAACACTTGGAGTGCAAGCTCATAACACCTAGAATTTCAGACACAAAAGCTTTAATAATCAAAGCATTGACAAAAATCTTAATATTAGCCTCTGGCCAGCTTAGTTTAAAAAAGCGCGCCTTGGCTCAAGGCTCACCTAGGCGCAGCCTTCGGCGCCTTCAGCTCTCTAGGCTCACTGATGTCAACTAGGCGCGCACCTTTTTGCGCCTTAGGTAAGTCGCAAGGCGCAACGCCTTGTGCACCTTCAGTCTTCGGGCGCAATAGGGTGACGTCGATCCTTTTATTTACTTTTTTCTTCTTAATGCTATAAACACACCCCATGTGACCTATAAATGGTCATATTTCTACAACCTAAGCTTTTTAGATAGTGGCAGTAGCATAATATGAGTTAATTTTTATATATCCAGCTTGTAATTACCATGGAAGGTTCTAATTCTGACACTCCATCGACGTGATCACGCGACGCTTATGAACCGGCAAGAAAATATGAAACTCTAATAGTATTATGTTGTTTTGAATACAAATTGTGTTAATTTTGTTCTATACCGAATTTTAAAGTTTATTAGGAAATTATGTATGCCTCATATCCAAAAGGCGCGCGCATGAGCCTTGCGCCTTGCGCCTATGCTCCATGACCCTTATGCGCCTTGCGCCTTTTTAAACTAAGTTGGCCATACAATGATACAACAATATCAAAGAATCAACATTCAAATGATGTAATAGGTGGACTGAAATTAAACCCCCTTTTTTACTTCTCAAAAACCCAATTTCGTAGAATATAACCCAAATTTCGTAGATATTAACTCAATTTCGTATAATCTGAACGCAAGTGTGTACCAAATTCACCCACACTCGTGTAAATTAATCCCATTTTTGTATAGATTAAACTCATTCCGTATAAATTAAGGGATGTTTAAGTGTTTAACTGCTTTATAGGACAACATTTACAAATTGGATAGAAAATCATACGGTCTTACCTCCGCGCCGACGAACACCTTACCATCTCCGGTGAACACTGTCAAAGGAAGGAAGAAGGAATACAGTGGCAGAACAAACAAATTAAATTTGCAGAACCTAGGTTTTGAAAGTGCTAACATTGGGGTTTTTAATAAGAGAAGCGTCTCTTATTTTCCAAAAAGACGTTGCGCGTGCGTATTTTTGGGCTTCAAAATTGCGAAATGTTTCTGGCGAAAAAGATAAGTTTCACCGCATTTCGAAATGTGTGTCGTTGTTTCGATGTTTTGAAACGTTTTGGACACGGCTACCACTCAAAAAATGACGTTTCTGTGCATCATAGGTAAAAGAGGAAAGGGTTCCACAACAAGAAAGGGGCAGAAATATCTTATACTCCCTCCGTCCAATAATTATAGTCCTGTTTTCCTAATCAGGCGTCATCAATTATAGTCCTGTTTTAATTTTTAATTTTAGGCAGGGCCGTCTCCGGCAATTTGGAGGCCTTGTGCTAAATACAGATATTGGGCCCCTACAATTTTTTACGGGTAATTATTTAATGTAAAACACATACTCCCTCCGTCCTAGATTAGTTGTTACACTTCCCTTTTTCGTCCGTCCCAGATTAGTTGTTACACTTCTAAATTAGGAATGACCCCACAATTATTATATTGTCTCTCTCTTCCCACTAATTTTTTTTGTCCCCACACCCTCTCTCATTCAATTAAAAAAAGTACCCCACTAACTCCTATCACATCTACTTTTTCAATAAAATAACAATTGATAACCAAACAACCCCTTATCACCTAAAACTTTGTGCAAAGGTAAGTGTAACGACTATTCTGGGACGGAGGGAGTAATTATTATATTAATATTGTTTATTTATACAAAATATAGAATGAAAATAATAATATAGTTTAACGTTTTATGTGTGTTGGTTTGAGGAAATTGATGAAACAATTTGATGGACATGAAAAAAGCAAATAAAAAAAGGGGTTGGGGAAGAATCGAACACTGGTCTATGATACCACACTTGTGAGTCTTTACCCACTAGGACAAAGATTACATAATGCTTAATAAAGCAGCTTTAAATATATAATATTGGTTACTGGGGGTTTAACCAACAAAGGTGTTGTAGGTCCGCTTGGACCGCCCTTTAGCCGGCCCTGATTTTAGGCCATTAAATTCTTCACTTTCCCATGTACTATATTAATTATAAATCCATTGAAAACACAACAAAACAAAAATATGTAGTATACATCACATTCCCATGTACTAAATTCAACTTTCCTATATACTTTGCTCCACTTTCCCATGCAAACACATTACCAATGTACTATATTCCACTTTCTCCCATACTATATTCCACTTTCTCCTATACTATATTTCACTCTTCTTAAAACCCGTGTTTTTAGTCAAACAGAACTACAAATATGGGACGGGGGAGTAACAAGTATTACAAACTCACACTAAACAGCAACAGGAGAAAGAGGGGGGAAAAGGACATAGATCAAGATACCTTGTTCTTAAAAGCAGTGCCCATGAATACAGGAACAAACTTCTGTGCTATAGTAGCCCTGCGTATCGCTTCCTATTCAGAAACAAAAACCCATAATAAGTACATGAAAGATCAATTTTACCAATTCACAGCATTACAAGGAAGGTCAATGTCACATTGCACAAAGGTCCTCTACTGCAGGCCTAGCATGGATTGGATACATTTGAAACGAAAAAATCTCTCTTCAACTGAAAACATGACAGTTCATTGACAAATTAAGACAAGAAAAAAGAAAAAGAAAAAAAACATCACACATGAAATTTCGTCTTTGTCAATTTATATTTGATTTTTATGTTGGCTAATGTGTGAAGTTTGATGTCAGATAAACAGAAGAGGTAGCCAGTCAATAGACTTCTATCCACTAAACACACAACAACAAATGCCAAGAACGATATCCGTCATAAGTCATAACTGAGGGTGACAATGAGCCAAGCTGGCTCACAAACTATTCGAGCTCGGCTCAGGTTCAGGTTCGCTCAAGACCTTCACCAGTCAAGCCGAGCAAGCCCAAGCTCTTCTCGACAGGCCCTTGTGAGTTAGAAGTCCTAGAAAGAATAAATATCAAATGTCGAGTGGGAAAGAAATAAAGTAAACACAGGGATATAGAGAACAATAAATATGGACCAATTAAGCTAACACAGTAATTGGCTAGTGGAGAGGCACACGTCTACTGTTCCATAGTTGACCATCTTTTTCCCTTACTTACCTGCGGTAAAGCAAATTAGAGTTTCCAAGAGTTACTTAGAGCACATTTAAGCGTACATAAACAGAAAAAAGGTCAAACTGTAACATAACAGTAAAAGAGGAGGAGCTTATACTGTTAGACAGTGGGTCGTTGTCATGGGTTGATAACTTGATACCAACCATGTCCTGCACAAAAAATGCTTCATTACTATTCTATAATTCATTTAGGGCAATTTGATAGAATGTTCCCTAGACCAAAATAAAGTCTTACTATATAGCTGCAATTTTCATTCTTGAATGGGAACACCACAAAATATTTACTTAGTTAGCTCTAGGATGATGATGATAGTCCCACATCAGAAATAAGAATGGGGTGCTGAAAAAGAGAGACATAAATGAAACTTTGACTTATTAGGATTTTTTCAAAGAGTTTGGGCCTCAGTTACGCAAACTTGAGCCAAAGCATACAAGTTTTTTTAGTTCAAGCTTGAAGCATATTCGTACCAAGCCGAACATACTTCCCAGCCATTTGAGCTTCGAGCTGAGCTCGGGTTTCTAAGCTCAATGAGTTTCGAGCTTGAGTATTGTTACCTGATTCATTAGTATGAGATTGAGTATGGATCCGCAATTCGCTCCATAATTTGCTAAATTAGACCAAAAAGTACCATTTTCATGTTATAATTCGCCTTTTCGGTTCTTGGTTTGTGGGGGTGATTAGGGAATTAGGTAACACTGAGCTTGACCCAAGCCTTCCTAGACCGTATCAAGCTCGAGCTCGACTTGCCTGATTCACACCCCTACTCACAACAAAAAGTTTGTGCAACTACAGGAAAGTTCAGCTCAGCCTACCAGGAAGATTGCCTCAAACAGTCCCACTCTTCCAGCATGTCCATTCATTGCTTGCTCACAACAAGATAGGTCTGGGGGGAGGGGGTGGAAAAGTAACATTTTCTGGTATTTCAGCATGCTTTGCGACTACTCATCCAGGTTTCCGAAGGAGACAAAGTTCAGGAAGATAAACAAAAATCTCCTGCTAGTTCTGTAGATGCCATGCTACTATGAGCACTGCAAAAACTCTCCAATCTCTAATGGGGTGCTAGGAAAATTACCATAGGTTTTTTTTCAAGAAAAAATGAAAATCAGAATCTAGCAATGACCATGCCATGGTTACTTAACATTAATCAATCATTTTAATGTTGTCAGCAGCAACCTGAAGAAGGCAAGAGCTAGCTTGAAGGCCCATCCTGAAGCTATGACAAGTAGTCAGACTTCAATTAGACTATACAGAATACAAGAAGGCTTTTGAATGCGGAGCCGGCTTGTAGCTTAAATTAACCATGGACGTGGATCAAGGTTTTTTATCCTTAGTTTTGATGATGACAACGCAAACTTTCTGATTATTGTTTAAGTGTGTTATTGTAAGGACTCAAGATCCTTTGATGGACAATGCTAAGTTAGGGAGTGCCTGCGTTGGACAAACTAAGCATGTGGAACAAATAACAAACAATATAAGGAGCTACTGTGAAGAATCAATCAATTTGCAAAAGTTGGAAACGGGAGATCCTCAACGGGTGATCCTCAACGGAGATCCTCGGCGAAGATCCTCAGCAAGATCCTAAGCAAGTTCCTAAGCGAGTTCCTCATATATTATGAGGATCCTCGATGTTCCGGAGAAGGAACAATGCGAGAAGCGTTCAAACGAAGCTTCCATAGGTGCCAACATGAAAGCTACAACATATGAGTTTATGTTTAGATTTTATGTAAGTATTTTAATAATGTTTATGCACATATGGAATAAAAGGAACACGTGTATTTTAATATGTTTTTGAGAAAATATAAATTGTAAAT
Organism: Spinacia oleracea; assembly: GCF_020520425.1. NCBI lineage: Eukaryota > Viridiplantae > Streptophyta > Magnoliopsida > Caryophyllales > Amaranthaceae > Spinacia > Spinacia oleracea. The sequence continues at coordinate 86,515,093 of NC_079488.1, read as the reverse complement.
AAAATAAAGTTTAAGGAAAATCTTTGGAAAATAAATAAAAATAAATTCATAAAAATAAACGTTAATTCTGTTTTAGAATTCCTTGTTTTCCAAGAAAAAAGTTTTACTTGTTTCTAAAACAGTTCCCACTATTTTCTCTGACTAAACGTGTTAAAAGTGGTTTGAAGTAGCCTCCTTATTTCTCTCAAAGTTACGTGCATGTTACTGCCACTAACCCTGTTAGTGGCAGTTGAGGGGAACATGGGAAACTAACCTAGGGAAGCTCCTCTATAAAAGGAGAAGTGTTTTCATTACTCAAATTACAGCTGACAGCGTACAATATTTCTAAAGAGCTTAAGAGTCTTCATAAAAGCCAATTTACAAAAAGAACGTGTTCCTCAAGTTCCTTTATTATACATAAGCTTTATTAATTACTAGAGTTTTTATACATCGAGTTGTATTTTGGGGTTTAAGGGTTGAGTGATCCTTAGAGTGACTTAGAGTTAAGTCAGTGAGAGAGTGTGAAAGGAGCAGCATAGTAATCAACGAGGATTGCTGTGAGGAACTCGTATTCAAGAGGAACTCGGGTTATTGAGTGTGTTGTATTCGAGGGATTACAATATAAAAAAGAGTTTGAGGTTTTCCTTCTTGATTAGTGTCAAGAAGTTTCCTCAGTTTTCATATTCTTGGTTTTTATTTGATCATTGTTCCTAGAAACAATTCACCCCCCTCTTGTCAGTGTTCCTAACGAAATATCAAAGGTATTTTGTTTGTTCATTCATGTGTTAATATCGTCAAATTTTTTTTTATCTATAACTCACTGTGTCTCAGTCGATGGGAAGAAGCCTACGAGGATGTTAATCCCAATAAAAAGAGATCTTTGGAACACCAAGATCATCTGAATGGAAACATAGAAGCTTGAAGCTTCAGCTCCCAGAACAAGAAATGACATGAATATATACTGCAATTCTGCTGAGTTGAGAATGAAAAACACAAGAGGCACCTAAAACTTGTTTGTTAGTTGGGAGGAAAATCCATGAATAATCTCTGAAGAAATTCTTTTGAAGGTCATTTTGGTGCTCGTACCTAGGAAGCAGTGATAATAGTCCTAAATCAGAAGTGCCAAAATTGACTCTGTGCTTCATGAAGGTTTGACTCGAGTTGCCGGATGACTTAGTTACAAATTAGCAGTGAGATTCATGTACTCTTTTGTACTTTGTACTTGAAGGCAGCTACCTAGTTTCATAATTCTACAATCCACTGTATCGTCATAAGTTCTATTAAGTATAACTCTCTCTTCTCCCATGAAAATAAACAAGGAGGAAAAAAAAGGAATTAAAGCCTTTGACTAAGAGCAAGAAGGATTACATGTTTCCCATTCATGAAGCAACGCACCCCCCAAACTGTTACTAATTTCTTTTTTCTTTTTCTTCTTTAGGCCAATGAAAATCAGTATTCCAATTACCCGAACAGATAATGATCTTAAACATAGAAAGCTGAAGTATTTAGTGCCAATACTGACAAAGCCTCAACATGTAAAGGAATACGATTTAGATAAAGGTTTATAATCATCAGTTATCAACAAAGGATCCTGAGATTTGTTAAAAGCTTTCTGCTGTTGCCTAAGAGAGCTTTACAACAATCTTGACATGGCACATATGCATAGTACAACAACTTTAGTTGAGATCTACACGTACGTAGAACATCAAAATGCTAATGAGATCATTCATACTTAAACTACTTTACAGTTTGCACCTAGTTCATTAGAATTTAATATCACCAACTAACCTCAAGATCCGAAGATGATATGGGTTCATCAGCCAGAAACAACTCGGCCAATTTATCATCAACTTCAGAGACTGTCTCTATTAGCTCATGCCGCTTTTCCGCCACTAAAGCTTCCATATCCGCAGGAACTTCCGCAGTGACAACTTTTTCCCTGAAAAATTAAACATTGATTATATAACAAGTCTATATATTGCAATGTCACAAGCAGTGTAAAAGCACAACATGCACACCCATTTGATCCTTCGAAAAGATAAGTCTTTAATTGCACTAGATCCACTAAACCCTGAAAATGTTCTTCAAGACCGATTGGTACTTGCACAGCAGCACTGTGATGCCGAAGCTTTGACCTAGCCTGTGAAGGGGGAAATACATCAACAACAAGCCCATCATGCAAGCTCTCAATCTCAGATAACAATAAAGGACAAACTAGAACATTAATACAGCAAAACAAATCCTGCTAATCTGTTTTTTTAAGTACTGAAGACATGCGAGTATCAAAAAGACGCCAAGGGGGTGTCACCCGTACACAAAAGGAGGGCTTAAGCCAAATATCTCAACCCCTTAAAAAAATTATACACTTCCTCCGTTCTAATAATATTGCACCATGCTAACTTTTACACTTTCCAACACACAAATTTAACAATTAATATCTCAAATTGTGCATAACTAAAAATTATAAAAGGTTGAAATTTAGAAAGTTGATAACTCAAATTGTACATATATATATATATATATATATAGAGGAAAGCTCTCGTGAGAACACTTCCTTACGGTGAGAACACTTTTTAATAATGACATTTTTGTAATTATTATTAACAAATACACCCGATTTTTATTTTCACGGCATTTATTTTTCATTTCAGATTCAGTTTCAGATTCCACTCTCTCTCCAATTCTCTCGCCGTCGGTCTCCACCAACGCTCGCCGGTCGCCACCAACGCTCGCCGGTCGCTGCTCTCGGTAGTGGTTGTGGTTCAAACGCAAATCGGCATTTGAACAACGGTCACCGGTCGTTCGTAGCCACCACAATCTGGCCGCCGCTTCTCGCCTCTCTCCACCGCCTCTGTTCTCCTTTCGCCGCCGCCGGTCACAACAATTAAATCGCCGCCGGTCGCAGCGCTGTTGTTTGAAATCGAAAT